>NW_027187358.1:9101972-9132484 GCF_028583685.1 Petaurus breviceps papuanus
GATAGATAGATAGATAGATAGATAGATAGATAGATAGATAGATAGATCTATCTATTTATCTCTTGTAATGGGAATGTAAATTTTAAATATCTTCCCTGCCTCTAGGCTAAAGTGCACCTGGAGCCTGGGGTGGGAGGCTTGTTTTTCAGTAGATACTTTTTGATTGGCCAGTGGGTCAATAAAGTTGTTACATTCTCTGAGCCAGGAAAAGGCTATATAAGCCCTGTTATGTAGCTTTGTTTTGGAGGCTCACTTTGAGAAATGTTCTGTGATTTGAGCAGATGAAATTCTGGGAAGCTGTTGTCCAGGGCCCCCCGGCTTTGAAACCCAGATGTTGTTTGGTATGGATGTAATGGTTGGACAGTTTGGAAATCTGTCTACTTGATCTGTTTCTGTCTTGATAATTCTGTCTGTATATTCTGAATTTTGGGGTGCTGACCTCTTTCCCCTGAACTAGGTAAATGATACATATTTGACTGATTAAAGTAAGCTTGTTAACCCATTTTGAGTTGCTTTCCTTTAACAAAGCAGATCTAAGAACCTGTGTTGGCAGCAACCCTGGGGATGCTGGGGTGCTTGCTGCTACATCTCTGTGGCACCTCTGTGTCCTAGAGTTGTTACAAGGGTCAAATGAGAATAGATAGATAGATAGATAGATAGATAGATAGATAGATAGATAGATAGATAGATAGATAGATAGATAGGTGGATAGGTGGATAGGTGGATAGATAGACAGGTAGGTAGGTAGGTAGACAGAAGGACGGACAGACAGACAGGTAGGTAGACAGACAGACATACAGGCAGACAGACAGACAGACAGACAGACAGACAGATAGATAGATAGATAGATAGATCTGTGGTACCTCTGTGTCCTAGGGTTGTTATGAGGCTCAAATGAGGACAGATAGATAAATAGATGGGTGCATATGTACATACATACATACATATATAATGCTTTACAAACTTTTAAGTATTTGTGAGACAGTATATTGGAGTGGAGAGAGAGTTAGTCCTGAACCTAGGAAGATCTGGTTCAGGTTCCACTTCTAATGGTATTGTCTGTGTCACACTGGGCAAGCAACTCAATCGCCAAGAGCTCTACAGAATTCTCAGTGATGACAAGGTGTTGACCTGCATGGCAGAAGGAGCTTCTTCACTCTCAGAGTTCCATACTAGCAAAGTCACAGGTCTAGTCCTCATTTTAAATTACTCTGTCAATGTCCTTATTATGACTACTTTGCACCTGGTTCTAGTTGACCCTATGGGGGAATATAGAGCAGCATATGACATGTTTTCTGTTCTTAGGTTTGCTTAGGGTTATCGTGAAGTAATAAGAAGATGGCACCTAGAGATTACTCAAGGGATAAACTGAGTTTAATTCAAGTCGTTTTTTAAGCACCTATTGGCACTGAGGATAATGAATAATCCCTATCCTCAAAGAGTTTACAATCTATGGAAATGTGTGGCACTGACTCTATAAGCAGTAGAAGTCCTAAGCCCAGAGAGGTCAATGTGAGGTGGGACGGTCAAAGAAAATGATGGAAAGGCTAGTCTGAGCCCGGCCCTGGAGAGTGATGGGTTTTGGGCAGACAGCGGAAAGCAAAGGGTGCATTTCTAGTGTCAGGAAATGGTAGGAACTGGCAAGAAAGGGTACTTGTAAAAGTGACCACAAGAAGAGAGCCCAACGGAGCACAGTGTATCTGCTCTCCTTAATGCCCTGGAAAATGACCCCCCACCCCCACCCCCTTTCATAGCCACAGAGAGGAGGAGAGAGCAAGTCCAACAGGCCGAATATGATTCTAATCTGTTTATGTGTTACTAATTGCTCAAACAATGCTGAAAGAGGCTTGTCTTATGACACAGGGCTTTGTGGACAGCCATTTTGTACCTTATTGCAACCCCTCAAAGTAAATAATTACATCACCCTATGGGGAAACTGGGAGGGGGGTGAAGCTGGGGGAGGGGCAGGGAAGGAAACTATTGAGATGCTGCTTCTCCAGGTCACTTTGTAAATGGAGCTAATGACAGGGTGGGGTGGGGTGCTTTGAAATGCGTCCTATTTGTTGTTCAGTCATGTCCTACTCTATAAACCCTCTCTTGTCCATGGGGTTTTCTTGGCAAACCTACTGGAATGGTCTGCCATTTCCTTCGACAGTTTATCTCCATTTTATAGATGAGGAACTGAGACAAATTAAAGAGGCATTAAGTGACTTGCCCTGGGTCACACAGCTAGCAAATGTCTGAGGTCAGATTTGAACTCAAATCTTTCTGACCCAGGCCCAGTGTTCCATCTACCCAACCATTTGGAGGCCCCTTTCTAACTAGACTCACAACCTGATCATCCCACTGCCTGCATCTGGGTTGAAGCTGACTGTTCATTGATGCAATGAATGCCTCTAACCTCTTGTAATGCAAGATAAAGAAGGAGAATTGTCCATAGAAATTTCTGCATAGATGATGTGTTAAGTATCCAAGAAGAAAATTCTTGGGTATTTGACAGGAAAAAAGTAAAATCTAGGACAGTTTGACTCTCCTGAAGGGTTCACAGACATCATCACTACTCTTGGGCTTGATATGAAGACTTTGGTTCCTGGGGTCAGAGAACGTAGGCCACCACTTCATATAGAGTAAATAATCAGCCTTTTCAGTAAGCATTTATTAATTGCCTACTATGTGTCAGGTACAATGCTAAGCCTTAGGGATCCAAAACCAGAAAAGGAAAAAAAGAAACAGTTCCTGTCTACAAAAAGTTTATATTCTATTAGGGGAGTCACAATGTACATATGAGGTATCACAAAAGTCTTTAATAGATTAAAATAACACTAAGACTTTGGGACACCCTACATGCATGTAAATATGAAATAAATAGAAAACTAGGTGAAATAAAAGAAATTAAAATGTCTCATACTGACATAGGTTTAGATTTCACATTTGATACTTGCTTTTCTGCTAATTCTCCTTTTTGTACACGTTGCACCAGCATCATGGAACTGGAGAGTTTTAGAGCTAGAAAGGACTTTCCAGTCCATGCAGTCCAACCCCTCATTTTATAGATGCAGAAGCTTAGGCCCTCAAAAGTGAAATGAACTGCCTGGCTTGACTGATTGAGGGCTAGGATTTGAACCCAAACCTCCCCCCACAGCCCTCCATTCCAAATCCAGTGGTTCCTTCTGGTTAATTACAGCATCTGTGTGAGCATATGAGTAGGCAGGTGTGAACCAGCAGAGTTAAAATAGTTTGGGTTGTATTTTAACTTACTTTGTAACTCCATGGGGACTCCCCCTGTTAAAAACCCAGAAAGCCTTTGGGATTCTGAAATTACTCTTCTCAGAGGTGGGGCTGCTAGATGCACAGTCCCTTTGGGGAGCTGTGCGTATGTCCCAGAAAGGGTAATTCTCTTGCCTTTTTGCTCTCTGACACAGCAGGTATATTGTCTACTGTCACCTTCTAATCATAGTTGGCATTTATAGAGTGCTATAAGGCTTGTAAAGCCTTTGACATATGGTAACCCATTTGATTTAAGGCACCTTTTTCTGCATCCTATCATCAGCTTCTTGTCTCAGCCTCTGTTTTTCCCAGAGGAAGGGAGTATCTTTTCACTGGATAATTGCATTGGATGATTGCTATGCATGAAGTGCATCCATGTCTTCCCCTGTGGGGCATACTCTTACAAAACATTTCCCTGGAGTTGATGTGGGCTCTTCCAAAGGCTTCCTTTGAGTCATTCTTCCTCGGATAGCCATGAGTGATTATGAGAAAAATCCCTATGGGTAACTGGTTTGATGTTGGTATGAAATGGATGCATCCCTCATGATCTGAGGAAACTGAGGCAAACAGAAGTATGTCATATCATTGCTGTAGTGAGGGCTCTCCACGAGCTCAGAAGAATTCCTATGAATTCTTGAGAATAAAGTGATTGAGACTTCTTCTGAGCTCAGGGAGAGCCCTCCCTATAGCAGTGGGCAGTAAGTATTCAGAAGCCCACTGAGTAGTTGGCTTGGCTCTGAACCTTCCAATAATACCAGTGGCATACACTTCTCTTATCCATTTTACTCCTCTCACAGTAATCATGCAGCAGCTATTATGATCCCTCTTTGACAGAAATAGGGATGGGAAGTGATTTCCCTAAGACCACACAGTGAGCTGTAGTAGAAGTGGTAGAACTGTGTGTCTCCTACAGTCTTGTCAATACTTTTCCCACTCACCGTTCCCCACTTGTGTTGAATTTAGGAGGGCTGGTTCCTACACTTGGGTACTTAGCTGCGTATAATGAGCTCCTGTTTAAGTAAGCCACTAGTACCTTCCCACGATCTGTCACAAAAAGGGCTTGCAAAAATTGCTGATGAGGCCCTCTTCATTGCCCAGCCAATCTTCCCTCTATTCCATTTAGGTAAACTCCCTGTGATACTTTCTGAGTTTTCCTTTCATCCCAATTGGCCTAGAGACAGTCCTGGAAAGCTTGGAAATTTTTATTGGCTGGATAGGAAAGTGACCAGGCGGCTTTGGGGTGTGATTTTAGGAGACGGTCTGGCTGCTCCCTGGGATCTGCGTAAAGCAATGTAACTCTTAACCCCCAATTTGGGATCCTGATTGAAAAGGCCAAAACACATTAATTCTTAGAGTAATTTCTTAATTAATAATGATTTTAATTAATCATGAGCAAAAGTTCTCCCAAGGAGCATTCTATCTGGAGAGCAACCGTTTCTTATTTCCCAACCTAATAATTCACATTTGTAGCTTGCCAGTGTTTTCAGCTGTGAGAAAAGCAGTCCTTGCCAAGAATTAATCATGTCCTGGAAACAGAGAAACATGGAAAATGAAGTAGCTCCCATTAAAGCGGCTTCTAAAGGTCACTGTTACATTTATAGAAGGAGAGCCATCCAGTTGGAGGAGAAAGACCTACTCTTGTCTGTAATCAGTTTGAAAAGGTACAGAAAAAGTGGATTGGGTCATTACCCTTGTTATATAATTGAAAGAAACTGACTTACTGCATTTACGTAGGTCAATCTTTCTTTAAGGATTAGAGGGGAGGAAAGATGAAAGAAACATTAGTTGCTGAATAAAGCATATCCATTTTCAGTGACAGCATCGATACCAGACCATCCTTTTTTTTTTTCAAAGGAAGGAAGGGCAACCATTGCTTCATATTTCTCACTAGGGCTGATATGGTGTGACCACTGGGGGAAGGTTTTAAAGGAGAAAGATCTCTCTTATATTACAAGCAAAGCCCCACATTCTCTAGCCACCCCAAAAGGTCTTGTTGACCCTTTTGTTAGGAATTCACTTCCTCCTGCTAAGAGAATCTCTAACTTCTGTTAAGGTTCACTTTGCATGCCACCTCCTACGTGAGATTTTTTCTGATTCTTTACTCCTTCCTTCTCTCTACCTCTCTTCCTCCCCCATTGTTAAGACTCTTTCTCTTGACATTTCTATGACTTTATTTATTTGTGTACATCTTGCATCCTCTGGTAGAATGTAAACATCTGGAGGGCAGGGATTGTTTCATTCCCTCCCTCCCCCCCCAGCACAGTGCCTTATTGGTACAAAATAATTATTTGTTGATTTTATTTGAATTGAATCCTATCTCATTAATGTGGTCACCCATACCCAAAGAGAAGTAGGGAAACTTTGACTCAAGCAATCAACAATTTTATAGAGAACTCCTACTATGTTCTACAGGTTCTGGGAATTGTAGATATATCTGGGGAATATAAGATATGATCCTTGACCTCAAGGAGTTTTCAAGACCAGTGGTCACAAAACAGTAGTGAATAATATGAGTGACTCAGAGGTGGAGTTATTGGAATGGTGAAGGGACTGGAGAAGGGTGGCCATGGAAAGAACTGGAGATGTTTTAGCCTAGAGAAAAGAAGACTTAGCAAAGACCATAATATCACTCTTCAGTTCTGTCCTGCGAAAGAAACATTCAATTCACATGGCTTGGCCCTAGAAGAATTAGAAGCAATGAACAGGAATTGTGGAGTGACAGATTTGAATTTGGTGTAAGGAAAAGCTTTCTCACAATTCAAACAGCCCCAAAACAGAATGGGCTTTCTTGGAGGCAAAGGTTCCCTTTCACTAGACTGGATTTTGTAGATACGTGTACAAGGATGGGTTGGACCACAAACTTCCAAGTTCTGGACATGAGTGTGAGTACTTTTTAGGTAGTGTCTAAGAGGGATAAGGGCATTTTAATTGAGAGGAATGGTGTGGCAGAAGAATGTAGAAATGAGAATGAGAATGGTCATTTCTACAAAAAAGGAAATATGACATTGTGGAAAAACTCTGGTCAGAAGACTTAGACTTGAATTCTGAGCTATGTGTTAGCTGTGTGACCTTGCACAGAGAGCTTTCCCTCTGGATCTCAGTTTCCTCAAATGTAAACCAAAGTAGGTTGAACCGGATGACCTCTAAGTTCCCTTCCAGCTTGCTAAGGCCACTCTTTCCTCACTGACTCACCTTCGAGTCACTGGCTCATAAACCATTGGCCTTTGTTCATTTGATAAATTTGGAGCTTAGAATATGGCCAGAAATTGACTTTATGCCTTTGTAGGCTCCCATCAGTAGAAGTTAACTCAAGTTTGCCCTAGAAGAGTCAAAATCCTCTCTGTTGTCTGACACAGTTTCTTCTCAGGTGAAATGCCTTCTTAGCCATCTGAAATTGAGAGACGGTAGAGTTGAAATACTATGGCGGGAAAGTCAGTTATCTATCACAGCTCCAAGGCTATTCAGCAAGGGAGAAGAGAAGAGAAAGCATTTTAACCTCGTCTGTGATGGGCATACAAGCAACAAACAGCATTTATGATGTGTGTAGGGCTATTGGAGGGGCTTGGGAGCACACTTTCTAGAAGAATGTTGCTTATTATCTGTTCACTTTTTCAAATATTTATTGAGTAATTTCTATGTGCTTTGTGCTACGGTGAGCCTCTCCCACCTTGAGAGACCCCCAGCTCTGGTGCCTGCTCTCTTGATTGGTGAGTGTCTGACCGCCTCCCCTGAAAGTAGTCTGATGAGATGATCTTTGAGGTTCCTTCCAGTGCCAGCATTACAAGGGACCCTACCGTGGTGAGTTCTTTCTCAGCTCAATTCACTTTGACTGCTGCACATCCTTATCAGCAGTCTGCCTTTCCAACTCCCCTTTATGTCTTGTCTTTCTCTTTGAGAATTTAAACTCCTAGAGGGTAGAAACTCTTGTTTGTTTGTATTTATATACCTAGCACAGTGTCAGGCCCATAGTAGGTACTTAATAAATGCTCTATCTATCCATCCATCCATCTATCTATACATCCATCTCTCTATCTAGTCATCCATCCATCTACCCATCTATCTATCTATCTATCTATCTATCTATCTATCTATCTATCTATCTATCTGTCTGTCTGTCTGTCTGTCTGTCTGTCTGTCTATCTTTCTGTCTACTTATCTGTCTATCTATCTATAATTTCCCAGTCTAATTAGGGGGCAACAAGGGATGACAAGATTAAAACAGGTAGAATAGTGAGAAAGCAATACTGCCCAATACCTGAATATGTATGAAATGAAGGTATAGCCATATATCATATGACTTTAAATTATATAAATTTCTATAGAAATTTAGGGAAGGAAGTGATTTATATAACACAGAGTGGTTGAAGAAGGCTTGCCTTTGAAGGGTCAGTAATGAAGTGTACCTAAGCACAGGAGGAGATGGACAGGGAGTAAGGGGACTATATGAGCAAGAGTCAGATACATGAATAAGAAAGATTAATAATAATAATTCACATCAAATTGGATGAAGAGGGGGGTAGGGAGTTGTGGGGAGCCTTGTAAACTTTGCAGGGGAGTTTGGGCCTGAAAAGGTACCACAGAAAACTCTTGTAGGTTCTTGTACAAGAGAGTAATACAATGGGGGGTAGCTAGGTGGCACAGTGAATAGAGCATGGGCCCTGGAGTCAGGAGGAGCTGAGTTCAAATCTGGCCTCAGACACTTAACACAAAAACTAGCCATGTGACCTTGGGCAAGTCACTTTATGCCAATTGCCCTCCAAAAGGCAAAAAAAAAGAAGAGAGAGTAACACAGTGATTGTGTAGCTTTTTATAGGGCTTATCTGGAAATTTTTCTTGGACTAAAGTGTTCTCTTCATATACTTTTCAAATCCAGTAGAATATAAGTTCCTGGAAGGCAGGGCCTGTTTTTCATTTTGTCTCTCTATCCCCAGTGTCTACCATTCCTTGCTGGATGTTTGTTGGGTTGGATTGAATTGAAATTGAAATCTCATTAGTCCCTGTCTTTCTTCACTCAAAGAAATCAGAATTGCCTGAGGTTTCCTGCAGAAATTTCCCCACATCCAGATATGCTCCATGTTAACATCTACCAGGAAGTTATGGAGCTATGGAACTGCTCTGAGTCACAGGCTCAGCCTACATGTGAGGTGACTTAATGCTTCTGAGACCTGTTCTGACTGTCCCTCAGAGCAATTAGAGTGAGCCAGGTCTCAGCAGATCTTGTGCCATGAAGGTAGGCCATGACGAATGGGTTTGGCCTGAAATGATTGACTTTGTGGGAGCCGTGGTTTCATCGGAGTGGCACTCCCTTCTTCACCTTCTGTTACTATGCAGTTCTTCTTCTCATCTTTCCATAAATCCTCTAAAGAAGAACCACCCAGTGAACTGGAGTCTGTCTTCACACAGGGTACAGAATTAGGATAGTAGAATGTTGGAATTTGAAGGGACTTTAGAGACCTCCACAAATGGAGAAGTAATATGTCTGAAGTCACAGCAGAGCCAGGAATCAAATCTGAGTCCTCTGATTCAAGACAAGTCAACAATCATTTATTGAACACCTACTACTGATGGTATTAAGTACTGGACTTCAAATTCAATATTATATCTGCTGGACCACCACTTTTTTTTTTTTTTTGCTTTTTGGAGGACAGTTGGGGTTGTGACTTACCCAAGGTCACCCGGCTAGCTTTTGTGTTAAGTGTCTGAGGCCGGATTTGAACTGAAGTCCTCCTGACTCCAGGGCCGGTGCTCTATTCACTGCGCTTCCCCAGGACCACCACTTTTTCATCTTCTTCTGATTCCTTTGTTATCTCCAGGGTCCCAAGATAGCACAGATACTGTTTATCTCTTATTTTTCACTCACACAACATGATTGGACCACTTTCTAATGACTTTCAGTTATATGCATCTGTGGGCAGCCAGGTGGTGAGATGGATAAGAATGCTAGACTTGAAGTCAGGAAGACCTGAGTTCACATCCAGCCTCAGACATGTATGTATGTATGTGTGTATGTCTGTATGACTCTGAACAACTCAGAAGTGACGCTCCCAGACTCATTTTCCTCACCTATAATATAGAGATAATAATGACACCTATCTCAGACAGTTGTGAGGATCAAATGAGATAACATCTAAAGGGCTTTGGAAAATAACTGTTACTATTATTGATACTTTCCTTTATGTCACTTCTCTACTGACTAACTACACAGTAACATTCCATAGGCTTGCTTCAGAAATGATGATAATGAAGATGGCTAGCATTTTATAGTGCTCTAAGGTTTATGAAGGGTTTCACAAAGATTATCTCATTTTATTCTCGCAGTAATCCTTGCAGATATATACTAATATTTTCCTTGTTTTACAGATGAGGAAACTGAGGCAGGCAGGTTAAGTAACTTGCCCAGAGACACATAGCTGATTAATATTTGATTCCTATTTGAACTCAGGTCTTCCTAACTCCAGGTCCAGTACTTACACCTACTACACCTAGCTGCAGTAATGCATCTTTGTAATAACTGTTGGCCACTTGGTAATTTGATTCTTTTGAGACAGTAGTGCTCCAGAATTTGTAGCTATCGGTCTTCCTATTGGTAGAATTGCCAGCCATGTTCTGCTGTCCCACTTAAGATTTCTTGTGCTGAAATTTTTTTTGAGGGATTATTTTTTGAGGGATTATTTGAGGCATTCTTCTCCCTTTGGGTTAGTTCATAGTCAAAATATCCCAAATGTTTGGAGATTTCCTCTGATTTTTAAGGGTCTCCAGGGTAGAGAGGTCATACTTCCTCAGTCATTCATTGTAGGATAGGACTGTGAGTCTTTTCTTTTACCAGGTCTAGTGTATCTTCTCATAGGTGCTGATAAAGTATACATCATATCTATTTGATTCACTAGACGTATCAATATTATCACTCTTGGTGAGAAGATGGATGGGCAAAAGCTCAGAAACTTCTTTCCAGTCCAAGAATATAGACTCTAATCAAAGTTTCCTCATCTGTATAGTAAAGGATAAGGCAGGTAGGTGGCTTAGGGGATAGAGTGCTGAGCCTGGAGTCAGTAAGACCTGACTTCAAATTTATCCTCAGACAGTTACTAGCTGTGTGTCCCTGGGAGAGTCACTTAACCTCTGTTTGCTTTAATCCACTGGAGAAGGAAATGTCAGACCACTCCAGCATCTGCTAAGAAAATTCCCATGGACAGTATTGGTGTCCTGGGCTCCATGGAATCACGAAGAGTCCTACACGACTGAACAACAAAATAAAAGGTTCAGACTAGATAGTCTTCAAGGCCCCCTCTGACTCTCATTGATCTAAGAAGTGAAGACGTTCTGCTGTAGCTGGTAGAGTCGCAGCTACAACCCCTTTATGGCTGGAGGCACACATACTTAACCCTGACTATCTCTAACTATCGCTGTGGGTTGATTTTTATTATTTTCCATTTCCTCCTTTTACTTCTCAGCCTTACCAGCTAGGATATTCATTCCTGAATCAATATGTAATAAAAATGAAACAGATGATATCGTAGAATAGAGAGAGAGAGGGCTCTTTCCTGATCACAGCCTCACGCTTGGTTGACAGGACAGGCAGTTCTTTCTCACCTCTGTTTGCTTACTGGTCAGGTCCTCCCCTGTCCCCATTCTTCAGCAAAAGAAACTAGCCATTTTGAGAGAAAAACAGTCCTGCTGTGAGCAGAGTGTACTTATTATTTATACAGAGATTAAATGAATGTCTTTGACATGCAAGCAGGGGTATGCTGGTAAATATTTAACAATCAGCTCTCCTGGAGGGGGATGCATACACAAAATGTTACAGGCTGACTCCATCATATCCCTGCAGGCTCTGGGGATAAAAGGAGTCATAAGATAAGGTTTCTGTTTTACATTCTAGATGCAGAGACAAAATACTGATAGTGAATCACAATGGAGGACCGTGTATGCCAAGTGTCAGCTTTATGATATGGATGATAAGTGTAGTAGGAGTTATGATGGTGACTAATGATTGTCTTCCTGGAAGAGGCCCTACTCAAGAGAGGTCTTGAAGCAAGGAAAGAGGGTAGACCGTGAAAACAGTAAGCGAATTAGAGTGGAGCAGATTGTGTAGGGGAGTAGTGGGATTATAAATTAGGGTCAGATTGTAGAGGACCTTGAATTACTTAAGCAAGAGCATGGAGAATCAGCTAGGAGGTTTCCTTTCATAGTTCCTATTTTATATCAGGTGATAAACAAGATAACATTTTGACTAGAGAACCAGGGTCAGAGTCAGGAAGATCTGGGTTCAGTTCAATTGCTAATTCAGCTGTTCTTATATCCTGCTAGTTATGGGTGCCTCCTTCCACCCCTCACAGGACCTCAAACGATTTGCTCTCCAAACTCTAAGCCTACCACCTAGATACTAACCTTTAAGATCTGTGGGATTCTTTCTTCTTCCTTTCTGACTCACTGGAATCCTAAGAGCCCAAGGGCCTCTTCTTATGAGAATTACAGCCCAGTTTCTGGACCTGAAACATATATGCCTAGGCTGAAGATAAGAGTTCAAAATTCTGTGGCAGGCTTGTGAGACTTTTTCACCTCACTCCTCAGTAATTATCCTCCTGTGAGAAAAGTTGAGGAGGCATTATTACCACATGATAAGCACAAAGAAATTACCAGGTAATGCAATTTAGCAGCAGTGTTGAGTTGTTACACAAAATACTCAAGTCTAGTTCAAATATCCCTCAGGCTAATGCTTGCATTTCCAGGTTTGTAACACTATAGCTCTGTATTGTTTTACTTACCTTAAAAAGAGAAAAAGCAAGAAAAGAGGGGAGGGAAATAAAAAAAAAAAACATTATTCACTCCAATTGTGATGTGTTTGAAGGAAACAACTGCCATGTAACTCCCAAGCTGTTCTCCTTGTATAGGCAGCACGTTGTTGTAATATTGTTTTCGCCTGGGCCACTCAGCCCACTGAAACTTGTCTCAGTTTCAGTACGATTTGGGGGGAAGGCCTTGGGGAGAGAAGGTGAAACAAATCCAAGGCAGATATGACTTGTCTTTGCAGCTGCTACCAGAACAGATTGAGGATGACAGTAGGTGGGGGTAGTGCCTTTTTGATCATCATACACCCCTCCCAATCCATTGTGGAAGAGGCTGCCCGAAGAAACCAAAGGAAACTCAGCCTTATGGATTCTGTGTTGCAAATTTTCTCCCATCGAGTTTCCGATGGCATTGTTAATTGAGGCTGTTTCCCAGATAGGAGTTCTGCTGGCAGAGCCAGATGGGGAATTTTCTGTGAGTGATATTTGAATAAAGAAATCTAAACTATGAAAAAAAAAGTTTCCCTAGATCTTATCAGGGTACAATGAGGGGTTGTATAAAAACTGTTTGTCCTGACCACATGTTTGCTTACAAATGGGCAGGATATCTCCCAGGCTAAAAGTTCAAACTACTGTTAACTACTAGTGCATGTATGAACTTCAAGTGAACTGGTTTCAGAAGATGCTTAAAAGTGATATGGCCCACAAATGTGATGATGCTACCACCAACCTCTCACTTATTCCTCCAGTCTTGGCTTCTTTCCTTGATGGTGTGAATATATTGCAATGGGCAGATGACAGGAGGAGGGAGAACTAGTTCTCTGGTGCACATTGTGTACAACTTTTCACATGGTTCAGTGCTTGATTTCATTTTCTGGACCAACTTCTTTGAGCTTTTCTCCTTGAGGCCCATGATAAGGTGTCTTCCACTCATTGCAGCAGGCTCATCACCCTCTTTGGGAATTTCACTTTCTGGGTTTTTGAAAAAAAGCTTTATTTATCAAAAAATCATTGTATCCCATTGCAGTGGGCCCACTCTGTTGCCATCTTCATTTTCATTAGCTTCTAACTGAAATTTACCAGCCCCTTCAGTTATTTTCAAACATGATTCTGAGAAGAAATTTGTAGGCTTTACTAGACTACCAGAAGGGGCTGTGATACAACCCCTGACCTGCCCTTTTCTTCTGATGTTGGGAATACCAGTGGCATACTCAAGCTGTGTGCCCATTTTCCCTCTTTCTCACCATGTGACCAGCCCATCTTCTTTTTTGATCATATATTTTTGGGGGCATTGAATGAGCAAGTTTAGATAAGAGTATCATCTCCATCATTGGAGACAATACTTATGTCTGTGAGATTGCAGACCTTTATGAGTATTTGAGAGAGAAAACCTACTAAATTTCCCTTCCCTGGAGTGTCTTTGGTAATGGTTTCACAGTTGGGCTAAAGATGAGTGTTCCCTCCAAACAATCACAAAATAACCCAAATTGGGGAGGACATTTTCCCCCCCCCCCCCACATTTTCTTCTCACAATTGCTGTTGTAGTAATTGTTCCTATGCCCCGGATATAAAGGGAGCTCACTGAAGAAGAGTAACTTTGATTAAAGAACTTTTTCAACTTCTGGAAAACCTTGTAAATTCATAGTATGTTAGAAGTGGGAAATGCCATAGAGACTATCTACTCTAATCTCCTTATTGTACAAGAAAACAAGAGGTTTAAAGATGTCCCTAAGGTTGTATACACCATTAGGGACAGATAGGAGATTATAGGTCTTCTGGTTCAAAGTTTAGTGTTGAATGAATGAATGAATGAAATATTTATTAAGCATTTACTATATACAAAACAAGCTGCTGAACATGCAAATAGGAAGAAGAGTGCCTCTTCTCAAGGACCTCATATTCTAATGGGGGAGACAACATACATGGATGGTTTCAGCTGCAAATCAAATAGGAAGATACCGATGATCACTGGGGTGCAGAGGCCAGTCAGATGGTAATACGTCTTCTTTGATGTCCTTTCCACTGATAAAATCATATCAATTTTTTTTTTGCCTTTTGGAGGGTAATTGGAATTAAGTGACTTGCCCAAGGTCACATAGCTAGTTATCAGTTTCTAATATTGAACCATTCAACACCACCAAGGTCTTTGGGGACAAGAACTTTCCTTTCTGGGTCTTCAGTAGGTATGGTTGTAGGACCTCCTGGAGCAGTTACCAGGCTGCATCTCCATAGGAGTTGTTTCCCAGGATGATGGCTGAAGGCACTGGACTAGAAGCATTTTTGTTCTCAAGGCTCTTGGGTTCGGGGTCAGCAGGAAGATGGTGGTCAGTGGGATGGTGATGGTTTGACTTATGTTCTTTTCCTTATATAACACTGCCTTCTCACTAAACTTTAAAGAAATAAGACAGATTTCTATTACCTGGTCAAAGCAGAGGAGTGATGAAAAATGTCTAAATACTTTCAGCCTTACCCTAGTGAAAGAGAGAGAGGGAGACAGGAAGGGAGGAAGCAAGGAAGGAAAGAAAAAAAGAAGGAAGGAAAAAAAGGAAGGAGGAAAGGAAAGGAGGAAGACACTTTAATGTTTATGAATGATTCAACTTTTTTAGTGGGGCAGCCTGTTACTAAAATGCTATGTAATATTTAAATGATGTTTTAGGGGGGCCTTCCTCTCTTTCCCCAACATACTTGAATCTCACTTAATTCTGCCTAATGCAGCAGCATTTCCAAAAGCTTGGAAACTAGTTGTTGGCTCCTAGTGTCATTGTACTGGTGAATCTGATGAGCTCCTGATCCCCAAGACAACATTCTGAGGATTACATAAAATAAACCTGGATAGGTCTCAGAGTTTTGTCCTTCTTCCATGATCCTCTTCTCTTCACCTTGACCATCTGGCTGCATTGCTAGTTTATGTCATGTCCATGTCCATAAGGCACTTAAAAAAACACCACCACAATAATCTTCACTCCTCAGATCAAACTCAAATCTCTGGGTAGAATCAGCCTTTTTCTCCCAGTGGAATGCTCTGGATAATATCCTTTTAAAGGTTTTTTTTTTTCTTTTTCCTTTTTTGTTGTTTATTCAAGAAATAGTTGAAGACTAGAATCTTTACATTCTGGCCTAGACAAGGACATGGCCCAGTCAATCACACAAGCCCCAGCCTGCTATCTTTCATTCCTACTCCTGTAGCTTATGAAGAAGAAAGATGTTTCATACCTCACTGGCATCTATTCCTCTTTAAATTCTCTCTGATTCTCCTGAATATGATCCATTTGACCATAATCTTCTCAGATAGATGAAAGTGATCGCTTTCTTCAATTTCTCATGGCATTTTGTCTAACTCTCTTAGACCATTATTACATTATTTTCTATCATACTTGTTGGCACATAAGAATGAGGAGTGGAAGGGACTTTAGGAATAACATAGATGCTTTCCCTCAAATCTGGCTCTTCTTGTTACAGACAAAGCAACTGAAGCCTAGGAAGAGAAAGTGATTTATCCTTCATCACACAGTAGGTGATGGAGCCAAGGTTTACACCCAGACCCTCTGACTTCAGTGCTGTGGGGTATAGGAAGTTTGGAGGCTTCACAATGAAGATCTATGTCTAACTATTACCGTAATTCACACAAGAAAATATTCTCTGCTAAAACAGAATGCAAGTCAGTTGACTAATTACAATGCAGACTTTAGCTGAGACCACGACTAAAATCCATAGATGTGTCTGTCTGTCTCCCTGCCTGTACAGATATAAATATCAGAAAAGCTGGAAAGGAGAAGAGAAAGCAGTTACAGAGTGCCTACTATGCACCAGGAACTGTGTTAAGTGCTTTACAAATATTATCTCTTCTGATTCTCACAACAACCCTTCGAGTTATGTGCTGTTATTATCCCCATTTACAGTTGAGGAAACTGAGGCAAACAGAGGTTAAGTGATTGACCAGGCTCACAAAGTTAGTAAGTACCTGAGGTCAAATTTGAACTCAGGTTTCCCTGCTTCTAGGCCCAGTTGTGCTATCCATTGTGCCACCTAGTTGAAAGGGCAATTAGGAAATTGTTTCCTGTTTATTTTTTGTATTATTCAAAATAATCAGTCAGTTATTTTAACTTTGATATTTTGCCTTTATTAACTCCATTAATGCCTATGAGTAAATGATAATGAGTGTTAATTTTGTAAACTTAATTCTGTTTATTTTGCATTTCACAATGGGAACCCAGCCTCAGATGCTTTCATTTACTCATACCTACAATCAAGACCAGGATCTTAAGCTAACAATTACCTGTGTTTGACAACAGTATATTCATTTCCACTTAAGAGTTTTTTAAGAGTTGCTGGTTCAGCTAATTCAGTTGCTGGGTTTGCTAATTGTCTTTCCCTATCATAAATATTAGCTTGTGTCAGTTTTTTTTTTCCCTGCAGAAGATATTCATGTGCATCCACCTTTCTATCCCAACTCGTGTCCCATACCTTCCTTGACTCTTAGAAAAGAAAGCAGAAAAAGCTTACATTGTAGAATGTTGTGGATTGGACACATCTAAACAACCTCATGATTTATTCAGATCCCATCCTTTTTGGTAGAGAAAGTCCAAAGTTCAGAACTTGAAATTTAATAAGTTAATGATGGAGTTGCGAATAATGGTGTTTGAATACAAAGCAAAACATACAACAGAGAATAAAACTATTTTATTCAGAATGTATTTCCATGTTCCTGATGCTAAATTATAAATATTTTTACATTATTTTGATAAAATTTAAGTTCTATCTCTCTCTCCCTCTTCCTCTACTTCTCTCCCTCTCTCCATCTCTCTTCCCCTCTCTCTCCCATTTCTGTACATGCTCTCCTTTATTCTCTTGCACCCTCATACATTCTTTTTTCTTTTTTTTATTTGAGACTTAGTGATAAAACTTGAATATACAATAATAAAGGAAAAATAAGCATATTATAAACTTAAATACTAAATAAGAAAAGAAAAAAAAGCATGTCATGTGCACAGCAGATTGTATGAGAGGATTCAAAATATATAGCAATAAATTTCCATTTCAAGAAAGCCTGTATAATAGATAAATCACACATTCTTTCTTTCTCTCATATATTCTTGCTCTCATATACTCTCTTATGAGCTCTTTCTCTTTCACTCTCACATTCTTTCTCTCTCTCTCTTTCTTTCCCTCTTCCTCCCCCCATCTCTTTTGCCCTCCCTCCTACCCCACCTCCATCACACTTTAGTAAACTCCAATGGTTCTCTTTTACTTGTGTCTAGGATCAAGGATAAAATCCTCTGTTTAACATTAAAGTTCTTCATAACCTAGCCCCTTCTTATCTCTATTAACCTTTATTTTCTCCAAACTCCTTATTCTCCAGCTAACTGTTCCTCACAAGTGATGTTCCAAGTCCCATATTCCTGCCTTTGTACAGGCTATGCTCCATACCTGGAATATTCTACCTCTTACCCATCACCTCTTGGGTTTCTTGGCATCCTTCAAGGTTCAGTTCAGATTCCATCTCTTGCAGGAGAATTTTCCTCTCAGCTACTATAGGAATCTCTATATATCTTGCATGTACATTGCATTTTGCTTTCCACATTAGAATGTGAGTTCCTGGGGTGGGGGAGAAAGGGGAAGAGATGAAGAATAGCATGAGATTCCAAAAAATAATGAGAAGAGAACAGAATATAGGCCAGAACATCTGGAAAAAGAGTTTTGGGGGTTGTTTTTTGCAATGATATGACCATTATATGAGAGTGATTCTTTGCTTTCCTTCTATTGGTATAGGGTGATTGGGGAGAGGGGAGAGGGATAGGGAACTCTGATAAATAAGCCCCCATTTATTGAAGGATTACATAGATATGATAGCAAAGGGACTTCAGAATATAATAGAATGGCTTCTTTCTCCAATTGGGGCTGACAAACAGCAGGAAAAGTCTAGGGGAGATGATTGAGGAGGAAAGAGGAAAGTCTAAAAAAGAAATTTTTGTTTGAAATTTTCTAGAGAAAGCTAAGGGGAATAATGGAGGGAAATAAGAGATTGAGCATCCTATAAACCCTGTAAATTACCTCAAACAATCTCTTATTTGACTAGATATTCCTTAGGGAACATCTAAGCCAAATTTTACATGAGCTTAATCTTTAGCTTCATCCAATTTCTACATTTTCATCAGCTTTTGTTGGGTTTCCTTAATTCCTTGGTGACCATTCCTTGAGGAATACTCTAATCTTTCTTGACAAAATTAAAGAGGAAAGTGTTTCTTCCAGGTGATATAATAACTTGTATAAATTAGGGAAAGAGTACTTTGCCAACCAAATCTGGTGGGTACCACAAGAAAAGACCAGCTCCAGAACTCAAGAGAAATTAGGGACCATTGGCTCAGCCACTGTCAGAAAGAAACCAGAAGGGAGACATCCAAGAGATTTCTCTGCCCTGGTTCATCCCATCCCATTCTGTAGTAGGAATGCTAATATTTACTAGCACTAATCCAATGGTTATGGCACAGCAAATTTTTCTTTTCTGAGATTTGTTCTCAGGATTGCTGTGAACATCACATTAGGTAACATACAAAAAGCATTTTGTAAACCTTGATGTGCTATATAAATATCAACTATTACTGATACTTATTAATTATAATGAACTATAAGCATAAATATAAATTATAATTAATAATGATATCATTTCACATTACGGCAGTTTGGTTCATGTTCACTTTAATTGACTAGTTTGGATGTCTCTGACCTTGATTCAGAACACAAAAAATAGAATTAAGAAAAAAATGAAAATTATTTAATGATAAATGCCAATATTTACCTACAGTACTTGGGATCCAACCTTCTGAAATAATGTATTTCAGTAATCAAAGACATCAAAACTTTCTGTGTGTTAAAAAGGAAAGAACTATGCTCAATGGAAAATTAAGTCAATGAGTCAGTCAAAAAGCATTTTATTAAGCATTTAATCATTTGCCAGACACTGTATGTAGGAAGCTCTTAGGATACAAAGAAAGGGAAACTCATGCCTTGCCTTCAAGGAACTCACTGTCTTTGTTGGTTGTTTTTGGTTTGTTTGTTTTTGATTGGGGGAGAGGGGGATTTATTTGTTTATATGTTTTTGTTAATATTTTATTCTATATGGAATAAAACCAATATTTTCACACGAATTGTAGAATAGAAGGAGGGGTCTACACTCCCGCAGAGCTTGCTTTTTTAGAGAAATGTTTGTACATTTACTTTTTCCCTTTGCTGGATTAATAGTGGATTTGAGTTTAGTTAGAGTTTGTACTTTAATAGGTCTTGGAACACAGTTCAGCCTCGAGTTGGGTAAAACTGAGCCCTTAAGTTTTATCTATATCTAAAGCTATGCCAGAAATCTAGTTAGAAATTTAGTGGCATTTCAACTAATTGTTGTAATCTACAGTGTTGGACTGGGAGTCAGGAAGACTGAGTTCAGATCCTCTCTTGTCCACTCGTGACCCTGGACTTTCTCGTTGTTCAGTTTCTTTATCTGTTTAACAATAGGGTTGTAAAGATAAAATGAGATAATATATGTAAAATCTTTTGCAAACCTTAAAGAACAACATTCTAATTTAGATGATCATCATTATCTTTATCATAATTATATTGGGTCTCCAAGCTATATGGGGGCCTATTTTCCAAACCTATTTCATTATGCAGGGAACTCCTGGTGAGGAAATTCCCTCCACTAATGAAGGTTGTCAACTGTTCTGCTACTTATATACAGCTGTAGAGACAGTGAAAAGTGAAGTCTACATATACGTATACAAAGTAGTATGTGTTAGAGGCCCACCTAGAACCAGATCTTCCTCTCTCCAAGGCTGCCTCAATCTATTATGGCTCCAGGTTGTTCAAAGAACCACAGAAGACTAGAGGTACAAGAAACCTCTGAGGTCACTTAGCTTGTTCAAACTCAAAGACCACTTATCATAACAAGGATTCCTGTGCTCTTCATATTGACTTAGAAAACCACAAATTAACATTATCTATGTTCAATCATGTTCTTATTTATTCTTGTCAAATATGTCCCAGTTACATTTCATTCTGGTTTGAGCTGCACTCAGGACTGTTGCTGAGGGGAGGCAGTGGTCAGCAGGCAGCAGGTTTGACACCATTCATTGATTTAGTCAAACCTTTTCATTTGTCAGCTGAGGGACCTGAGGCCCAGAAAGGGGAAATGATTTAGCTGAAATCACATAGCTAAAGAATAGCAGCGTAGGGCCCAGTGCTCAGTTCTACTGATTACCAATCTATTGTATGAAAGCTGCCTCCCATTCTTTTTAAAGCCTTCTTTTTTTGTAGCAATGCTCATTCTTATCTTATATGCTTCTCATTTCAAAACTTCATTTTAAACTCAGAAGGGCCTGATGTTCTGAAACCAATTTGTAACTTCTTTGGAAATGGATTATTTTATGTAGATCCTCTAAAAAATAACTTCTCAAAGGCATTGTGTAAACCATAGGATTACTAATGCCCCTTGTGCCTAATTCTTGTTCAATAAAAACAGTTTCAGGTCTGTACTCTTATTGACCCAAGCCTTCTTTCATCACTGTGTTGTGTCCTTAATCTGTTCTAGGATCTTTGCCATAATCTTATCACTCTAATTATAGCCCCTAAAAATGTGAAATATGTTATATAACTCTTTCAGAGCTTGTTTGGACTTCTTATAGGCATGCTTATATGGAAAAAAAAATTCTTTTAACCCTGAGCAAAAGTAATTTGTACTACAATTTTCCATTTTCTCTAACACACACACACACACACAGCTTCACCCAACCAAAAGGAAATTAGTAACCATGTATGCTTAGTTACTAAAATTCTATTAAAAAATACTCAGCCTCAAAGGATAGTTAATGAATATAGTCTTGGGTTATGATGCTATGTAAAGTGTGAAGTAACTGGAGTAATGGCTTGGGAGTAACTTGAGTTTAAATTCTACCTGTGACACTTAGCAACTGTGTGACCTTTGATAAATTATTGGCCTTCCATGGGCCTCAGTTTCCTCATCTGTAAAATGAGGGTGTTGGACTAGATGACCTCCGAGATTGCTTCTAGCTCTACAATCAGTGATTTTATGTATAAGTCTAATCAGGATTGTCTCTTACAGCTTGAGGAAAAATAAATAGTGGTTTCTTATATGGAGAATTTGGAGGAGGGGAAGGGAAGGGATGACTTAGAACGTGTAAAGACATGCCAGAAATTGTAAGATGAATCTGAAGCCGGTATTTTTGTCAGTCTAGAATCTCAGCCTCTTTTTCGGGTTCCCATCAAGGAACCAAGAAGCATGGTTCCAGCTGAATTGACTCCGGGATTTCTGGTCTCTGCTTCTCTGTTAAATTTGTTTCTATTTATGCCCCCTATAGAAAAGGCATATTGGGTCTTATATTTAGAGCTAGAACAGGTCTTGGAGGTCAAACAGTCTAGCCCTGCTGAGACAGAGGGAAGTGTTGTGTCTTGTCTGAGTAGATGAGAATACATTGACATCTGTCACAAGTACATTGATTCAAAGTAAAATCCCGGCTCCTCTGATTACAGATTGTACCCTTCTTTCATTGGATGGCATGCCGCATATATAGTGACATTTGTCCATGCATTGTACCTGGATCTTTATGATTTTTAAATTTTTGGTTTTGACAGAATCCTTATTTAAAAAAGAAACAACTCTGTTTAGCTAATTTAAACTCTGTTCTCTTTGTCACAATTGTAAAACAAATGTTGACTTACAATGAGGGAAGTTGGCTGTGTTCATTTGAGTTGGCTAGCTTGGGTGGTCATTGTTCCCTGCTAATGTGACTTAAGTGGTAAATTCAGCTGCTTTATAGGATAATGACGTTTTTAATCAAGAAATGACCTGCATTATGGTCACAAGTCTGTGTTTAACCTTGGCCACCTACTATGCAAACACACTTCAGCTCCTCAGATGCTTGCCTACTTTATGACCATTGGCCAAGAGGAAACAAAGCAGAAGACACAAAATCCTTGTCTTTAAGGAGCTTGTGACTTTGAATCCATGATTCTATAACTTAACCTTACTGAGGAAAAGGCATACCTCTTGTAAATAATCAGAGAATGATGTTAGATAGGCACGCTGGATGAGTAAGGGCATGGAGCCAGGAATAGCATCGGAGGGGAACAACGAGGCGAGAGGAGAGTCAGATGATAGTGGGGACTAAGACTGGATGGATAGGGTTGGTCTAGGTTTTAGAGGGCCTTGGACTCTAGAAGGAGAATACCATTCATTGCCTTTGGTTATATGGTGTATTGCACATGCTGCTGGAGAAATAACTCAAAAGCATCTGCTCCACATAAAGAATGTCATAAGAATAGCTAGATGTTGTTTTTTTAAGTGCATTTAAGATTTTCAGAATGTTTTAGATTTGTCATGTGATCCTCATAACAATTGTGCACATTGACCTGTACTTAGGAAATATAGAAGGAGCACTGGATTTGGAGTCAGAAGACCTTTCTTTGTCTTTCTGAACTTTATAAAATTTACAAGACCTATTCCATTTGTTTTCTGGGGCTCAGTTTCCTTGTATGTCAAAGGAGGGGTTGGACTAGATCAGGGGTGGGGAGTCTGCCTCCTCAAGTTCGCATGTCACCTTCTAGGTCATTGGGTGCAGCTTTTTGACTGAGTCCAAGTTTTACAGAACAAATCCTTTTATTAAGGGGATTTGTTCTGTGAAGTTTGGATTCAGTCAAATGGCAGCACTTGAGGACCTAGAGGGCCACATGTGACCTAGAGGCTGCAGGTTTCCCACCCCTGGACTAGATAATAGTTACAGTACCTTGTAACCCTAAGTCTTTTATTTGCTAACAACTATTGAATAGGGAAAAGAAAAATTGCTAGATGAAATGTCTCTTATCCCCTCCTCAGAAGAAAGTAGAGAAGCTTTAAATGGTAGGATATATGAAATACGTGATGCTTAAGATCTCTGCCTTCTGAGTGCTAGGGAATAAATATGGCTCCGCAGTAAGGAACTGACATATTCATCACGAGAGGATATTTTCCCCTTAAGAGAGAGAGGGCCTCAATTGCCTATTGAACATTTTTTACTAAATGTCCCAGAGACATCTCAAATTCATGTCTAAAGAATAGAGTATCATTATCTTTCTTCTCCACCTGCTCCCTGCCCCATTCTTCCCTCTTCCTAACTTCTCTATTTCTATTTTGCCTACTGCCCTCCTTCTAGTCCCTTGGTTTCATGACATTGGAGTCATCCTTGATTTTTCCCTATACTTCTCCAGCAATATCAGATTAGTTGCCAAAACTTGTCATTTCTCCATCTATAATATCTTTCATCTTTTCTTTTCTCTCCATTCATACAACCACTGTTGTGGTTTGGGGTACTGGGAACCCTGAAATGCAAGGGTACAGGGGTTCTGCCTGGAAGGAATTCCACCACTCAAACCTTCTTTCAGTCAAAGTAGAGAGGTTTATTTGTGATGCCAATAGAAGTGATTCTTTTTATTTATTTTTAAAAGCAATCGGGGTTAAGTAACTTGCTCAAGGTTACGTGGCCAGTTATTTCTGGGTGTGGTGCTGAATATCTGAGCCTGGATTTGATCCCAGGTCATCCCGACTCTGGGGCCGGTGCTCTTACTCGCTGTGCTACCTGGCCACCCCCTCCCCCCCAATAGAAGTGATTCTAAGTGAATCTGATCAATTTAATGGGAGTAAAATTGGTACTTATATACAGGAAAAGACATTGAGAAGAAGAATGGGACTAAAGAGAGGCAAGTAGCCTGAAGTGGGCCAGGTACTGGACAATGAAAGGAGTTAACTGTTTGAAGAGCTATAGTGCAAGGGCAGTTTTAAAAGGATCATTGAGTATCTAGGTAGACTGGGATGGGTCAGATGCCTCAGGCAAAATGCCAGGGACTGGATTGTATGGGGAAAGTTCAGGAGCTTTTAGGGATCCAGGTCCCAAAGACTTGGTCTTTTCCTTTTAGAGGTTCAGGTGCAATAACCACATTATCACAAGGAGTATTGGCCCTTATCCCCTCTTACCTGGACTATTGAGAAAGCCTCCTAATTGATATATCTGATTCTGGCCTCTCTAATCCATTGTCCATTCAGCTGCCAAATAGATATTCCTTTAAAACTTGGGGTTGACCAGGTCACTACCCTGTTCAGTGAATTCCAGTAGCCTCCTCTTACCTCTAGCCCAGGGGCTCTTAGCCTGAGGTGAATTTGTTTTTTGTGTGTTTTTTTTTGTTTTTTTAGTTTTTAGACCCTTTTAATTGTTACTTTCATTTTATATCTATATATATATCTATATATTTTTTTAATTATTTAATTTTTAATTTATGGAACAAAAAAAGTATTTCTGTAACATAGTAAAATTAAAAAAGATAATTGCCTTTGAAAGTGTAGATTTATTTTTGTGCAACTTGGGATTCTTTTTAAATATATAAGAAAGTTGGGGTGGCTAGGTGGCACAGTAGAGCACCAGCCCTAAAGTCAGGAGGACCTGCATTCAAATTCGGCCTCAGACACTTAACATAAAAACTAGCCATGTGACCTTGGGCAAGTCACTTAACCCCAATTGCCCTCCCAAAAAAAGGCAAAAAAAAAAGCAAGTTAAAGTTATCATGTAAATTTTTTTCTTTCTTTTTTTCCCTTCTCTACCCTAGAGACAGATTAAAAGAAATTTTAAAAACATTTTTATAACTACTTTATTATAACTGGTTTCATTTGTAATCTGATGTGTTTTGTTTTTATGCATTTAAAAGCACAATAATGGGAAAGGCTTCACTAGATTGCTTGGTCTTGTATAAAATGCAAACTTCTCCTGTTGTCATTTAAAACCCCTCATGGCCTGACTTTATACTACCTTTCCTTCCTTATTTCAAACTGTTGTTCTCATACTCTACATTCCTCTAAACTGGTCAGCTCGCTGTTCTTCCTCTGCAGTATTCCATCACCTGTCTCCATGGTTTTTTGCTCTGGCTACCCATTTGCCTGGAATTTATCCACTCTTAGTCCCTTCCTCTTAGAATCTGTAGATTCCTTCTAAGGCTCAGCTCATTGCTACCTACTACATAAGGACTTTTCTCCCTCTCTGTCCCCCAATCCTGACCAATACTAGAGCCTCCCACCCCCACCCCACAAATAACTATATTTGCTTTGTGTTATATCTTAATGTAGACATTATGTTTCCCCCCAATAGAGGACAAAGATGGTTTCATTTTTGTTTTGGTATGCCAAGTCCTTAGCACATGCCTGGCCCAGAATAAACACTTAATAAGGGCTTATTTAATTGTGAACAAATATTTTCAACTGTATTGATTGGGACCTTGCATTACTGAATATATAATCTCCTTGAAGAACCTTCCAGTTATTTTATCCTTTCTTCCTCATCCCCCACTGTTTTGAACTTGGGCTGTCCATCCCAGCCCCCTTGATAGTTCCCAACATACTTACTCATTTCTCCATTTTTAACCTGACAGTGAGGAAAAGGGAAGGGCAGGGAAGAAATCATTACAGGAAAGGGCAGAAATCAGGTGTGTTAGTGTGTTAGTGAAAAGCACAAGTGGGAAAGGAGGGCAAAAATGTCGTTTTTAAGGAAAAAAAGAGGAACAAAGAAGAAGCTAAATCATCAAGTTTATTTACTGATCATCACTTGGGCCTGAGTTAAATTCTGAGGAACCAATTCAGTTTAATTCAGTAAACATGTATTCAGTCCTTACTAAGTGCTGTCCTAAGCTTTCAGGAGATAAATAAGAAAAAGAATGAAATCCCTGTCCTCAAGAATCTTACAGTCTAATAGGGAAAAACCAAGAAAAGCAGAAGACACTGTTTGTGTTCTAATTGGAGTCATTTAGATTCTGCCATTTGGAAAAGCAAGCTCAAGGCATATTCAAAGAGCTAGATTCCTTATATTCTCATAACTCATAAAATCAGAAAGATCTTTGCAAGAATTCACTTCCTGAAACATCTGTACCTTCTTTACTTTGTGACCTTAACCTTTCTGTGCCTTTTTTCTTTATCAGTAAGGGTCAAATGAGATAATGAATGTTAAAGAATGCCAAAAACAAAGTGGAAAAATTTCTCATTAATGCCCATCTCTCACCCTACCCACTGACTGATTGCTCAACTATGGTTGGAGACGATGATATGAGCTGAGGTCAGTACAAAGGAACCAGCCCAAGGTCATGATCTTTCTAGTTTCAAGGCCGGCAGAGGAAGAGTAGTAATAGCAATATAGTAATAATAAAATAGTAATAATAGCAATCCAATAAAATATTAGCTTTTGAATATCAATATTAATCCATATTAATAAAATAAAGCAACAACAATAGTAATAGTACTAATGAAATAATAATAGTAACAGTAGAACAGTAATA
Source organism: Petaurus breviceps papuanus (assembly GCF_028583685.1). Lineage (NCBI taxonomy): Eukaryota > Metazoa > Chordata > Mammalia > Diprotodontia > Petauridae > Petaurus > Petaurus breviceps. Next base: position 9,128,375 of record NW_027187358.1, read on the forward strand.
GTAAAATAATAAAAATAATAGTGACAGTAAAATAATAGAACTAACAGTAAAATAATAATAGTAATGGTAAAATAAGAAGTAATAATAATAATAGTATTTACATTGTGCTTTAAAGTTTTCAAAGTATTATGCATATATGTTCTCATTTAATCTTCCCAACAACTCTGGGAGGTAGGTGCTATTATTATCCTGATACTTATTATCCCGATTTCTGTTGAAAAAACAGAGGCAAATAGAGGTCAAAGGACTTGCCCAGAGTCATAGAGCTCATAAGTGTATGAGGCAGAATTTGAACACAGGTCTTCCTGACTCCAAGTCCAGTGCACTTATCCACTGGCCCACTTCATTAATAATAAACCATTTATATAAGGTCTTCAAGGTTTCCAAACTATTTTCCTCGCAACAACCGTCTGAGGTAGGTGGTAAAAGCATTATTCTCCCCATGGCATAGACTAAGGAAATGATACTCAGAGAGGTCCCCTGCTAACAAGTACGTGAAAGGTGAGTTTCAGATACAGGTCCCTGGACCCTCCAGCTTGCTGCTTTTCCTGCTACTCTGCATAGCCTCCATGGAGCTCAGCACAGGAAAAAGCAGGCGATTCTACCTATGTTGTTTTGATCTTTCCTGTCCTAGTGGCCAACCTTTTCCAGTCAAGGTTGGTGAATGGCTGAGCCCCTGATCCATGTTTTTGGATGCCTTGGGACCCTGGTGGAGGGGTGAATCACACTTCTTTCTGTTCAGCAGTTTTTATTCATTACTTAAATGAAGGCACAGGTAGATGACAGCATAGAGAAGGAATGAATGGATGAACTGGATAAATCAGGATATGCCAGGATCTCAACAGATTAGAACAATAGTTCTGAGCCTGGTCAGATAAAATTTAAAAGGGAAAGATGTTGATTCCTACACCTGGGTTCAAAACCTCAGCTCCATGAACACAAGATGGGAGGAGTCATAACTTGACAGTAGTACAATCCAAGACAAAAATTTGGAGGGGGTGGGGTGGGGTTAATTGACTACAAGATCGATGTGAGTCAGAGGTCTGGCATGGTAGTCAAAAAAGCTAATATAGTCTTAGGTTGTTGTGTTGTTCAGCTGTTTTCAGTCATGTTTGACTCTCTGATCCCATTTAGGGTTTTCTTGGCAAAGATACTGGAGGAGTTTGCCATTTCCTTCAACAGCTCATTTTACAGATGACAACCAAAGCAAACAGGGTTCAGTGACTTGTCCAGGGTCACACAACTAGTATGTGTCTGAGGCCAGATCTGAATTCATGCTCTATCCATTGTCCCACCTAGCTGCCTAATTCATAATGGAACCCATTTGAGGAGAATATACTTAAAAGTAGACAGGGATGCTCAGAGGTCTCAGAACCACATCTTTTCAGTCTTACTTGAAGAAACCAAGCTTACATCACCTGGAGAGCTGAACTTTGCATAGAGAAGGCCTGATTACTATCTTCAAACCTTTCAAAGGCTGCATATGTAAGAGAGATCTGTTTTGCTAGGCCTCACAGGGAAGAGTTAGGAGCAGTAGGTTGAAGTTGCCTAGATCCTTAGTATACAACTATTTCATTTCCAAAAATTAGAGTTGTCCAGAAATGGAATGGGCTGTTTTACGAGTGTGGCTACTCAAATTCCATTGAGTCCCCACCCCCCCAGAGTCTGGCTCTTCATCCTCAGAACTAGAGAGATTGTTTTTTAAAGCCTCCAAATAAATAAACAGGGAATGGAGAAAAAAGAAGCATGACCAAGCAATGTCATGTGGCAAGTGGGTGGCTCATTGGACAGAGCATTGAGCTTGGAATCAGGAAGACTGATCTTCATGAGTTCAAATCCAGCCTCAGACCCTCACTGTGTGACCTTGGGCTTAACTAAACCCTGGTTACTTCAGTTTCTTTGACTGTAAAATGGCAAACCACTCTGATATCTTTGCCAAGAAAACACCAAGTAGGTCACAAAGAGTTGAACGTGACTGAAGCACTTGAACAAGAACAACCAAGGCACCTCAAACCCAAACTGAAAGGAAAAGAACAAGAAAATGACCAGGCATTAGGGGGGGAGATCTTAACGATAAAGAAGTAGTGTAGATGAAAAGAACTTAAAAAGAAGGCACCGGAAGGTGGGAAAAAACCCCAATAGTTTCAAAAATGGCTCAAGAAATGGAACTGAACATAAGTCACATCAAATTTGATAATAAATGTTTTAAAGGAAATAAGGGGGAGGATCTGGTATTGCCCAAGAAAGATGTGGTATCAGTAAAGTGAGATTTGGCTATGAGATAGGTACCACCAGGAAAGTGGCTTCCCTGTGATAAAGGTCATTGAGTACAAGACCTTGGAGATATTCTACCTTTCCCCTCCTTTCCAGTGGATCCATTGCATGTTCATGTCCCATGAAAATCCCCCAGGACCACCCGTACCCCATTCAGTATTGAAGGGCACCATGTACCAGGCACAGGAATCCTTTAAGCCTCTGTTGACACAGAATGCCTAGAGATAGGGAAGCAGAAGAAGGGGACAGTATGTACCAGAATGGTCTAAAGCCCTTTACACACACATTTTGCAATCAGTGGTGGGTCCAAGCCAGAGTCCAATCCTTAGGGAGCCAAGCTGGTTTGTTTTCTCCCCTGTTAATCAAGCTGAAAATTTCCTAGGAAATTCCTCTGGTCCAGGGAAACATCTGGAAGTTCACACACCTGCTGCCTATGCTGCTGGCTCAAGTCTTTGGGAACCTGTGGTGTAGGCTTTTATCACCCACCCACAAATTCCTTCCACTCCTGCCTCTTGTGTGAAGCCTTCCACTCCTACATTGCTGAGAGTCAGGCCAGTGTCTAACCCTGGATTCAATGCTCTTTCTTATCTTGCCATCTGATGTTACTCTGTGTCCCTGACTAAGCTTCTGTAAGAGTAAGGACTGTTTTCTTCTGGGGCAGACCCCACTCACAGTACTGAGCCCACCATACCATGCATGAATACAAATTTTTTTAAACTAGACTTTGGTAGTTGGTGATCCCATTTTGCTCAAGGCCCCTGGTCAGGGCTGAGAGTGAAAGAGCCAGGGTGAGTTAAAAAATTGTCCATGTTTAGCAGATGAAAAAACCATTTCAGAAAGGTTTAACCATTTCATTACTGAGTCACCCAGAGACAATTCCAGGTGATGTCATGGCCTAATCATGCACATCCCCAGTCTGTAAAGTCATGGCCTTTCAATTGTATTTACTTTATGTCACTTGAAATTTCTGATGAGCTCTTTGTGATCATTCACTTTATTAAATCTAAGTAAACAATATTCCTTGGGATCCCTGAGCCATGAGAAAGCAGCTTTATTTGCCAAGCCGTTCTGACTTGCCTGCTGGGTGGTACACCTAGGCTCCAGCGCCCCACTCATTAAAAGGTGTCTAATTTCTATAATCACCTCAGAGTTTAATGGGTTTAAACCACGTGGGTTTCAGTGGAAAGAAAATATTATTTCTGGTCTTTTATTTCCCTTACACACACACACACACACACACATACACACACACAGATAGAAACACACATCCCCCTCCCACTCACAGTCTGGATAAATTTATAAGACATTAGGTGTGACCTTAAGAGTTGGAAAGAAAAAAAAGGTGTGGCAATGTTTAATTTTCCCCTCTTGCCTGGCCCTGGCTGGAGTTCTCAGGTCAACAAAGGGCTTGTTCAGGACAATAATAGCAAGCTAGCATTTATGTAGTATTTTAAGGCTTATAAAGCACTTTTCAAATATTATCTCATTTTATCCTTACAGTAACCTTTGGAAGTGGGTGTTATTATTATCCTTGTTTTTGAGATGAGGGAACTGAGGTAGATAGAAGTTAAGTGGCTTACCCCAAGTCATAAAGCTATTAAGTGTCCAAGGCTTGACTTGAACTTAGGTCTTCCTGATTTCCAAGTGCAGGACTGTATCCACTGTGCCACCATGCTAGCCTCTCCAGAAAGACAGTACTCCTCAAGCCTGGCAGGACCATGAAGAAAACCCCTCTACCAAAGTAGTCATTACCTTCAATGAAGTCCAGGACTATTTCTCTCTCTCTTTCTCTCTCTCTCTCTCTCTCTCTCTCTCTCTCTCTCTCTCTCTCTCTCT
>NW_027187358.1:9132494-9182675 GCF_028583685.1 Petaurus breviceps papuanus
TCTTCTTCTTCTTCTTCTTCTTCTTCTTCTTCTTCTTCTTCTTCTTCCATCTCTCTATCTCTCCTCTTTCTATCTCTTCATTTCTATCTATCCATCTCTCTCTTCATCTCTCTATCCATCCACCTTTCTCTCTGTCTCTGTCTCTCTTTCTCTCTCTGTGTGTGTGTGTCTCTCTCTGCAATGCACTAAATTCATTCAAATAAGAAATAGAAACTTGGCAATGGCCCCTGGTGATTGGAAGTAGGAGACCAAAAATTGACACCTGCAAAGCTTGAGGTGTAATCCTTTAGGCATAACACTTTTCTTCCCAATGTCATATTTCCTAGAGAAGATACTTTGGCCTCCCTCTTGCTTGAGATTCTGAAAAAAGAAGTCTGAGATTTGAAGATTTCTTTCCCCATCTCCATCCACAGCTGTTGTAAACTTGGGGCTTATTGTCACCTCTCTGGGATTCTGAAGCAAGGGGCTCAGTACCATGTCCTAAGCAATTGATAAAGGGCTCCAGCTTCCTGAGGATAGAGAAGGGCCAGTAGATTTTATGAAGTTGTATTAGCAGCAGGAAGGCTGCCCCAGAGGAAGGTTTTAATTTATTTCTGCAAGCATATCAGAAAGTATGGGAAGTGTGCTTAGGGTGACATCCCCTTTTCCATAGTGCACAGAATTTCTCTACTGTAATTTAGAGATGGAGTCCTAGAATCAGTGAATTATTGGGCCTGAAAAGAAGGGGGAAGGAAAAAAAAGTTGAGTTTCATTTATCAAGTAGGAAATATTTTTTACTGGAAATCAGATGTTTTTCACAATCCCTGGCTTTACATATCCCTGCTTTTCTGCAAAATTGCACTTAAAATGCTTCTCCTCTAGGAAACTTTCCCTAATTAATACATCTTCAATTCAGTTCAATTCCATTCAACTCAATAAATGTTTATTAAATGCCTGTTATGCACAAGGTACTGTGCTGGCCCTACAGATGCCAAGGCAAAAAAAGGACAGTTCCTGCCCTCCAGAATCTTACATTCTACAAGAGGCATCCATAACACAAACACAGATCGGTGTAAAGTAGGGAGTGATGGCGCAAAGGGGAGCCCTAGACAAAATAGCCTAAGAAAGGAGAAAAGACTATACCCCCCTCTCAATACACACATTTTCTGATCTCTGTACACAGCCTCCCCTCATTGATCAGAAGCTTTGTAAGGGCTCTGTCCTTCACACATGAATGTATGTGTTCTTTCTTTTTTTTTGCCTTTTTTTTTTTTGGAGAGGGGAAGGCAGGGCAATTGGGGTTAAGTGACTTGCCCAAGGTCACACAGCTAGTAAGTGTTAAGTGTCTGAGGCCGAATTTGAACTCAGGTCCTCCTGACTCTAGGACTGGTGCTCTACTCACTGTGCCACCTATCTGTCCCTGTGTTCTTTCTTACCAGCTAGAGTATGTAATAACCAACTAAGTACTCCATGGTGCTGTGAAGACTTTAAGTGACACTGGAGTTTATCAAAATAAAGTATTATTTTATAAATGATAATAATAATATTTATATGGTATGTTAAGATTTGCAAAACACTTTACACATATTATCCCATTTGATCCCCACTACAAACCTAGGATATAGACACTAAGATTGTCCCCATTTTACAGAAGAGAAAACTAATGCAGATAGAAGTGTGACTTTCCTAGGGTCACACAGCTATTATATGAGGTTGGATTTGAACTCGGGTCTTCCTGACTCTGCATCCAGTACTCTCTCCACTATTCCACCTAGCTATTGATGGTCATACGTTTTGATGAAATTACAGGAAAAAATTATAGGATTATTGATTTGGAGCTAGAAGAGACTTTGGATATATCCTCTAAATCCAGTTCTTTCATTTTCTAAATGAAAGGAAACTGAGGCCCTAGAAGGTAAAATAACTTATCTAAGGTCATGCAAGATAGCAAAAGTCATAGTCAGGATCTGAACCCAGGTCTTTTGACTCCAAATGCAGTACCGTTTCTATTGCACAGTTGTGTAACTTTTGATGGAAGGAATGGAAGGCCATGTTATGGAATTAAGCATTTTAGTACAATCTTTTCAATTACACCTATGTATTTGAAGAACATATGGTGGTGTGCTGAGCTTTGTTTTCAGGCCTTTCAGAGGCATCTTGCATCAGACCTGATGATTATGTTTGGAAATTCCACATCAGGGGAAGTGTTTCTGTTTTTTTAAGTTGAGGTCTCTGCAGATATCATTTTTCATTAACTTTGAATATGATTCGGGGTGTTTTGGTGCCAGATTTTGCCCATTGTGCTTAAATACACAGACGTGGCATTGAGTCAGGGAGGTAGGTAACATTAGGAGGAGCTGGCTGAAACTGCAGGAAGAGCCGCCTTCTGACCCAAACCTCATTGTCACCATCTTTACACTCTGAGACAAGCCTGGAGAGAGGGGCCCTGATGTCAGGAGAAGCTACAAGTAGGCCTTCCTTCTCCTGTACTGGGCAAGGGAATCATGGTACTTGACTGGTTGACCAACTTGGCTTTATTCACTTTGTGAAAGAGAAGGAAATGTTGGGGAGTGCAGGGATGGTACTCGTAAGTTTGTTAGTGTGGGATTCTGCAGACATGGGCACATTTCTAATTCTCCAGGTGATTTCCATCTCAGAAGTCTGACTTCAGTTCTTCGTATTCCCTGTCAACCTTGCCCCGAAGGAAATGGGAAACAAGAGTTGAAAGGGACCTGAGAACTTACTGAATCCAACCTCAGTATTTTATCCCAACCTCATTTTTCATCTGATTCTTTAAAAAAAAAAAGCTATGGAGGTTAGTGTGGAGATGTTTTGGTCTGCATCTTATAGAGGGAGTACCCATACAATTGAAATTTCACATTACCCAGAGATTATAGGAAGGAACCAGTGGTTCAGTAGATAGCGTGCTGGAATTAGGGTGAACCTGGAGTCAGGAAGACCCAGGCAAATCCAACCCTGAGCAAGTCACTTAATCTCTGTCTGCCTCAGTTTTCTTATCTAAGGAAGGTGAAAAGATGACACCCTTCCAACACATTTCCTCATCCCTCCCTCCCTCCCTCCCTCCCTCCCTTCCTCCCTTCCTCCCTTCCTCCCTCCCTCCCTTCCTTCCTTCCTTCCTTCCTTCCTTCCTTCCTTCCTTCCTTCCTTCCTTCCTTCCTTCCTTCCTTCCTTCCTTCCTTCCTTCCTTCCTTCTTTCCTTCCTTGCAAAGGCTATTATATTTCTATTTTTTAAATGAGAAAATCAGGAATCAGAAAGTTTAAATGATCCTGCCTAAGTTAGATAAAATAGTGGCAGGGTGAGGATTAGAACCCAGTCCTCTTGTCTTATTTCTTGATTATCCTATTGTGTAACTGCCTCAAAGAGCACTCCTACCTGCCTCTTCTCACCCCCATTCACACAGAGTTCCTTGTCTATTCTAATAAGAACATGTAATCCATGTATGTACAGTGTTTAGAGTATCATGATAGATGACCTAAAATGTTATTCTTAATCTCAGACAATGTATAAATGTAGGTCATGTATACATTTAGCTTTCATAGAAACTTAAAAATTGGAAGGAATTTTCTGTGTCAGCTAATCTAGCCTCCAGCCCATTGAAGGATCCTTTCTACTTGAACACCTCTGGTGACACAGAAAAATCACTACCTTAAGAAGCAAACTCCCTCATTGTTAGATATTAGAAATTTTCAGGAAGTTATTTCTTATATTGATTTGAAATCTGTCTGTCTGGAATGCTTTGCCATTGATCTCTACTCTCCAAGGCCACACAGAATGAGTCTCTGGGCTTTTATCTTTTTGTTTTTTATCTTCAGCTGAGAAGCCCTGAGCAAGCTGCTGAATTTCTCTGAGCCTCAGGGTCCTCATCCATGAAATGGAATCATAATAACTTTACTGCTTACCTCCCAGGAATGTTGTTAGGGAAGTGCTCACTCAAACAAAGCTCTCTAGAAATATCTGCATGTCCACTATCATAATTAGCCGTATTCCATAAGTCTGCCTTTTGCACAGACTTGGGCTTAGTTTTGGGACCTGGCTTCAGATCCCACCTCTGACACTTATCTATGCAAGTACTTGGACTCTACATGCCTCAAGCAATTCCTGAGAACTTCTCCGTCTGTTAGCAAGCCTGGCATTTCCCATCTTCATCAATGGAAGGAAGAAGCCCTTCTCATATTCTTGGGGGTACCTCAGCCTTCTCAGTACTTGTCCACAAGAATTCTTTGTTTCCAGGCTATGAACATCTTCATGTCTTTTATCCTCCTCCTTATGAGAGACCCTTCATCACCATATTAGCTCTTTTCTGATTTCACTGTTTTGTCAATAACCCTCTTAAAACATGGTGCCCAGAAATGAACATAGTAGGATCTGATGAGCCACCACTGATGATTTCAACATACTGCCACCTCAACGAGGTGTTCTGTGCACCCAATATTGGCCTTAAAACATATAATAAACCCTCATTGTAATTATTATATATACTGGGTTCAAAGCCTTCCTTCTTTCCTCTTCTCAGTAGCATTATTTAGGGATGGCTAGGTGGCGCAGTGAATAGAGTACCGGCCCTGGAGTCAGGAGGTCCTGAGTTCAAATATGGCCTCAGACACTTAACACAAAAGCTAGCTGTGTGACCTTGAACAAGTCACTTAACCCCGCTTGTCTTCAAAAAAGCAAAAAAATAAAAACTAAAATCAATAGCATTATATGATTCAAGGACAAAGTTGTCTACCGGTATGGATTTAGGGAGTTGGTAGAATATTTTTTAAATTTCCTCCTATATTGTTACTATTGCTTAAGCCCTCAATAGGGCATTATAAAGAGGTTTTTGGTTACCTCCTCTGCCTTCTTCTCCACTCCAATGCTATAGAAGTCATCTAAAGAATTTATATGGCACCCTTCTCATACCACTGCCCCAAGGAGTAGGAAGTAGAGGCAGGAATTATTCAATTCCTTGTTAGAAAGAACACTAGATTAGCAATCTGAAAACTTGGTTTTTTGCTGCATGTCTGCTACTACTTGGCTGTGTGATCTTGGGAAAATTCAGTGGGTCTCAGTTTCTTCATATGTAAGATGATGAGGATTGAATTCAGGGCTTTTGTTCTCACCCTGGGGTCTGTGAAGTTGTGTTGTTTTAATACTTTGATAACTGTATTTGAATGTAATTGGTTCCCTTTATAATCTCATATAGTTTATTTTATGCATTCAAAAAACTTTATTCTTATTTCAAAGCAGAAGGACCCTATAGGTTTCATTGATTTTTTTCCAAAGAGGTCCATGATACAAAAAGAGTTTAGAACCCCTGGACAAGGGGTGGGGAGCCTGCAGCCTTGAGGCCACATATGACACTCTAGGTCCTCAAGTGTGGCCCTTTGATGGAATGATTTCAGTCAAAGGGTCACACATCATCAAAGGGTCACACTTGAGGACCTAGAGGGCCACATGTGACCTTGAGGCCATAGGTTCCCCACCTGTGCCCTAGACTAAGATCTCTTCTGGTTTCTGGTCCCATCTGCCCCCTTCTCCATTTTCCCCTTTATACTTTGTCCATGTTCTTCCATCCCTTTCATCTCTTCCCCCCATCCCCTGCCCCTCTTAGCCTATGCTAATGAAACTATAGATCTTATTTTCTACTTCTCAGAATGTTGGGCACAGTTGGAGTTTGGTAGGTCCAGGTTTTGTATCTGATAAATGGATCAGGTTCTCTTGCAGTGAACTCAAGTCCCCCTGAATGTGGTAAACCCCTTTCAATGTACAAAACTTCTGTGTGGGTGTGATATAAATATCCTGTGTTCCATCCCAGCCGCACATGGCATGGGGCAGGTCAGGACAGGAGGACTTCAGATGGCCACCCCCGTCCATCCGGCTCTTGTCTTCAGCAACCTGGAGTAGGACTGGCAGCCATCCAGATAGACAGTCATTGTGTGGAGATGGAATGAAATGTTTCGGAAGGAACTGGCTCATTGTCCAGGATGTTAAATATTTATTCAGCCAAACAAAACTACATTGAAAGAAGGCAAAAGGTCTGAGCCTCAAAACTCACAGTCCAGGGTGGGAGAGGAGCAGAGTGGGGAGTGAAGTCAGGAGGGGGAAGTGTTTTGTGCAGAAAGGTGGGGTTGATACTTTGAATGCGTAAGCAAGCGCCACAAATCTCCTGGTGGACTGTGTGTTGTGTTCTGCATCTGAGATGTAGAAATTCAACTGAGCTTTCAGTTGAGCAGATGTTCCAGGGTATTTTTCAAAGACTCTGAGTTTCCTTAGGTTTAAAAGCACTTTGTTCTGTCACCTTAAAATAACATTCTAACCTAAGTAAAATACCACATGTGCTTCCTTTGCAATACCGTGTTGTTGTTGTTGTTTGGGGGGGGGGGTTGCATCACTTTTAACTGGGAAAGTTTTCCTTTGCCCAGTCAATAGGACCTTTCCAAGAAGCTTAATAAAATCTATAGGTTATAGCAGACTCCTGGTGATTTTTTTCTCTCCCTAGTCCTTCACGGATCCCTGATTCCATAAAATATGGCGTGCTTTGTGCAGTAGCCTTCCTATGGCGCAAAGGCATTCCAAACCCATCTGATTCTGAATTTTCAAACTTCCAGGCTGTTGTGATCTCTGTGGGTTTGACACCCTGGTGACTTCAGTGAGCTGCCATGTCAGGAGGTCCCAGAGATGTTTGGTCTTTTCATGTTTTCAAGCTGACTTAAGAGGCAGACTTGCTGTCTGCCACATTCACATGCCTCAACATTTCCAAAACCCAGCAGAAAATTTGAGCCACATACATACTCACCATTTGGAAGTCATCCATTTAAAACTAATATTTAGATTTGTTCCCAGTCAAAAAGTTTGAAGTCAATGAATATTTATTAATCACCTACTGTGTGCAAAACCCCATTCTAGGTGCTGAGGGTCATACAAAGTTGAGACAACCCATGGTTGCTGCACTGAGGGAATTTATAGCATCAATGAAAACAGATGACACAGAGAAGCAGTGCTGTCCAAATCTTATTTGACTTCCTTTCCCCTGCCAGGGAAATGATCTTTGGACTAAGGATACAAGAAAAATGACTATTAGGGAGTTGATACGCTTGATCAGTAGGGAGATAGAAAGAGCACACCTAGTAGCCCTTGATGAATTGAAACCACCAGACTCAGTTGACCCACATCCCATGGTACTGAAAAAAAAATGATAAATGTGAACAAGGAGTCACGGTCAGTGATCTGGGAAAGATGGAGAATGGAGGATGATACTGCAGGTTGAGAGAAAGGCAAACATACAGATTTAAAAGAAAAAGAAAGAAAGAAAGAATGGATTCTGAAAAGTATAAACCATTCAATTTGACCAATTTCTGGCAAAATTCTAGAAGATATTATTAAAGGGGTGGCTATTGAATGTCTAGAAAGGGAAACAGCAATCGCAGAAAGTCAGCATAGGTGAATCAAGTTGATGACATGGCAGATTAACATGACTTGCTTTTGTGACAGATTACCAGAGTGGTAGGTAAACCAAAGTGTAGACTAATCTAAAAAGAGGAAATTTAATAGGGATAAATATAAGTACCTTCATCTGGGTTCAAAAGATCTACTTTACAAGGAGATGGAGGTAGAGAAGATCTGACTAGGCACCGGTTGTCAATGCTATTGGGTTTTCTGCCTTCAGGATCATTTGTTGTTGTGTTTTTCATTTATTTAGCAATTGCAGAAAATCATTGTGTCCTTGTTATGTGCAAGGTGCTATGAGCAGATCTCTTCCCCCAGTCTTTATTTAGAAATGAAAGTAAGAATTAAGTAGAACTTCTGTAGTTTTCAATCCAGCTTTCCAACATGGGCATATATCTCTACAAGCATCTGGTGCTTTTTGCTGCACTGAAAATTGCATCAGAAAGTAAAATGTTGAAAAACATCATTTTTACCTTTACAGTGAATGCCCTGAATGACTCACAGTTATGTTCTTTTGCTCTTAGATGATGATCCTGTATTGGCAAAGTTAAATGATACCTGAGGTTATGTGGGGCCCCACGGGACTGACAGTGAAATTCTGAAAGTGATGAGGGAGTCAAGGCCCTAAAGGGGGTACTTTTTAGCTGAAATTTTTGAGTAGATTGGTAAAACTTAAGGAACTAAAGATCAAACTTCTCCTTTTGAAAGAAATCCATCTTTTGACTTCTGTGTAATTGACTCTGTTATATACTGTGTGGAACCACAGTAACTATTCCCAATCTTTTTTATTTTTTCTCTTCAAGCTTTCCACATCTTCTCTGCTGAAGACTTTGCCTCACATTTTTGAAAAACTGGGGGACATTTACTGTGAGCGCCTTCTTTTCTCCTCTATTTCTCACAACCCCTTGAACATCATCCTCTCATCTTTCCTCCTTAACTCCAATTTCTGAGAAAGAGGCCGTCTTTCCTCTTGCCACAGAATGAAAAGTTTGACTCTACCCCAAGGCACAAGATTGAACCATATGGTGGCCTCGTGTGAGAGACAGTACATTACCAATGAAATATTTTAAAGCAGAAGCAATGTTAAAAACTCTTATAGAAGCAATAATCACTGGCAGAGAATGTCAATGAGTTATGTAGAGTCAGTGGGGAATGCCCGAAGGACACTTGTGATCTAGGTGGCTAGGTGGCTTGATAGTGCATAGGGTGCCCATCCTGTCAGGACAACTGAGGTCCCTGAGTTAAAATCTGACCTCAGACACAAGCTGTATGATGCTGGGCAAATCATTTAATCCTGTTTGCCCCCATTCCTTGTATATAAAATAAGCTGAAGAAAAAAATGGTGAACTACTCCCCTATCTTTGCCAAGAAAACCCAAATGGTGTCATGAAAAGTCAGACATTATTGAAAAACAACTGAAAATATTCTTAAAATGTCAAGAGAACTTGAGGAAGGCTCCCAGAGTTTTGGATAGATACTTTGTTAAAGACTGAGGGATTTACTGGAAAATGTGGGCAAGAGTCATACAACAACACATTAACTGGATCACAGATTGTTTAAAGTATAGAAGCAAAAGAGGGAGGGGATTATCATGAGGAGGAGAGATTGCCCAAATTTCCATCCTAGTGATGTGCTTATTTTTATTAGCAAGATCTTAAGTCTGAACCAGTAGCAGAGAACTGAGGATAGGCTCATAGGCTCTGGGCAGTAGGATCAGATAGAGCAGGAAGGGACCTTGGAGGGCTAGGCTTTTCTTTTTCAAATAAACACATAGCTATGATTCCCCTTCTTGGTGGCTTCCACCCGCCCCTTTCAACAGCTGAAATAATTTTTGAATTTTTCTTTGCTTTTTGGTCACATCTGAAGACATGTTTCCATGGACTTGGCTCTGAAAAGCCCACCTGATGGGTGACGGGACCAGTTTTTGGGAAAAGGCATTGGAGGTTGTGTGAATCAGGCCCCTGTTTGTTTCTTTTTCCTCTGACTTTGAAAAGAAAAGTGAAGGATGCTCCCAGGACACTGGGGGGTCACCTGTGGTCATCTTTAAGCAGCTCAAGGAACATCATCTGCATAGTTTTCTGGACCAGTTCTTCATCATTCTTGCCTTTTTTTCCCCCTATTGAAGCATTCTTAATAGTGATTCCTTCTCTGCCTGTATGGGCTTAGGATATTTCCCTCTGACTGATTTATGACTCCTAGTTCTGAATTGTCTGCTGGGCAAATACACATTAGAAACACACAATAAATAAAATACACACAAAAAACCATTAGAAACAGATGCAGAAAACCCCTTGTCTGTCTTTCTAGACCAGGGGTGGGGAACCTGTGGCCTCGAGGCTATTGTTCTAGCCTATGGATGCTGTTCATTTCAGTACATTTTGGGTCCCAGGATCTTGCAGCATCTGTAATCTTCTAGACCTGAATTTTAAAATTGTCTTTTGGATTATCATGTGTATATATTTATTTCCTTCAGTAGAGAAGGCATTTATTAAGAGCTAACTGAATGCCTGGCATTGTACTAGGCAGGGGGGATACAGCTACAAGCAATTAAGTCTCCAATTTCATGAAGCTTATATTATAATGGAATAAGATTGCACAAAAGGGGAACTGAGAGGTCAGGGGTCCATCTGAGTCAGCATGGTATGGCATAGACTAGGACAGGGTATGGAGCTAGGCCTAGATACTGGCAAGAGAAGGCAAAAACTCACCTGTTAGAGCTGAGGAACCCAGGAGAAGAGATCAGGTTATTGGTAGGGAGGAGGAGGTGATGATGTGAGTGCAGAAGAAGCACTTCTTTGATACCAGAATTAAATATAAATATATTAGAAAATGATTATTTCTATGAATTTCAGTTAATAGAATTCCTCCCAACACTGAATTAACTACAAAGCCTTTGTGAGTCAGGCCTCCACACACACGGGTATAGGTTGTACAGTGATCATCTTGGACAGAAATGAAATCTTTAACCCCTCCCAGGGTTTTCCATAGGAACATCAGAGTTTAGTTTGTATTTCTGTCTTGACAGAAAAGGTCTCATGAAAGTACCCTGGCTAGTAATCTACCTAATAGAAAACAGACTTTAATCAACTTTTCTCACATCTTTATTCTTTATTCTGCCCCTTCTACCTCCCCCCCAAAAAAAGGAAATAGAAAAGACTTGTTCCTGAGCCTGTAAATAACCAAGAGAACTCTCCTTCCATTTCTGATGGATTTTCGTCTGTAAGGGACTCCCCTAGGACTGAGGTCCACTGTAAAGGGAAAGACCTTGGATTTCATAGAGTTCACTCTTTCCCCTCCAGTGAGTCACCCCTTCCCAGGGACTTGTTTATACAGCCACCCTGGTAGAAGCTCACCCTGTTAGGGGAATGTGCTTGGGATTGCTAGAAGATCAAGGATTCATCCTTCTGGTGAGACACATGACTCACTCCCCCAAGGATCTGTGTAGTCTTACCGATTTACAGCATATCCTAGAGATGAGCAACATATGGCCCCTCTCAATGGGGGAAAGAACTGGGCATTGCTATGGGATTATCCCCTTTCCCTAGACCTGCAGGGTCTAAATGCTTCCCAGTCATTGTGGAGCCTGAGGTCTGGGTTTGAATCTCCACATCATGACTCTCTTAATGGTTGTTCTTTGTCTCCAGCTCCTCTTTGGTCCTGGAACTAGAGAATCTTGGTCTAAGAATTCAGCATTGTAGAGAGAGATTTGCCATTCTCTTTAGGATCCTGACTCAAAGAATTCTTGCTGTTTTATAAAAAAGAAATAAAAAAATTAAAGTGTTCTTGCTTCAGAACATGTATCCCTAGAATCCCACTGGATAGCGAGGTGGCAAAGTGGATAAGAGTGCCAGTCCTGGAGTCAGGAAGACTCATCTTCCTGAGTTCAAATCTGACCTCAGACACTTCCTGTGTGACCCTGAACAAGTCACTCTATTAACCTTATTTGTCTCAGTTTCCTCATCTGTAAAATGGGCTTGAGAAGGAAATGGCAAACCACTCCAGTGTCTCTGCCAAAAAAACCCCCCAAATTGGGATCATGAAGAACTGAACAATGACAAAAGAATCCTGCCACTTGGCTAGGAACTCCTCACTGTGCCTGGTGCCATTCATCTCATCTTTTGTACCCATATGGATTCTTTCTCTCTTGAGGCCACATGCTTCCTTAGCAATCCCTCACAGATGTGCAGAATTCCCTGAGTCTTGGTCTTAGTATTTAGCTCCTTTCCTGTTTTGGCCGTTAGCTCCAGCATTTGCTATACCTTTGGCTCTTCTTTTCAAAGGCCCAATTCAAGGATGGAGTACAGGTGCTCTGAAAATGACTAGTCCCCAATCAATCAGTCCATCGATGCCTGTCAGTGGGGCAGGGTAAGGGGAGCTCACATATTATCAAGGGAATATCAGTAATGTCATCCCTTAACATTGTTAACCTTGATGAGCATCCTCCTGGGCATGAAACATGGAAGGAAGTCAGGATTCTTAAGGTAAAATACCTTCTCACAAAGATAAGAGGGCAGACCCAGCATTGAAAAGGGTCTACACTGAAGTCTGGAGGGTTTAGCTGGGCAGTAGCAATATCACCCATTGCCGCAGACATTTACTGAGAGCTTTCTGTATCAGAAATCAATGACAAAGGATGCTAGAAGATAGGCAGTATGTTGCCATAGAGAAGTGGTCTTCTAGGGGCAAAAAGCCTTTTGTCTGACTCCTGGCTCTTCCATTTACTACCTCTGTGGTCTTGGGCAGTCACTGTTCCTCTGGGGACTTCAGCTTTCTCAACTGCAAAATGTGATAGTTGAACCAAGGTCCCAAAGGTCTATTTCAGCTCTAAATCTATGGTCCTATAGGATAAATATAAGCAGACATTGGCTACAGTAGTGGCTCTTGGTGGTTGTAGATGCACAAAAGATCATTAGGAGTGTGGAATGGGGAACACCATGGGAGAGGCAGAAGGAACCGTTACTTGGCTTTGTTAAGTCTCTCTTTTAGCATCTAACATTCTAGGACTCTAAGGGAGGAGGAGGAGAAGTGGTCTCTCTTATCTAGAATTCAATTGTATAGAATTGATAGTAATTATAGTAGCAGTATCATCTGGGAATATAAGACTAAAAGTAGTGGTGGTAATAAATAGTAGTAGTAGTCTCATTATGTAGGATTTTAAGACTTTGACAATAATGATAGTGGTAGTAGTAATTTCATCATTTAAGATTCTAAGACTGTTAATAAAGAGCACTATGAGTATCTTCTGGGATTCTAAGGCTGATAGTAATGGTAGTGAGTAGTAGCAGCAGTATAGTAGTAGTAGTCCCATCATATAGAATTATAAGACTTTGATAGTAATGGTGGTAATAGTAGTTGTTGTTGTAATAGTAATAGCTAGTATTTATTTAAAGAAATAATTTTTAAAATTTATTTATTTACTTTTGGTTTACAACATTCAGTTCCACAAACTTTTTTTTTTTAATAAAGTAATTCGGTTAAGTAACTTGCTCAAGGTTGCACGGCCAGTTACTTCTGGGTGGGTGCTAAGTGTCTGAGCCCAGATTCGATCCCAGGTCATCCCAATTCTGGGGCCAGTGCTCTTACTCGCTGTGCTACCTGGCCGCCCCTCCACAAACTTTTGAGTTACAAATTTTCTCCCCCTCTTCCTACTTCCCCGTCCCCCACTATGGCAACAATGCAATAGGTTCTAAAAATACCTTCACGTTAAACATTAGTCGAGTTGTAAAGAAGGATTATAACCAATGGAATGAACAATGAGAAGGAAGGTACAAAATAAAACAAAACAAGAGAGAGAGAGCAGATAGTTTACTTCTATCTGTATTCAGACTCTGTAATTCTTTCTCTGGATGTGAATAGCCCTTTCCATCATGAGTCTTTTGGAGTTGTCTTATAGCTTTGCATTGCTGAGAGGAGCCCAGTCTATCAAAGTTAGCCATCACAGATAGGATGTGTCTATAATTGTGTTCTTCTGGTTCTGCTCTCCTCACTCAGCATGAAGTCCGTCTGCTCCGCATTTCTTATAGCACAGCAGTATTCCATCACATTCATGTATCACAACTTGTTTAGCCATTCCCCAATTGATGGGCATCCCCTTGATTTCCAGTTCTTTGCCACCACAAAAGAACTGCTATAAATATTTTTGTACATACAGGTCCTTTTCCCACTTGTATGATCTCTTTGGGATATAGCGCTAGAAGTGGCATTGCTGGGTCAAAGGGTATGCACATTTTTATAGCCCATAATTTCAAATTGCTCTCCAGAATGGTTGGATCAGCTCAAAACTCCACCAATAATGCATTAGTGTTCCAATTTTCCCACATCTTCTCCAGCATTTATATGCAGTACTTTAAGGTTCACAAAGTGCTTTACATTTATCGTATCATTTGATCATCATAAAAATCCTGTGAAGTAGATATTATTATCCCCATTTATATTTCCTAAGAGCTTACCACAATGCCTAGCACATAGTAGACACTTAATAAAGGCTTGTTCCTTTCCCCCTCACCTAGGCTGAATGATTAACCAAGAATCACACAGCTAAGTAGGATTCAAACTCGGAACTTTCTAACTCCAAGTCTATTGCTATCCACAGCGCCACCTAGCTGCCTACTTTGAGTCAACATAAACATTTGTCTAAGTTTATATTTCCATTTGTGACCCAAGGATGACATTTCTTCCTTTTCTTTTTAAACAGTGGCCACACTTTCTGTTCATGTTGTTCTTTATTTGAGAATGCAAGTGTCACTAAAAATATTGAGTTTTTCCTTGAGACAAGCAAGACTGTGCACTTAAATCACTTGACCTTTGTACATTCTTGCCTTTTCATTGAAATTCCTTTTTCATTTAAAATTTTCACCATTTAAATTTCACTATTTAAATGTCCTTTCCCTTAAATTCCTCTCCAATTTAAAATGTTCACCATTAAAGTTCATAACTTAAATGCCCTTTCATTTAAACTTTTATCATTTACATTTTTCAGTATTTCTTTTAAATTCTTTCACATTTCAGAACTGCATCATAGATTGTTTGAAAAATAATTTTTCAAGCTTCTTTGCCCAGATGAGGGGAGAAAGGTGGAGAATGGAGGTAATAGGCTTGGGTTGGTAATGCCTAAATGTGCCTTTAGTAAGAGGAAAAGAAGGAAATAGATGATTAAGACCAGTTGTTTCTCCCCTGATGCCTGAAAGAGTACTAAGACATCCAGGGGCTATTTGCAGGTTATCCCCTCTAAAACTCCTATTGGACTAGGTTCTGGTTTGGCCAGACATTTTTTTTTTTGGTAAAACATTTCAAATAGACGCTTGAAATGGGTTGTTTCCTAAGTAGGGAATTAAAACTGCATCTCTTGTTATGTTCTCTGCCTCCCCGTGCCTGTGACTCCTCCAAAGTAAATTTCTGTGCCAATTTCAGATTCTTGGTCAGACTAAAAGAAGGTCTATTTTGGTGCCTGGTTTGCTCAGGACTTTCTATTCAAGACAACAGCCCAGAGAATGACTTCTCCAATTGGAGTAGATTTAATGCCTTGGGTCTGGTTCTGGATTTAGGTACTTCTGATAACAGTCTGTTTTATCTGCACTATCAAGATCTGATGCCACCACAGGCTAAACATGTAAGTAAGAAAGGAAAATTTGAGTATTTTCCAATCATAAAAAAAAATCTCCCAAAATATGTGGGTTATATTTCCAAGTCATAAAGCATCACAGGTGCTTTGAGTCATATTACCGATTCCAGGAAAGTGCTTACACAGGTTTAGAATATAGATTGGGCTAGTTCTTTCACGCCTTAGCAGACAGATCTCATTGTCTTCCTGGATGGCCAGGCCACCCTCGCCTCATACTTGTTGGAGATGGGGGTGAGCTATCAGTTCTCTGATCTGTGTTGAAGTCATCTGTCTTGTGTAGTATGGACGGCTTTAGCCTCAGCCAACCTTTTGGTAAAACATCTTGCCTCTCTCTGGGAGACGGGAGTCCATTTGAAAGGACTCTGTACTGAAAGACACCCTCTTCCTCTTTGTAAGCTTGGGACTTCCCTAGAGAGAATCAGGGAGTTAGTTAGCATCCACTTGGGAAGTGGGGAAAGGAAAGTGGGAAATCCACTAGACAATCTAGAAAGAAGAAAAGAACGCTTACTTCTCTTCCTTTCTAGTGTGACATGGGTCTGTGTTAAGGTCATAGGATTTAGTGCTGGAAGAGACTGGAGAAAATGCAGTCCAACCCACTCATTTCACAGATGAGGAAAACTGAGGTCAAGAGAAGATGTGACTTATCTAAGGTCCTATAATAAATCAGAATTTCATAAGATCATTGATTTAAAGATTTATAGCCATAAGGGATATCGAAGGTCATGTAGGTAGCTAGGTGGCATAGTAGCTAAAATGTTACTCTTAGAGTCAGGAAAACCTGAGTTCAAATCCTGCCTCAGATACTTCCTTAGTTATTGGGCAGGTGATTTAAATTTTTTTCAGTCTCAATTTTCTCATCTGTAAAATAGGAATAATAATAGCATATACCTTACTGGATTGTTGAGAAGCTAGGTGGCACAGTGGATAGAGTGCCATGCCTGGAATCAGGAAGACTCATCTTTCTGAGTTCAGATCTAGTTTCAGACACTTACTAGGTGTATGACCCTGAGCAAGTTCCTTAATCTTGTTTGCCTCAGTTTCCTCATATATAAATGAACCAGAGAAGGAAATGGCAGACCATTCTAATATCTTTGCCAAGAAAATTCCAAATAGGGTCATGAAGAACTGAACAAAACACACTGCAAATCTTAAATGCTGGCTATATCATCAACCCTAAGCCCAAATACCATATTTTACACATGAAAAACTAAGGATCAGGGATGTTAAATGTTTTGTCATCAGTAATAAAGGTAAGCAATGGTTCGAGACCAGATTTGAGCCAGGGTCCATTGACTCTAAGAAGGGAAAATTCAAATAGTTTTCCAATATTCTAGTCATCATTTTTTTTCATTTGAACCCAGGTCCTTTGGATGAAGGACTTTCCCACTTTGAATTTTTCTTCCCCATCATATATCATACTCTCCTACTTCTGGTGAAGCTCAAATCTCCCAGAATAGAGCCTTGGTGGCATGATTGTCCTTTCTACAGACTTTTTTGCTTGCTCTCTCTTTCTTTTTTAAGTCACAAATGGAAAGAGACAGATCTCCAGTTGGTTAACATTGCCTGCTCTTTTCGATTTTCAGTCCCAGAGGGAATCATCTGCCCCAGTTAGGAATCCTGTTCTTACATCAATTTAATAATTTTACATTACACAGAACATTTTGTTCAAATAAATTGTGAAAATAAGTTATTTCTGGCACTTAGGGCATAGCCTGTGAACTGATACAACAGTATCTTTTGTAAATTTTCCATTTGGATGATCTGAGCAGGATAGAAGTTTCTCACTGTACTGTCAGACCAGAGGCAACTGTTGTCACTGGCTGACCCATGTTAGTGAGTACGTGGGAACATTGCTGAAAGCCTGAACATTGTGGAGATGTTATTGCTCTGGTGGTGACCATCTTTGGGGTTGGTTCAGGGTACCCTCAAGTGGCTCTTTGGCACTCACTGTGACTTTTAGGTTTTATCTCCAGCACAGATGGCTAGACAGTAAAACCTCACTAATCTTGGTCTTTTAAATTTGTGGGAAATCTGAATTTGAAAATATCCAACACTATATCCAGTTTTATTATTTTATGTTATTTCTAGTAAGTAGAACTAACTAATTACAAAGTGTAGCTAAGAAAGTCAAATCAGTAATCATTTATTAAGCTCCTACTATGCGCCAGGCTCTGTGCTGAGTAGGTAATTTAAAAAAAAGAGGCAAAGGAATAATCCCAGCTCTTGAGGAGTTTATAACCTAATGGGGGAGACAACATACAAACAACCATGTCCACACAAGATTATAGACAGACAGACAGATAGATACATACATACATGTGCATGTGTACATCTGTATAATATGAGATAATTTTACAGGAAAGCCATTAACATTAAAGGGTACCAAGAAAATCTTGTAGCAGATAGGATTTTATCTGGGATCTGAAAGAAACCAGGAAAGCCAGGAGTCAGAGATGAGTAGGGAAAGAATTCCCTGGTGGGGAGGGGCAGCCAGTGAAAATCCCTCTAGTCTGGAGATGATTGTTTTCTTATGAGAAGAGGGGCAAGGAACCTAGTGTCACTGGGATTCAGAGCCCTAGAAAGGTAGGGAGTGGAGCATGCTACAAGAGCTTTGACTTTAAGAGCCAAACAAAGGACTTTTTGTGTGATCCTTAAGGTAATAGGGAGCTGGAGTTTACGAATAGGGTGGTGATATGGTCAGATCCATGCTTTAGAAAGATCAGTTTGATAGCTGAATAGAGAATGGACTGAAGTGGGGAGAGACTTGAGGCAGGCAGACCAACCAGCAGTCTATTACAGTAGTCTAAGCATGAAGTGATGAAGGTCTCAATCATCTTGGTGGCAGTGTTAAGAGGCGAGAAGGAAGCCTGTAGGGAAGATACTGCAAAGGTGGTTTGAAGCATTCTGAAACACTTGAAAAGCTCTAACACAAATAACAATAATAATCCTTTTGTATATCACTTTGTTAGAATGCTGATTTGCAAAATAGAAAATTATGCTGTTTGTGCCACCAAGGCAGCAAGATAACAAAGTAGATAGTGTGCCAGATCTGGAATCTGGAAGACCTGAGTTCAAATCCTGCCTCACAAGGTTATTAGTTGTGTGACCTTGCACAAGTCACTTAACCTCTGTTTGCCTCAGTTTCCTTAACTGTAAAATGAGGAATAATAGCACTTACCTCGTGGTGTTATTGTAAGGATCAAATGAGCTAATATTTTTAAAGAGCTTTGCAAACCTTAAGGCTTTATGTAAATGCTAACCGCTATTTACTACTACTACCACTATTACCACTACTACTACTACTATTACTACTACTACTACTACTACTACTACTACTACTACTACTACTACTACTACTACTGCTACCTATCAGGCAGAGCTGTTGTGAAGAATACTCTGAGTAAAATCTTAAAATGCTACTGATGTTGCATAAAGAGTTGTCATGTCCAACTCTTTATGACCCATTTGAGATTTTCTTGGGAAAGATAGTGGAAGGATTTACTGTTTCCTTCTCCAGCTCATTTTACAGATGAGAAAACTAAGACAAACAGGGTTAAGTGACTTGCCCAGGGTCACGCAGCTAGCAAGTGTCTGAGACTGAATTTGTATTCAAGAAGATGAGTCTTCTTGACTCCAGGCCCAGCAGTCTATCAACTGTGCCACCTAACTACTCTAAAGTAATGTTATTCTTCTATTATTCCATATCATGTTTTCCCTACCTAGTAATAAACTTTTTCTGTGTACACCTTGTATTGCCCACCCCTAGAAGAATGTATGCTCCTTGAGGGCAGGAGCAAATTTGAATTATTATTGCTATTTGTGTTAGAGCTTTTAAAGTCTTTCAAAAGCCAGTCCATTAAATAAGCTAATGTTCCTCCTATAATTTAATCTAAATAAGTACAGTGAAAAGAGCCTTGAAGTCATAGGACCTGATACTTACTGACTGCTACTAAATACATGACTTTAGGCAAGACCATCTTGCTGAGACTTACTTTCCTCACCAGTAAAATAATAATTAACCCTTAAGTAGTACTTTAAAGTTTGCAAAACAAACCTTTGCGTTCGATATCTCCCTTGATTCTCACCATAACCCTGTATTATCATACACATTTCACAGATAAGGACACTGAGGCTTGGGAAGTTTAAGTGACTTGTCTCTGGTCACACAATTGGTTAAGCATAAGAGGTAGAATTTTGTCTTTTTGGCTCCAGGTCCTGTTTTATTTTTGTCTATATCCAAGTCTTTAACAGCATCTTAAACATGCACACACTCATTGCACTGACTTCCTGTTGTGATGTGCCTACTGGTCCCTCCATCTTGTATCTCTTTTCTTAAGCTTCTTTCTTGCATTTTGAATGTTCACTTCAGTGTGGGCAACTATGTAGATCTTCAAAGTGTGCAAGTGTGAGATTATCTGTAAAGGATGGCTCCTAACTTCCTCTGATGTGATGCTGGGAACCAGAAGGATGAATATATGCATGGCTTGTGAGTCAGAAAGCATATATTCAAATAAAGTTAGGTACTAGGGAGTTTTGAGACCCATGTTCTGGCATCTAACACAGTGCCTTACATAGAGGACATGTTGAATAAACTCTTGTAAAATGACTCGTCATATAAATGGTTGTTAAAAGTATGTTTGGGGGATTTTTTTTATTCAAAAAAAATCTTCCAATAAGATCAAGGCAGATTCTCCAGTCATGAACTTGAGGGTTGGTATACCACATGGCCCAAAGGGACCAAATCATTGCTCAAGTCACCTCCTCACTTGGAAACCCCAAATTTTGGCAAAATGTCATGGTACAGTAGAAATCACATTATTGTAGAAATCCATCTATTTTCCGGGCAGCTAGTCTGGAAGTTCCTGGCATTGTCTATGGAGGGTGGTGTTGCAAGGTCTGAAAGTGTCCTTACATCATAATAGGACAGCTGAAAACCTCATTTCTTTACTTTTTTTTTTTAAACTGAATTGCTATTTCATTGACTAAAGCATTAGTCACAGAACAAGTGTAAATAATTTGTGAACTATGTCATAAAAAAAGTCATCTGCTATTGTGTTTGCATTCATTGGTAAAAGTAGTCTCTGGATTCCTTGGGTGAAAGGCAGTAAAAAATGTCTCCATTCTAATTTGGGTTTTCTATTAAAAGAAAATTGAATTTTCCTGATGAACTGATTATTATCAATAAATCAGTGTGCTTCCTATGTGCTCAGCATTATTTTTGGTATGATGAGCTGGTATATATAAAAATATAATGTAGGGGTCCTGCTTTCAAGGAACTTATAGTCTGAATAGAGAAATAAGACTCATGAAAGAAGACTAAATGGGATGTAAATCATATGTTTGATACAGAATGTAACTTGCCATATTGGATAATTTATATGTCCTTGATTGACTCAAATCTGCCCTTTCTGCTAGTTATATCAATTATTGTTCATAATACTCAATAAATATTCAATGTTTGTTATGTGTCAGCTATTGTAGAACAGATGCCCATTGGCATTGTTAGAGAGGGTTTCCTCACTAGTTGTCCATATTAATGAAGTTTCAGGTCTGGATTCTATCCCCTTCATCTTCTCACCTCCCTCAAGAGGAAAAAAAAAAAGTACTATGAGTTCAGAGGAAGGAGAGTCTTGGTGTGTGTTGATGTGGGAAGGCATTATATAAGTGATAATAGGAGCTTGAACTAGGCTTTATAAGATTCATATGACTTGAATTGACACAGAAAAGGATAATGAGTTTTGTGGACTTAGGAAAACAGTGTTAGCATAGATATTAAAAAGCACAAAACTTGGCTGTTAGACAAGAGGAGAAAAGTTTTGCTGAAATGGTGCGTTCATGTTACCAAGGTTGGTAAGGTAAATTCAAGTCAAATTGTGGAGGGTCTTTGAATGCCAGACTAAGGAGTTTATACTTTAGAACATTCTTTTAACTGCACCAGTCAATCCATCAACAAGCATTTATTAAGCACCTACTATATCCTAGCCACTGGGCTAAATGCTGGTTATACAAAGAAAGGCAAAAACAGGTTCCTTTTCTGAAAGACCATCAAATGGGAGAAACAACATGCAAATAATTGTGTACATACAAGATACACATAGGGTAATTGCAGGTTGTTGTTTGTCCTTTGTTTTCAAAGAGGACTGATGACATCAAGCACTGTGAAGCTCTTAGAGCTTGGTCAGACGTCAAGGACACCAAAGTCCCCCACTGCATCCTGGGCCATCACCACTCATCCTGACCATTGTCCTGTCTCACCCTGGGAGCAATAGTGAGACTGATGACATTGTACAGCTCTGCCTCACTTGGAGCAAGTCGAGACATCACCCATGATGTCCTTGGTTCATCCTTCAACAAAGGATGAACAACAGCACCTTCTTATCTCATCTCCATTTCTTGGAATTGCTGATTTCTTTTAAAATTCAGCTCAATCATCCTCTTGGGCTTCTTTCCTGGTCCTCCCAGATGCTAGTTTGTTATCCCTCCCCCCAGGTTACTTGTATCTTATTTTGTATCTATCTGTATATTACTGTTGTCTGCCATGTTAGAATGTAAGCTTCTTGAAAGCAAGGACCTTTTTTCGTCTCCCCAGCGCCAAGCACAGTGCCTGGTATATATATATATATATATATATATATATATATATATATATATATATATATATATATATATATAGAGAGAGAGAGAGAGAGAGAGAGAATAATATAGAATAAGCTTAATAGCAAAGAATGAGCTTAGTAAATGCTTGATGATTAATTTCAACCTTTTCAGATGACTTATAAGCATTAATTATGTGATATATACATATGATACTGTAGTCAAAGGGCTACTATCATGTGGAGGGCTGTTTGCCTCTAAACTAAATAGACTTATGTGGCTACTCTGCCTTCCTACTTGTCAGTTTTATACCTCAGTATCCTACCTTTTACTCCCACTGCTTTTTCCTGGCACATAGTAGGTGTTTATGGGTAATGAGGTGGCACAGCAGCTAGAGTGTGTGGCCTGAAGTCAGGAAGACCTGAGTTCAAATCTGGCCTCGTACACTTACTAGTTGTGAGACCCTGGGCAACTCACTTAACTCTGCCTCAGTTTCCTCATCTGTAAAATGACCTGGAGAAGGAAATGGCAAACCACTCCAGTAACTTTGCCAAGAAAACCCTGAATGAGGTCATGAAGAGTTGGACTCAACTGAAATGACTAAATAACAACAACAAATAGTTATTGACTATTGATTGGTTGACTCTCCAGGTTCAATTCTCTGATGCTGCTAGTTTTTTGGATGTGGGTAAAACACAATCTCTCAGTACTCTAGGCAACTCTTTAAGATTCTGAGTTGCAGAGATGTCCTAACCTGCACTGGTAGAGGAAGTTGCCTCTTTTATCAGTAAAATTCGTATGTCCAAGCCCTATATGTTACTAAATCCATAGCATGGGATTTGGCCCCATGTTTCTGTTATGGGGTAGAGTGTGTCCTAGGGACTGAAAGGCCCCTTTGACAGGTGTGGCCTTAACATGCAGTAAATAAACAGATCTTGTCCTTGTTCTCTAACCCCAGCAGCTGTTATTCTTGGTGCATGTCTAATATGTACTTAATCAGCCATCTTACTTTCCATTGGGTGATTTTCAAACCCCACTGACTGGGTATCTATTTATCATGTCCATATTTGACTGTATCACTTTGCCTTTGAGAGTAAGAGCTGGGTGTATGGCATAACCCTGATACAGCAGCTTTTCTTACCTGCCACCTGAATACCTTGTCCTCATTCCTGCCTACCTCTTCACTCATGTTTTCTTTTCATTTGAAATTCCCTTTTCCTTCTTCAAAACTAATCCAAATCTTGCTCATCCTTCAAGGCCCACCCCCTCCTTGAGACTTTCCTTGAGTAATCCATTTCCCATTGATTTCCTTCTCTTGTGAACTCCATAACACTTATAGTATCCACCTGATACATAATGAAACAATTGACTGTATTATTCACTGTCCTTTATCTATATTGGTCTGGTCCCTTTAACTAGGTTATTAACTCTTTTGGGGGAATTGGGAGTAAGGATGGGGGCCTGTAAAGTCTCCAATTTTTACATACCCTGTAGTGCCTAACATGAGAATGAGCATGAAGTAAGGAAGGGTTCAATGAATGCTGATAATGTTCAGTATCTAACGTTCAAGTTCCAATCAAATGACCACATGTTTCTTTTGTATTTATCCTGTATATTTATGTATACACATACACACATATATATTTAGTCCTTTTTTCAGTTGTATCTGACTCTTCATGACCCCATTTGGGGTTTTCTTAGCAAAGATACTGGAGTGGTTTGTCACTTCCTTCTCCAGCTTATTTTACAGATGAGGAAACTGAGGCAAACTGGGTTAAGTGACTTGCTCAGGGTCACACAATTAGTAAGTATCTGAGGTGAGATTTAAATTAAAGTCTTCCTGACTCCAGACTCGGTGTTCTACCCGCTGCTAGAGCTAGCTGCCACTATCTCAAACTCAGTCATCAACAGCAGAGAAATTGATTCTCCCGAGAGGGCTGGGGAAGAGGTTAAGTGAGGCTACCTTTGTTCTACTTCCATACCCCCTAAGCCTGCTGACTGACTATGCAGGTGTCGAGGGTTATCTATGTTTTGATCCACACCAGCAGGACTTAATTTCTTCCCAACAATGGTACTCCATGAGTTAAGCAGATTCCTGGCAAGGGCATGGAGATATTATATTAGATGTCTTGAAGTTTTCTCATCAGAGCTGTTCAGCTTTCAAAGCAACATTGAAAGGAAATATGGAGATCAAAGAATTTAATTTTTTTAAAAATCCCCCTTCAGAGTTTATCTGTCATCAGTGAAATGCTATGGAAATCCTTCCTGACTGCCCTAAACAACCAGCCACACATGTAAGGCTTAAGTCAAAGGGACCAAAGGCTTAGAATCCACAGGCCTGCATTTTTGTGTGTAGGGTAGTATATTACTTCTGAGTTACTAATTTTCACCAGATTAGCACATTTTTAAAAAGTCAGCTTTATGAAAGTAGTTAGAACATGAAAAGGGATTTGGTTCATGGAAATGTCAATCACCTGTTCTTATCGTCATTCTTGTGGCTTGTTCTCCTTTGGGTGGCCCTTCCCAGGAATCAGAGGGCAGAGGAGGGGATGGTAGAGGAGACCAAGAAAGCCAAGGACCTGCTAAGTAACCATCATCATAGTATCATACAAACTTAATATAGATCTTATCATTTGGTCCTCACAGTGACCCTATGAGATTGTATTAGGATTATTTACCTCATTTTAGAGAGGAGAAGGGCAGCTAGTTGGTACAGTAGAGAGAGCTGGGCTTGGAATCAAGAACTCATCTTCCTGAGTTCAAATGTGGCCTCAAGCATTTACTAGCTGTGTGACCCTGGGCAAGTCACTTAATCCATTTTGTCTTCATCTGTCAAATGAGCTGGAGAAGGAAATAGCAAACCACACCAGTATTTTTGCCAAGAAAACCCCAAATAGGGTCATAATGAGTGGGACAGAACTGAAAAACAACTGAATAACAAAAAGAGAGGGGAAACTTAAGTGACTTGGGGCTACCTAGTCCAAGTCTTTTATTTGACAGAGAAGAAAACTGAGGCTCCATGAGGTAGGATGACTTGCTCAAAGGCACTCAGCTGGAGCCAGAGGACCTGAGTTCCAGTTCCACCTCTGCCACTTAGTAGCTGTACAATCTTCAGTGAGTCAGGTCAGTTCTCAAGATTTGGACTTTTTCATCTGTAAATTGAGGGAGCTGGACCACCAGAGTCTCCAGAGAACTTGGTGGTCCCTCTTTGATTGAAAAGGATAAGTAAGCTCTTTGGCCTGTTCTTTGATGCTAAGTAGTAGAGTCAAAACTCCAATACTGGGTCTTCTAACACCAATCCTGATGCTTTTTCTGTTATAGCTCATGGACTCTCATAGCCTCATTGACCAAGGGTGGGGATCCTCCAGCCCTTGGCTTGATTGCCTTTGGCCCTTGTAACAAGTACCAAGAATCTAATTTGTGAATATAATGACAAAAACACCGTATAGCTTTAAAAGACTTTAGCAGCAAAAGCGGAAAAGATTATAAGATCCAATTGCTCTGCTCCCCCACACTTGAAGAGCTCAAGTGCATTGAATTGTTCTGTAAAGTCAGGTAGATAATGTTACCCAAAGTGTTTGCCTTCCAAAGGCCTGTCTCATTGAATTGAAGTTATGTAGTCACAGAGACATTTTGAAAGAAAACTTTTGACTTTGAGCTAGAGAAGGGTGAATTCTGCCTCAATTAATAGGTAACAGTTATAGAGTGCTTCATGGTTTGAAAAGTACATTATCTCATTTAATCCTTACAGCAATCTGGTAAGGTAGGTGTTCTTATTCCCCCTCCTTTATTTTCAGCCTCCTCTGGTCCCTGTGCATTTGACTGGGGGTTACTAAGGATACAACAGTCTGATTGTCCCTATGCCTTATTTTGACACGTTCATGTCTTACTTATCCTTTTACATTCAAAGAGACTGAAGTTCACTGCAGGCTCCCCCAGGTCCTCATGCTTAGCATAACCTCGAAACCTCCTGTGGCCCTTTCTCTCATTGCTTTTCCTGAAGGAGAAAATGCACGTGGTTTGGTGATTAAGTCTTCCCAAACAATGGAAACACAGAGCTGGGGAGAGTTATCACCCCCCACTTCTATCTTCCATAGGATATAAAGGCCTTTTAATTTAAAAAGTACATTTGGGGTTTTGACGGAAAAAAAGGGAACTGGAGTACCCTTTCCCCTTTGGTGCCATAGACCCCTTTTGTGACAGTCTGTGAAGCCAAGGGACCCCATCTCAAAATAACATTTTATGAAAAATGAATAAAATATGTAACATATACAAGTTTAAATGCACAAAATGCCTAACATTCCAAAGGAAGCCAAAAGTTAGGGAAAATAAAGATGCTATTTTTTTCCCCATCCAATGTTACTGATCACCTGCAGTCTATCTATCCATGGATCAGATGAAGAATCCCAACTGTAAAGAGTGTCTCTCTTTGGAGATCTCTCCTTCCTTGCCAGTCCATTTTGGGGGGGGGGGTTTGTTGTTTTTTTTTTTTTTTGAGGGGAGAGGGCAGGGCAATTGGGGTTAAGTGACTTGCCCAAGGTCACATGGCTACCAAGTGCGTCAAGTGTCTGAGGCAGGATTTTGAACTCAGGTCCTCCTGACTCCAGGGCCAGTGCTCTACTCACTGTGCCACCTAGCTGTTCCAGTCTATTGTTTTTAAAGGAGTATTTTGTAGTAGTAAGAACTTTTGATTGGAGTCATAAGACCTGGACTTATATCTTATTAATTCTTCTACTTACTACCTATATCAACTTGGATGTCTCTGACTCAGTTTCTTCATTTGTAAAATAAGGGAATTAGGCTAGATGACCTCTAAAGAGCCTTTTAGCTCTAGAGCTCATACTGTACTCCAATTTCCAGGGGAGGAGTTAGGGAATTTATTTTATTTTCTTCAGTGGAAGTGAGTAAAAAGAAGAATTGCTAGCTAGATTCTTGCATTCAGATAAGAGTTTAAGTTGTAGCAAACAAAAAGTTCTGGCAACATTTACTCCTTTTTCCAGTTTAAATTTGTGTGTATTTTTAAACAGCAACACTGGTAAATGAGTTAGTTTTTTGCCTCTTGGGGTTTTGGCAGAAATTGAGGGGGTATTTTCCCCCCTGTCCTTCCACCTGTTTCATTCCCCATTTCTCTCTTCTCCCTCTGTGTCTCTGATCCTCTAAATAGGGCATAACAGAGCACTGAACTGGATTTAGTGTTTTCTGCCACATTTGTTGAATGGAATTTTATATTCTTTATCCAAAATTTAAAAGCTAACATTTTATAGTTATCTCTTTATCACTCAGGAAAAAAAAGCCCCCTAAATCACCTAAATTAAGTTGCTTTTTACTTTTGTAGTTACTATTGTTTTATATTGCCTTGATGGTCTCACTGGAGTATTCATGGCATGCGTATGTATTTTTAGCTTAATTATTTGATTCACTTTTGAAACTTATCTCTGAAGCACTTTTTTTGGAGACCATTATTGAGCTAGGAGTTATAGGGCACAGTGTTGTTATCCACACAGTCCATTGTGACCTACAACACTCCTGAGTCTGGGGAATCAGATGAAAATGTAAATTGGGTAACATTTAACAAGATAAATAAAAATATGACAAAATACAGGTTCAGTTAATATGTAGTTTTCTATGCAGTCTGCAGGATTCCTTACATATGGTTTAATGGGGTTTTGCTGTTGTTGTTTTAAGCAACATTCATGATAATAATAGAATATAGAATACTTTATGCCTTGGACATGGACCAGGAGTCGGGAACCTGTGACCTTCTAGGACCTTAAGTGCGGCCTTTCAGCTCCTGTCAAAAGACTGCTCTTGAAGACCTACAAGGCCACATGTTCCCCACCCCTGATATAAATAATTTCCTTGGAGCCTCACAGTACCCTGTGAGGTAGGTGTTATTGTTAGCTCCTTTTTTGCGCTTGAGAAAAGTGAGCTTGAAAAGAAGTTAAGGGTAGGTATTACAGCTATTGTTATTCCCATTTTACAGATGAAGAAACTGATGCCATAAGAGACTAACATTCATACAGCTGACCAGTTTTGGAGACAGGGCTTGAACCCAGGTCTTTGATGCCTCAGAAGCTCCTTTCCATTAACCTACTAATTTGGAAGGGACCATAGATGGCATCCAGTCACATTTCCCTCTATAAGCAGCATGTGTATTCCTGATGATCCAGTCATGGATTTCTTGAGGTATTTATACCCACAGGATAGGCCCAACCCTCAGCTGAGAGTATATATCGTGAGAACTCAATATTTTTATTCTTTGTTTTCTTCTCTTTCTTTCTTTCTTTCTTTCTTTCTTTCTTTCTTTCTTTCTTTCTTTCTTTCTTTCTTTCTTTCTTTCTTTCTTTCTCTCTCTCTCTCTCTCTCTCTCTCTCTCTCTCTCTCTCTCTTTCTTTCTTTCTTTCTTTCTTTCTTTCTTTCTTTTTTTTGGGGGGGAGGGCAATTGGTGTTAAGTGACTTGCCCAAAGTCACTGGATTTGAACTCAGGTCCTCCTGACTCCAGGGCCAGTGCTCTATTCACTGCACCACCTAGCCTCCCCCTTTTCTTCTTTTTCCTTCTTCCTCCCACTTTCTTTTTCCTTCCTCCTTCCTCTTTCTCCATCTTCCTCTCCTGTACCCTCCTTAGAATTGTCATGAGTAATTTAGATGAGTGAATCTCAGTGCGCCATGGTTTTGTTTTTTTTCACATTATCAAAATGAAATTCTCACCTAGGTTGGTGTTAGCAGATGAGTGTTTTCTTCAGTTTTATGACCACAAAAATCAGGAACCATTTTGCACAACTTCTGGAGAAAGAGAAGAGTGAGAAGAGGTACTGCTGTGGTATCAGCATGACTTAAAAAAAATCAAGAAGTGAAAAAAATTAAGTCAACTTGTTTTGGGTACCTACCCTCCCTCCATCCACTTTCATTGTATTATATGCATTTTTTATACTCAGACCTACACACACACACACACACACACACGCACCTTGCTATTTTAGAACCTAAAATCAACCAGAATCCCAGAATCTCAGGGTTGGAAGGGCACGGCCCTCAGAGACTATCGCTGTCCAACTCTTACCTAAAAAAAGATTTCTCTTGAGAGTATACCTCACCTGGGGTCCTCCACTGATTTGAGGATCATCAGTGTGAGAGCACACACTACCTTCCAAGGCATCCCTTTCCACTTTGTAATACCTCTAATTCTTCCTTCCTGTGATCCTAAATTTGCCTTTGTTCCAACTTTGTCCACCACAATTCCAAACAGAATAAATGGAATTCTTTCATGACAGTCATTTCAGCTACTTGAAGATTCCTTAAGTCTTTCCTTCTCCATGCTAAACATCCTTAGCTTCTTCAGCCATCCTGATTTGGCAGGTTCTTCAAATGTTATCAACAGCTTACTTGTCCTTCTCTGGGAGTTCACTATCTGCTTTTCCTAAGTCCTTTTTAAATGATGGAATTAAGAACTTAACCCAGTCATCCAGAAGTGGTCTAAAGAGATAGGACACTCCTCATTCTGGATTATCACTTGCTTTGTTCTGTCTCAATTAACAGACCATCAGATGACCATGGCCGTTCTAGCTTCTGTGTCTCTGGTCACTAACTTTGAGCTTTCAGTCCCCTAAGACACACCAGTTTTGTTCAAATGTATTATTGACTAGTTATGCTGCCTTCATCCTGATGTCATCAAGTTCTCAAAATCCATAGACAACTTCATATTTATCTTTTGTTCCTCGACATAGGAAATTCAATGGTAAGAACCAAGATAAGTGGAAACATTAGACTCACATCACTGGGATGCTGTGAGTTAGCACTGTCTGGTCCATATGGACAATAACACAGACCCTGGTGAACTGGAAGCCAAGTAGAATCAATCACTAAATCTATTAAGCACCTAGCTTAGCCCTGTCCTAGACTTGAGGCAACTAGCAGATAGAATGTTGGATCTGGAGTCAGAAAGTTGTTTTTTTTAATAGTTTCAATCATGTCCCATTCTTTGTGACCCCATTTGGGGTTTTCAAGATTCTGGAGTGGTTTGCCATTTCCTTCTCTAGCTCATTTGAGGAAACTGGGGTAAACCGGGTTAAGTGACTTGCCCAGAGTCAAACACAGGTAGTGAGTGTCTGAGGATAGATTTGAACTCAGGTCTTCTTGACTCCCAGCACTCTGTTCACTGCCACTTAGCTGCCCCCTCAGGAGTCAGGAAGACCTGAGTTCAAATTTGACTTCAGACACTTAGCTGTATGACTAGGAAAGTCAGTAAAGGTCTGTCTGCCTCAATTTTCTCATCTGTAAAATGTAGATTTTATTAACATCTACTACCCAGGTAAGGACAAAATAAAATAATGTTCATAAAATGCTTTGTAAACCTTAAAGTCCCACATAAAATGTTAGCTGTTTATTGTTGTTATAATTATGGGGAATGCAAGAGAAAACATTCCCCGCCCTCAGAGGAGTTCACAGTCTAGGTGAGAGTCTTTCACATGAAAAAATTAAAGAACAGTGCAAGATGCCCTATAATTAAAAGAGAAAGCATACACTAAGTGCTATCCCTTGTGGCTGCTTCATTGGACTTTTCTATTATATGAGGAAAATCATCTTCCTGCTAGAGCAAATCAACTCTAAAACCCCTGAAATCCTCAGTTCTTCCTGTCCCTTGGGCTCCTGCCTCCAACTGGACAGGGTGGAGGGCTCCATCAGAGAGCTCCTCTCAGATCCTCTATTTAAAGAGGGGTCCCTCATCATTTCCCACTTGGGAGTAGGACTTCTTCATGCCCCCGAGCCTGGCCCATCCATAAGCTACAGGGTACCTGTCTTCCCTTCCCTTTCTTCCTCCCCACCCCTTTGAAAGCTTTGTTTTATGTATTGTCTTCCCCCATTAGATTGTGAGCTCTTGGAGGGCAAGGATTGTCTTTTTTTGCATTTCTGTGTATCCTATATATCCTTTGTAAATGATGTGCTTGGCACATAGTAAGTGCCTAATAAATATTTACTGACTATTGGCTAAATTAGAGAAGGAAAGCAACTGATCTCTTTACCCTGAGAGTTCAAGTAGTTCCAATCTGAATACTGTTTTTATAATTACTATTATCGGAAGTCCCATCTTAAACCCTAGCTTTCCAGTAGCCCAATGCAGTCTGATACCCCATAAGTGGTGCCACTAGTATGTGGCTGGAGGGAACTTGGAGTACTGGGAGGAAGATTCCTTGTAAAACTGAACATCTGGTCTGATTAACCAAGTCAGGGAAATGAAGGTGACATCAGGGAGACCTCCAGGGGAAAAAAAAGCTGCATTTTTTAATTGGCAACATTTCCGATCTAAAACTTTTGACCCTATTAAAAAAATGCATCCTACTTAACATTCAGATATGTTCTTAATAGCAGTAGGAACTACATTATTTTAAGTGTTGCAAGATTTCCTTCTTGATCAGGAAAGTAGATAGTCTGGGGGTTGCTCTGTTAGCTTTAGGGTATACAATATGGCACTTATTTGATGAGCCCAGGCAAAGGAAATCATCTTTTGTTGAATGAAATTGAAACTTGTCTTGTTTTTCTCTTTACAAAATGTGGGGATCAATTGGCAGTAATTTGAGTCATTGGAATAAATAATTTTCTAAATTTTAATTTTTAATTTAATTTAATTTTTTGGAGGGGGGAAGGCAAGGCAATTGGGGTTAAGTGATTTGCCCAAGGTCACATGGCTAATAACTGTTAAGTATCTGAGGCTGGATTTGAACTTAAGCCCTCCTAATTCCAGGGCTGGTACCCTATTCACTAATAAATAATTTTTTGACAGTTAAAATACCATTGCTTTTGTTGTTCAGTTATTTTCAGTCACCTCTAACTCTTAATGACCCCATTTGGGATTTTCTTGGCAAAGATACTGGAGTGATTTACCGTTTCCTTCTCTAGCTTATTTTATAGATGAGGAAACTGAGGCAAACAGGGTAAAGTAACTTAACCCAGGGTCACATAGCTAGGAAGTGTCTGAGGCCAGATCTGAGCTCAGGAAACTGTGTACTTTCTGACTCCAAGCCTGGCACACTATCTGTTGTGCCACCTAGCTGCCACAAATACCTATGTACTCAGATTCTAATGGGTGAAGATTTTGCCCAGTTCTCCTTAATCTCAGTGACTTCCCTCTAACATTACCCACAACTCCCTTGGACTAATCCATTTAAGTAAAACTAAGTAATCATAGTTGTTATGTGGTAGAGATATAATTTTAAATTCCTATGAATAAAATATATGTTATCTCACCCAGTGAGTAATGATGCCAGCATTGTCTGGCCAACAGCAATCACCTTTGGCCATCTTTTGGCACAGGTCAATGGCTTCTTACAAGGAAGCATACACCTCTGCCTTTGACAGAAATCTGAGTAAGCTAATTAAACACTACTCAGTAGGGGATTGGCCATGAGGATGGCCATGTTTCCCAAGGTGCCATTCTGTTGCTTTGCAATCCAAGTTCATGAATTTAAGTTGACTTATAGAATTACAGGATCAAAGAATGTTAAGAGTTGGGAGGGAGGGACCTTGGAGATCATCTAATCCAACTTTACAAATGAGGAAACTGAGTCCCAGGGAGGTTGTGTCCCTTACTGAGGTTCACTGTAATAACTAACTTCAGGACCAAAATGAAAACCCAGGCCTCTAGACTCATAATCCTGTTCTCTTTCCAAATAACCTTAAGTTACCTTTTGTTGGGCAGCTAAGTAGCACAGTAGATAGAGTTCTGAGTCTGGAGTCAGAAGGATTCATCTTCCTAAGTTCAAATCTGGTCTCAGATACTTATTAGCTATATGACCCTGAGCAAGTCACTTAACCTTGTGTGCCTTAGTTTCCTTGTCTATAAAATGAGCTGGAGAAGGAAATGGCAAATCATTCCAGTGTCTTTGCCAAGAAAACCCCAAATGGAATCACGAAGAGTTGTACATGACTAGAAACACCTGAACAACAACAACAAAAAAGTACCAAGCATTGAAGATCCAAAGAAAAGATAAAATCATGATTCCTACCTTCAAAGAGTTTGCATTCTAGTGGGGGAGGCAGCATGTTCATACAGAGTGACCTTGTTAAATTGCTCTGAACCTTTCTTAGCTCTCTTCTGATCTCCTCTGCCCTGTTAGTCTGTTACAGTCACACAGTTTATCACTTAAACTTGTACTGCCTTAGGCAGCGTGTTTTGTTATTTAGCATGTTCATCTTGGTTTCCCAGATTGAATGTCTTAGTGGGCAAAGACTTGGTTTATGCTTCTTCTAGATGCACTCAACTCAGGATTAGGTACGTTAAACCATTCAATGTAGACTTGTCTGTTTCTTTTTTGGACGAAACTTGTGATTTGATTAGTATAGAGAACTCCCAAGTCTCCCTACCAATGCCTGTGGGCACCTATCGTCAACTGATAGTCTCAAGGCATCCCTTGGGGGACTTGAGACATCGAATCACACAAGCCCTATGTCAGAAGTAGAATTTTAACCTAAGTCTTCCTGACTCCCAAGACTGGCACTCTTTTCACCCCCCTGACACTGTATGTGTTTCTACAGTAGTCAACAGAATTGTTTGTTTGATCAAATGAATATTGTGGATGCTGAGGAAGTTGAGGGAATGGAGACAAATGAGTGGACCACACCGACTCCATCTTGTTTGTTACTCAATTGTTTCTTCTTTCAAAGGCCAGGACGGTAAAAGGAAAAGAGATCTTTCCAGGGAGGGTGAGGGATGACATGGCAGGGAGGGGGATAGAATTCCTCCTAAACAGTAAATTGAAGATAATCTCTACGCTGTAATCAGAACATCAAAGCATAGTCATTCTCCATCCAATCCTTTGTTGAGTACTTAAATGAACTTGGTTCATAAATGAATCTTTTATACATATAAACAGCTAAGAGATGGTGAATAATTGTGTATCCAAACAAAACCAATTGGCAAGAACATCTGGTGCTACTCATGGGAAGCTCCTGGCTATCGATCACACCTTGAAAAATGATCAGGGCACGCCCCATCTTCCCTTCAAAGGCAGGAAGGGTTTAGTGAACTGGGAAAATGGAGCCCATAGTGTGTCGCTTTGGTCTGGGTAGATCGTTATTAACTATGACACACAATCTCTTTCTAATTTCATTATTCTACTTGGTATCACAAGACCCCAACTTTTTAGACATTCAAGGGAGATTATAGGGGGTGAAGGGAGTGTGTAAAAAAGACTTTTAGAATCTCTGATTAGCTCAGAAAACATATTTGCTTACTTTACAGGGAAGTTGGTGTGTGTGTGTGTGTGTGTTTCTCTAAGAATGCCAAGAAGGGATTAGCTTATAGCTGGTATGT
Source organism: Petaurus breviceps papuanus (assembly GCF_028583685.1). Taxonomy (NCBI): domain Eukaryota; kingdom Metazoa; phylum Chordata; class Mammalia; order Diprotodontia; family Petauridae; genus Petaurus; species Petaurus breviceps. Next base: position 9,166,446 of record NW_027187358.1, read on the forward strand.
TTGCCAGGTTTCTTTTGATTTCAAGTTTATGTAATTAAGGAGTTCCCAGAATGATTTGAGATTCTCATGTGCCTCAAAATATGCTCCCTTAGATGCTTTGGATATAGAGGTCAAAAAAGATTCATTTAGTGGAAGGAAGAAAATTGGGGTAGAAAAGTTTCATTTTAAGCTTTCTTGACCATATTTTGCATTCTGATCTGCCGGAATGAGTGAGGTGAGGTGGAAAGCCTAAGCAAGAGACTAAAGTTAAAAAAAAATGGCTAATGCTAAAATAAATAAAGATGAATAATTAAGGATAGAAATCTTAGGATAATCACTTTCAAGCCAGAAGGGAACCTAGAGGTCATCATTTCATCGACATTATAGGTAGATCGTGTTACATATATAGTTTCACATATTTATAAGTCCAATTTATTTTATAGATGAGGAATTGAGACTCAAAGAGGTTAGGTGATTTGTCCAAATAGTAAGTAACTGAGACAGAAATCAAAACCAGCTCGCCTAATTTCAAGTCCTGTGCTTTCCCCCTCTGTACTGTGCTTGCTTTTGAATGGAGAAATGATTAATCATTTAGCAAGTATTTATCAAGTGTCTGGGTGTTGTCTACCCCAAGCATGTGAAGACTTTCCCTGGAAGAATGGGCGGATGAGAACGATTTGTTCCAGTGGCCATGAAGGCGACTGAAGCAGGCGCTTGTCGAGTGCTTCAAGCTTGTTCAGACATCGAAGACGATAAGGTCATCTTCTGCATCCCGAGCCGTCACCAGTCATGTTGACTTCTGTCCTGCCACTGAACTTTGATGACTCTGGAAAGAGAGAGTGAGGCTGGCTACTTTGTTCAGCTCTGCCTCACTTAAATTCAATTTATCCTCTGATGTTATTATTCCTCTTCCACATGAAGGACAAAAATATTATTACATGTTTGTTGTTGATTGGCTGATTGATTGCTTAGCCCTGTGCAGAATATAGGGATGTACAGAAAATTGTCCCAGCCCGTGAGGATCTTAAAATCTAATTGGGGAGAACACATTCTAACCCTGCCCTCCTTGCCCCACCAAAAAAAAAAAGGGTAAGACAGTATGTAACCAAATATTAGGATATGTATGTGGTTTTGATAAGTCTATTCTGTTGGTTTGCACCACTCTAGCCAATGAATTCAGTTTAACAAAATTCTAGATGCCTCAGATTTTCTAAATTCATCTTCTTCTAACCTCGTTTATGGATACAAAAGCCATTGACTTTGACAAAACCCTCCCAGCCCCTTCTGTCATTCCATTCCAGCCTGTCCACTCCTCCAACCAGATGAACATGGCTCCACTCTATGGCAATGAAATGAGGTAGGAATTCTACCTTTAACCAGAGAAAGATTTTTCCCTGATCTCCCCACTGTTTTTACCTCTGGAAGGGTGGACTTTAGAACCTCTGACTTGACAGAGATTCCTCAATCTTGGAAAAATCTGGAGCCCCAACTTGCTGAACATTCCTTCTCTCCCCCACCTCATTTGAACCTGTGTTCTGACCTGGCTGATTTGAAGCTATTTCTCTATTCACACTAGGCTTAACTATGGTACTTGTAGCCTTGATTGGCAACACAGGAGAAATTCCTGATTAAAACCTGATCTTCTGGAAAGCATGGAAATTCCAGAGAAAACAAAGCTGACAGGGATGAATGTACCAGTTATATGTAATTTCTATAGAGCTATGGGTACTCTAAAACATACCCACTAAGATAATCAGTGGATGTTGAAGAGAGGAGTGTATGTCCCAGAATGTGTTCTGGAAGTAGCAGCTGCAGTCTCTGGCTTTCACTGATCATTAGAAACAAACAAACAAACAAACAAAACTGAAAAGCAGTGCTGTGTAAAATAAATATGGTAATTTCCAAGGGGACTTATCTGGTCAGTGATCTTAAGCCCTTATTGTGTACAAGGCTCTGTTCTGGTTGCTGAAGGAAATCTGGAAAATTCAATTCAATTACAGACACTTTTATTAAGTGCTTACCATGCCACTGAATTTACTTACATTTAGAAGGGAACTCAGAAAGTATTTAGTCCAACCCAGTCACTTAACAAATGATGAAATTGAGGGCCTGAGAATCATATAAACAGCAAGGGACTGGGCTAGGATTTCACCTTGATTCTTCCGATTCCAAAGTCAGTCTTCTTTCTGCTATAGCATATGCAGGGTGCTAGAGATATCAAGGTTAAGCATAATACAGTCCCTGGCTTCAAGGAGCTTCTAGTCCAGTAGAAGGATGAAACCTGTAAATTAAGGATTATTGTACAAATTAACTGTATGATCAATGCATGGGAGAAATCATCATACAGAAGGGGATGAGAAATTAGGGAAGGGAGGGATCCTTTCAAGCTAGGCGTGAGAGACAATTGATGAAGATCAAAGAATGCTTCATGGATGCAGGAGGTGACAGTTGAGTTAGGCCTTGAAGGAAAGAGATGTAAACATGTAAGAGTCATATGGGACAGTTTATGCAAATACATGAAAGCAGGAAAGAGAATAATTGAAGGATAGCTAGCATCTTCCTTTTGGCTAGAGCAGAAAATTTATGAAAGAGAATAATAGAAAATAAGTCTAGAAAGTCTGGTTTGGGGCCATGTTGTAGAGCCTGAAATGCATCAGTACAGAGTTTTCTATTTTTCCCTCGGAGTCATGGGATACCAATCAAGGTTTTTAAAATATGGCAGCGGCATAATCAGACCTGTGTCTTAGAAGATTACTTTGGCAGTGGTGTGAAGGATGGCTAGAAGAGAAGTGAGAGACTGGAGGCAAGGAGCCCAGTTAAAAGGCTATCAAAATAGTCCATGCACATAGAACTTCAACAGAGACTTTCCATTATGTCTAGAGCTATTTCTCCAGGGGTTTCCTTTGTTCTTCCCCTTAGTATGGTCCATTCCTTCATAATAAATGCTTACTCAGAATTTGATGAAAATTCACTCATATTTATCTGGAGATAAATCCCATTATAAAAGTCCAGGTAGCACCCAAATAAATTTTAAGGGTAAATGATTCCAATTTGCCTGGAATTGGTGAGTCAGAGTAGGACAAAGAAGTGGAAAGGGGATAAATTCACCTTGTCACAGAGTAGCAGAACATTCTGTCTAGTCAGGTCATTCCTTAAGGGGGATAATGAGCCAAATCAAGGCTCTTTGGAGTAGTAGCACCTATTCCTTGCAATAGGCTGACTGGTGCTGACCTTTGGCCATATACTCCTGGACTCCTGTTCCCTTTATGGGACACAAATGCTCAAGAGCTTCCCTTGTCCCACAGTGGCTTTATTTCCCATGATTCTTCAGTTCCTGTTTCCAGAGAGAAACTATACTTTCCATCAATCCCCTCGATGACAAAGGACTACATATATGCCCTGTCTCCCCAACTATGTTATAACTCCATTAGGGCAGGAATCATTTCTTGTATGTTGTATTCTCAACACCAAGCACAGAGCTCTCAAAAAGTAGGTATTCACTAAATGTTTCTTGATCATAAGATTTTGCAGAAAGAAACAAACCAGCGTAGGATATGCTCATATTTTCATAAAACTTGTAGCTTAGAAACACTTGATTTAATCCCGTGCTGCTTTGGATCATGGCCTGGAACAGACTCCAGTGAGGCTTCCATGAAGCTATTTACAGCAGTGGAAATTGGCTGGAATGCACCCGAGCTCCATTCCTGACCTTTAAAAAAAAATACATTTTAAAACAGTTTCCTAAGATCCTGCTCCATCTGCTGCTCTCTGCCTGACCAGAAGTAAATATAATCTGTTCTTAGAGTAGCATATTTAAAAGATTTTGAAGTGAAATTGTAGTAACATCACTGACAGAGGAGGATGGCAGTATCATACAAGGAGGATAAGTTAATGATCCTTACCTTCCCATGGTCTACATCAGAGGTATTAAATATGTGGCCAAAGACAGTGTACAGCCCGCATCACCTCCCAATGTGGTCTGAACCAGATGAAAATGTAATTGGGAAATAGTTAACAAAGTTAATGAAAATACAATAAAACAGAGAATATGACATTTTGAAACTAAGTCAATATGCCTCTTGCAGGAATCTTATTGGTTTTCTTTCTTTTTTTTTGCTTTTTTTTTTGGAGGGCAGTTGGGGTTAAGTGACTTGCCCAAGGTCACACGGCTAGTTTTTGTGTTAAGTATCTGATTCCAGATTTGAACTCAGGTCCTCCTGACTCCAGGGCCAGTGCTCTATTCACTGCACCACCTAGCCATCCCTCTTTCAGGAATCTTTGTGTGTGGTTTAATTGCCCGCATTTCTATTTGAGTTTGACACCATTGGTCTACATTTGGGTATTCACGTTGGGATTCGCACCTGTTCTTCTAAACTACAAGAGGACTTTTTGGTGAATTGTGAGTTAGATGCACCCAGTGAAAAGATTAGATTCAGCCCATTTAAGTTCCATTTTATCTCTAGGGAATCCCAACTCAAGCTCAACCTCCTCCTTATCCAACCACAGCAACCCAACCAAACTTCCTTCTCTTCTCCTTTAGTATATAACACTGTCTTTTCTGTCTGTCTATCCCTGAGAATATGCAACCTAAGATAATAGGCAACATGATAAAGTAAAGAAAAAGTCATGTAATGGCAGTATTACTTTAAGGAAATCATTGCATGGGCCTCACTTTATTCATCCATAAAATGAAGATTGGTCCACTGAGGAAGTATTTAAGCATTTTCTATGGCAGGGTACTATACTAGTCATTGTGGGAGAGACACAGAAAAATAGGAAACAATCCCTTCCCTAATGGAGCTTATCCATTCATTCAACAAATATTTATAATCTAATAGGAAAGATAGGGCACGACCACAACTCTAATATAAGGTACAATGTGAAAACTTTATAAGAGTTATAAAATATTATAAGAGTTTAGAAGAGGAAGAGACCATGTTTAGTTAATAATGCTAGTACTTTGATAATATGTGTGAATATGCTGTCTATAAAGCATTATACAAATACCAATCAATTAATCTACAAGCACTTATTAATTGCCTACAATGTGCTGGGGAACCATGCCAGTCAAGGAGAATATGAAGACTGAAATAACACAGCTAAGTACTATTATTAGGGGAAAATCTGACTCAAAAGATGTAAAATAAATTTATTTGAGATCCGTAAAGGAACAGAGCTCTGTGATATTGATAAATTATTATCATTTGCTCTACTCATTTTAATCTTAACATATACAAACATGGATTACATTTAAAAATCACATTTTAGTTTTATTGGTCTAGGAATCCCCTGGCATTATAAAAGATGTAACTCCTCAAAGAATTGATACCAGTACATTACATATTTTGGGAGTGGAGATAGAGAGAGTGATGAAGTTGGAGACGCAGGACCTGGGTGACTTTGTGTAAGTCTTTCTTCTTCAATTTACTTATCTGTGAGAAAATAAAGGAGGTCGGCTTAGATAACTTCTAAAGTCTCTCCAGTTTTAAATCTTTAACCCTATAACTCAATATGTGATAGAAGGAGGAGGAAAAGGAATCTGTCAGTCAACAAGCATTTATTAGGCTCCTAATATGTGCCAGGCCCTGTGCTAAGCACTGGGAATATAAATAAAAGCATAAAGACAACCCTTAAGGGGCTTACAGTATAAAACATAAAAGGAAGTAGAAGGGGTAGGGAGAATGGTAGAGAATTTCCCCAGTGGAGGCATGGTGGATACCAAAATCTAGAGAGTTGAGCAAGGAGCCCAGAGAGTAATGAAAGAGGAAACTAGTGAAGACCAAGAAGAAGCAGTCACAGTTAGGAAGAGAACTATGAGAGATCAGTGTCTTAGAAGCTAGGGAAAAGCTAGACCCTTAAGAAAGGGAGGTGACCATATCAAAGGCTACAAAAAGCATCCAGGAGTTTGGGGGAGAAGAGGCAATGAGATGATCACTAACCTTCGACAGAGATATTTCAATGAAATACTGGGTACAGAAACCAGTTTGGAATAGGGTGGCTATGGGATCTTAGCTCTAGATCTGGAAGATCATTTTACAGCTGAGAAAATGGACTCCCACCTAAGGTGGTTCAGTGACCTGCCTGAGGTCACAGGAAGTAAATGGCAGAGGAATGAAAGGATGTCGAGGAGATGGAGAGAATGAAAGTTCTACAGTAAAGGAAAGGAGAGAAATAGGATCACAGGGTCATAATTGAGAGTTAGAAGGGGCCTTTGAGGTTATGTAGTTCAACTCTTGTTTTACAGCAGAGTAAAACTAAAGCCCAGAGAGGTAATTAATCCAAGTCTAATAAATAGGAAGCCTGTGATTTAACTAAAAGGTGTTAGGGAGTCAAGAGGAGGGTTTAACTTGATGTTTGATTATTTTTCAGGTTAGGGAGAATTAAACATGCTTGTAGACAGAAGGAAAGAAGCTTAAGGAGAGAGGGAGAGACTGGTGATGGGAAGGGGAGGAGATAGAAAGCCTCCCATCTCTCACAACACCCCCTTCCCCACCCAAGACACCAAATCTGACCTGCCAAAGGAAGCTTTCTAAGACAGGGAGACTTGAGTGAGAATTCACAGCTTCCCTTAATGTCCCACATTAAGCCATAGTTTATCTCATGTCACCAATGTCATGTCCACCAGGGATAAAAATAGTCACTAAATAATGCCAAGACTGAAAGCAAAATGAAATGAACCCTGAGAGCAAGCACAAATAATGAAGATGGAAGTCACCCCTACTGTCATCTCTGTGTATGCACCCCATACAGGTTGTGGTCAATTTCAAACTCTGAAAAGTATAGAAACTCTGCTGTTGACATATTTGATGCTGAGCAGGCTGTACTTTCACCTTCTACCTTTAGGGTCTAGAGCAGGAATTCTTTACGTGGAGTTGATGGACCCATAAAAGGTCCATGAATAGATTTCAGAGGGTATGTGAATGTGTATGGTGAAAAAAAATAACTTGTTTATTTTCATTAGTCTCTAACTGAAATTTAGCATTTCCTTCCATTTTGAATCTTTAAAAACAAAAGCAAAATCTTTTCACTGGGAATAGGGCCATAAGCTTCATCAGACTTGTGTAGGAATGCGTGATATAAAAAAGATCAAGCATCTCAGACCCAGAGAATGGAACAACCACCCTAACCTAGCCTTGAAAATGGTTTCTTGGAGTAGAATGTAAAAAATTCTGCATTTGTCCTAATACAAGCCTCACAGATCTGGCATATGTAACCTGAATGCCAACCCTTAATGCCAAAGACACACCTTAACCCTTGCTGGTCTCATTCAGTCAGTCAGACAACAAGCATTTCTTATATACTATGTGCTAAGAAAGGCAAAAACATGCTCTTTGCATTCAGGAAGCACACATTCTACTTGGGGGGGGACAACCTGTAAATAACTACATATGAACTATATATGCACAAGATATAGGCAAGGTAGATGTATGGTGATCAGAAGAAAGGCATTAGCACACTAGGAAAGACTCCCACCAAAGGTGGGATTTGAGCTGGGTCTTTTAGGAGGCCTAGAGGCAGAGGTGAGAAGGGAGAACACTCCAGCCAGTAAAAAGGCATAGAATCTATTGATGGAATGTAATGGGAGAGGAACAAGAGAGTGAGGGCAGCCAGACCTTAGAGTACAATGGAAAGGAGTAAAGTGTAAGAAGACTGGAAACATGGGACTCAGGTTGTAAATGGCTTTATGTGCTAGACAGATTTTATATTTGCTCCTGGAAATAAATAGGGAGCCACTAGAGTTTACTGAGTAGGAGAGGGAGGGTAATATGGTCAGTGCTGAGCTTTAGGAAAATCACTTTAGCAGATGAATGAAAGAAGATAGGAATGAGAAAGAGATTTGAGACATTTTCCATTGGTTCCACTCCTTGGATTGACCTACACCATGAACATGCTCCCTGGAAAGTTCATCATTAGAAAACTCATCATCCTTCAGAGATTATATCAGTTTTTGTACTCATGCCTCATCAGTACCCTCTGTATCCTCTGCCCTCTCTCTGATTAGAAGCTTGGAGGGACAAGTAAAGAATTTTTCCAAGGTCTCTGTTTAAATAGGGCTTCCAGGCCAGCAACTCTTTATTTCATACCAATTATACTCCTTGGACTGGACTCCACCATCCTCTTTTGGGTTCTTTCTTCCCCAACTTCTCCCTACCCTCACTCCCTCTTTTACAATTTCCTGTTGTGTATTATCTTCTCCCATTTGACTGTAAGCTCCCTGAGGTCAGGAATTATCTTTCTTTTTCTTATTGTGTCCCCAGCACTTAGCAAAGTGCCTGACACTTAATAGGTGCCTAATAAATGTTTATTGACTGACAGGGAAACTAGTCAGGTTATTGTAATAGTTCAGAGGTGAGATGATGAGGATTTGTGCCAGAGTAGCAAGAAGGGACATATCCAAGAGATGAGGCCAAGGCAGGAGTGACAATAATGATTGGTTGGATTAGTGGGAGTGGAGAATCAAGGATCATACCAAAGTGATCACACCAACCATGGGGGACTGAACAGATGGTGGTGCCTTCCATAAGAATAATAATAGGAGAGCTGGGAAGAAAGGGGAGGGTTTGGGGACAAAGATAATGATGTGTTCTGTTTGGGACATATTAAATTTGAGATGCTTAATGAATGACCAATCTGAGATGACAATAACGTAAGTGATGATGTCATAGGAAAGAGGCTGGATAGATCTGAGAGTCATCTGTGTTGAGATGAAAATTGAGTCCACGGAATATGATCAATCTGCCAAGCTAGAAGGTATAGAGAAGAGGACCCCAAAGAGTCAGTCAGTAGGTATGACATGAATGAAGATCCAGCAGTAGTATCTCCGTAGCAGGAACTGGTCTGCATAGTAGCTTATCCTTTGAGTCCTTCCTCATGGTGTAGATACTGTAAAGGAGGCATATTTCTCCCATTTACATGCTCAGAGGCACTGCATACATCCTTGCCCTAATCTCACTGCAGGGCCCATCCCTTGCTTTTCCCTCCCCTGTATTCCAGGGACTAGTGAAGCCTCTTAGAGGTACAGGATGGGAGGTGATCTGAAGAAGTCCTCCCCAAAGAGGCTTTACTTTGACCCCTAGCCTGCATTTTCTACTTGTAGGCTGTATTATTTGCAGAGGCAGCTCTGTGGAACTTGGTTTCATAGAGACCAAAAGTAGGTGGGAGAATGGAGGCAGGCATGATGGAAAATAATCTGCCTGCTATTTTGCTTGCTATGTGTGAAAAATCTCTTCAAGTTTGGGAATCTAAGTACTCTCTGCTTCCAAAGTAATGTAGTAGTTGGCAGTAATTCTTTGTTTAAATAAACAAATATATAGGTGTGTGTATATACATATGTGTGTGTACACACACACTTTTTTTTCCTTTTAAGTAGATCTTCTTTTAGGGATGTGATTTAAGCAGTACTCAAAGGTATCCATAAATTTGTAATTGTCAAGGTGTATGTGCATATATTATTTCATTTACTCCCCTTAAGCCCAGAGTCATTTACATGTTAATGATAGATTCAGTGCTAAAACCCCTATGTCCTGACTTTCCCTCTAGTACTCTTTCCAGTGTGCCATATCTTGGGTCGTACCCAGCTCCTATGCAATGTCCATTCTCCCTGTGCTTCCCTGCCTTCCTTTTCTTTGCTCTTTTCTCATTTATGTGTTTCCTGGGGGTTACCCTTTCTTCCCTATACCCCAAACCCCAAGGACTAAGCTTTTTCTTTCTCAGATTCCTCATGCAGTTGTGCCTGGAGCAGTGGACAGGCAAAACAGACTCCTCTGATCATTGGAAAAGAAATAAGCTAAATGTCCCTATCTTGATTAATTTCAGGATCGCCTCTTTTTCGTCATGGAATATGTAAATGGAGGAGACCTGATGTTTCAAATTCAACGTTCCCGAAAATTCGATGAACCTCGGTCTCGATTCTATGCTGCAGAGGTCACGTCGGCACTCATGTTCCTTCACCAACATGGCGTCATCTACAGGTTAGTTTCTTCTTTGCTTTGACTTTTTAAAAATAAAAACATAATGGAATCTCTAGACAGTTGGACTGATTCTGGCTCCTCTCCCACTGGTCTCTTAGCAACCAGCTTTAGATTAGTTGTTCGTTCCAATTTGCTTACATAGAAGGGTTTTTTTTTCTTTTTGGTTGTTTATCATTGTGAATGTTAACATTTGAATGGTCCCTGGAGCCCATGCCAAATGTGTGGGCCAGTTTTGTATTAAAGTACAAGCAAGGCATTTTAAAGGGCTTGGCACAGAGTGACCCTGGGGTGACCTTCACCTTCCCCTTTCAGACCAGCCTCAATCTCTTCACTTTTCCCTTCAGTGCCATAGATTTCCTCCGCTTCCCAACCTTTTGCCACTTCCTGAGTTTGTTTGTCTTAGCTGTCTCCAACAGATAGGATCGGGAAAGGAGGAGTCACAAGGGATTCTCAGTTTGTGATGTAGGGGGAAGGGGGAGTTGAAGGCACCCAACAGGAAGTGAGTCTTTGAAGACCATTTAACTTTGCTTGTTGCCCCTCTGAATCTCCCTTCCAAGAAAACAACACACATACACACACACAAACACACATACACTCATACACACTCACTCTCTCACTCCCTTTCCAGTAAGGAAGAAGCCACATTTACGCAGGCTGCTCTATGAGGTCAGGAATTCTGGGAGGACTGACTACTTATTATTAGAAACAGGGACATTAAAGGTCCTCAAGGGATTTTTTTCTTCAGCTACTGTCAACTGTTGCATTTAGTTTCTCTTTTCTACTTTTTCCTCCTTTTCTTAAATTTAAGTCAAGGGATTTATTGCTGTTGGCCATAAACCCTCAGAGAAAGGAGCTGCAGCCTTGGTTGAGTCCACGTAGGTCCCATCTGGTTTGACTCAAATCCCAAGTCTCAGTCAATCAAGTATTGATTGGATCACCTTGTATGGTCAAGGCACTATGGGGACACAGGATGTGGAAAAACAACCAGCAAACAAGACAGGATGGGATCCGTGCTAATCATGCTGTCAGACACAAAGAGGTGTGTGCGGGGCATGATCTCTGCTGTCAAGAATTCTACAGTCTAGTTGAGGACCTGGGACAGGAAAAAACTAAAAAAAAAATGGAAGAGAATATATGACAAGGGCTATATAAATGATAAGACTATGAGTTCAATGAAAAGACAAACCATTTTGGGTTGGGGCAATCAAGGAAAGCTTCACAGAGGAGACCTTTACAGATTGGCTTTGAAGGATGGATGGACGGACGCTTTGGGGGGGTGGCATAAAGGAGTAAGAGCAGAAGACGTGCCAGGCCCATGGAGAAATAAAGGAAAATTGGACAGTCAGGAATAAATGTAGCTCATGAAGGAATGGTGAAGACATGGGCCTACACAAATAGCAGCAAATAGAAAGAGAACCACAGATGGTTTTCCCTTTGTACAGTATTTCCCACATGGTAATATTAATAATAATTAAAGAGGCAAGGTAGCATAGTGGATAGAAAGCAGCCCTAGGACCCAGGTAGAGCTCTGCCTCTGACATGTACTCGCTGTATAACACCAGACAAGTCCTTTTGCTCCTCAGGACTCTGGGAAATTCTTTAAAACTATATATTTTACAGAAGGTGCCAGTCTGAATTGTGGAGGAAATTTCCCATCTGACAGTTCCCTATGCCAATGAAATCACAGATTTAATCCTTCTCTCTTTTAATAATAATAACAACAATAATGATAATGACAGTTGGTATTCTCTTAGTGCTCATTCACATATTAACAACAGTTCACATTTCTAGAATATTTTAATTTTTGCAAAACCTCTTGTATACTTTACCTCACGTGATACACAATGAAACTCAACTCAGTTACCATTTATCAAAGCAACCAAAAGGTAAGCCGATGGGAGGCAAGGTGGAATAATGGAAGGAGCATTGGATTTGGAACTAGATAATTTGAGTTTAGATCCCATCCCTGCCACTTGGGACTGTGTGACCTTGGGAATGTTACTGAATTGCTATGGGCCTCAGTTTCTCCATCTATAAAATGAGGTGATTGGGCTAGGTGTTTTCTGAGATCCCACGATCCTAGGAAGGCAGACCATTTTCCACTACTGGAATCTGAGATACTGACATCTTCCCTGGAGTCACATCTGAATGGGTTGATGCATGTACTTTGAGTGCTCAAAAACATTTAATGACTCTCCATAATCTGTTAAATAAAATCCAAATCCTTCATTTGAAATTAAAGGCTTGCCACAGTTTTGTCCCACCACACCTTGTATTGAACTGCTCCCCAGATGAATTCTCTCAATGGACCTGCACCCCAACATGTACATTGCTTTTTTTTTTGATCACCTTATATTTAGACTAATTGCCCATCCCATCAGAAACATCCTCCATGACCCACCCCCAAGCCTGATCAAGACATGCTCATCCTCCAAGGTTCAGACCAAATTTCATCTCCATGAAGCTAAAGTCTATAGGTCAGGCCCTCTCCTCTGAACTCCTGTCTCTGTACTATTTATATTTTCCATTAATTTGTTATTTTGCATATGCTCGTTTGTAATTTCTGTTATCTTTGGATGTGTATGCAAAGTCTCATCAACTAGCTCTTAAATTCTTGAAAACATGTGCAGTTGAGAAATTTCTCTAACACTCATGTGTTTTTATCCACACATACATACATGCAAACACACACATAACACACATGTTATTTCCTCACCCCAGACTTTTTGATTAAAGCCTTTAAGTACATGGGTTCTATGCCTTGTGGATTAACCAGGTCCACAACCTCCCTACTGCCCACTTGGATGCCAAGCTGCCAGCAGAAGGCACTGAACCACAAAGGGGCAGGAGGATTAAGTGGGTGAGTGTATATCCCTGCCTGTGTCTCTCTGACTATTCCAAAACTAAAGAGGGATTAGTTTGGAATCAGCCACTGTGTTGTATTACCTAAGCCTCTCCTCCCTTCCTCTGGTAGGGCTGTTTGACAGTCTAACAGGGCCAGGGGTTGAAGGATTAGCTTCATTGCTGAAACTGAAGCTTAATTATCCAGCCCTGCCTACTGGAATTTATATACAAAGTAATTAGCAGTTAAATTTGCCAATCTCTGAGAACCAAAAGAAGAGGTCACTTCTCAGGCCAGTTGGTTACAGTTGAAAGGAGATTGAAAGTGATAAACAAAGCGACCCCACCTTTTTCCTTGGGTGGGTTTCCAGTACAGCCTACATCCCATGTGCTGGCTTATATGTAAACACAGCCTCTGTTAGGGTAACTCATCTTCATCCTATTCTCCCCTCCCCTCTGGTTCTTTCCCCTCCTTCCCCTCTCCTTTTTCCTTTCCCTTTTACCTTTCTCCAGATTTCTTATCCCTTTTTCTCTCCTGTTAGTTTGCTGCATTTTGGTTTTGGATTATGTATGGTCCCCTTTTTTTTACTCCCTCTCCCACTGATGATGTGGTTGGTTTTCCTTCTTCTACACACACACACACACTCAGAAAGAGAGAGAGAGAGAGAGAGAGAGAGAGAGAGAGAGAGTTCTTGGTGCCCTGGGTTAGTGACATGAGAGACAAGATACATATTTCAGTTCAAAGTTCACAGAAAGGGTCCAAGACTTCCAACATGTGCCATTCTGAGTTACTTTCTGGGACTAAGAGGATTCAGCATCAAAGTCCTCATGGGGACAGTTGGTTCATATAGTGAGGAGGGGTAAATAGGGAAGAATGCAGATTGCAGATGACATGAAAATGCCAAAAAAAAAAATAAGCATAAATCTTGGCAAGACCAGCCTTTCCACATTGTGACCCCTTAGTTTCCAAATCTCTCTCTCTCGCTCTTTCTCTGTCTCTTTTTCTGTGTCTCCCTCTCTCTGTCTCTCTCTCTCTCTCTGTCTCTCTGTCTCTCTCTGTCTCTGTCTCTCTCTCTCTGTCTCTCTGTCTCTCTCTCTCTCTGTCTCTCTCTGTCTCTCTGTCTCTCTCTGTCTCTCTCTGTCTCTCTCTGTCTCTCTGTCTCTCTCTGTCTCTGTCTCTCTCTGTCTCTGTCTCTGTCTCTCTGTCTCTCTGTCTCTCTGTCTCTCTCTCTCCAGTTTCCTCCCTTCTCCTCTCCTCTCCTCAACTCTCCTCTCCCCTCCCTTCCCTTCCCCTCTCCTCTCCTCTCCTCTTCTCAACTCTCCTCTCCCCTCCCCTCCCCTCCCCTCTCCTCTCCTCTCCTCTCCTCTCCTCTCCTCTCCTCTTCTCCTTTCGTTTCCTGTCAATAGTTCCAAAAGCCTATATATGTGTCTTTATTGAGAACAGATAAAATTCAGTGCCTTAGGGTCATAGGGGTTAGAGTTAAGCTTTTCACTGTACACATGGCCAAAAGGCAGGAGCTCCACAGTTTCCTGATCTATAAGCCAGAACTACAAGTCCACACCCAAGCAGCCAGAAGCCATGGGACAGGCTGTGGCAGCAGTGAAAAAATTCTAAATTCAAAGGTGGCAGCAGCAGCAGTGGAGTCTGGAAGCTGGGATGAACTGAGCTCCATGGGCCTGCTCAGAAACAATACCCAGGCTCCCAGGCTTCTCCAGACTTTCAGGGACGTATAGACCAGCTCTGACTGGAGCAGTTAGGATACTTAGCCCCTTAACCCTGCACTGACTATGCTGAGAACATGAACCTTCCCGTTGGTAGCTCTCTTTGCATTGTGATGCTGAACGGCCAACTAGCCATATGGCTCGACTCAACGTTGAAGGGCATTAGTCAAGTTGCTGTAGTCCCTCCTATGCTTTAGGAAGATTATTGTGGAAGCTCAGAGGAGGACAGAAGAGACAGGGAAAAGAACAAGTTACTGGTGATCTCTTCATTGTCACACCTCATGGTCTCTTCTCAATCTTTATCCTTCTGGACCTCTTGGAATCATTTGTCATGGTTGATACCCTCTTAGGGACTCTGTTCTGTCCTGATTCTCCTTCTGTCTCTCTGACCACCCCTTCCCTGTCTCCACTGATAAGTGGATTCCCAACATCCCTACTAATTAGGGGTGCCCACTTTCTCTTCTCCCTCTATGCTGTCTCACTTGGTTATCTCTTCAACTCCTATGGGTTAAATGAGCATTTCTCTGCAGATGATTGCCTAGTCTTTTTATCCATTCATGGTCTTTCCTTTGTTCTCCAATCTTGTATCACCAATAAATTTTGGACATCTAGAACTGTGTATACCTTAGGCATCTCAAACTCAAAATGTCCCGAATAGGACTCTCTATTTTTGAAATCTTTCCCTCTTCCCAATTTTCCTATTACTGTCAAGGATACCACCATCCTCCCAGTCATCCTGGTCCATTAGTCCTTTATGTCGCCTATGCCACCTATTCAGTCCATTGCCAAATCTTACCATTTCTACCTTCACCATGTTTCTCATACACACATGCATATACACACATACATATTCAATTTCTGTGTGTATGCATGCATGCATGTATGTGTGTTGTATACATGTATGTATGATGTGTGTATGTGTATGCACATACACACATCTTTCTCTCTATTGACATAATCCTAGATCAGGTTCTCATCACTTCTTACCTGGACAAATAGTCTTCTAATCCAGTAAACATTTATCAAGCACCTACTGTATGCCAGGTACTTTGCGAAGTGCTGGGGATACAGTTAATAAAAAGAAAGCCAATCCCTGACCTCATGGAGCTTACAGTCTAGTGATTGGTCACTTTGCCTTAGGTCTCTCCCCACTTCGATCCATCTTCCACTCAGTTGCCAAGAATTATTTTTTTCCTGAAGTCTATGTCTTTCAGTGTCACCCCACTGCTCGTTGAAATCCAGGGGCTTCCTATTACCTCTAAGATCATATATAAAAATCCTCTGTCTAGCATTTAAAACTCTTCCTAACCTGGCCCCTTCCCACTTTGCAGTCTTCTTACACTTTACTGCCCTCCATGTACTCAATGATCAGGCTACACTGCCCTACTTGACTTTTCCCAAAATTGACACTCTCCCATCTCTATGTCTTTGGGTTGACTGTCCCCCATGACTGGAATGTTTTGTCCTTCAGCTCCACCTGGCTTCCTTCAGACTCAACTTCGATCTCCCCTCTGCAGGAGGCAGCCTCCCCTCTCCCCAAGTGCTAGCACACCTTATATTACTTTCCAACTATGAGAGAGAGAGAGAGAGAGAGAGAGAGAGAGAGAGAGAGAGAGAGAGAGAGAGAGAGAGAGAGAGATAGAGAGAGAGAGAGAGAGAGAGAGAGAGAGAGAGAGACAGAGAGAGAGAGAGAGAGAGAGAGAGAGAGAGAGACAGA
>NW_027187358.1:9182775-9272199 GCF_028583685.1 Petaurus breviceps papuanus
AGAGAGAGAGAGAGAGAGAGAGAGAGAGAGAGAGAGAGAGAGGAGGATAGAGAGATAGAAAGATAGAGAGATAGATAGATAAAATATATTTTATGTCCATGATTATTTACATGGTCTCCCTCATATGAAAATGAGTTCTTTGAGGTGAGAGACTTTTTAAAAATTTCTCTTTATTTTCCCAATACTTATTACAATTCCTGACACATGATAAGTGCAGGTTGATGAACTGACTGTTGCAACTGTTCAGGCAAAAGGTGTTGCCTAATTATTGCCATTGTTCAGACAAGAGGTGATGAGAGCCCTCAAGGTGGTAGCCACCGGATGGAGAAGAGTGAGGGAGATTTGAAGGAAGGTGTAGAAGGAGAATCAACAGACAGGGATACACAACCTGAGTGATGAGAATGATGATCTCAACAGAAATGGGGAAGTCTAGAGAAGAGGTGGGTTTAAGACAGAAGAAGACCAGGAGGTCTGAGGTGTGGGGTATGTTGAACTTGAAAGCCCACAGGACATCCAGTTAGAAATATAGAAGAGAGAGCTGGTGACACTGACCTAGAGTTTATGAAATAAATTCTTCTATATTAGGGTGGGGGAGTCATCAGGATAGAGAGGATAATTGAAATGAAATAATTTGCTGATTACCCAATCTAGCCCAGCCCCATACCAGGGAGAGAAGGCAATCTGAACCATACCTACTTCGGGAGACAAGTTGGGACACCTGACGTGGAAAGGCAATACCTGGCCTTATATTATTAACTGTGAAAAAATACTACCGTGTGAAAGAGGCAATAAATGCTGAAGGAGGTCAGAGAAGGAACAGATGAGCGTCAGCTAAAAAGAGTCAAGGATCCATCACTGCTTCCAGAGTTTTCTCCCAAGCATGAGACAGGGAAAGAAAGCCAAAAGGCTTGGATTCAAATCCTGACCTCACCGCAAATTACCAGGGTGACCTTGACTAAGCTGATTCTTTACTTGGAGGGAATTGATTTCCCCCTTTTTGAAGAGGAAGTAGACTGGAATAGATGATCTTCAGAAGTCCCTCAAAGCTCTAGCTTTAACTTATTACTTTTCCTTATCGAGTTAGTGAAAATTAAACTCAATGTGTTTCCTTTCCCAGGGGTAGCCAGGATAATTTCTCACTGTAGAATGAATTTCAGTCATTAGTGTGTGTGGATAAGGAGAGGATATTTTCAGTGAGGGGCTGGGGGAGATGATGAGAGCTTATTCAGGGCACATGAAATTATGCCAGTAGGTGACCAGTTCTTCCACTTACATATAAGACTATACCTTTTGTGCTCAAATTTTAGAAAATTGGGAAACTAAGGCAGGCAAAAGTCATCAAATCATAGACCTAGAGCTGGAGCAAACCTCAGAGGGTCATAATTAGGGTTGGTCCTATCTCTCCTGGGCTTCACACAAGATGCCAGGCTAACTTTGTGAAAATATCGGTACCTTCAGACAAGCTTGGCATCCTCATCACTTTGGGTCCTGTGTTCAGTGCATGGCCTTCCTTGTCCAACACTGATTTGTATAATGTTGCATTTGTGTAAATAGACAGGCGACCTTTACTTTCTGATAATAGTGGGGGGTTGGGAGGGGAGCGAGGGATGCAGTTATTATTAAGTGACCAAGGAGGCGGGAGAGGAGAACAGAGGAAGAGGGAGCTAACTGGCCAGGACGAGAGCCAAGTTTCCATTCCTCTGAGGGAAGCTGTTAGTGCCGAGCAGATCAGAAGTGGGATTTGGACTGTCTGTGACATTTTAGCTTGAGAACAAACAGGAAGTTGGGAGTATCGAGGGAAATTCCTGATTAAATTTGGTTGAATATTTCAATAACGGTACATACGTCTAAGAGGAAATGGGCAGAGTCTGTGTCCCCTCTTTCTCTGTCCCCACATCACCTTGCACAGACTGGGCACAAGAAGGTATTAAAAAAAATGATCAGTTAATTGAAATTTAATTGAATTAGTATAGGAGCAAATAATTAAAACTTGCAGTCCCCCAAGCTTGAAACTTCGGTCATCCTTGACTTTTCCCTTTCCTTCAGCTCCATGTCTAGTCAATTGCCAGATCCTTGTTCATTCCGCTTCTGCAATATCTCTTATATCCATCCCCTTATCACCACTAATGATGCCACCTTCCTAGAACAAGCTTTTGTTGCCTCTTGTCAGAATGATTATAATAGCCTGATTGGCCTCCCTGCCTCTAGTATCTCTTTTTTTCCCTCAGTTTATCTTGCACTTAATTCAGGGAATCCATGACCCAGTAGATATGGGTACTACTTTCACTGGTGCAGATGGCAGCAATTCATTGTCACTTTGTCACGTTGAATGATTCCTGACTGTGCCCATTTCTAAATCTTCCCCCCAAAAAATATCTCTCAAGTATCCTACAGAACTTTTAGATCTTTAAAAAATTTATAGATATTGGTGCAATGTGTAGGTTTTTTTTCATTCCTATTATATAACCAGTCCACCTCCTCTTCTGATCATATGCTTTCTTGAGGTCTTTTTAACACTTAGTATATACAAATCATCATGCAAGAAAGCAGCAACCATTTTCTAAGTGTCTGTTATATACTTTCTAAACTTTCTATTGAAATGTATACATTTAAGTTAGTACAGAAAAAATAAATAAGTACAAGGTAGTTGAATACAAGGTATTCAAGGGAAGGAGGAACTATCCATTGAAGGAGGCAGGAAAGGCATTATGATGCTGGAGTTCCTAGTCAGCCAATTGGTACAGTGGTTGGAGTGTTGAACCTAGAGTTGGCAAAACCTCAATTCATACCCTCAATTCAGACATGTCACAAAATTAAATCATGTCAAAATTATTGCTTTTTCCCACGTAATTCATGGACCATTGTAAGTCTTTTCTTCTCTGATTAACAGTAGCCAGCATTTATATAATGCCTTAAGGTTTACAAGTCCATCACTTTCACAAAAGAGGACACTGAGGCCCAGGGAAGGAGTTAGGTGACTTGCTCCAAATCACACCAATAGTAGATGGTGGAGGCAGGATTTGAACTTGTATCCTTTGCCCCCAGAGCCATTTCTCTTCCCACTGTGCCACACTTCACCAGGTAGTCAGTAATCAATTTTTATATCATGCTACCATGGGAGTTGGAGATTTCCACCTAAGGCAGGTGGCACCAGGCATCTCAGAAACAGAGTATGTTCATTTATTAAGAGAGCTTCCTGGGCACGTGTGATAGGCACTAGCAGTAGAGAAAGGTGGGAATGACTTACAGAGGAAGCGTATTGTCACACAGCCCCTGCAAAGAAACATATTGTTGGAGCTGGCACTGCATACATCCCAAGCTGGAATGTCTTACCTTGGCTACCTGGGCTACCTCAGGAAACAGTAGAAGAAATATTATGCTGTGTTGTTGTGCCATAAGTGATGAATATTGTTGAGGAGCGTACAGCACAGCAGCTCAGAATTGGAAAGAACCTTAGAAATCACCTGATCCAACTTCTGCCTGACGGGAATTCTCTCTACAACCTCTCCCACACGCCGTCATGCAGGCTCTCCCATGGAGAACGCCACTGTTGGGGAAATCACTATCGCTTGAAGTGGCCCCTTTTTGTTCTAATTGTTCTTTCTCTTTAGGACAGAAATCTGCCTCTCTGCCATTTGCCTC
Source organism: Petaurus breviceps papuanus (assembly GCF_028583685.1). NCBI lineage: Eukaryota > Metazoa > Chordata > Mammalia > Diprotodontia > Petauridae > Petaurus > Petaurus breviceps. Next base: position 9,186,418 of record NW_027187358.1, read on the forward strand.
CCCTGTTCTAGTTCTATAACTAGGGCCAAAAACGAACAAATTTAACCCTTCGTCTGCCAGAAAATCCTTCGAATACATCCAGCTACCCCCACTGCATCTTGTCTTCTCCTGTGTATGATAAACATCCCATGATTCTCCATGGGTTCATCTGTAAAATGAGAGACTGAATGATCTCTGAGGTTCCTCTTACCTTCACAAGTAGGATCTTTTAAAGAATTCTCACTTCTAATCTTCTCATCATCCTGGTTGCCCTTCTCTGAACACTTTCAGTGTTGTCAGTAGCCTTCCTAAAAGGTGGTGGTGCCCAGAACACAGCAAGCCCCTAGAGGTGGTCAGACGAGGGCACAGTGGTCTGTGCTAGATTCTGGTGTCACTAGCCCCAGCTTCAGGCTGGACACAGAGCTTCTCTGTCAGGGCAACCGAAGGTCACTTGTTTCCGTGATTTTAACTTACATCAGACTTCCATTTCACCATCACAGAACCCAGTGTAATCAAACTTTTTCCTTGATCTTTATTTCATTTCATCTTCATCACATGTTCTAGCCTCTTGATATCTTTTATCATCCTGATTGTTTTCTGATACTTTCCAGCTTCATCATCTGCAAACTTGATAAACACACCACCTGTGCCATCACCCAAATCACTGATAAAAAGGGAACTGGCAAATAGATCAGCAAGGAAGATCCCTGGGGCACTACACCAGAGACCTTCCTCCAAGTTGGCATGGGCTACTGCACTTTACATCCAGTCATTCGGCTAGTTGTGAATATTCCTAACTATATTGTCATCTAGGTTCCATCTCTTCATCCTGTCCATAAGACTATCCTGAGAAATTTAGCCAAATTCTAAGCAGAAATCTCAGGGGTACTGTGTCTGTGTCATTCTCTCGATTGATCGTACTAGTAACCCATTCAAAAAAGAAAATGAAGTTGGGAGGGAAGGAATGACCCATCCACAATCCCCTTTATTTTAGTGTTATTGATGACTTTTACTTTTGTACTATTAGTCATTACCTGATATTTTATTGTTGTTGTCGTTCAGTTGTCCAGTCATATCTGACTCTCAGGGTTTTTTTGGAAAAACCCATATGGTTTTCTTGGCAAAGATATGGGAGTGGTTTGCCATTGCCTTCTCCAGTTTTATGCAGGCAGGACTTAAGTGATTCACCCAGAGTCACACAGCTAATAAGTGTCTTGACTTCACATTTGAACTTTGGTCTTTCTGACTCCAGGTTCAGAGCTCTGTCTAGTGTACCACCTAGCTGCCCATACTCTATGGTCAATTTGATAATAAGTCAAATCAACAAATATTTATTTAAGTGTTTACTCCCTTGAAATGAAGAGAGGCAGTCAAGGAAGACTAATTGAGAGCAATGATCCCGTCAGACAGCATATGTAATGTTCTGTACCTTTAGTTCACCACTTTCTCCTGAGAGAAAATCTATTTCATCATCTGTTTGCTAAGACTGAGATTAGTCTTTGTATTGAATCTGAGTTTGGCTTTTGGGGTTGTTTTCATTTACATTATCATAGTCATTGTATTGTTTTTGTATTTCTGCTTTCTTTGCTATGTGTTGGTTCAAATAAGTCATCCCATATTTCTCTGTATTCCCAATATTCATCATTTGTGGCACAACAATAGTCCTCACTCCCATCTGGAGCCCCAGGTCTAACCCAGACATAGAGTTGCCATTTTGTTTCAGAGTCATGCTGTGTACCTTCTCCTTCTCTCAAAGTCAGGACCCAAACAACCTTTCTTCCCTTCCCCGGGAGCCCTGGCCTTGCTCATAGATTCTCACAAAGACTTGAGAGAAGGTAACAGTGTGGCCAGGAAATAGAAAGACTTCCTAAGTGGCGAATGAGCTGATGGGGTGAATTGATTGAAAACCATCCCATCTCCACTTAAAGTAAGTTACGAGATGCCCAATTCGTCTCAGTCACAGGCTTTACTCTAGGTGCCCAAAGTACTTGAAAACACAATGAATATTGCATAGGAACTGCATTTGGATAGGCTGAAGAAACTTTGTTATGCTCAAGAGGTCACCTAGAAATTATCAAGCTAGTTTAAAACTGGGCTTATTTAAGACATTGTGGCATTCCAGGTAAGAGATGCTTATGCTTCAACCTTGGTCTAGGTTTCCTCCCTCCCTTCCTTTGTCCAAGAACTTAAAAGCTTAAAATAATTAGGTTTCTCATTTCCTCCATGATATCCCCAGATTGGCTGATGGCATGGTCTTCATTGGTAGCTAAGGACAGGCCAGACACAAATTCACAGCTCCATAAGGCACCCAGCAAAGAAAGTGCTTCGTGCCTAAAAGGAACTTGCTGAGGGGTCAGAAGGACTTCTAGCAACAAGGAGCTTTGTTCCCACTTTGCCACAGCTGCCACATTCACTCCTACTTTCCCCTGAACTCTGTATGTACTGGTCATAGAGTAGGTCACATACATTTTTTGGAGAGCAGGGAGTGAAGAGTTTCATAGCAATCCTTATTATACCTACTGAAAAAAAAAATACCCTTCCAAAAAACTAAAGTTAAGTGAAATGATTCTCAAATAATAACATTGAGGGGGTGGAGGTGAGAATAGAGCGTGCTTGTGGGGGCTTGAGCCAATGAGAATCACCACCAATGCCTGAGGGAACCATGGAACCATGAGAAGGAGCCTGGCTTCACTCTCCTGTGAGTGGCAATAAGGAAAAAAATCCTCAAAGCTTATATAGGCTGTATATGTAGTGTATAACCATCCTAACATATAACAGTACCACTAATCTTCAAGTAGCTCCCAGATTTGGAGTGCCCCATGCCAGAAGTTCACCATAGCGTTGCACACAATACATATGCAATAATGCCCATCCCCTTAAAGCATAAAGAATGGGTCATTCTTCTTTCATCCTCTGAAGTTTTCATTATACTAGAAAAGAACATTTGCTGATGACTACAATGCTCCCACATGCACTTACCCTGTATTTCTATTCCTGATGAACCAAATGCAGAAATTTGCTTCCAAGGTCCTATGCATGGGTCGCTGTAATAAGATCTTCCCTGCCCCTAGGCTAAAGTGCACCTGGAGCCTGGGGTGGGAGGCTTGTTTTTCAGTAGATACTTCTTGATTGGCCAGTGAGTCAATAAGGTTGTTACATTCTCTGAGCCAGGGGAAGGCTATATAAGCCCTGATGTGTAGCTTTGTTTTGGGGCTCACTTTGAGAAGTGTTCTGTGATTTGATATGGATTCTGGGAAGCTGTTGTCCAGAGCCCCCCGGCTTTGAAACCCAGATGTTGAAACCCAGATGTTGATTGGGTACAGATGTAATGGTTGGACAGTTTGAAATCTGTCTACTTGATCTGTTTCTGTCTTGATAATTCTGTCTGTATATTCTGAAGTTCGGGGTGCTGACCTCTTTCCCCTGAACTAGGTAAATGATACATGTTTGACTGATTAAAGTAAGCTTGTTAACCCATTTTGAGTTGCTTTCCTTTATCAAAGCAGATCCAAGAAGCTGTATGGGCAGCCACCCTGAGGATGCTTGGGGTGCTTGCCGCTACAGTCACATATCTTATTTGTATCTATCCTTGCTTGTGGAGCCCTGGATTAAGAACCAGAAGGCCTTGTTCAAGTCCCATTTTGCCACCAATTAGCTTTTGACCAAGTCACTTTATCCTTTGTTTCTTGGTGTGTAAAATGAGGGTGTGGGCTAGATAATTGGTAAGGTTTCTTTTAGTTTTTATATTCTGGGAATATCTGAGTCCCTTTGCAGCTCTGTGATTCAATGAGGCCATGAATAATCATGCCTCATCCTTAGTATTTTTTAAAACTTAGAGAGTTTTGCAATGCGTGGATGCATGCTACAGCTGCTGCCATTTTATGTGTATTTTTTTTTTAATGTTCCTGATTTTGACTCTGCTTATCCCATATTACAACTTCTTGAATCAGGGGATGGGAATGAATCACTTTCTTTCCCTCCTAACTCCTCCCTCTCTCAACCTATCCACACTTTTCATGTTTAGACAGATCCTAAAATAGGGACCAAAGAAGTGTTTTCTAATATGGTTAACCAGTTAATTATGTAGAGGTATATCTCTGAAAACTTTTTGGAGGGCAATCCCGTAGTTCTTTGCATCATATAGTTTTAAGTGTGCCTTCTACCCAGAGTTGGTCTACCATCATATAGGGGAAGAACATTTCTGCCTTTGTTTCCCATGGTCATGAGATGTTATTCATCAGTTTTCTGAGTCACTCATCAATTCCTGAATTATAAGAGTAGTACTCCCAAGAGAGGCTGGGAATTCTCCAGCTAGAATGGCAAATTGTGATTCAGACATCAGGAGGTACAGGCCATTCCTGGGTACCTTCATGGTCCTTATCCCAGAAGGCCCTGTTTTCCATAGTTTAGAATACCAGATTAGTTTGGGTGTAGCTTAATTTTTTTTTTAGATTGTAGTGAAGGACATGGTAAATTAGAGTGTTATGTGTTTAAAAGGGGTAGAGGTATGGGGAAGCAGGGCAGAGGAAAGAGAGATTTATAGTCAGAATCATTTGGATTCAGGTCTAGCTACCCCTAGGGTAAGAAGGCATAAAGGGTTAGAGCTAGAAGACACCATAAAGATTGCCCTTGGAATCATATTTAAAGGGACCTTCAAGACCATCTAGTCAAACCCTTTTACTTTGAAGATGTAGCCTCAGATCAGTGACTTGCTGGAGGTCGCCAGCCCTGCTGACACTTTCCTTGGAAGGAGGGAGCAGCAATAATTGCTTGAGGTCCTGGCCACTTCAACTAGTGACCTGGCCACCGAGTGTTCGGCCAGCTGGTGGAAGGAGGGCTACGTTGATACAGTTTTTCCTTAAATTTTGACTATGTAGACATTTAGCTATGCAGACACAACTTTGAGCTGCTACTGATGAGTTTTGAAACAGCAAAAATGAAAAGCCAGCCCCCAAACTACACCATTTATCTCAGAAAGTGTCAGCTGTTTCAGGTACAATAGTCTCTAAACTCAACATGTTAGGTTGGATTCTTGTCACTTTGTTGAATTCCTGTGGCTTGTTTCCTAGACCATGTGTTCTAAATTATTCTAGTACTCACATTGCAGGTATGATTAGTAATAATAACAATAACAATACTAATAATTATATATATATGTATATATATGATTTGAAGGTTTACCAAGTCTTTTCCTCACAACCTCTAGGCAAGTATTCATAGTTTCAATTTACCAGTGGGGAAACTGAGTCATCAGATGGTTAAGTGATTTACTAGTGTCTATTCAGCTCATAGGACTCAAGACTCATTTTTTAATTCAGGTCTCTGGACTCTAAGTCCACTCCTTTTTCCCATAAGGCACTACTTTCTTCTGCCTCCCTGGGAATTATCATCACCCCAGTTTTCAGTTGAGGTAATGGAGTTCCCCTCTGTTGACAACAGCCTGAGCTCTTGACTTGCCCTTATCCAAATAAAGGACTTCCCATCTGATTTCCCATCAGTTTGCCCAAGTCCACACCCCCATAAGATTACAACATGGGTTGTCTCAACTATACAGAGCACATGACAAACATACAGACAGGATTGGGCATGTCAAACAGAGGCAGTGTGGTTCAGTAGCAAGAGTCAGAAGGCCTGGATTTGAATCGCAGCCAAGTCACTTCCTTGGGGTCTTCAGTTTCTTCTTTTGCAGAACTGGAGCTGGTTGAGATGATGCCCTAGAAGTGAGTGCAATGATCTCAAAGGCCCACTCCAGAAGAACTTGGTCTACCTCATGTTTCATAGGAGGGAACATTTACAACAGCAACGTTTATAGTGTGCATTGTAATCTTGCTTATATCACACAACCTGGTGATCTGTCTTTAAGCCTTAGTGCTTAGCAAGTCATGAAAAGACTGAATTATGAGAAAAATAAAACCTGTCCCAAAATGTGTGTAAGAGGGGCATTTGGAAACAGCTCTATGTGTGTGTGCATCACAGTTTTCTTCAAAGCTCCTGTTTTTATTTGTTTGAGCCTGGATTATAAATCAGTCTTTTAGATGGAAGCAAGATAGAGAGCTATATTTAGAACCTGCTTGGAGCAAGATGCACTCATTTTCCCCTTCCCTGTATCAGAGGGCACCCTGGGGGACTCAGAGGGTGTGTTTGCATAGGTTGGTCTTCTTTGACTTTGCCTTCATCCATAACTTTGTTCAGCTCAAGGATAAGTCTGACTTTGCCAATAAATCCACAGCTTCTGTTTTCTGACCAGTCTTCCAAAAAAGAGGGTCCTCTACCCCCACATTGGGTTTAGAATGACTTCTAGATAGGAACTTTTTCTAAGAGCTAAGAAGGAAAAAAAGCCAGATTTCTCAGATGAGAAGTCATAATCTTGCCTGGATCTGAGATTTTTAGCAAAGAGTTAGCTCTAAGTCTCCCCAGATTTCTAGACATTTGTAACAGGCGCTCCCCCTCTTTCCTTTGTGAGCTCTGCACCCAGTCATGTTCTGGATAAAACTGACATGCATTATTTGGACATGCATTATTATTGATCAAGGCTTGAGACTACCTCCAATTTACCCTGAATAGATTGGGTTTATACATAGTTGTTTGCATATTGTCTCATGATTTCCTTCAAGGCTGGGACTGTTTTTTGCTGAAACCAGCCCTTTGAGGAGACATCAGTGTTCTTCATCCCAACAGGGATCTAAGGTGGCAGGAACCAGATTAAAAAAAAAAATTTTCCTGTCAGCCTCAGTTTTCCTCACCAACAAAATGAAAAGATTGAACCAAATGATCTCCAGGTTCCCTTCCAAGCCTGTGAATTGTGGTCTCTTGTTTTTCTTTTGAGGAGCTGGACCTGTGATTTTATCAGTATAGGCCCTAGGGCCTAGGCCAGGGGTGGAGAATCTGTGGCATTCTAGGTTCTCAAATGTGACTCTTTGACTGAATCCAGACTTTTGTTCTGTGAAGTTTGGATTCAGTCAAAGGGCCTCACTTGAGGACCTAGAGGGCCACGTGTGTCCTTGAGGCTGCAGGTTCTCCACCCCTGGTCTAAGCTACCGTGTTTCCCCGATAATAAGACACTGTCTTATTATTTTTTTTGGAAAGAAAAACACCAGAGGGCTTATTTTCAGGGGAGGGCTTATGTTGTCCTGCCTCAGCTCTCCTCCGGGGCACTGCTCTCAATGGCACCAGCAAGCAAATCACTGGGGAAGAACAGGATGATGCGCTCACTGCTGCAGCTCTGATTGGATGCAGCTCGGAGCGCAGCGTGCGTTTCACGGGGGGGGGGGGGGGGGACGGTGCATACAGAGGGTACAGTAATATAGCGTGTAGCGCAGGGGATCACCTTCACTACAGTAGCAATCTCAATAGGGCTTATTTTCGGGGAAGGGCTTATTTTAGAGGAATCTTACACAGTAAGGGGAGGGCTTATTTTTGGGATAGGTCTTATTATCGGGGAAACACGGTAAGGAGGTCTTGAGGAGGTGATGTGACTTGCCCAGCATCATACAACCTGTGGTGAGAATTGAACTGAGGTGGTTCCCCGGCTTCAAGGTTTTTACTCTACCCATTACCAGATAATGTGATCTATTTTTCTTTCAAACAAGGAGGAAAAAACCTGGCCTTGAAATCTGGCAGCTACCATCCCTACTCATGCCACACTGAGTTTATGGAGAAGCCAGGAATTTTTGGCAGTGCTGTTTGTTCATTCGTTGATTCATTCACAAATATTAAGTGCCTACTGTATGCAGAGCACTGTGTTTGGCACCTGAAGTACAAAGACAAAAATGAAGATAGTCCCTCCCTCAAGGAACTTACAGTATCCTGGGAGAGTCTGACATTTAAACAGATAAATAAATACAAGACCATCAAGTGGTGTAGTAGAGAGCGAACCTGGGAGTCAGGAAGACCTGAGTTCAAACTCTGCCTTAGACACTTACTGACTGCATGGCCCTGGGCAAGTCATTTCATCTTGTCTGCCTCAGTTTCCTCATTTGTAAAATGAGAAGGAAATGGCAAACCACTTTACTATCTTTGCCACAAAAACCCAAAATGGGGTCACAGAGTCAGACATGACTAAATCAACTTAACAATAAGACATTTTATTTTAGTACTTGAAGAGGGAGGGAGTGAGGGCAGCAGGGGTTATAGCATATTGTGCCAGTCCCCATGGCTTGCCTTTCAGAATCCTCTTCTTTGCTTCGAGGCTCAGCTCAACAGCCACTTCCTCCATGGGACATTGTGGGATTCGTCTCACTCCTCCTCAAGTGTTCCTTTTACAGATAGACATTTATTATCCTTATTAGCTTTACAGTTGTTAAAAATTCACAGACATTTCTGTATACAAAGAAAGTCAGAGAGGCTATAAGCCTGCCGTGCGCAACTTTGTGTTTTTTTTTAAGTTTGCATCAGATTTAGTAGGATAGCGCCCACTGCCCTTTTTTGTCTGCTTTCCTTTCTGGACTTCCTTTCTCTCTTCTATGTATTTTTTTTTCTAATTTGATACTTTCTCTTTCTTTTTCTCTTCTGTTATATCCCTGTCATTGCCCTTCCATTTCCTCGTACAAGCCCCAAATTCCTAGTCAAAGTGCTCACTTGTGATAAATGAATAGAATCCCTTTTGGAAAAGAGATGGATGGAAAATGCCATTTTTCTCAGCTGGAAGGAGGGACTGAAGGATCAGGAGAGGTGGGATGGTACACAGGAAGAGGGAAACCTGGAACTTTTGAGCCCCACGGAGAGGGTAGGGGCCCTGGGAAACGCAGACTTGGGCAATTGCCAGCAGCCAATTGCAAGGGAAAGGCACTGCTACTCCCAATTAAATATAATCATGAGCTGTTGGAGCCTTGTTTGGCTCACTGCTGTACTTAAGCAATGACCTTCTTAGATCTAAATTGCTGCTATACTGGGACCAAGTGAATTTATCCCATTTCTAATACTCCTGGTCATTACTTTTAAATCTTATTTATTGGATGTTTATATCTTTATCATAGGTTTTGTCCACAAATTTATAAAAATAAGATGATTTTTTATTGTGTTCTGAACACATGTTTGCTATACAAGAGTGTTCCACACTGAAAAAGGAAAAAAAGGAACCGACGGACAAAAAGACCTAGACTTACCCATAAGCCCCTGTTGAAACTCCCACACTCTCTGTCTGTCTCTTTCTCTTTGTCTGTCTGTCTCTGTCTTTGAACAGACAACAGACTTGATAAATGTAATTAAGCAAAACAAGTTTGTACTGTTTTTGGTCATGTCTGAAAATATATGTCTTATTCTGTACCTACAGCATATCACCTTCCACCAAGATAAAGGACATACTTCATCATCCACCTTCTGTAGTCATGATTGGTCATTACATTGATCAGAGTTCTTAAGTTTTTCAAAGTTTCTGTCCTTTTCAGCATTGTTGATGACATATAAATTGTTCTCATGAATAAGGAGATTCCTCCTTCATTGGTGAACAAATGGATTGTGAGATACGAATGGAATGAAATGTTTCTGACCTTTAAGAAATTGGTAATATGATGAAAACAACAGAAATATGGGAAAGACTTACATTATTTAATGAAAAGTGAGCAAGCAGAGTTAGGAAACTACAATAAAGTAAATGCATAGAACAGCCACAAAACAATTGAAACTGGATGTTGCAGAATTATAATGACCAAGTGAGGTCCCAAAGAAAAGATATGAGAAGATCCTTCTCTTGGCCCTTTGCAGAGGTATAGAACATTGTATATAATGGATTATTTTTTTCCTATTTTTATCAGATTTTATGATTTTTTCCTTTTTTTATTTCTTAAAAGGGATGGCTTTCTGGAAGAGGAGAGGGAGATGCAGAGGAAAATACAAATTATGTAAAAACAAAAGATTTTTTAAAATCTGTTTTTAAGCACTTTTAAAAAGATGAGAAAAAAATTTAAAAATCATACTCCTGGTTCTGCTTATTTGATTCTGCATTAATTCACATAAGTTTTATCAGATTTCTTTGAAATCATCCCTTTCAGCATTTCTTCAGGAGAAATAATATTCAATTACATTCATATGCCGTAATTGGTTCTGCCATTTCCTAGTTGATAAGCACTCATTTTGTTTCTAGTTCTTTGTTATAACAAAAAGTACCCCTATCAGTTGTTTTGTATATATGAGTCCCTCCCCTCTTTCTTTAATCTCTTTGTAGTAATAAGTCTAGTATTGGTATCATGTAAGAAGGTATATTCACAGTTTAGTGATTTGGAAGTATAATTCCAAATTACTTTCTAGAAATGTTAGACCACTTCACAACTCTGCCAAGAGTGTGTCAGTGTGCCCCTAACCTTTTCAACAATTGTCATTTTCCTTTTTCATTCTCTTGACCATTCTGATGAGTATAAGATAGAACCTCATATTAATTGAATTTGTATTTTTCTTGTTTATTAGTGATTTACAACATTTTATATGATTGTTAATAGTTTACATTTCTTCTTTTAAGAATTGCTTGTTCTTACCATTTGGCCATTTTTCTTTTGAAAAATAACTTTTGTTCTTTAATATTTATATCAATTTCCTGTGTGTATTAGAGATCAGGCCTTTAATTTTTCAGAGAAATTTTCTGCAAATATTTTTTTCTTAGCTAACTGTTCTCATTATAATGCTCATTTCTTTGATCTTTTGGGGACAAAATATTTTCAATTTTATGTAATCAAAATTTTCCATTTAATTTTTTGTGATCTTCTCTATCACTTGTTTGATTAAGAACTCTTCCTCGTCTGTAATTATGAAAAGTATCTCTTTACCTGATCTTCTAATATGTTTATGATATGGCTTTTTTAATATCTAAGTCATCTGTCCATTCTGAGCTTGTTACTGTGTAACATGTTAGTCTAACCCTAATTTCTTCTATTCTTCTTTCAGATTTCCCAGCAATCTTTTTTTTTCCCAAATAGTGAGATCTTACCTTAGTATTTAGGGGATCCTTAAGTTTATAAAACTCTATGTTATTATGTTCATTTGATTTTGGATCATGTCGAAATGCCATGTGATTAAGAAGATGTATATTCCCTTGGTTTGCATTCAGTAATCAGCAAAGATCAGTAATATCTAACTTTTCTAAAATTCCACTTTGTTCTTTAACTTCTTTCTTGTTTATAATTTTGTTAGATTTGTCTAATTTTGAATGGAGTACATTGAAGTTTCTAGCTATTATAGTTTTACTGTCTGTTTTCCCTATAATTTCATTAATTTTTCATATAAATACTTAGATGTTATGCCATTTTCTGCATATATATGCTAAGTACTAACATTATTTCATTATTGATGATGCCTTAGAGTATAATGTAGTCCCTCTGCTTATCTTTTTAGCCTTCTTTTTGTTATTACCTGTATGAGATCATGATTGCCATCCCTGTTGTTTTTAATTCACTTAAGGCATAACATTTTTTTCCCAGCCCTCTCATTCGTTGTGAGATTCTCTGTTGCAAGTGTTTTTTTCTTGTAAACATCACATAGTTGAATTCTTCTTTGTAATCAATACAGTTATAGTACTCAATCCCATCTGTCATCAGTTGTGTTTTGTTTTCCCCCTTTGTAATATCCATTTATACTATTCTCCTTTATTTTCCCTCTGTTCTCATCTTTAGAAAGAAAATAGATTAATAATCTATAGTTGAAGTGGTCTAATCCCACTACTTTTCTCCCTTTTTTCTTCACTGCCTTTTATGATCCACTCTGTAAAATAAATTTTGTTTTGTTTGTGCTAATTCCCTCCCTTCCTCTTAAACTCCCCTCTCTTCTCACCTCTTCCAAGTATCTACCAGTTTTCCATAGTGAATTTAATGAAATTCTTCACTAAAGTGTTCATGCTTGTATATTCAACTTCTTTTTCTCCAGTTCTGATAGATACATGTAGTTCATTATATGCCCTCTATCCCCAGCTCCTTTTCCATTTTTGCAAATTCTTCTTATATATCTCAATTAAGAGAAATAGTAAGTTCCTCTGCTTAATTTCTTTTCTAATGTATGCTTTTACCATCCCTTTCCTTTCCTCTCTTAAACAATTTGGTACCAAGACAACCCCAAGCCTTTACTCCTTCTGTGACCCTAGAAGCTAGTAGAATTCTAATGAGACACTTGTTATCTTCTTACCCTGTCAGAATGTAAGCATTTAATAATCATTAATCCCCTTCCCATTCATTGCTCAAATGAATTTATCTTTTAGCTTTCTCTTATCTCCTGTGCTTGCATTTTTAAAATTCTGCTCAGTACTGGTATTTCATCAGAAATGATTAAACGCCTTCTATTCTCTTAAAGGACCTTTTTTATCCCTGTAGAATTTTGCTGTTTTGCAGGATAAATTGTTCTAAGATGTAAGCCTTTGTCTTTTGCCTTTTAGAATATTTTATTCCAAGATTTTTTTCTTCTTTGTAATAGTTTCAGCTCAGTCTTGTGTGATCCCAGTTGTGCAGCTTGACTAGGGATCTGGAGCATTCCCCTTTGTTGAACTGTTTCCAAGTTCTCTAGCGGTTTCTGGGCACATGAGCCTTTTCCACAGCTGGCTGCAGCGACTGGTTGTGGTGACCACAGCTCCAGTTTTCTTTCCAAGACTAACTTGTTAACAAATGCCTTACAATGCATGTATCCAAATGTACTTGCCCTTCAAAGCAGTCACAGTGGGATGGACTGTTCAAGAAAATATAGAGCCTTGTTCTTTGCAGGAGAGTGGAAAATTGGATAAAACAAGTCCTAAATTTTTTTCTTATTTGAAAGCATATGGAATTATAGTTCTGGGTCACTTAACTTACTGTTGACAGTCTCCAGGGGCAGGAAATTTTTAGTATTCAACTATGGATTCAATTTTTGGAGTGGGCCAGAAGTCATTCAGAGAGTTTGGTGAAGAAAATGAGTGATCAATTCCAGGACTTTAGTGGAATATCTCTTCATGGATGTGAACTCTCCCATCAGAGATACAGATCACAGCTTATACAGGACTGCTCATCCTTCATGACCCTTGTCCATGCCGTAGCTTAAATCTGTAACAGAAGATCCACTCAACATGGTGGGAGCCTTTCCACACATCCACAAGACATTGTGTTTCACCAGTGGAACACAGGGACTGTGTGTCAGTTACATTTCACCCCATCCCTTCAGCTTGTAGAGCAAGGAGGACCAAGCTGGGTGATAAGTGGCAGGAAGGTGTGATAACAGAGCATGTGGCTCTGAATGCAGTTGTTGAGGAGGAGACCTCAGAGTCCATCTAATCCCATCTCCTCTTTTTGTAAATGGGGAAACTGTGACCCAGAGAGGTTAAATTACTTGTCCAAAGTCACATAGATAGTGAGTAACAAAGACAGAATTTGAACCCACTTTTTCTGACTCTGCATTCTTACCTTTGAAACTCAGATAGCAAAGGAGGAAACAGTGCACAGCTCCTTAAGGGGACCACCCAGAAGCACAGAACTGGGGTACTTACACATTCATGAATTTGTTGGTAGAGTGCTGGACCTGCTGCCATGAAGACCCGAGTTCAAATTAAACTTCAGGTGTTTACTAGCAGTGTCACCCTGAGCAAGTTGTGTAACCTCTGTATGCCTCAGTTTCCCCATCTATAAATTTGGGATAATAATAGCATCTACACCCCAGGGTTCTTGTGAGAATAATGAGAGATATTTTTAAAGCATTTTGCAAACCTTAAAATGATATATAAATGCTATCTATTACCCAGCATACTGTATATGCCATCTCCATAGGCACAGGTAGAATGGCACGCATCCTTATATCTTAGCTGTTTTTCTCCTTTCTTACTGTTTAACTTTCTATATTTGTCTTCCCATGGAAATTGTAAGCTTATATAGGTAAAGCAGAAAGAGACTGTTACTATCTTTTATACTTCATTTTGTCCCTAACATTTAGCACAAAGCTAGGGCATTTAGTAACTATTTAATGACTGATTTGTTGGTTCATATTAAAGAATGTTGAAGTTTATTCATAGAAAATGTGACCTTCGTTGTGTAGTACTATATGCCTGGGGTGCCTGCCAAAAGAGCAGAAAAACACTGCTGATACCTAAGACAAATAAACCTACAAATGGGACTCTTCAGTCTTTAAGGTCACTTCCAAGACTAAAACTCTAAGATTTTTTTTGTAACAATAGAATATGCTAAAAAGATAAAATAACACAAGCGAAAATGATTTTTAAAAATGAAATAGAGGCCAGGGAAGGATAACTTTTATGATATTTTTAATTAAATACTGAATAATACAAAGAGAAAAACAATAGAGAATTGGAGTCCAACTGAAACAATAAAATCCTAAGTATTTACATTTTGATTTAAAAAAGAAAACCCCAACATATCCTAACCCAATAATATTAAGTCAGTTGGTTTTGTGTTCCTCTTCCATTTCCTTTTGAAGTCCTTGCACACTTAGCAATTGTCACTATTTTTATGTAGTTGTAGTCAGTGTGTATATCGTTATTCTAATTCCTTCAGTGCCACTCAGCAGGCGTTTATATGGAGAGGCAGTGGCTAGAGAACCAACCTAGAATCTAGAAAGACCTGGATTGAAACCCCATTTATGTTTCATACACACATACACATGTGCATGTGTGTATATGTATGAGTGTACATAGTGTTAACACATATGGTTCGCACACTGTGATACAGTGCACATACCTAAATACATGTGTGTATTTGTTCATGTGCATATGTATATACATACATATGTAGGTATACATGCATAATGTATGAATGATGTTTGTCCTTTGTTCTTGAAGAAGACCAATAACAACAGTGCAATATGGGATGTGTGACCCTGAACAAATGACCCTTTCTGTGCAGTGCTCTAAAAGGTGCCAACCTGCCTTAATAAAGGGAGTTTCCTCATCAGGGAGTTCCCTGTGCCAGTGAAATTACAGGTTTAGTCCCTGTCCCTAAGCTCCTACTATACACAGGGTACCACATTAGATGCTAGGGATACAGAGGCAAAAAATAAACAGTACCTGCCTTCAAGAAGCCTGTTCTTGGCTGTAGAGGGTAGAGAGAAGGATGTGGGCAGGATACAACATTCACACAAGTTTCTATACAAAGTTATTTGCAAAGCAAATACAAAATGGCGTGTGTGTAGTACATGCGATTCCATCTTTAATCTCTTTGCCTTTGCCTAGACTGCACTATGCTCCTTCCTTTCTTGTCTTATATTATCCCTAGCTTCCTTCATAGCTAAATCTGAATACCACCTCCTACAGATAATACCTTGCTTCAATCTCTAAATACATCTCACTTGTACCAATGCAAGAGCCTTCTAACTGATCTCCTTGCCTTTCATCTCTCCCTTTCCACAGCCATCCTAGACTCAGCTACCAAAGGGATTTTCCTAAACCATAGTTCTGACTATATCCCCCCTCTACTAGATAGACTTCAGGGGCATAGTAATCATTTAATGAATGCTTTCTCATTGACTGAGTCCCTTTTATCTTTAGGATCAAATATAAATTCCTCTGTTTCTTGTTCAGTCATTTTTCAATCTTGTCCAATTCTTCTTGACCCCATTTGGGGTTTTCTTGGCAAAGATACTGGAGTGGTTTGCCATTTCCTCTTCTAGCTCATTTTACAAATGAGGAAACTGAGGCAAATGGGGTGAAGTGACTTGCCATGGGTCACACAGCTAGTGATTTACCATTCCCTTATCCAACTCATATTACAGAGGAGGAAACTGAAGCAAACGGGGTTAAGTGACTTGCCCAGGGTCATACAGCTAGGAAGTATCTGAGGTCAAACTTGAACTCAGAAAAATGAGTCTTCCTAACTCCAGACCTGGTGCCTCATCCACCATACCACCTGGCAGCCCTATATTTGCCATTAAATACCCCTTACGATTTACCCCCTTTTTTCTTTTCTGACCTTCTTATATTTTATTCCCTTCCATCCACTCCCTACAATCTAGCTATACTGACCAGCCAGCTACTTCTTGAACTTGACCTTCCATTTCCCATCTTTGCACAGCCCCCCAGGTCTCCTTCTTCACCTTTATCTTTTAGGTGCCCTGGTTTCCTTCAAGATTCAGCTCCAATCGCATCTCCTGCAGGAGTCCTCTCCAGGTCCCCTTCCACCACCCCCAGCTTCTAGTTCCTTCCTCTTCCTGAATACCTTTCTCCTATTCCGAAAAGAGTTTCTGTTTCCTTGTTCTTTCTGGGTTCTTTCTTCCATTAGCATGTCAGATGTTGTAAGAGCTTTTCTTCATATCCCCTGAACACATAATAAAGCACTTGATAAATGTTTATTGGCCTACTCATATGAGTGAAGACTTGAGTGTGATCTTAAAGAGTCCTGTCAGGAACACACTGGGTTTCAGGGAGCTCCATTTAAAAATTAAGTTACTCTGATTAACTTGGGTGTGAGCAATGTTCTACAGAGGGAAACCTTTAAAAAATCCACAGAGAAGACAACACGTATTTTAGCAGCTGTGGGAGAGGGTGGGGTCAGAGAGGCTTTTTCATCTTATTAATGTCTTTCATAAGAGCTGAAATTAGAAAACAGCATTTTTGCACATTTTCAGAGAGTTTCTGCAGAATGGTAGAAAAAATAGTGGCAAGGGTCCATATGTCACTGTGTGTCTCTGCCTTCTGCCCAAGAAGAAAAATCCAAATCATGCAACCTAGGATAAATTTCCTGTGAAATCTGTAATGGCAGGAGTAAAAGGAAAGGATAGGGGTTATGAATTACCATCATAAAGGATTGAGGTGAAAGAAAGAGACTAAGGTTGTTGCTTGGTGTCATTCATTGAAGACTAGCAAGAACTGTACACAGTGGATAGACCAGGGCTTCTTAAACTTTTTCCACTAAGACCCCTTTTCACGTTTTAGCAGCATTCATGGGTGTTGCGTGGCCTGATGGCAGCATGCACAGGGCAAAGTGCACATGCTTTGTGTTCAAAACCAAGGCTGCAGGGCAGTTTTGCATGTAACAAGGGCAAGCACTGCCAGAAACACCTTGGAGTCATTACATGTTTGATTTCAAATTAGTTTCCGGTCATTGTGCGTTCAGAAGCCTTTTACTGTTGCCAAATCTTTTGAGACCCCATATGGGTTTGCAACCCACAATTTAAGAAGCGCTGGATAGAGGGCAGGACATGGAGTCAGGAAGACCTGAGTTTGAATCCTGCCTCAGACACTTCCTAGCTGTGTCAAATCACTTAACCTTTCTCAGTCTCAGTTTCCTTATTTGCAAGATGGAGATAACACACCTACCTTACAGGGTTGTCGTGAAGATCAAATGAGTTAAAATATATGATGTGCATTGCAAACCTCAGTGCCCTATATAAATGCTGTTATTACTAGTTATTAAGAGATTGAGGTTAGACACGAGGAAGTATCTTTTGACTAACTGGAGGATGAAACAGGGCAATGAGTGACCTAGGGGGTTTGAAAGGGACACATTTCTGGATGTCTTCAAGAAGACAATAAACCTGGGAACTGAATATTTCAAGCAATTACCTACCTGAAGGTAGGGGGCTAGACCAGATGACCTCTTAGAATCGCTTCCAGCTCTGAGATTCTGTGAGTCTGTGAGAAAACAAACACAAGACTGCACCCAGAGCCAGCAATCAGTAGGGAAGATTCACTCCCTTGACCCAACCGCGGAATCTCAAATCTGGATAAATAGAGAAAAATCCACATCTTGGGCTATATCAAAGTAGGTTGTCTAAGAATAGCGAGTGTCCTGCAGGGACCTCCGCCATGGAGAACTACCGGCAGGGAATGACCCAGGAAGAATCTCTTTATCTCCAGCCCCCCTGGTTGTCCTTGATTTAAAAAAAAAAAAAGCAGGGCTAAGTGGGCAGATTGGTGGGATAGGAGGCATAATTGGTCCTGTTTTCCTCCAGTGTCTTGACCTAACTAGAGTTCACTGGGTATGTAATGGAAAAAAACAACCAGTTTGGTATAAAAATACAGGAAATGCCTGTAATCACTGCTGATTACAGTAGCAGCTTTCCTTCTGTTATTTTTTGTGGAAGAAGGAAAAAAAAACTTAGTGTTTTTTTTTCTCTTCTAAGTGGCAAGAATCACTTGGAATCCTCATCTGTGAGGAAATCTTACTGTAGCTGCATCATGTCACCAAATCTTTCAAAATTGGAAGGGCAAGAGAATGGATGCTCATCATTTAAAAAAAATATCTTTCAAGTGTCATGTATGTTAGGTTGTTCTAGACAGGGTTGTGTTTATTACCAAATCCTAATCTCACTGCACAGAGCTGGGCAGTATGGGTCATATTTGAATATCATCTCCTTTTGCACCTGAACCTAGTTTCAGAGTTTTTGCTTTCCTTAAAATTTTTGGCACTTTGTAAGATAAAAAACAAAACCAAACAATGCCCTCAAATTCATGTCACCTAATAGGAAATAGTTATCAAAAAGATACAGAAAATGTGCTCATAATTCTAACTAAAAAGGAACCTCATACCTTGTACGTGCTGATTTCAAGAAAAGGAGATTTAATGAAACTTTCCAAAGAGAATAACATTCATCATTGGCATGCTCCTTGAGGAGCAGATTGTGGTGCTTTAAGTATATAGGGGGTTTTGTTCTTAAGTCATTTTTTTCAGTCATATCCAACTGTCTGTGACACCATTTAGAATTTTCTTGGCAAAGATACTGGATCTGTTTGCCATTTCCTTCTCCTGCTCATTTTACTGACGAGGAAACTGAGGCAAACAGTTATATGACTTGCCTAGGACGACACAGCTAGTAAGTGTCTGAGGCTGTATTTGAACTCCTGAAGAGGAGTGTTTCTGTTTCCAAGACCAGTGCTCTATCCTCTGTGCCACCTAACTTTATCTATGAGGTTATTTAACCAAAATATATATGGAAAATTATCCTTATGTATGTGTTTCATCATATTAGAGGGGTTTTCCATGAACTTAAAAAAATTAGTACCTATATTTTAATATAATTGGCTTCCTTTGAAATCCTATGTGTTTTATTTTATGCTTTTAAAAACATTATTCAGAGAAGAGGTCCATAGGTTTCACCAGACTGCCAAAAGGCCTATGATGCCAAAAAAAAAATAACAATAACAGTAACAATATTAGTAATAAAGAACTTGTGCATTGAAACAAACTGCTTATTGTATAATAGAAATATCATTAACTTTAAGGCAAATGGAGCTCAGGCTGCCTGCTTTCTGCCTTTGTTGGTGTTCCCCTACTGCTCAAAACACAAAGCCCTGACAATACCCCTCCTGGGCCTCCTCTTCTTAATGAGGCTGCCATCTCCTGCTGCTTGCTTCTAGGACTTGGGCTGGTGATGAGTCCCTTCTCCTTCTGACTTTATTCTGTTCCTTCCTGTGCCTTAGGGCCAGGCTTTTCCTAGGTTCCAAGGTGACAATTAGCTAAACTGGTAAAGTCACTCTATTAATGGGATCAGGAGAGAAGGCTATAGGAGCCCTCTAGACTTACCATTCTAAGTAGGTCCTCAGTCATCCAGAGCCACTAATAATAGCTAACACCTATAGAAAGCATTAATATTTGAAAAGCCCTGCAACTAGACTCAGCTGCAAAAGTAAATGATAGTCTGATATGGTACATGCACAGTGAGAAGTCTGCCTAGTTCCATAGAGTGAGATTAAGACTTGGGACAAATTTGTAGAGATTTACACACATTGTTTTATTTGAGCCTTGCAGCAGCCGTGTGAGAAAACTGCGATTATTAGCCCCATTTTACAGATGAGAAAACTGAGGCTGAAAGATGCTAAGTGATTGGCCCAAGATCACACAGCAAGGGTCTGAGGCAGGGTTTGAACTCAAGTGTTCTGATTCCAAGTCTATGACTATTCTGTCTTAGGCTGCCTGCCACTCCACCAATGGCTGTCCATAGATGATAAGAACCATTTTGTCTTTTTATTGATTGCCCTTGATATTTGGAAAATATGATTTAAGTGGAATTAAAATAGTCCCTCATCTTAGGCAGATCATATATATTTTAAAAGCTGCATGGTCATAAACTTTGTTACTTGGTAGCTAACAACAATAACATTTTAATATAGCACCTACTATGTGCTGGGCACTGTGCTAAATGCTTTACAGTTATTATCTCACTGGATCTGCACAACAGTCCTGGGAGGGAACTATTATTATTATTATAGCTAACATTTACATAGTGCCTACTGTGTGCTGGCACTGTACTAAGTGTATTTTCCTCCTATCTTTTTTTTTAATTTCCCCTTTTGGTTACCTTCTCTTATCTTTTCGGAGGCACTAATATGGCCCCATTCGGAGGCAGAGTAAGTAGCCCAAGCATCGAAACAATATAATTTGTTAGAGTATGTTTGAGAATGTGAGATGAAGAGAAAGGCTCCAGGGGGACCCTACAATTCTGCCTCTGGTGGAGACCTGAACTCTGATTGGAGATCACCAGTGGCAGGTTCCTTCTGTGATGTCACCCTCAGAGATCAGCCAGACCAGTGGTGTTGAACTGAGATAGAAACAGGAGCCCCTACGCCCCACGGAAGAATCCTTGTAGACCAGCATATTGACTTAGAAAACCACATGTTAGTTCTATTGTGTTTTTATTTGTTTTATTAAATATTTCCCAGTTGCATTTGAACCTGGTTCAGTGCCCCTGAAGCATGTTTGACTCATCGGATTCAGACTCTTTACAGTCTTTACCACTTAATCTAGTATTCGGTTATAAATTTTCATATTTCATTTTTTGCTAGCTTCCCATAGGATATTTTTCAGTTCAGTTGTTTCAGTCGTTGCTGACTCTCCATGCCCCAGTTGGGGTTTCTTGGCAAAGATACTAGAGTGGTTTGCCATTTCTTTCTCCAGCTCATCTTACAGATGAGAAAACTGAGGCAAACAGAGTTAAGTGACTTGCGCAGGGTCACATAGCTAGTAAGTATCTGAGGCTGGATTTGAATTCAGGTCTTCCTGACTCTAGACCTGGTGCTCTCTCCACTGGATCACCTGGTTGTCCATTGATATTACCTCCTAGCAAAATTGTAAGATCCTTGAAGGTAGGGATGAGGCCTTCTTTTCTTATCCTCCAAGGTTCTGGGCTACAAGAAGAGGGTCCCAGAGAACTGAGTTGTAAGAAAGCTTAAAGACCATTAGTCCAACTTCATTGTTTTGCAGATGAAGTGACCTCCCTGAGTGTCAGTCAAGATGAGAATCCAGACCTCTGACTTCTCCGTAACCCAGGGTTTTCTCGGCTTCCACCAGTTACCAGACAGCAAGCACTTCATGAATTTTCTAAATATCCTCCCATTCCCATTATAGTCTCACCCTGGCTTTTTTCTTATTCCTGTTTGATATGTCTAACCTGTACATATTTCCAACATTTAATACAGTACTTGGCATATAGTAGGTACTTAACTGCTTCTTGGCTTGACTTAAGGTGGTACTGAGCTGCCATTGTGTGCTGAACCCTCTTGGGTCAGGGGCCCTGCTTTGAAATGCTTGTGATCTCTGGCCAGTCACGACTTTTGGGGACCTTACTTTCCTTATCTATAAAATGAAAGTGGCCTCTGAGATACTTTCCAACCCCGAATCTCTGATCCCCTTTAATAGGCATTGTGAGAGAAAAACATAAGAAATGAACTGGGTATTCCTCCTGACTATGCTATTCTGAGATTCTCTGGGTTTCTTATGACCCAGGAGCGCATGTAACTTAATACATGATATATTTGTGCTGTATGTATGTTGAAGTCATCTCCAGTTTAACATTTGCATGTAGAACTGATTACAAAGTGCTGGTCCCATTCTTATCCCTGCCTCCCTGCCCTCTTAATCCTTAGTGTCTGTCTTTTTGGTCAATATGCAATCAGCAAAGCCATCTGGTGAATTAATTTAGTAATGAATGGCACATTCTAAAGTCCTTCTTCTGTTTTTCTAATTATCAATTTTCCATCACTGGTGGCCCTTGGGTTTGTTACACGTGAATTTTGGCACTCCTATTACATGTTCAGAAAGGGAAGGAAAATCATTTTAATGCTCAAAGATTTACTGTTGGAGAAGCCAAAGCATCCTCTTGAACTGCATAATTCCATTCCAGAACTTAAACTTTAAACTCCAGATACATCATGTCTCTAACAACGTGTTGACATTTTAACCATTCAGCCATTCCAACATGCTCTGAGTAGAACATCTGAATTTCACACCGTCCTTTCTACCAGGATTTTTCTTGAGGAGATTGACTCCAGTCCTGGTTTGTGCTATTAGAATTAAGAGGTTTAGGAGTGTAAGGCCTGGTTGTCTTTATTTCCACCTGACCACATCTATTGTCATTCTCCCATTTTAATGTTTACCACCTCTTAGGGTCAGATTAGCTTGTAGCTTTTTAACCATGAAATTAACCTGATGATCCACCAGAGCGAGGCCAAACTCTTTGTGCAGGCAAAGCCCCTCCAGGGTCATCCTAACATGTGTCATGACCCCCCAGGCATCATCTCTGCTGTGCTGGCTTCATCTGTTTTCACCCATCGTTTGCACAGTACTTCTGACTGGGCACAGTGGGACTCATCCAAGGTGTGGGGAGGCTGCCACAGCATCCCTGGAAGGGA
The DNA here is from genome assembly GCF_028583685.1 of Petaurus breviceps papuanus. Taxonomy (NCBI): domain Eukaryota; kingdom Metazoa; phylum Chordata; class Mammalia; order Diprotodontia; family Petauridae; genus Petaurus; species Petaurus breviceps. Next base: position 9,208,910 of record NW_027187358.1, read on the forward strand.
CCCTAGAGGTTATTTTGTAAAGACACTTACCTAATGCTCTTAAGGAATTTGTATCACTTTGCACAAGGCTGGGCCTTTCATAGGCAATAACTGAAGGCTTGCTGATTTGCCCATTGATCAAAGGAAAGCAAAGTAGGTTGAAACTAGAAATAACTGAAGGCCCTCAGTGAGTATAATATTTATTGAGTATTTTGTACATAGCAACTGGTGCCTAATGTCTATTGAGTTGAACTGATAAAGGAGAAACAGCTTGGCATCAGCTAGGAAAACAAGGCATTTCATTGGTTGATGATGGAAAAACATAAACTGACTTATAGAAATACCTCTGGACATAGATGTTCCAAGTTCCTACAAAAATCAATCAAGTCATCAATTGGTAAATATCTACTAAGAATTTACGATGTGCCAAGAGCTGTGCTGGATGATAGAGCAACAAAGACAAAAATGAAATAGTCCTTCCTCAAGGAGCTGATATTTCATAGGGAAACACCGCATACATACATACATGTGTATATACACACATACACACATGTATATACATTTATACATGCACTTTCTGTGTATATACACACACATTTATATACAAACATGTATATGATATACATTTATTACAATGCATTCTTCTGTATATATACACACACATACGTCTACATATTCCTATATACATATAAGAATACACACATATATTTTCCCTTTGTGTATCTGTGTGTATATAAATATACAAAAACATAGGCATATATGTGTGTATATATACACAAAAATGTTTTCCTGTTTCTATATGTGTATATATGTAGAAACATTTGTGTGTATATGTATATATGTGTCTATGTATATATACACATACACACATATTTTTCCTGTGTCTATACATGTTTATATATCTTAAGCATATGTATATGTGTGTATATACACAGTTTTTCCGTGTCTATATGAGTATGTACATATATACATACAGTATATATGTATATGAACACACACAGAAATATGCATACACACATAGATAAGTCCTGTGTAATTTGGGGAGAAGGCCCCAGCAGCGAGCAGAGGATGGGGAAGGCACATCAATGCAGATGAATAGGAAACAGTTCCACAAGTACCTCAATACATGACTTTGTGTATCCTAAAGTAGTGAAAAGATCAGTGACATTCAGGCTAAAAGGCATAAGGTCAAGTTGTCTAAACTTTGATACCTCTAAGCTGTGTGATTATGATTAAGCTATTAACCTCTCTGAGTCTTAGTTCTCTGAACATTGGGGATGCCCAATTGATCCTTCTATGCTTAAAGCCCTTCAGTGCCTCTTGGTTGCCCACCAAATAAAGTAAAAATTCCTTTACTTATCATTCAAGACCCTCTACAACCTGCTGGTACCATACCTCCCCTGTCATTCAAGGCCTGTAAGAAGGGCATTATCAGACTTGTACTACCCAGCTCATGAGGTGGTTGTTGGGAAATGCTTTGTTAGCTTTAAAGCACCATATACATGTGAGCCATTATTATTGTCTAACCCACTAACTCATTGAGGTGGCTGCCTAAACTTTATGTATGAGTAATTGGGAAAAAATAATAGAGACCATGTAGCCAGCCACACGAGGCCATTCAGAGGCATCCTCAAAGGCAGCAGTCGGTCCGAATGACCTTTGAGCACCAGTATCCCCCTTCCTTTCCTCCATATTAGAACATGCTAAGACCCTTGGCACGCTAAGGCTGGAGTAGGGTGGCATACAGGCTGCTCACATTGGGGCATCACTTAAGCCTAGCCAGGCAACAGTTGGTCAATAAATGTTTACTAACTGCTTCTTTGCATTAACTTGAAAAAGCCTCTACAGCCCCAGCCAGCTATAACATTCTTTGTTCCATAATCTGGCCTTTCACTCAGGCATGATCTCAGCTGCTACCTTAGCTGGCATTTTAGCAAGCATTTACATTTAAGGTTTACAAAGTGCTTTACAAATAGCATCTTGTTTGGGAGACAGATGCTATTGTTGTTCCCATTTTACAGATGAGGAAACCAAGGCAGAGAGAAGTTAAGTGACTTACCCAGTGTCACGCAGCTAGGAAGAGTCTGAGCCCAGAATTGAATTCAGGTCTTCCTTATTCCGGGCCCAGCACTCTATCCAATGCTCTACTTACAGCTGCTGCTATAGGGATGTTGAACTTGGACATAATGTTTGATTTCACTCCATTTGGAGTGTACAGACCCAAGACAAGTTTATTTCCATCTCAAATCAATTTCGAGGTTCCCCTCTGGTGAGGCAGCATTGAGAATTAATCATTACCTTCTCCTTTACTGGGCAGCCCTCTCCCTGACCAGTGTAACTAAGGGTTGGCCAGGAATGGTGATTTCTGAGCCTTTTTTTTTCTCAGAATGTACATGTAAAATTCAATAAAGTTCACCCAAGTTCATTAACAAAAATGTGCAGATCCTTAGAAAGGAAAAGCCTCACAAAGGCTGAAAGCTGTCAAGCCTTGTATGTTCTTTGTCCGCTCAATAGTCGAAGGAAACCCAGCATAGAAAGATAAGGAAATCCCACACTTTCATGTCTAAAGTCAGGGCCTCTAGTGAGGGGCAAGTGGTACTTGCCCCCCTTCCCAGGCAGTTCTGAGAATCAACAAAGAGAATGTATATATACCCACTGTTGTGTGTGTGTGTGTGTGTCTGTGTGGTGTGTCTGTGTCTAAACAGCTTTTAAATGATAAAGCAGCACTTGAACAGGTCCTAGGGCTATCCTTACTGAGAGTCAGGAGAGTCTTGGGCAAATCACTTACCTCTGTTTGCCTCAGTTTCCTCATCTGTAAAATGAGGTGGAGAAGGAAATGGCAAACCACTCCAGTATCTTTGCCAAGAAAACCCCAGATGGGGTCATGAAGAGTTGGACACAACTAATGGAACAACAATAATAACAATAAATGTTTATTGACTACAAGCCCTTGCTTAATTCTAACAAAATCCATTAGTTCCAAATGTATTTACCCCTTTAGAAAGTTAATTGGAGCATCTTTATGCATGAACATGGGGTAAAGTGATACCAACCTAGTATAGACAGCATGTTTTTTTACTTTAGTGAAAAATTTTGTCATGAAAAAACATAGGATGATAGATTTATAGCTGAGAAAAGAAAAATAAAGGGTATCTAGTCCAATTCCCTCACTTTGTAGATGGGAAAATAGGGCTCTCAAAGGCTAAGTGACTTGCCCAGTGTCACACAAATAACAAAAGGAAAAGCTGAGATTTGAATCCAGGTCCTCTGGATCCTAAACCATCCTGCTTACCACTGCCCCCCAACCCCTCCCCCCCAAGTAGATCTTCACAGCTTTCTTTGTGAATATGTTAACTGTAAAATGTAAAGTTGTTTAGTAGAGAAACTTCCAAGCTAATCTATTCATTTTGCCCAACAGAGTACATGCTTTTTGAATAGAAGTATAGAACTGGGCCAGAGTTTAGCTTTTATCTATTAGATATTGCTATCTCTCTGCTGTTATAGCCTGAGTAGAAGAGACTCTGCAGGTACAAATAACAGAACAAAGTCTAGGGATGATCTGTCCCCAAGTGGTTCTCTGAGAGGTCCTAGGTCCTTCAGTGTCATATCCCAGTCTGTTCCTCATCCCTTCAACAAGATTAGTGGGAGATCCTCAAATACCCTTTCCCTGTGAGTTAGGTATAAACAAATAGGACTTTCCCTCCCCAAGATCCCATTTCTATACATAAAACCCATAGCTAGCAATACAGTTTAAAAAAGGCTGATCAGAGAATGGAACCCAGTGACTTTCCCAGTCTGTGGCCACAGATCCAAAGCTTTGGCCAGGTCCTGAGTCATTGCTTCTAAAATTGAAGGGATGATCAATCAATAAGAAGCATTCATTAAGCTTACTATGTTCCAGATCTTATGCCAGGCATTAGGAGGTGAAAATGATGCAGTCCTTGACCTTAAGGAGGTTACATTTTACTAGGAGGATACAGATGAACAGATTAGTAATTAATAGATGATGCAAAAGCAATACAACATGTTTGGAGATCAGGGCAGTAATAATGAAAGGATTCAGCAAAGGCCCTTTGAAGGAAATGGTACTAGAACTGAGCCTGGAGGGAGCTAGGTGATCCCAAAAGGTGAAGATGAAAAACAAAAGCATTCCAGGCATGATGGGAAGACGAAGGAATAAGCATTTATACAGAGCCTCCTATACTTAGCACATTATCTCATTTGATCCTCACAACTGCCCTGGAAGGTATGTACCGTTATTATCCCCATTTAACAATAGAGACAAATAAAGGTTAAGTGACTTGCCCAGGGTCACACAACTTGTAAGAGTTGGAGGTCAGATTTGAACTCAGGTCTTCCTGACTCCACTATACTGCCTAGCTGTCTTTAAGGTGGTAGCCCTTGCAAAAGTATGGAGGTGGGAAATGGAATAATTATACAAAGAAATGCAAATAGATCCGATTGGCTGGAGAGAAGAATGTGTGAGGAGGAATAATGTGTAATCAGGTTGGGCTCTCTTGTATTTTGTCTTGGCAGGATCATCAAAGCCCTAACCTACAGAGAGATATAACTACTGGCAGGTGACACCAGAGTAATAATGTGTTTTTCCAATGCCTACATACTTTGTGACAAGGAGGCCCTACAGCACTAGGACTAGATCTCCCTTCTTCCCACTAATAATTTTTATATCGATGGTATCTATTAAATATAGAAAAAAGGTCAATTTGGTGAAAAGGAAAGTTAGGCAGAAAATGAGCCTATGGAGACATGAAACTATGGAGACAAACTATCTAGGTGGATTTTTCCTCTTTTCAAGTAGTTATTTTGAGTTTTTTTTCTGAATGTATGATTTCATCAATGTGGGAAACTACTGTTACAGAAAGTCCCTCTGCCAAGGCAGCTCTTCTGTGACTTAACAGTCTTAGTGAGAGGTCTGAGACCACGAGATGTTAAGTGACAGACCTTGGATCACATAGCTAGTATGTATCAGAAGCATGATTTGATCTGGGGTCTTCCTGACCCCAAAGCCAGCCATCTATCCACAGCACGAGCTGCCTCTCATAAACACCACTTTGGTGGAGGGAGGACCATTTGGTGTCTTTCTGGAAGGTATCATTGTCAAACAATTCCTTTCCCCCCCTAAATCTGTATATTGCAGACATGTGTGTGTGTATGAAATTCACAAATGGATTTTTCTAGAATATTTCATCAATAAATCCCCTAGGAACTTAATGTGGACAATGTTGCATAAGGAGACTAAAGTCACTCTTAATCCATGTTTAACAAGAAAAAAGGCATAAAAATCAGAGTCCATTGGATCTGGATTTTGCTTCCATAACAAAATGGGAGTGAATCAGAAGCAAATAGTACATGTCTTCATTGAATTGAAGTGAAGAACCTGGTTTAAATGATTGGGGTTTTTTTCTTTAATATGGTATTAGGGCAGCATAATCTGTGCAAACAACATAGCAGCTGTAAGTAGCCATGTCTCCTGTGGCTGCCAGGCCAATCCTCTAATTCCTTAGCAGGTTGGTTCTTGTAGACATAGGTAGAGCATAGTGTTCTTTCACAAACCTGGCATCTGTCCACTGGCAGGAGTATCAGTTAATTTCAGGGGGAAAAAATGACTTCATGTGCTTTCCTCTATGACAAGGTGTCTATTTTTTGAGTGGATTGCCCACACTAGCCTCCTCCAAGGTCTATGAACATTTATTCCTTCTACTTCTCATTTGTCGCCACCTGATACATCTTGTTATCCTTTCATATTGTAATGGTTCAGATGGATAAGTAGATAAAGCATTTAGTGAATGGGTACCATGTCCTAGGCATTGTGGTAAAGCACAGGAGATTACAAATACAAGCAAACAAGACAGTCCCTGCGTTCAAGGGGGCTTACATTCTCTTGTGGGAAGACAGTACATAGAAGGAAGCTGGAAATGGGGGAGAGGAGACAGTAGGGACATGGTAGTCTAGAATAAGGCTACAGATAGGAAACAGGTATGGCGGTCTTGACTGGCAAGATAAGGCGAAGGCTGACCTGTCAGCCAAGGACCCAGAGATGGAGTCTAGGTTACGGTGGGGAGGAGGTGAGGGTCCTAGTTTTGGCAGTGTGGCTTGGAGTGGTACAGAAGGTGCCGACGTGGCAAGAGATCTCCACCAGGAAGAATCTGCACCTGGCCCATTTGATTGTGAGTGATTGTGCTGGAGGAAAGAGATTATTTTTACGTTTCTTTGTATCCCTGGCACTTAATGCTTTGCATATAATAGGTACTTCATAAATGCTCGTTGACTTGATTTGAATGTAATATTTAACATTTTGAGCACTCATTTGGATAAAAGCATGGATGTTATGCCATCAATTTTGCAGATAACAGAAAGCTGGGAGAGATAATTATTGCACTGGGTAATAGGATCTCAAAGGATATGGTTAGGCCAGAGTATTGGACTGGTATAATTCTATAGAGGTAAATATAAATTTGGACCTTCACTTCTCCATCTATAAAGTGAGGATCTAAAAAATTAAGGTAAAAAAAGTCTGTGATTTTAGTATGTGTGTGTATATATATGTGTGCGTATATATATGTATGTATACACACACACATACACACATATCTGTGATTAAACCTCCTTGTCCTGACTGTAAGAATACACTTCACCAGAAGACTTATTTCCATGGCATGTAGTATGATTTTTTTTAATATGAAGAAAAATTAAAATGTGAAACTGAAATTGTGACAAAACCTCTGTATTTTATTCTCAAGCCAGCCCATATACACACCACAATCACAGCCAGCAGTTGAAAAATGAAACATTCCATCATTTCACTGGGTTGTTTTATATACATAACATGAATGAGTTTTTCTTCAGGAGAGACCAGGTGTTACTGCAGGTGCTATTATGAAAGCAATTGCATGTATGGTAGTATGGTGTCAGGGTATCAGGAAGGACCCTCTGCCTCTAGCATACTTACCCACTTTTTCACTGATGTTTGACAGTCCATTTAAAGAAACCGAAATCTTTCATTGCACGATGAGACAGGGTTGGGAGGGAATATCTTAACTTAAATTCACACTATAATGGGGCAGCTAGGTGGTACAGTAGATAAGAGTTGGAGGGCCTGTTGTCAGGAAGATGTATCTTCCTCAGTTCAGATGTGGTCACAGACAACTTCCTAGTCATGTGACCCTGGGCAAGTCCCTTAATACTGTTTGCCTCAGTTTCCTCATCTGTAAAATGAGGTGGAGAAGGAAATGGCAAACCACTCCAGTGTCTTTGCCAAGAAAACCCCAAACATGGTCACGAAGAACTGGACGTTACTGAATAACAACCACCATGGAGCTAAGGAAGGAAGGCTTTGGAAACTTCAGGTGGGGGTTGAAGGGAGCAGCACATCATGGGAGGAAGTCACAAAGCAAAGGAAGACTGGGGAGTGCTGAAATAAGCTTTGTCAATTGCATGATATTGTCAAGGGCCTGCACTGACTCTTGTGCCTATAAGCTGCTTTAGATGTTTCATTCTTTCTATTCGTTACCCAGCACCTAGGACAGTGCCTGGCCTATTACTATATAACTGCTTAGTGATTGATTGTTTACTAATCTGAAGTAAAAAAAAGCAGAGCTTATTAGTAAAGACATTTAACATCTGAACTAGTCACATCCACTAGTCCAGCCCTGTCTTAGCTGGGGAGATATAAAGGAAGCAGCTACCAATCCAAGGAAATATCCTTTCAGATTGCCAGTGCCAATGCATTTCATTCCCTTCCTTAGACTCTAATTTGGTGAATAGCATACAGTACTTTATAGTGGTACTTGTCTTTTCATGTGTGTATTTCCTATCTCCCTAGGTAGTTAGTGTGGTACAATGGAAAGATCCCTGCCTCTGGTGCCAAAGGACATGGGTTCAAATTCCCCCCTCTGACTGCTTACTAATTCTGTGACCCTGGACAAGACATTTAACCTTCTTAGACATCAGTTTCTTCATTGAAAATAGGGGAGAATGGTTGAACTAAGGGACCTTTAAGGTCCTTTCTTGTTCTAGATTCCATAATCCTGTCATCTGAGATTATAAATTCCTTGAGGACCACATTCTTCGGAGGCTCCCACAGTGCCTTGAACATAGAAGCCACTCTGGCTAGATATCTCTCATTTAATCAATGGAGTTGATGCCTGCAGGCTCTAACAGGTTGAAAAACATCTAAAATTCTAGTCAATACTGTTTAATTACTTACTTGATCAGTTCTCAGTCTTCTTTATCCCTGACTCTATCCTAGAGCCATTTGGTCACAAGATTTGTTTCAGATGCCTAGGGTATGATTATAACTTTAAGGGTATATACTTCAGTTCAAATGAGTTGATCCTTGCCCTTTAACCATTCACTGTTGAGACATAACTAATATCCTGGTCTCCTGGAATCTTTTTTCATTCTGTGCCACCCACACTGATCCTTCACATTAATATATAATGTGCTTATGCCAGTATTTTGAGGTTAGAGCAGAAATGGCTGGTAAATCCTAGTAAAATGAGAAATGATCAGCTATTTAAAATGGTATCTGACCTCCTACAAAAGTGTTTCATGCTACTATATACATAACACTGGACTGTACCCACAAAAGTAATTGCTTAATAAATACTTGTGGAATGCATGAATGAATGAATCTGTCTCTAGTCAAAATATGTTGACGTATTTCCTTCGTACATGCTTGTATTTCTTTGGTGTGGGAAAATGGGACAGTCTAAGTGACTGTAACCATTAGAAATATACAGACCTGAAGGGTTGAGGGATTGTTCTACCCACTTAGGGAAGAAAGTGTAGTTGGAAATTTTAAAAAGTTTATAAGTTTCCAGGAAAGGGGTGGAATGGGAGGAAGGAGAACTTCAAACCCAGCCAACTCTTAGTCATACAGGGTCCACATTTCCTTGATCACTTGTCTCCTCTTCCTCCTTTCCTTGGACCATCTTTTTGCCCATTTCCAGACATAATAAAATGACACAAGACTCAGTTCTACCCATGGTTCTATGTGTTTGTTTCTCTAGTGATGTCAGCTTCATTTAAGAGAAGACATAGAGACTGATGGTAAGACCAATGGAGGTCACAAAGAAGATGTAATAAAACCTACCTTTTCCCAACTGCAAGGGGGGTAGGGGATTATCAGGATAATCTATCTATACACATACATGTGTGTATGTATGTGTGTGTGTGTACATATACACACGATTCAGATACAGTCTCTGTACTGGTTGTTTTGCCTCATTTGTGTACTTTGTCATAAGGAAGAATTCAATTTGGATAGAGGTGGAGAAAAATGAAAAACAGAGGGTATCAAATAAGACTTTTTAAAAAAATTAAGTGAATTAAAATCGTTATAAAAAAGTTTACTAATTAAAAATTACAATTTAATTAAAAATGATTTTTAAAAAAGAAAAAAAGGTTGAACTCCCTGTATTTCAGCAGTGAGTGATTTTCCCAAGTCACTGGTGAAATCAAAGAAAAGTTTCTTAAAACTACTCTCCTTGACCTTCTGGACTAATTGTCCATGGCTTAAAATAATTAGCTCCTTTGACAAAAGCCTTTTGTCTTTTTTTTTTTTGGAGGGGGGAAGGCTGGACAGTGGGGTTAAGTGACTTGTCCAAGGTCACACAGCTTGTAAGTGTTAAGTGTCTGAGGTCAGATTTGAACACAGGTCCTTCTGACTCCAGGGCTGATGCTCTATTCACTGAGCCACCTAGCTGCCCTTGACCAAGCCTTTTGGATGAGACTTATTAGCAACTGAAATTATTTTGTAGAGAAGAGATTGAAACACACCAGAGCCAAGGATCTGGGTTATGCTCTGATGAAAGTAAGGAGAGACAGTAGTAACTAAGGGCCTACTAGCTGTTTACCACTGTGTATAGATTGTAGAATCACAGAATGTTAGACCTTAGAAAACAGCTGGTCTAAAAATATTATTTTATAGATGTGGAAACTGGGGACCAAAAAGGTACATTAATTGCTCAGGGTTACACGGGAAGAAAGTAGTAGAGTTAGAATTTACAAATCCCAGTGATGTAGAGGAGGATGACATATAAAACATACACTTCCTACTCTCAAGGAGCCTACATTCTGGTTGGGAAAATTAGACTAACACACATGATATAATTAAACCACACCATACAGGAGAGGATGGAAAAAGAAGTTTATAGAAGCAGGAACCAATATGCGTACATGTTATCTTCTTGGATAGGATGTAAGTTCCTTAAGAGTATTATTTCCCTTTTCTTTTCTTTTTTCATCCTTCTTTCCCTCCCTCCCTCCCTTCCTTCCTTCAGCTATCTTTCCTAGTAAAACATATCTAATAACCTGTGCTAGTAGCCATCCCAAGCATGCCAGTGTGGTTGTCACTACACCTTCCCCTATCTATACCTCTACAAAAATATGGTACCCCATGGTACCATTGACAAAATAAAGGAAGTCCATAGGCCAAGCTGGCTTGGGGAGAAATCAATCAACAAGTATTTATTAAGCACCTACTATGTGCCAAGCACTGCTCCTACTCACAGGGAGGTTATGTTTTAATGAAAGATATGACAAGTATAGCAGCATAAATATAAAGTGAGTAACTACAGATATAATCAGAATAGTTAAATACAAGGTAGTTTTGGAGGGAGGGCATCAGCAGTTGGGGGGATCAAGAAATTTTATTGTTGTTGTTTCAGTCATGTCCAGCTCTCTGTGACCCCATTTAGGGTTTTCTTGGCAGAGATCCTGCAGTGGTTTGCCATTTCCTTCTCTAGCTCATTTTACAATGAGGAAACTGAGGCAAAAAACTGAGTGTCTTGCCCAGGACCACACAGCTAGTAAGTATCTGAGGCTAGATTTGAACTTAGGAAGATGAGTCTTCCCAACTCCTGGCTTGGCACCCTAGCTATGGTGTCATCCAGTTGCTCAAGAAAAAAGATTGTGAATCAAGAAAAGCTTCGTGCATAAGATGGTACTTGATCTGTGTTTTAAAGGAAGAGAATTTATAAAGTACAGGTAAGGAGGGGGTTCATTCCAGGGCATGGGAAACAGCTAGGGCAAAGAATGGCCCAGATGCAGGAGATGGAGTGTTGTGTCCTGCCCAGCATGCAGTACTGGGAGGACCCAACAATGAGGTTACAAAGAAAGGTGGAGGTCAATCTGGAAGCTAAACAGAGGAGTTTACATTTTGTCCCAATAAAAAGCCACTGGAATTGACTGAGTCAGAGAGTCATATGGTCAGATCTGTGATTAAGGAAAATCATATGGGGGCGAATATGTAGGATAACCTGGAATGGTGAAAGACCTTAAGAAGGGAGACCAATTAGGAGGCTGTTGGCACTAATCTAGGTGAGAAGTGATGAGATCCTGAGTGAAGGTGGTATCTTTGTGAGTAGAGAGCAGGGGTCATATGCAAGGGATATTATGAATGAGGAACAAAGAGCAAGATGGAGTAAATAATCGGGGATGCCAGGTGAGGGCCAAGGAGGGCTTGAGGATAGTGCTTATGTTATGAACCTGGGAGACTAGAAAAATGACGGTGCCTTTGATAGAAAGAGGGAAGTTTAGAAGAGGGGAGGGTTTCGAGGGACAGATAATGAATCCAGCCTTACATATGTTGAGTATGAAATGGTGATGCAGGCCTGAAACCAGAGGAACAACTGAGGCTGGATGAGAGCTCTGTGGGTCATCTGCATAGGGGTGACAATTAAATACAGGGGAGTTGAGGAATTTACCAAGAGAGAGTATAGAGGGAGAAGAGAAGAGGGTCTAGGACAGACCTCAGGGAATGGCCACAGTTAGGAGGTATGATGTGGATGAGTAACCAGCAGAGGAGACAGAGCAGAAGCCGTCAGACAGCAAGGAGGGGACTTGGGAAACAATGGTGTTTCCCAAAACCCAGAGAGGAGAAAGATGAGTTTGGCCTTAGACATTGAGTTTGAGATGCCAGGAAGATAACCTACTATGAGGCAATATTAGGGGGAATAAAACAGGAGAAAACAAATGGCTAGACATCTTTTTGTATTCAACTGCCCTAATTAGGTAGGTATTTGTGTTGCAATTACATCACTGGAAAAGGAATTCTGCCTTTTCTCGGTTCTGCAAAAGTCCAGTAAATGCTTGGCTTCCTTCAGCAGTTTGAGTTTGTGTGTGTGTGTGTGTGTGTGTGTGTGTGTGTGTGTGTGTTTTCAATGGGACTGCATCATCATGCTCTCACTTATTTCCTGGTTTTTCCCAAGTCTATTTTGGCCCACATTCAGTGAAACTAGCCCGGCTCATACAGAGACAAATATTTGGAGCCTTTCAAACCCAGGAGGCTTTAAATGAAGCAAGATTTGAAACAAGAGCCCAGCCTAAAGGAAGCATCTTGTCAGGCAGCATCTTGTTGTCTTTTTCCAGAAAGAGCCAGATTCTCCAAGTTCAAAGCTGGAATGTCAAAGCCCACAGCTGGAAGTCCTATCTCTCACTGGTCCCATCTCACGGGCTTCATTGTTTGTCTTTAATGCATGTCCCAAGTTTGGGACTCATCCTGATCACATTCTGCTCCTTCAAAATCTGCTGATGTTTTCATTTGGGTGGCCCTTAGTGTTTTAACAAATGAAAATAGAGTCATTCAGCCCAAATGGGTCATAACTCTTCATCTCTCTTGAACTGCCAATTTGATTTTAAGCAAGATATGATGGAAAGAACTCTGAATTAGGAGTCAGGAGGCCTGGCTTTCATTTCAAATTGTATTTCTAAATCTGCCTGTCACTCTTGTTAAATCATTTATGCTTTCTGCACACTGGGTTCCTTATCCTGCCTCCAAATTTGGCCACCCCCCTTTTTTAATCTTACTTTTATTTCTGCCTTTGTTGTTGTTGTTCAGATATTTCAGGCATATCTGACTCTTCATGACCCCTTTTGGGGTTTTCTTGGCAAAGACACTGGTGTGTTTTGTTATTTATTTCTCCAGTTCATTTTACAGGTGGGAAAACTGAGGCAAACAAGGTTAAGTGACTTGCACAAGGTCACACAGCTAATTAGTGTCTGAAGTTGGATTTGAACCTAGGTCTTCTTGTCTCTAGGCCTGGTGCTCTATCCACTGTACCACCTGGATGCCCTGTCTTTTATTTTTACATTATCTTTACTTCTAAATATATCTCTTCTTTCTCTCCTATCTTTTGAACCTGATACATGATATATAATATCCAGTGATGGATCCTTATATTAGAGATTTAAATGGAGAAAAAATAATTAAACAAAACCAACCAAAACATCAACTTCATACACACTACTCCACTGTCCCCTCTACATCTATAAAAAGATGCTTCATTTGTTCATTTGATCAAGGGTCAAGCTTGGTCACTATCATTTCATAGTGTTCAGTTTGGGATTTAGCTGTTTTTTCCATTTATAGTGTTGAAGTTATTGTGTACATTATTTTCCTGGTTCTGCTTACTAAATTTATCCTGCATCAGTTGATATCTCTTCCCATCCTTTCCTGAATTCTTCATATTTCACTATCTCTTTTGGTGGAGTGGTGTTTCCTTACACTCATGTGCTCTCATTTGCTCAATCCTTCTCCAGTAGATTCTCCAGTCCACCCTCGTGAAGATCAAGTGAGATCCTATTCAGGATCACACTTTGGAAAACTGAAGGTGCTTTATTAAATCCTAAATTCCAGGAAACCATAGGATGCTAGACTTAGAAAACATCTTGGTCAACTATCCTCATTTTATGGAATGGAAACTGAGGAAACAGAGGTCCAGAGATGAGAAGACATGGAATGATACAGTAGCTTTCTCACCTCCTCTTTGCTGTTCCCTAGTGGGCCAACATAAGGATGGATGCATGGTCAGCTCTCACTTTCAATGCTTGTTGAAATGTATTGGCTTTAAAAGTTAGGAGGCATTCTTGCAGGCATGTGGCCACTATGTTTTCTCCAAATTCTTCCTTTGGAAAAACCAATGATGACAACAAAACTAAAGTAGTAGATTGTTTTTCCTTATTACTCTATGTCCCTTGAATTACTATGCACTTTGTAATAACCTGAGTCAGAGACTGCATAGAAACCAGAAATGAATCAAAGAGTGCTGGGGTCTCAAAGACCGCTAACCAGGGCTGGTCAGGTTTCTGGACCAGATGGTAGCAGCACTGGGCTAGACTTGTTGTCTTAGGCCTGTGCACAAACATGCCATGTCCATTCCTCTTTTTCAATTTCTGTCTCCCTGTCTTTTCTGGATAAATTTATGATTTACATTACCAAAATAGATTGTGGCTCTTTTTCAAGGTCACAGAGTTTGAATCAATCAAATACTTTGCCCAAAAAAGTGCATACTTTAGAATGGTAACTGAAGTCAAGGCAGAAGGGGTGGGGGAGGACTGGAGAGGGAGAATGGTATAAGAAAATGAGTGTGGGACTTGGAGACGGAAGATATTGGTTCAGTCATAACTCTGCCTCTTACTGGTGTGTGACTCTGGGTAATTCACTTGACCCAAAATTTGGCTCTTTGTTTCTTCATCTTAAGAAAAAAGGATGTTGGACTGGATAATCTATAAAGGCCCTTCTGGAGCAAACATTTTGTGATTTGGTGAAGTTGCCTCTACGGCTCATGGGGCTAGGTGTGGTCATCTATAACAGCCCATATGTGTATGTGGGGGAAACAAGCCCCACTACAAGATGCCGAGTAGGTGGTCCTCAGCATCTGCTGACAGACCTCTTCAAAGGTGGCCCATTCCACTCTGGGACAGTTTTCTACGTTAGGAACGTGTTCTTCACATGAAGCCTAAACTTTGCTTCTTTGTACCTTTTACCCATTTCTCCTGGTTCTGCCCTACAGGGCCAAATAGAACATGCCTAATCTTTCTCCACATGACAGCTCTTTACATACTTGAAGATAGTTATAATATACCATAAGTCTCCTACTTGACAGGCTGAAGATACCAAGTTCCTTCAACTGATTGTCATATTGAATGAACCCAAGGACTTTCCCCCTTCTTGTTATTGTCCTCTGGAGAATCTATATCTTATCAATATTCTACCTAAAATATAACACTCAGGACTGGATACAATACTACAGACTTCATCTTACCAGGATGGAGTAAAACAGGACTCTTGACTCCTTATTCCTAGAAGCCAGGCTTTTCATTGGGTTTTTGACTGCCACATCACACTGTAGATTTATAGTGAGCTTAGAAGCTACTAAAAGGTCCTTAATCTTTTTCAGCTAAACTGCCTTTTAACCATGCCCCTAGAACTTGTTTTAGTGGAATGGCATCTTCCAACCCAAGAATGAGGACATCTAAGGGCCTGACTGGTGGAACTTGGACAGTCCCTTAACGCCGTGGGCTGCCACGTGGCTTGTGGCACCTCAGCTTAAGGGAAACTGAATACAGACAAGAGTTAATAGTGTTCTTCCCTCATCAAAGTTCTTTATGCCAAGGCATTCATCCGGAGCCAACACAAAGAGCTTCTGGCATAAACAACAAAAAAAGAGGGTGAAATAAATCATTTCCCCAAGATCACTCTTGTGAGTTACCAGAATGTAAGGCGTCTTGGCTCCCAGGCGTGTGGAGAGGCTTGACCCTTTCCTGCAAATGATCACAAGTTCTGTTCCCTTCCTTAGCTTCTTGTTTCTCCTTAGCCTTTAACCAAAAATTTTAGAAGCCCAAACTCCTCAGTTTTGATGGCTTTCCGTATTTGGAACCTATCCTATGTCTCTCACCTGGTTTCCCACTGTTCCCCAGTGGTCATCCTCTGCTCTAGTCAGGTCATTCTACCCCAGATATATAGAGAAAGTCTCCTTGCCTTCTGTCAGTTTCCTTCTCTTCTCTGGAATGACTTCATTCCCCCGTCTTCTAGCCCTGTCCAAATACTGCTCATCTTTTGTGGGTCAGCTAAAACCCTAGCTGTTCCTCCAGAGCTTTCCAGAGCAGGCCACACTGATCTCCCCTTCTCCTGAAATCCTTTTTTGCTCAAATCTGATTATCTAATATTTATTGTATTCCTTCCAATCTTGTTTTTTCCTTGTTTCATGTCATCTCCCTAGATGTCAGGAGTTGTATCGGCCACCAAACAGGGCTGGGCATATAATAGATGCTCAAGATAACTTATTGGTTGATTAACTAATTAAAAAAAAAAACAGCGAGAGCCCTAACTCTGTCTCATGGCATTGACCCATCTCTTCTTCTATCTTTTCTGGTAACTAGAAGCTGCAGAATGTTTTTGCTTAGAGGCACAGTACCTTAGCCGTGATAATGGTAGCTTCTGGAGGCATTCCCTATCAGCACTTACTCCTATGTTCTGCTCACCCGCAGGCTCTGGGCACAGATCTTTTCATTGACATTCCTTTAATTGATGTTGGGAGATTGTGGGAATGGCTCTGACTTGGCTTTATGACTTTAATTGTTTTGTAATTTGTACATGTACCCTGCGGTGATTTTCCATAAGCAGTGAAATTTTACAAGTCAAATAAAAACAGGCATGGGAGCGGGTGTGTCTCAGTTCATTTTTGCCAAGTAGATAATATTCAACAGCTATCAGTAATTTAGGAGATTATCATCCATTTAATAATGATAGCTAACATTTACGCAGGCTGTCCCAAAAGACTTAGTGCAGTTTTGAGCTTTAATAAGTTTTGGGAAGCCCTGTGTGGTGACTTTGCATATGTTATCTTATTTGATCTTGACAACATGTTTTTAAGGGAAATACTCTCAGAAGGAAAACTGAAAATAAGTTTTGCTTTTTCAGGGGAAAAACAAAAACAAAACTTCTCCAGCGAGATCACATCCCACATAAGCTGCTCAGTGGTTATTTTCAGTACATCTAAACCAGGTATTAAGCCCTTTGACCTAGAGCTCACACTCTAGACCTCAAGGAGATCAGAGGCCAAAAGAAAGAATCCCATAGAAAACCATTTATTCGTCACAGCACTTTATGCAGTAGCCCCAAATTGAAAACAATTCCGATTTTTATTTGTTATTCTGATTTTTTGTTGTTGTTGTTCATTTTTCAGTTGCCTTTGACTCTTCATGACCCCATTTGGGGTTTTCTTGGCAAAAATACTAGAGTGGTTTGCCGTTTCCTTCTCTAGATCATTTTACAGATGAGGAAACTGAGGCAAATAGGGTAAAGTGACTTGCCCAGGATTACACAGCCAGGAAGTGTCTGAGGCCAGATTTGAACTTCTTCCTGACTCTAGGTTCTTGTGCCACCTGGCAGAAGAGGCAGCTGAGGTTCATAGGAGGTAAGTGACTTGCCCAAGGTCACTCAGCTAGTAAATGTTCGAGGCAGGATTTGAACCCAGGTTCCTCTTGACTCTAGGCTTAGTATTGTTGCCACACCAAGCTCCTCACTGTTAGTAAGCAACAAAGACAGAATTGCCCATTTAGATAGTGAGTTCCCTAGGATTTCTAAACTGAATAATTAAAATTGTTTACATTTCTAAAGCATTAAGATTTACAAAACACTTTCTTCACAACAACTTGATGAGGTAGATAGTATAAGCCTTGTTACCTCAAATTTTTTTTTCTTGCTTTTTGGAGTGGGGAAGGCAGGGTAGTTGGGGTTAAGTGACTTGCCCAAGGTCACAGGGCTAGTAAGTGTTAAGTGTCTGAAGCCGAATTTGTATTCAGGTCCTCCTGACTCCAGGGCCAGTGCTCTGTTGACTGCGCCACCTAGCTGCCCATGTTACCTCCATTTTACAGATGGAAAAACTGAGATGAAATTTGAACCTAGTTTTCTCCTAACATTGCTTTCATTTCCTTGATAGTATTTTCGTTAGAGACAACTTAACTTATCAACTAGTTGCTGGAGAGTGTAGAAAAGGATTAAAAGAAACAACTGTACATTCTTTCTTCTTTTGTTTCCCAGAATCATGACTAATTGAATATACCTGCTTGAAAATTTTTACTTAATGCATTTTGTTTTCACATTCCTTGATTTCTGCATCTCTATTTCTCCTCTCTTAGGCATCAGAAAACAGACAAAAATTTAAAGAGGGATAAAAAAAACAACCCAGTTAACCCATATGTCAACCGCATGTAACAGTACAGTGTTCCATACCCATAGGATACATTTTCTCCTCTCTTCTCCAGGTCTACAATCAGTGATGATACTTCAACTCTGTTACTGTTCTTTCCAGTCTTGGTGTACATTGTTATCCTTGGTCTCTTTACTTCACTCTGCCTCCACAAGTCTTCCCACTCATCTCTGAGTTCTTCCTATTGATCAGCTCTTACAACAGAATAAATAATGTTCTATTACAGTTGGTGACTTTGACTTCTTTCATCATTTCCAAACCAATGGGCATTCACTCTGTTTCCAATTTTTGGCTACTACATAAAGTGCTATGATGAATAAATGATTTTCCATGGGATTCTTTCTTTTGGCCCCTGATCTCCTTGAGGTCTGAGCCTATCAGTGTGAGCTCTAGGCCAAAAGGGCTCAATCCCTGTTTTTGATGTAACTAAAAACAATCACTGAATGCCTTGTGTGGGATGTGATTTCACTGGAGTTTTGTTTTTGTTTTTCCCCTGAAAAAGCAAAACTTACTTTCAGTTCTCCTTCTGAAGTGGAGACTGGAGACCTAGAGAGGAAAAACAAAAGCAAATAAAAAACAGATGGAGGCTGGCATCCCTCATCCTCCACCTGCCCTATGTGTATTGGTATACAACTGTAGACAGGCTCATCAATCAATCAATAAGCATTTATTAAGCTATAACAGACACTCTTCATACAGAGACCTTTATGAGTTAGTCTCTGCCCTTGAAATATTTAGATTCTATTAGGGGAAACAAGAGGCACATGTATTTTTTGTTGTTGTTCAGTCATTATTCAGTCATGTCTGATTCTCCTTGACCCCATTTGGGGTTTTCTTGGCAGAGATACTGGAATGGTTTACCATTTCCTTCTTCAGCTCATTTTACAGATGAGGAAACTGAGGCAAACAGGGTTAAGTGACTTGTCCAGGGTCACATAGCTAGTGTCTGAGGCCATATCTGAACTCTGGAAGGTGAGTCTTCGTGACAACAAGTCAGGCTCTCTATCCATAGTATATAGAAACCTATTCCCACTTTTCTTATTGTTAAAACAGGCAATATGGATGATTTGCCTCTCAGGGATGTAGGGATGGCATGCTGTAAATATTAAATTATTATACTGAGGGCAATTAAAAGGCAATCTGGCATGGTAGATAGAATACTGGTCTTGGAAAAAGGAAGATAGGGATTTAAATCTTGTCTCAGTTACTTACTAGTAGTTACATGAATAAAAGCAAGTCCCTTAACATCCCTTTCCTCAGAGAGATTAGAATAATAATAATAGAACCAATCTCACAAGATTATTGTGAAACTGAAGGATTTTGTGAATCTTAAAGTGCTTTATAGATATGAACTATTATTTTAACTGCAACAATTATATGATCTCTGATCCAGCCTCACATCAAACTCTGTCTCTTTGGCTCTTATGATAAATGAAAGTTAGAGTTGGTTTAGATCGATTGGGAATTCTTTTTTTTTCTTTGCTTTTTGGAGGGCAGTTGGGGTTAAGTGACCGGACCAAAGTCACATGGCTAGTAAGTGTGTCAAGTGTCTAAGGCCAGATTTGAACTCAGGTCCTCCTGACACCATACCACCTAGCCACCCCTGATCAGGAATTATTAACCTAGGGTTTGTGAACTTCATATTTTAAAAAATATTTTTGATAACTATATTTGAATGCAATTTATTTCCTTTCTAATCTTTATGCATTTTATTTAATGCAGTTAAAGAGCTGTTTCAGAGAAAGTGTCCCTAGGCTTCACCAGACTTGTCACCAAAGTTATCTGAGTCACAAAACAAGGTTAAAGACTTGTTGGACGAGGTGATGGCTCCTTATAGCTTTCAAATCTGTAATCTTCCTCGTAGAATCACGTACCTACTCATCTAAACCTTACACAGCAGCACTCCTATATCCTATATACCCATACAAACGCATATGTATGTGCAGTATTCATATGTGTTATTGTCAATAGAAAGACCAAAAACAATCGAGCACTAGCCAAGCTAAACAAATAAAAATGGGAGATTTCTTTTCAATAATCATAAAAACTGTTTTCTGTCCTCTTAGGGGTCAGTCCATTTTCAGTCCCCCTGCCCTTAGGGAAGACCTCTGCTATTCTGCCAGTAGTTTCAGTGACTTCCCCTTTGCAGGAAGACGTGCTTCCCAACATCCCCTTCACCTTGGGTTCAGTTCCATTTATACTTCCTCAACTCTTTATCTGGCCTGGGGTGACAAGGCTGGGGCCAACGGCTGTCCCAGCACGTGGCAGCTTGTGTCCCTGGAAGCCTGGGACATCTTTTAGACAATTTCTCTTATTGACAGAGAGTTTTGGAGAACGGTAGTCTATTCTTTCAAGCTGAGAAATCCCAGCCTTGTTTGAAATTTTACAGTCCAATTCCCTATATGGTTTCCAATCTTTCCCACCCCAATCAAAAGTTACTCTTGGTCCTTTAGCAGAGGTGGGCCATTCCTTGGCTGGCTGACTTGCTTTCCTACAGCAAACCTTGAGAAAGCTATGGTTAGGCCCAGGGAATCATGATGAATGGGTTGTGATAAGCATGCCAGGAACTGCGGAGTCATTACAAAATATCTAACTAGTATTGCCAAAAGTTTTCAAAAGAAATGTGGAAGCCTTAGTTGAACTAAACTGAAAAATAACAATCAAAGGATTTTGAGATGGAAGGAACCTCAGAGATTATCCCACCAAGCCCACTTGTTTTACAGAGAAGAAAACAGATTGAGAGAGGAAAACATGCTTGCTTGAGGTTATGTAGTGCCAGATACTATACAGGAAAAGGCAAAAACTGTCCCTGCCCTCAGTATGTCCAGTAGGTTCTAGATATCAACAAGGTGAATTGGAGGTGATATCAGGGGGCAGACATTGGTTGGTTGGTTGCTTGGTTATTGTCCTTTGTTCTTGAGGAAGACCAAAATGGCATCACTATGTCAGGATCAATGTACAGTGTGTCCAGTTGTGGCCAATCAGACCAACATAAGCTAGGAACACTCTACCCCAAGTTGGACACCAATAATCCATATACTAGCATTGAAGGGTACCAGGAAAGGCTTTTTGCAAGAGGTAGGATTTTAGCAGACACTTGAAGGAAGCCAGGCAAGGCAAGAGACAAGGAAGGAGAGCATTCAAAACATGGGGAACAGCAAGTGAGAAGGCATGGAATGGGGCAATGGAGAGATGTGCCTGAAGAATGGTAAGGAAGCCTAGTGAGATATGAGATTAGAAAAGCAAGGTGGAACCATTTGTTGAAGAGCCTTGAATGCCAGGGTAAAGAGTTTATATTTGATCTTATAAACAGCAAGGAGTCACTCTAGGTTCTAAAGTAAGGGAGTGACATGTTGAAAACAGTAATTTAGGAGGAGAATAAAAGCAGTAATTAGAAGCATTTTAAGAGAGGCTTCTGATTCTGGTGATTCTTGGATTCATTTATGAATGTTATCTCCAGGTAATGTGCTGAGGCCATCCGCCAGCCTAGGGACGTGGCTATTCTAAATGTAATTCAGACCAGGAAAGTTTTGTCTCAAAAAATATAGGTTAAGGAAAATCCACATATCAATCAACTAAGATCATAGGTTTGGTTCACGTGTGGGCCAGTTACCTTTCCAGCTAAAAGAAAGATGATGGATCCTGTGCTCAGAGACTTAGAACTGGAAGAAACCTTAGAGATAATCTAATCCAGCCCCTGTATTTTACAGATGAGAAAAATAAGACCCAGAGACGTAGAGTGGTTTGCCCAAGGTCATGCAGTTAATTGTAGGGGCAAGATTTGGACTTAGGTCTTCTGATTCCCCAGTAGTCTGACCCTTCCATGTACGTAGGAGGAAAGTGCATGACTTGCCCCAGGTCACAAAGATAACATCCCTCTGTTCCATCCACATTTAATCCCAACCAGGTGCCTCATGATGAATACTCTTGGTTTCAAGGAGTAGACTGGACAGTGTGGATAATTCAGCGTAGTCCATATTCGCCACCAGAAGCAAGCCTCAACTCACTTTCATTGTCCAGTGGCAGGAGAGTCTTTGCAAAGGAAGTGACAGGATGTGCCCTATTCCCATTCAGGGCTTCTGGTCCTCAAGGTCTCAGCATTGGTATCCTCCTTCACTCCTCACTCTTCTTCGCTCCACTTGTCCACTCCACATTGATAAATCAATGAGTCCAACAAAAATTCATTAAGTGCTTGTTATGTCCCAAGCCCTATCCGAGACCCCAGGACTATAAAACTAATTATAGAAGCTTATGTAAAATACAGGGCAGCTAGGTGGCACAGAGGAGAGAGTACCAGGCCTGGAGTCAGAAAGACTCATCTTGGTGAACTCAAGTCTGGCCTCAGATACTTACTAGCTATGTCACCCTGGGCAAGCCACTTAACCCTGTTTGCCTCAATTTCCTCATTTGTAAAATGAGCTGGAGAAGGAGATGGCAAAGTACTCCACTATCTTTGTCAAGAAAACCCTAAATGGGGTCAGGGAGAGCTAGACACAGCTGACCGAACAACAGCACAAAAATGTAAAATAGATGCCATGTAAGTACAAGATGGTTTTAGCAAGAGTAGCAGTATTTGAGGGTCAACATGGGGAGAATCAGGAAAGGTATCATGTAGAAGGTAGTGCTGAAGCTAAGTTTTTGTTGTTGTTGTTTTTGCTTTTTGGAGGGTAATTGGGGTTAAGTGACTTGCCCAAGGTCACACGGCTAGTTTTTGTGTTAAGTGTCTGAGGTCGGATTTGAACTCAGGTCTGACTGACTCCAGGGCCAGTGGTCTATTCACTGCGCCACCTAGCTGCCACCCAGCCGCCCCCACTGCACCACCTAGCCACCTCTGAAGCTAAGTTTTAAAGGAAATGAGGGGTTCTGTGAAGTAGAGGTGAAAAGGGAGAACATTGCAGGCGTGATATGAGTGAGAAGAGCCAGTTTGGTTCCATGGGTGGGGAATCAGTGGCCTTGAGGCCACATGTGACCTTCTAGATCCAAACGTGGCCTTTTGACTGAATCTATTCCAAAGGCCACACTTAAGGATCTAGAAGACCGCATGTGGCCTCAAAGTCTTGGTTCCCCAACCCTGACTAAACCATAGGATTAGGGAAAAGGAACAAGGTATAATGAAGTGGGAAAGGTAGGTTGGGACCAGGTTATGGAGATTTATAAAAAAATAAATACAAGATAAATTTGGGAATGAAGTGATGGGGGTCAAGGAAAGGTCTCATGTAGAAGGTAACACGTGAGTTTTGAAGGAAAGTCAGGATTGTAAAAGGTACAGATGAGGAGGGAGAACATTCCAGACATGGTTGATGACCAGCATAAAGTGTAGAGATAGGAGATAGCATGTTTATATATGAGGAAATAGCAAGGCCAATTTGGCCAGACCTTAAATACATGAAAGGCCAAGCCTCTCAACAAGGGATGGTTTGGGGGCAGACTTCTTTCTGCACTGCCCCACCAGGATTAAATCTGGTCCATGTAAGTTCAGAGCTTGGACTGCTGCACCATGGGTTAGAAATGAATTTGAATATATACTTCACTATAATGTGTTACAGAAAAGTGAAGCCAGTTTGGTTTGTAAAATTTACCATGGAGAGGTCATATGTCTAGAGTCAGGAGTCTGACTATATTGGGGAAAGACTTTCATGGAACTGCTTTTTTTTTTTTTGAGGTGACTAAGATGTTTGGTAATGGTTGTGAGGAGCGCTTGTCTTTATTACAAGGGAAACTACAATCCTCCTTTTTCTGCCAAAATATGAATACTCTTGTGGTATTTCTAAAGTCTTTCTCCCGAGCCTGCCCCTCTCACAACTCAGATACTTGGGCCATGAAGCAATTCTTTAAGCTCTCCTACTATTACCAAATGACAAGGAATTCACAGTGGGTATGTGCCTATGCTTGTGTTTTGTTTAAACAGTGTGCCTGAGGATTGAGAAGGTGTCTTTGAGGTTAAGAGTTTTGAGTGAATGCCTCAGTGGTGCCCAGATAAATTTAGTTCCAAGTAATTGTCAAGCTGAGAAACAGAACCATTTTCATTTCAGCTCGGTCTTTTGAACATCTACTATGTAAGCATGAGGAGGACTTGACACTCTCTCTCTATCTCGTTTTCTCTCTCTCTCCCTCCCTCCCTCTCTCCCTCCCTCTCTGTCTCTCTTTCTATCTCTCCCATCCTCCCTTTCTTTTTCCCCCCTCCCTCTCTCTCTCCCTCCCTTCCTCGCTGTCTCTCTCTGTCTCTCTATCTCTTTTTCTCTCTCTCTCCCTCCCTTCCTCCCTCCCTCCCCCTTTCCTCTTCTCCTACACCCCTCCTCCATCTTTTTCTCCCTCCCTTCCCCCATACAAGGTATTGAAGAGACTATAGCAACTGAGGGGTTAAAAGAAAGGTCATATGTAGAAGAAGGTAGCTCTTTACTTGGACTTTGAAGGAAACAAGGGTTTCTTAGGGGCACAGATGAGAAGGCAGAGCATTCCAGGTATGGGAGATTGCCAGAAAAAAGGTGCAGAAGTTCCTTCTCTCCCTTTCTCTGTGTCTCTGTTTGTCTCTGTCTCTGTGTCTCATTCTCTGTCTGTCTGTATCTCTCTGTATGTCCCTCCCCCTCCCTACTTTCTCTGGGGAAATTTCTTAACATCTCTGAACTTCAGTGTCCCCATCTGCCCAATGGGGACAATATCTGTGGTAGCTCCTCTTTTAGCAGGTTGGAGTCCATATAAGATAATGGGTGTGGAACTATGACCATCCTGTCCCTACTGCCTGAAGGCCAGGTGCATTGGGCTTCATTCCTTCCCCAGAGTTCTCCAGTTCTCTTAAGGGGTTTGGGATGTGTCTAGTCTCTTCCAGTCGCTTAAATCCCCACTGATTGTTTTCCCAATTTTAGGAGATCCTCTGCACCTCAGTTCCATTTACAAAGGAATATTTATTTCAAAGGTTTAGAAAAAACAAATATACAAACATTTCCTCTAACACCCTATAATCCTATACCACCGCTGCATTGCCTCATTCTCCATAGAGAAGGGGATTAAGTTCACAGTTTAATTTAACTATGGTCCCACTAAATTCTAAATCCAAAGCACTAGAAGCTTTGCTTCTCAAGGCTTCCCTGCTCAGCTGGCAGTGACCTTCAGCCTGGAATCCTGCCTTTAAGGTCATCATGGCTCAGACTTCCAAGGTCTAGTGGTGGCATTTCAGGTGTCAATGATGCTTGGAAGCCAGAGAGGCTCTAGGGGGCCATTCTGCTTACATGGAAAGCTGCTCCACATAGAAACAACAGCTCTGATTTCACTCATTACCAGTAAAAAATATTTATAAACTGAAATACGAATAGCAAATTTCTTTGACACATTTGCTGGGTTTTCATCATTTCTTCTCAACACTCACCATGCAGTCACCCAGTTTCTCACCCATCGTATTGGTGACAAAACTGGCAGAATAACCTGTTTTCCTGACCCCTCCCTCATTCAGTATTCCTTCTTTCCTCATCTGTAAAACTCTTCGGACTGAATTTCAAAGACTTCTCACAATTTTCCACCCCACATTTCCAGTCTCCAACTTTCTCTCCAGACAAACTGAAACATTCTCTGCTCTCCGGGCCCCACCCCCCACTCTTTATCCTGATATTCCCTACCTTCATGCTTTTGTTCATTCTTTTCCTTAGGCTGAGAATGACCTTCCTCCTGTTCTCTACCTGTTGCATTACCCGTGGTGTTATTGTTCAGTCTTTTCAGTCATGTCCATCTCTTCCTGACTCCATTTGGAATTTTCTTGACAAAGATACCAGAGTGGTTTGCCATTTCCTTTCTCCAGCTTATTTTACAGATGAGAAAACTGAAGCAAACAGGGTCAAGTGACTTGCCCAGGG
Source organism: Petaurus breviceps papuanus (assembly GCF_028583685.1). NCBI lineage: Eukaryota > Metazoa > Chordata > Mammalia > Diprotodontia > Petauridae > Petaurus > Petaurus breviceps. The sequence continues at coordinate 9,234,750 of NW_027187358.1, forward strand.
TCACACAGCTAGTAAATAGCTGAAACCTGGTTTGAATTCAGGAAGATGAGTCTTTTTGACTCCAGGCCAACACTCTATCTATTGTGCCACCTAGCTGCCCTTGTGGGATTATTACCCAACCTTTGAAGCCTAGCTCAAATGCTCGTGACTACAGGAAGCCTTCCCTGATCTCCAGGACTCCCTTTATATAATATAATAATAAATATTATATAATAAATTAATAAAAATAATAAATAAATTTATATAATATAACAGCCCTTTAGTCAATCATCAAGCTGACCCTGTGCTAAACACTAGGGATATGAAGAAAGGCAGTCAGCAAGCATTTATTGATGGCCTACTATGTGCCAGAACAGTGCTAAGCTCTAGGGGTTCAAAGAAAGGCAAAAGACAGTCCTAGTTCTCAAGAAGGTCACAGTCTAATGGGGGATGTAACAGGCAAAAAAACAAGTGCCAACACGACTGTTTGCAAACCTACTAGGAAAGGTACCAACGCCAAAGCAGCCCCTGCCCCCCAGGCACATTCTAAGGGAGGAGACCACATATAGAGAGATCACTGGGAGCATCAGAAAGCTGTAGGGAATCTGAAAGGGGAAGGCCTTGGCAGCTGGGAGGGCCAGGAAAGGCCTCTGCAGAAAATGGCCTTGGAGCTGGTTCTGGAAGGAAGCCAGACATTCCTGCTGCCCTCATCTATTCCTCGGGTACTTCATGTCTTCTGTATTTACCTGTGCTTGGGGCCAGCTGCCTTACAAGCTCCCTGGGTACTGTGAGTCTCTCTGATCTTTACTGCTTCCCCTAGCTGGTAGCCCAAGGTTCTACCAACAAGAGGCAGTTAATAAGTGCATGCAGACCCAAATACAAACCTTCTCCCTCTTGGCAGCCATTAGGAAGGAGCCTTGGCCATGCTTTGCTAAGGCAGCAGATCGGAAGGGCTAGCAAACAGGGACATTTTCTCCCGTGTGATGGCTGTTATACTCCAACTGCAGGCATTAGTTTGCTGTGTCAGCACATTTTGGAGCTAGTCCCTGCCCTCTCTGGAAGTCGGAAACTGGGTCACATGCTGGAGAGGAGAGAGTTGAAAATATTTCCTGCTCCCACCACTGCCCTAAGTGAATAATGTTAAACAATGTCAAAAGTTCAAGTTCACAGATCCCTCAGAAAAAATGTCCCACAGACCCTCTGATTCTTTGTTTGAAAAGAATAATAATAATGAGAAGATTTCTCGTTTCCTTTGGAGGGGACATGCTTTCTGGTGCCCTGCAGTGTGTGACTCACACTGATCATAGATAGGCACTGAGCTTCTTATGGGGGTAGAGCCTGCTGTGGGCCAGGGGCTTTTCAAATACCTGAAATCCTGCAAGCTAAGTCCCGTTATTATTCTCATTTTACAGTTGAGGAAACTGAGGCAGAAAGAAGTCAAGCGACTTCCCCAGAGCCACACTAATAAATGTTGCAGGTGAGATTTGAACTCAGGTCTCCCTGACTCCATACCCAGACTCCCTAGTTGTTGTTCACTGGTTTCAGCTGTTTCTGACTCTTTATGACTCCGTTTGGGGTTTTCTTGGCAAAGATACTGGAGTGGTTTACCACTTCTTTCTCCAGCTCATTTTACAGGTGAGGAAACCGAGGCAAATAGGGTTAAATGACTTGCCTAGGGTCACACAGCTAGGCAGTATCTGAGGATAGATTTGAACTCAGGTCTTCCTAACTCCAGACCCAGGCTCCCTAACGGTAACTCATATTGTATGAGCATGAACTTGGGAGCAGATGAGTCAGAGCTTGACTTATCTCCAGACAAGGCACACACTAAGATAACTCGATTACTGCTTGATCTTAGAATCACAGATTTATAGCTGGAAGGGACCTTTGTATCCAACCCTCGCATTTTACAGATGAAGAAACAGAGACCAGCTCAGGATCCTACACATGACCTGTAAATATCTCAGGCATCAGAGGTGGAATTCAACCCCAGTTCTTCCTGGATCCAAGGCCAGAACCCCATCCATAAGCCATTCTGCCTAGAACTCTGATTTCCTAGGAGTTCTCCTTGCCTCTGCTCTCTCCTGGTTCTCCATTCTTCTCATTGCTGCCAGACAGATAATCCCCAAGTAATTATTTTCCTCAAGTCAATGGCCCCTCCTTGCCCTCAAGGTGAAGGCCCCCACCCCCATTTCCTATTTCCTTCCAAACATGTTTAACTTTTTTTCTTGTTGGGCTTACCATCCCATTTACCTTCTTATGCAAGTGTCATATTCTTTCCAGCTATAGAAAGCAGGTACACAAGTAATTATATTTCTGGGACTTCAGTCTCCTCTACTACTGCTACCCCAACCTCCTTCTGCTTCTCTTATGGAAATGCCTTCCTTCTTCTCAATCCATCCAAACCTGGGCCTTCTGGCAAGGCCCAGTTTCCATAACTCCATCCCCATGTTATTCAGGCCTTCTTGTTAACTTCCTCTTCATCTCATCTGTCACGTATTTGGAGTCTGTACTACACTCAATTCCACATCGTCTTATATTCATAGATGTGGTTTATTTGTGTCCATAATATTGCTGATGGTCCCTTTAAATGTGGACAGCCCTTTCTATTTTTCAGATGGCTTCCACATAACTAATCTGGACTTTGATGGAGAGTGAAGAGAGTGTGAAGCTGACCACTTTGGGCAGTTCTGCCTCTCTTAAATCCAGTTTCCCCATGAGTCAAGCTGTCACCCCACGATGTCATCGGTCTTCTTCATAATGAAGGACAACATAAATAATCTTATTAAGTTGCATAGCAGTCCTGTGAGGGAGGTAATACCAGTGTTATCATTCCCAAAATCAAGATAAAGAAACTAAGACTCAAGTCTCTTCTGAGGAAAGAAATCTTTCTAAGGTCCCTTCCCCCCTTAATATTCTCTGGGTCTCTCATTTAAAAACTGGCCACATAAGAGCTTGATATCAGATGGTATTAGTCTGAAGACATTGTTTCACTATATCTTCAGCCTCTTGAGGGCTGGATATGGGACCTCTCATATTGATGTAGAGTATAGAGTAATTGATAAATATTTGTCCTTTCTGTGATTTGCAAAAACTCTAGTCGATGACCCAGTGGTATCAGAGATTTTTCCCCTGTGTCTGGGGAGGAAGCAAAAATCTTCTGCAAGACATAGGCTTCATTTTGGCAGCAATGGGGAACGCTTTGGGATATCATCTAGTAAAGATTTCCTACCTCAAAGACTTCCCTACTTCAGATTTCCGTGGGATATGACTCCTTATCTAACTGGATATGCCAATTCACAACAAAGCCCCTATCTCATGTCAGAGAATTGTTCACGGTATGATTATTCTTTTGTCTATGCAGGGATTTGAAACTGGATAATATTCTTCTCGATGCAGAAGGTCACTGTAAGCTGGCTGATTTTGGGATGTGTAAGGAAGGGATTTTGAATGGTGTGACCACGACCACCTTCTGTGGAACTCCCGATTACATTGCACCAGAGGTGAGTTCTCTGTCCACAGTGGGCTGTACAGCCCACAAAGGTGTACCAGGTAACGAAGTTTTCCCAGGTACTGCTCTGGCCTTTCTGCTAAAAGGAACTGTGATCACTGTGGAGGTGGGAGTAGAGGAGAAGCCTACTGAACTCAGTCAGAAGTGACCAAAATTGCCAACTGATGACAGGCCAGAACTAAAAGAAACACATCTCCCCTAATGTTCTTTCACTGCTAGACAGCCTATGAAACCAATAAGAGCAAGCAGCTTTATCACACAGAAATCACTAATGATAAATCCAGGACTCTTTATCACCTCAAGGGATTTGGTTTGGATTTTTTTTTCTCCCTTAAAAGCAATAGGACAGGATAGGAAAGGGAAGGGATATTTTTCTGTATGTTTAAGTTGAAAATGGTAACGAAGTTGGTGATTTCATCTCTTTTCAGTGCTTTTAAAAGTAAAAACAGGGGCGGCTTGGTGGCACAGTGAATAGAGCACTGGCCCTGGAGTCAGGAGGACCTGGGTTTGGATCCGGCCTCAGACACTTAACACACACACACACACACACACACACACACACACACACCTAGCTGTGTGACCTTGGGCAAGTCACTTAACCCCAATTGCCCTCCAAAAAAAATTGCAAATAAATAAATAAAAGTAAAAACAAATAAACTTTTCCTAAAGTTTGTGTTTGTTCTCAGTTTCTCCACATCAACCTGGTGGATGGACCAGGGAAACATTGAATTCACTATAGGGTGCTAAAGATCATTTTCAGCATTGTCTATGACAGGTCCTTAAAAAAGAACAATTGGAAAGGGAAACAAATGGGTGTTCATAAGCCCTTCCCTCCCCCCACTCCAAGGATGCTCTTTCAGTCATTCATTTTCAAAGCACTCAGTAGATACCTCATCTAATATGTGAATTCTCTGAAGAGCAGAGAGGACCAGTCAGTCTTTAACTCATATGACCTTTCAGCAAGTGCTCCAGGAAATTCAGGTGTGGGAAGTCAGGAAGCCCCATTCTGGACCCAGCTCCACCACTAATTTACTGTGTAACCTCAATCCAGTCACTGAACCTCTCTGACAGGTTCCTCCTCTGACAGATGGGGAGAGTCATAGGACCTGCCCTAACAGGGCTCTTGTGAAAATGTAAAGGAGATTACCTAGGTGGACTTGGAAAGTACAAGCAGATATACAAACATATGTACAAATAAGTATAGAAATGGAAGGATCTGTGGTCATTAGAAGCAAGGGATAAAAGGAATGAGAGGTGTCATGCTGGGGTACTTGTTGAACTTGCCCCAACACTTTTCTCCTCACTGTATGTCCTATGCTTTGTATGTCCAGCTGCCTTCCCCAGATCTTACCTCCTCATTCACATCCATCTCAGGCTGCTGATTAACCCTGTTTTCCTGGCAGAACCATGACCTGGACACTTCCATCTCTGGAGTCAGTTCCTGTATGTTTTCCCCCAGTTCTAATTCCCTTCCACACTGGGTGTTGACTGCAAAGCCAGATGCCCTCTCACATGATGCAGGCTGTCACCACTTCAGTCTTCAAGAAGGCAATTAGGAAGTAGAGATTATCAGAGCTAAGTCTAGCAGGAATCTCACAAAAGATGGCGCCCCAGAAGAAGTGGGAAGCCTCTGGGAAGGGTGAACAGGGTGTTAGGAAGGATTCAGTCAGATCTACCTGAAAGATAGTGTAAAGTTCACTCAAAGGTCACCTTCCCAACCTACTGGGAGACTTAACTCCTGGCTTTTTCTCATCTAGAACAAGAAAGCAAGCAGGGTAGGCTTCATGGAGGAAGTGGGATTCAGAGTGGACCTACTAGGAAAAGAAGAGATTAAAAGGGTGTCTCTCTTCTTAGTTAAAGACTTTGTTTTTAATAGCCCTCTTCTGACCTTAAGGCTTCATGGTAAAGAAAAAATTAGGTCCTCGTCATAAAAATCAGGGAGCTCTCCCATTTCCAGTGGGGAGCACTGGATGATTATAGAACAAGAAAGTGAAATGATAAAAGTGATGCCTTGGACTTTCCCATAAACTCCACCCAGCCTTTAAGCAGAGCTCTTCAGAGGCAGCTGCTAGGATGGATTTGTATTTTATTTCTTTCTCCTTCCTCTGCCCTCCCTCTGGTGTTGATGCTGTTGAACAAAGAAAGGGGAATGTGCAGAATCAAGAACTTGAAAAACTGGGCAATAGCAGCGTGCTCTCCAGGACCCATGACAACGATGCTTCCACCCCTTCATCCCAAAGCTCTACACTTTGAGCATTTCTGCAGCAGAGGAAGTAAGCTGTGCTGAACCATGCACGTCCTTACTGATCTCCCTTTGTGGGCACCCATTTCATAGTATTGTACGATTGAGAACTGAAAAGATTATGGAATTATAGGACTCCAGACTAAAAGAGAACCTTACAGCTCACAGAAGGCAGTCCAAGAAACCTCAGAGTCCAGTGCTCTGTGCTGTGAGATCAAGGTCAAGGTCAGGGCACAGAATTTTTGTGGAGTTGTTTCAGCCATATCTTACTCTTCATCATCCCATTTGGGGTTTTCTAGGCAGAGATACTGGAGTGGTTTGCCATTTCCTTCTCCACCTCATTTTATAGATGAGGAAACTGAGGCAAACGGGTTAAGTGACTTGCCCAGGGTCACACAGCTAGGAAATGTCAGAGGCCTGTCAGTCTATCCACTATGCCACCTAGCTACCCCCAAGCTATGGAATAGAACAAAGTTAACTATTGTACATGGTAGAGAACCTGTGGCTTTGCCCTTGCTATTACCATGCTCTTAGATATCAAGATAAACGACATAGGAAGTAACAGGCTTACCAGCCAGTGAAGAATTTCGAGCTGACTACATTTCCTCAGATCCCTTTCTTTATTCCTAATTCTGCAACCTGTCAATACTAAATAGGAATGAGCACATTAGGCTGGAGCCAGACCCCTCAGTCCTGCCTCTTCCTTTGCTAGCTTACTGCTCTGGAATCTCAGAGCTCAGCCAGAGACTGGTGCCTCACACTGGGAGGCTTCCCTTGACAGTCCCCACAAGAATCACAAGGACCAGGGACATGGAAGGATGTCCTGTTTTAGAGGAGTAGCTCAGCCCCAGAAAGGCTGTGGGGCTATTACCAAGCCACATGGCCAGACAGGATATGGAGAATTTGGGTCTGCAAACCCTGTTCTAGTCTAAGCTTGACTTCTTCATTGAAGCTTGTTCTTTACTAAGTTTTATAACCTCAGGTACTTCCCTACTAAGTGTTTGGAGTTTAGAACTGGAAGATATATTAGAGATCATCTAATCCAATTCTCTCATTTGCAGACAAGGAAATTGAAACACAAATATTGCTGCTTGTCCATGGTCACAAGGAAACAGTTCACCAGATTCAAATCTAGGCCTTTTGGCTCTAAACTAGACTTCAGAGTTTATGTGTATGCCTAGACCTCAGTTTCCTTATCTGTTAAGTAAGGGGATGGTGGTAAATCATCTATAGCTTCCCTTTCTGCTCTATAGTCTTTGTTTCATGTTCCCAATTCATAATAATTCTAGAGTGGAGGGAACCTGGAGATACCCTTGCATTCATCCCACTTTTTTTTTTTTTTTTGCCTTTTGGAGGGCAATTGGGGTTAAGTAACTTTCCCAAGGTTACACAGCTAGTATTTTTTTGTGTGTGTGTGCTAAGTGTCTGAGGCTGGAACCAAACTCGGGTCCTCCTGACTCCGGGGCCAGCACTTTACTCACTGTGCCACCTAGCCACCCCATTCATCCCACTTCTAAGTGAACTGCCATCTAACCTGTTTCAGACAGATAAGGATGGATTATGTATCATGTGGGAAAGCCATGTTGCATTTTTTAGTCGTGGGGCTAGCTCAGGGATGGCTTCTGTGTTGGTCAGGCACACAGCATTGGCACACACCTCTCTTAATTAGGAGTGGCTTCTCTAAGGAAGAAAAAACAGTCAGAAAAAGATCAGCATTCAGAGCTACCATCTCTTGCCCTTTCCCCTTGTTGTCTGCCCAAGCTTTATTTGACTCTTGCTAGGATCCTGGCCTTTCCATTAACTAGCTTTTTCCTGCCCTGTACAGATCCTTCAGGAGTTGGAGTATGGCCCCTCAGTGGACTGGTGGGCCCTAGGAGTGCTGATGTATGAGATGATGGCCGGGCAGCCCCCTTTTGAAGCTGACAATGAAGATGACCTCTTTGAGTCTATCCTCCATGATGATGTCCTCTACCCAGTCTGGCTCAGCAAAGAAGCTGTCAGTATTCTCAAAGCAGTGAGTGTCTCTCCTTTAACCCCCTTTTTTATTCCTCTATCCCTGCCTCATGACATTTCTTTTTTTAATTTAATAATATTTTGTCAGTTAACAAGCATTTGGGTTTTCCTCCCCTTCCCTACCCTTCCTCCACTGAAAAGAAAAAAGAGAAATCTTTTGTGAAATAATATGCCTAGTCAAGGAAAACAAATCCCCACATTGGCCATGTCCAAAAATGTATGTTGCCTTCTGCATCTTAAGTCCACCACTTCTCTTTTGGAAGGTGGATAACATGCTTCATCATTGGTCCTCTAAAATAGTAGCTGATTATCACATTGATCAGAGTTTGAAAGTCTTTCAGAGTTGTTGGTCTTTAGAATGCATTTTCATGTAAATTGTTCTCCTGGTTCTGCCCACTTCACTCGCATTAGTTCATACAGTTCTTCCAGGAGTTCTCTAAAGTCATCCCTTTCAACATTTCTTATGGCACAACAGCATTCTATTACATTCATATGTGATAACTTGTGTAGCTGTTCCCCATTTGATGGGCATGCCCTTCATTTCCAATTCTTTGCCACTACAAAAAGGGTTGTTATAAACATTTGTATACACATGCATGCTTTTCCTCTTTGTTTTGATCTCTTGTGGTAGAGACCCAGCAGTATCTCTGAATCAAGTGGTAAACAGTGCTTGTTTCTTTCTCATTCTCCCATTCATCATCCTCTCCCTCTCCCCCGCCCCCCCCCCCCCCCCTCCTTCCCCCCCCCCCCCATCTGTCTCTCCATTTTTCCCTCTCTCTTCTTTTCTCTTCCTCTCCTTCCTTGATTCTCTTTCTCTCATCTCTCCTATCATCCTCCTGTGTCTTTTTTGTTCCCTTTCATAGCTGAATTGGAGAACCTAAGCGTAGGCATTTTACCAGTTCAGGCACAGTTCAGAGGCTGCTGTCAGAAGGACATAGCCTGGGATAAATTATTCTTCTTGTGGGAAAGAAACAGAATGTTTGTGTTCTCTGTGGTTGTACACTCTCTAAATCTGTCTCCTCCAGCAACAGATTTCAGGGCGGGGAGGAAGAAGGACCAAAATGCAACCAATTTAAGCTACTTTGTTATCTTTGATCCCTAACACATCACGTTCTGGGAGCTGGCTGGAAGGGGAGGGAGGCATCAGGTAGGGATCTGTATGAACGCTGTGCTCCTGTCTAACATGCTACCCAATTGGGCTGTGTTCACTTCACTTACCAGCCTGGTGGCTCAAGGAGGAGGGAGGGCGGGGGGTGGGGGGGAGGAGAGAGAGAAAGAGAGAGAGACAGAGACACAGAGAGAGAGAGAGACAGAGGGAAAGAGAGAGAGACTGAGAATATGAATTAAATAAAAATAGCATCTTCATAGCAGTGTGACTGATCATAAAAGCTCCTGCCCACAATATTAGCAGCTTGGTTGAACAATCTCTACCACACAGATTCCTCCCACATCTCAAAATGCTTCATGCTTCACAGCACTGTCATATTCTCATTGTATCTTCCTGAAAATTCTATAAAATGCCCCTTTGGCAGGTGGGAAATTGTTGGGGCTATGTTGATCGGGATATACTGTCTTTTTACCTCTATTTAGCTTTACAAATCTTGAGATCACAGGATTGAAATTGGAGTGAATCTTAAAAATCAAATCATTTGGGGGGGCTTCAGGAAAGGAAGGAAGGATGGAGGGAAGGACAGAAGAAAGAAGGAAGGAAAGAGAGTGGGAAGGAAGGAAGGAAAGAGAGGAGGAGGAAGAAAGGATTTATTAAGCACCTACTGTGTGCCAGATATTACACTAAGTACTCTGCAGTTATTGTGATGCCCACAACTATTATTACCCCCATTTTACAGTTGAGAAAGTAAGGCAAACAGTGACTTGTCCACATAGTAAGTATACTAATAAGTAATGAGTCTAATGCCAGGCCCAGCATTCTATCCACTACACCACCTTGCTGCCTCTGTATGATTTAGTGAAATTACAGTGGATTTATAGTCAAAAGACCTGGGTTCAACTTTTGACTCTGGCTTTTATTAGCCGGCTCATTTAGCTTCCAGGGACTTCAGTGTCCTCATATGTAAAATGGGGTAAATTATATTTATACCCCCTACCTTAAAGATTTATGGTGACTAAAGTGCTTTATAAAAACTGAAGTGTTCTGTATGGATAAGCTGTTTATTACCCTACTACTTCAGTTAGCCTCAGTGACCTCCAGTCTCTCCCTTCTCCAACCCATCCTCCACAGAGCTGCCAAAGCGATTTTCCTGAAGCATAGGTCTGACCATATCATTCCCCCGTTTTCTTCTATTGTCTCTCCAAACTGCAGTTTAGCATTTAAAACCCTTTACAACCTGGCTATACTTGACCTTTCCAGGTGTATTATAATCACTCCCCTTCATGGACCCTACCAAACTGGCTTAAATTGTTATTCCTTCACCATCTCTGACCTCCACGCCTTTGCCCAAACTGCCTCCCTTGCCCAGAATGTACTCCCTCCTCACCTCTGCCCATTAGAATTCTCCAAAATTCACAGCTCAGATGCTGCCCCTATAAGAGAATCTCTTAGCCCACCCTCCAGGTGTTAGTGCTCCCCCACTATGAAATAACCTTATGTTTACGTTGTTTACATTTTTCATGTGTTTACTGTTTTCCCCTAATAGAATGTAGAATCCTTGAGGGCCTAACAAAGTGTCTTGCTTTGAATACTTTGACCCAACTTTGATATAATTAGTGCTTAATAAATATTTGTTGATCAGCTGATTCTTGACTCTCCATTTCATTCCTCCCAGTGATTCAATAAGGTAGAACAGTGGAGAGAGTGCTAGACTTGGAGCCAGGAAGACCTGAGTTCAAATCCTGCCTCTGACACATACTAGCTATGTGACCCTGGACAAATCACTTAACCTTCATCTGCCTCAACTTCTCATCTATAAAATGGAGATAATAATAGCAACTACCACATAAAGTTGTGAGCATTAAATGAGATCATTTTAAAGCATTACATAAGGAATAGTTCTAAGCTTTAATAGCTTGAATTATTGAATAAGGTTTATTAACACTAAAACTTTTGAAACATCCTGGATGTTATTTTCATTATTCCTTAAGTCCCCAAATGTACCCCCATATCTCATGTTTATGAGATGACTTGATGACCCTAATTTAGTGGGAAGATTAAGGTCATGTATGAAGAACACTCTCAAGTCTGTTCCAAAACTTGTATGCTTCCTCACCTACTCTGTCCTTCTTCCTTTCTGTCTCAGGAAAGGAGGTATCCCAGCTTCTTGCTAAGTTTATCCCTCTTTCTCTCTGAAGCATTTGGCACCATCCACGATCCTTTGTGCATCAGCTTTGCCCCTGTGAGCTCAAAGATAAGCTTTCCTGATTCCCCTTTTATTTCTCTAATTATACATCTTTTTAAAAGTTTTATTTTTAAATGAAAAAAAAATTGCCTTAAGAAGTATTTTGATGAAGCTGGGAAAAAATGAAATAGCCTGATTTGTATGCTTGTAATAAACAGCTTTTTAAAAAATTATTTTATTTTTAATTTATGGAATAAAACAAGCATTTCCATAACATAATAAAAAAGGATGATTGCACATGAAGCTGCAAATCTTTTGGGCACAACTAGCTATTCCTTTTAAAGATATAATAAAGTTATCATGTCAATTTCTTTTTTCCTTTTTTTTCTTTTTCTTTTCTTCCCCTTTGTTGGCAACCTGCCCTCTTCTGCCACCCTACAAGGCAGGCATTTTACAACGCTCTATCTTTAGTCTTCTTCTCTCTATATACTTTCTCCTTTATAATCTCATTTTTTTCCCAGAGCATTAACTATCCTCTCAATGGAGATGGCTCCCCAATCTTTTCTTTTATTTTTATTTAATAATTTTAAATTTTTTTCGATTACATGGAGAGATAGTTTTCAACATTTGATTTTGTAAGATTTTGAGTTCCAATTTTTTCTCCTTCCCTTCCTTCCCTCCTCCCTCCCCAAGACAGCAAGCAATCTGATATAGGTTATACCTGTACAATCATGTTAAACATATTTCCACATTAGTCATATTGTGAAAGAAGAATCAAAACAAAAGGGAAAAACCACAAGAAAAAAAAGTGAAAATAGTATTCTTCAATCTGCATTCAAACTCCACAGTTCTTTCTCTGGATTTGGATAGCATTTTCCATTACCAGTCTTTTGGGATTGCCTCAAATCATTGTATTGCTGAGAAGAACTGAGTCTATCATAGTTGATCATAGCACGATATTCTTACTATATACAATGTTCTCCTGATTCTTCTCACTTCACTCAGCATCAGTTATCTAAGTCTTTCTGGGTTTTCCTGAAACCCACCTACTCATCATTTCTTATTGAACAAGTGGTTATATTCATATACCACAACTTGTTCAGCCATTCTCCAATTGATGGGCATCCCCACAATTTCCAATTCTTTGACACCACAAAAAGAGGTGCTAGAAATATTTTTGTACATGTGGGCCCTTTTTCATTTTTTATGATCTCTTTGGGAGATAGACCTAGTAGTGGTATTTCTGGATCAAAGATACCCTGTGATGCACACTTTGGTTGCCCTTTGGGCATAGTTCCAAATTCCTCTCCAGAATAGTTGGATAAATTCACAACTCCACCAACAATACACAAGTGTTCCAATTTTCTCCCATCTTCTCCAGCATTTATAGTTTTCCTTTTTAGCCATATTAGCCAATCTGATAGGTGTGAGGTGGTACTTCAGAGTTGTTTTAATATGCATTCTCTAATTAATATTGATTTAGAGCATTTTTTCACATGACTATAGCTTTAATTTCTTCATCTGAAAATTATCTCTTCATATCCTTTGACCATTTATTAATTGAAGGATGATTTGTATTCTTACAAATTTTATTCAGTTCTCTATATATTTGAGAAATGAAGCCTATATTGGAGACACTGTAAAATTGTTTCCCAGCTTTCTGCTTCCCTTATAATCTTGGTTGCATTGATTTTATTTGTACTAAACCTTTTTAATTTAATGTAATCAAAATTATCCATTTTGCATTTCATAATGTTCCATATCTCTTATTTGGTCATAAATTCTTACATAGATCTGCAGGCAAATTATTACTTGCTTTCCTAATTTGCTTATGGTATCACCCTTTGTGGATAACTCCCCAGTCTTTATCTACTCTCTTGATCTATATATTTACATTTGCAAATGCATACAGGATATTGTGTCAGTGTCCTTGGAGCAAACTTCAAACTCATCATGTTCAAAACCAAGTTTTTATTCTCCTCCTGACTTCAATATGTCTGTCAATGACACCATCATTTGCTTGCCCGTACTCCCAAGTACATAGATTTGGAGTTGTCTTTAACTCTTCCCAATACACTTCTCATGTCCCTTCTCTAAGTCCTTTTGATTCCATTTCTGCAACTATCTGCTGCTTTCAATTCCCAATGCCACTACCATGGGGCAGGCTAGCATTACCATGTGCCAATTATACTTTAGCCCCCTAACAGATGGTGTCATCTCCATTGTCTCACACTCCAGTCTATCTTTCATATTACTCAATCAAAAATTATTTATTGAGCACCTGCTACATGTGACGTACTGTGCTAGGTGCTGGGGATACAAGTACAAAGAATGAAATGTATATTATTATGTTGTATCATATTATGTTGTTACATTATATTATAACATTCTGTGTTATATTAGTCATATTATGTCATGTCCTCATATACATTGTCATATTATGTTATATCATATTATATTAGTTTATGCAGAATACAGATAAAGAAGAAATGGATCAAGGTAGTTAAGAAGGGAAGTTCCTAGAAGTTGGGGGGATAAGGAAAACCTTCCTATAAGAACAAAGATCTTTAACCTAATCTTTTGGGGTCTGTAAATAGATTTCAAGGGGTCTGTGAATTTGGATGGGGAAGAAAATACATCTTTATTTTCACTAACTTTTAACGGAAACTATTCTTCTGGGGAGTCCACAAGGATCTTCACAAGGCTATCAAAAGGATCCATGGCATAAAACAAGTTAATAACTCTTGATGAAGATGATGGTACTTGGGCAGCATCTTGAAGGAAGAGGGGTTGTCTAAGAGGCAGAGCTTGGGACGGAGGTATTCTAGGTATGAGGGTAGCTGGTTCAAAGGAGATGGAATGCTATGTGGATGGAATAGAGAAGGCCAGTCTGGCTGAATTGTAGAGGGAGGGAGAGTGATATGTAATGAGGCTGGAAAAATGGCTTGGGGCCAGGTTGTGAAGAACTTTCAAAGCTAAACAGAGGAATTTGTGCTTTATCCTAAAGGCAATGGGGAGGCACTAGGGTTGACTGTGGAGGAGAGGGACATGGTTAGAACTGAGTGTAAAGTAAATTTTGCAATAGTTCGAGTGATGAGGGTCTAAGATAGGGCTTAGACTCTCATGATACAGAGAATGGGCTCAGGGGGAAGAAAGGTTGTAGTTGGAGAGATATCAAGATTTGGTATCTGATCAGATCTATGGGGCAAAGGGGGCTGAGGAGTTGAAAATGATGCTGATATTACCAGAAGACTAGGAGAATGGTGATGCCATTTATAGAAATAGTGAGGAATGAATGAAGTGTGGGTTGTTGGGTAAGGGGTGTAATGACTTCTGTTTTGGACTTGCTGAGTTTGAGATGTCTCTCGACATCCAGTTTGGAAGGTCCAAGAAACATTGAGATATCTCTTAACATTCAGTTCGGAATTTCCAAGAAGCATGGGATGATGTGAGACTGAAGCTCAGGATGGAAACATAGATCTGGGGGTTATTGGTATAGAGATGATAATTACTGCCAAAAAAATCTTTCTGCATCGATATGGTCATGTCACTCCTCTCCTCAAAGAATCCTTCTTTCCTACTGAATAAAGTTCAGAATCTTTGCCTGGCATTCCTATGCCTCTGTGCCTCTCCAGCATTATCTAATGCTAATGCTCTGTTATATTCTAGATAAAGTCAAGTGATATCTATTCTCAGAACATTGACACTTCTATATCTTTGCGCAGACCCCTCTCTTCATCTAAAGTGTCCTCCACTTCCCTCTTTCACTGCCTCTTGAAGTCCTACCCATGCTTTCAAACCCAACTCTGAGTCTACCTTCTTTTCTTCAGACTTTACATAGCACTTTGATGGCCCTTACTTACTATGTATTATTTTTCAGTATCATTTTTTGTGTGCGTATATGTCATATCTTCCATTAGATTTTAAGACCCATCAGGGTCATTCATTTTCTACACCTATCTCTCCCAAGCCTGCAGTGCACATAGTAGGCATTTAAACGTCTGTCAAATTGGGTTTGTTAGACAGTCAGCTCCCAGCTTACTTCAGACACAGTCACTGTGATTCATTTTGTTAATGGACCCTGTGAACCATTAAGTCTTTAGTCAGCTGGAGGTCAGTCTATGGGCAGGGGTCAATTCAGTTTAATAAACATTTATTAAACACTTACTATGCACATGGGTTGGTCTGCATCCAGGGGATGAAGGACAATCTGTACTCAGACTTAGAGGTCAAATTTTGGTCAGAAACAAGGGGTCAATCCATGACCAACATTAGTGGCTCAGTCTTTGGCCAATGTTAGAGATCAGAATGTGACCAAGGTTCAATTAAATTCAATTTAGCAAACATTTATTAGGCACTATGCAGAAGGATTAGTTTACATCCAGTGTTGAGGGACAATCTGTACTCAGATCTCAGGATCAATTTCTAGTCAAAACCAAGGGTCAATCTATGACCAATATTAGGGGGTACAGGCTTTGGCCATTGATAGAGATCAATCCATAACCAGAGTTCAAATCTGTTGAATAAATATTCATTAAGCACCTGGTATATACACAAGTGTCAGTTTCCAGGCTTAGAGGTCAGTATGTGGCTGAGGTTAGGAGGTCAGTAAGCGGACTAAGATAAAGGTGAGCCTATGATTGCAGAGTAATAATTGAGGAATAATAGCAATTATTTATATAGTGCTTTAAGGTTTGTAAAGCACTCTACATGTTACCTCATTTAATCCTCACAATAGCCCTGTTAGGTAGGCACCCTCATTTTACAGATTAGGACATTGAGGCCAAGAGAGGTTATATGATTTCTCCACATTCACACAGCTACCATGTTTCCCTGATAATAAGACACTGTCTTATTATTTTTTTGGACAGAAAAATACCAGAGGGCTTATTTTCAGGGGAGGGCTTATTTTAATGAACATTGACAGCAATTTTAATAAACAGGTAAATGTGAACAAAAAAATGTACCTTTATTCAATAAGCAAATCACTGGGGAAGAACAGGATAACGCGCTCACTGCTGCAGCTCTGATTGGATGCAGCTCGGAGCGCGGTGTGCATTTCACGGGGGGGGGGGTGGACGGTGCATACAGAGGGTACCATAATGTAGCGTGTAGCGCAGGGGATCACCTTCACTACAGTAGCAATCTCAATAGGGCTTATTTTTGGGGGAGGGCTTATTTTAGAGGAATCTTACACAGTAAGGGGAGGGCTTATTTTCGGGATAGGTCTTATTATCGGGGAAACCCGGTAGTAAGTGTCTGATACAGATTTTGAACTCAAGTCTTCCTGATTCCAGAGCCAATACTATCCATTGTACCACTTACTGTCTAAGAAGAGGAGAATAAAGAATGTATTTATTCATTTCTTCCATTTCTTATTTTTTTGCTCATTCATCTAACCATCCATCCATCCATCCATCCATCTTCCATCCATCCATTGATTCAGCCAGTCTTTTCTGAATGCTGGTTATGTTGCCCATCCCTGACACTGTGAGGAATCCAAGAGTAGAAAAATATGGTTTCCTTCCTCTGTGAGTGAAGTTTAGAGTTCAGCTGGGGAGATGACTCATAGCCATGAAAATCACCAAGGAAGCGACTTCACCTCTCAGTGTCAGTTTCCTCATCTGTCTTTTGAATTTGTGTCTTTTGTCCCTTGGTCCAGCAAACAACTCTACATCTCAAGAAGTGTCTACCAGACATTTCCTGTGCTTGGCCTGTAGGAGAGACAAGGGAAGGGGACCACAGGGTCCGGAGGAGTCTATAATCTCATTCAAACACATGAATCAATTAGATATCAGCAAGAGAATGGTAAGGAATAAACTTGGGATGGATAATGCAGGCAATACTACATACAGCTAGTATTGCCTAAAGCTTAATTAGGACTGTGAGATGAGGAGGAAGAAGAGGCTGAAGATCACCAGAGTCAGTTTCCCAGAATACCATTATAGTCTAGTTTTATTAATATTCAGCCTCTCTGAAGATCCATTCCTTTGACCTTCTCAATTTTTGAATAAAGGTGATTTAGCTTATAACTCAGGGAATGTAAAACTAATATCAGGATATTGGCTCTTGGGGATGAAATCAATAGTCTGTATCTTCTGTATTGGAAACCTGTATCATTTGCCCTTTGGCCTCTCCTCCCTACCCTCTCCCCTTCTAAATGGAGAGCAAGGAGGGGGAGCAGAGCAGGTATGGAGGGAGGCATCTCCCCATTCCTTAGATGGATATTTGCAAGAGAGTAGTCATTTAATCAAACCAAGTCAAGGCACTCATGTGCAAGCATCTCTTTTTTATCATACGGTATTAGGGAAATGCCTGTTTTATTCCATTAATTAAAAATAAAATAAATATTTTAAAATCACCTACTATGTGCCAGGCACTGTGCACTGGAGATACAAAGAAAGGTAAAGATGGTCCCTGCCCTCAAGGAAACCACTGTCTAATGAGGAAAACAATATGTAACCAACAATATATAGATGAGATATGTACAAGATAATTTGGAGATCATTTCTGGAGGACGGGATTAGCATTAAAAGGGAGCAAGAAAGGCTTTTTGCAGGTGAGATTCTAGGTGATAGAAGGAGAAAGAGCATTCCAGGCTTGGGGGAGAAAGCCAGTGAAAATGCCTGGACTCAGGCGATTGAGTATCTTGTGAGAAACAGCAGAGAGGCTAATGTCACTGGAATAGAATGTATTGGAGTATGGAAAGGGGGCAGTAAGATGGAAGAAGAATGAAAAGGAAGAAGGGGCCAGGTTATGAAGGGCTTTACAAAGCAAACAGGATTTTATATTTAGTCCTGAAGGCAATAGGGAGCCACAACAGTTTATTGAAAAGAGAAGTGAGATGGTTAGACTTGGACTTCAGGAAGATTGCTCTTACAGCTAATGGGGAAGAGTAGACTGGAATGGGGAGAAAGACGTGAGGGAGGGGAGACCCACCAGAAGACTATTCAGGTTGAAGTCAGGGTCTAGCTTAGGTTAGCAGAAGCTTAAGGCAGCCCTGGTCTTCTGGGTCCTATTACTCTTTCTGGGCACTTAACTGCCCCATCCCCCACCTCCCACCCTTATTTTGGCCATTTGTTCTTTATTCTAGCACAGAGATTTAAACCCCTAGCATTAAACCTTACCATCAGGGGGCCTTAGCCTCCTTCCATTTAATAATTTAATAAATATAGTAATTAGGGCATCTAGATGGCACAGTGGAGAGAGTGCCAAACCTGGAGTCGGGAAGACACATCTCTTGAGTTCAAATCCAGCTTCAGACACTTACTAGCTGTGTGACCCTGCGCAAGTCACTTAACCCGGTTTGCCTCAGACTCTTCATCTGTAAAATGAGCTGGAGAAGGAAAAGGCAAACCACTCTTTGCCAAGAACACCCCAAGTGAGGTTATAACGAGTCAGACATGACTGAAAATGAACTCAACAACAACAGTGTATAGTAATTAGATTTAAAACCTCTATATTTAGACTCAAAAGAACTGCATTCAAATTCTGGCTTTGCTCCTTACTAGCTGTGTGATTATGGATTAAATACCTAATCTCTCCTCATCCATAAAAAGTAAGATTAGAGAATCCTTGAACTGGTAATCTCATGGGCTTTTTGGGAAAAACTCTGTAAACTCTAAAGAATCATACAAATATAAATTACTTTTAACTAGCATTTAGCTTCTCCTCTGCCTAACACTTACCTATTTCACTGTTTATCCCTTTATCCAAACCACTTCCCATCCATTCCTACCATTTAGATTTACCCAATCAATCAGTCAATAATCATTTACTAGCACTTGGCATCAGGCACTGTACTTGGCCATGAGGATATATATCAGTCAGTTCAGTTGTTTTTAGCCATGTCGTAACCCCATTTTGTGTTTTTTTTGGCAGAGATACTAGAGTACTTTGCCATTTCCTTCTCCAGATCATTTTACAGATGAAGAAACTGAGGCAGAGTTAAGTGACTTGCCCAGGGTCACACAGTCAGTGGCAGAGGCCAGATTTCAACTCAGGAAGATGAGTCTTCCTGACTCCAGGTCTGAAACTCTATTCTTTGCACCACATAGCTGCCCTGTTTTAAAAACACAAAACCACACTAAAGCATTTGGAACACCTCATATATTTTGTGAAATCTGCCCGACGTGTTATTGTTCCTTCTCTTCTATGCTTCCTTGCTATTAAGGTCCAAGTGCATGAATTCCATTGTTCTTGATTGAAGGAATGATTTGTAAAAATTATCTTTGCAAACTGTTCCCACTTTTCTGCTGTGTAGTTCTGCTTCCACTTTCAGCCTAGAATGTTCTTGGGGTGACTTTGCTTTAGTTGGATCCCTTACCATGGTTTCTCTGAACTGGCCTTACCTTCCACTCCTTTCTGCTCTAGGAGACAGTACAGCTCATTTCCATCTATCATCCTGCAATGTAAAATTTTACAAATGAGTTTGTATCCTAACCTCATGTTGCTTTTGGCAGCCTTCTATTTATGTTTGGCAAGTAAGACAGATGTTTGCTGATTAAGGTGATTTCTGGGCTCTTTTAGTCTCCTTACTGTGGCAGTTAATTTAGGTTAGACTTCTAATTAAAAGTATTATAGTCAGGTCTCATTTTCATTTCTGCTGTGCATTTCCCATTGTTTTGTCCCATCTTCAATTATTTATTTAAATAGTTCAGGGTTAAGTTGTTTTTATTTTACACCAAATCTTCTTGTCTTGACTCTTCCTTCTTCTTTGCTGATTCTGTTCTTAGCTCTGAGGAGTTGATGGTCCAAATGTACAACTATTGAATTAAAGATAACCTCCACGCCAACAATAAGCCTTCTTCTGTCCATTAAAATAAAATCCATTCCATTCTTTATTCTCTTATTTGGTACGCCCTATGTCCAGGACTACCAATTCAATTTTCAATGAAAGTGTCATGATATAGCAGATTTTATGCAACTTATAAGTTTCTGGCCTCTTCCATTCCTTCTTCTGAACCATGCTTTCCCATTTATTTTTCCCCATTCTTGCCCTTTTCCACACATGCATTTATATCACCAATTATCACAATGTATGTTGATTTAATTTGGAGAGTTTCACAGAATTTCTCTTCCTCTTCATCTTCAGCAACCAATATTGATACATGAGCTGCAGTTATTTTGGGGATAGTCATTTGCAAATACTTATTAATACTGTAATATGATGACCAAATATTCTATGAAGTAATGTGTATATTTTAAATACATTTATGCATACAATAAAACCCTACTCTTTTCATCCCTAAGGAGTGAACTGTAAGCCATTCTTCCTTTTGATCAGTCAATAAACATTTAAATGCCTACTGTGTGCCAGTAATCTTCATCCTAAACTACCAATATTGATGCATAAACTACAGTTGTTTTTAGAGTAGTTGTTTGCAAATACTTATTAATACTGTAATGCTTGTGATGATCAAATATTCCATGAAATATACTTTTATTGCATTTATGCATACAACAAAAATTCATTCTAACAACCCCTTTCTTTGCATCCTCAAGAAGTTACCTGTTAGCCATCCTTCCATTTAGTCAATCAATAAGCATTTAAGTGCCTAGTATGTTTCAGGCACAGTACTAAGCACTATCCCTGACCTCAAGGAGCTTACAATCTAATAGCTGCAACCACCTTGTTTCTAGCAAGAATGTCAAGTATAATATAGTTCAGCTCTTTCAGCAACATAACCCCTCGTTGGTCATTGGGCAAAGATCTCACATTCAGAGTTCCAATAGTTAAATTAAAATTTCCTGACAGTCTTAAACTGCGTGATTTCTGCCCAGTCTCCTGCCACTGCCACCATCATTGCAGAAGGGGCCACGCAGAACTGAGGGCCACATTAGTTCTCTGCTTCATATGTGGCTATGATCAAAACGGTCATCAGCAGGTTGCCAGTCTGAGGAAGAAAAGCCTCACTGTAGTTAACTAGGTTAGTCCTTGGAAAACAGATTCAACCTGTTACTGCGGTCATATTCCAAGCCTTTCCAGCATGGCAGAAGCTGCCAGACCTTTCACTGTGCTGGTTTGGCCTTCAAATCTTCAAGTCACAGTGAGGCATCTGAGCGGGACTTTGCAGAATCTTGTGCTAAGACTTGGATAGCTGTTGTTTATATGACACCCTGAGATCTGCAAAGTGCTTTAACAAACTTCATGTTTTTGTTTTTTCATTTGATCTTGGGAAGTAAGTATAGTAATATCCCCACTTCACAGCTGATGAAAACAAGGCTGAGAGAGGTTAAGTGACTTGCCCATAGTTACAGAACCAGTAAGTGAATAGGGTGGAATTTAAGCCTACAAGACTCCAAATGCAGTGTCTTTTCCACTATGCCACATTGCCTTATTCAGAGAGGAGGAATGGGTGCAGAGGGAAGAGAGGTGAGGGGGCAGCGGAAGGCAATTCTGCCATTGTCCCAATTTCCCCTACAAGCCCTGATGGGCCCTTTTCACTAATGTCATCTCATCCTCTCTCCCTCTTCCAGTTCATGACGAAAAACCCCAATAAGCGACTGGGCTGTGTGGCAACACAGAGTGGCGAGGAAGCCATTCGACAGCATCCATTCTTCAAGGAGATTGACTGGGTGCTGCTGGAGCAAAAGAAGATCAAGCCCCCTTTCAAACCTCGAATTGTAAGTACTGCTTTGGATGGCTCGAATCTAGACACCTCCCCAGGCAGGCAAGAGTGCCTCTGCTGGTTAACACCTCCCCACATCCTGCAGGGCACTAGGGGTACTGCCCAGGGCAGGGCAGCTGGGTAGGAATAGAGTTCATCTGGGGAAAACCAGTCTCCCTCACTGCAGCAGAAGCTGAAAACAGAAGCAGCCCCTCCCTGAACACCTGGGCTGCTGAGATTAGAGAAGGTAAATGAATATGAGACGCAGCTGCTCTTAGAAGACTGCAAGCCTCCCTTTCCTGTTTCAGAGATTCCTTTGTTCCCCGTTGAACTCTTTCTGTGTCTCTTATGCTCAAGCATCTTGCCCAGGAATTCTAAAACCCTCTGCATAAGCCTCTGCCCCAGGTATTCCAGAAGCCAGAAGAGACCATGAACCAAAAAAGGTTGTTGGGTTATCAGAGTTTGGAAACCCATAAAGAAAGAGAGAGAAAACATGAGGGGGGAAGTATCTGAAGATCAAGGACTATCAATGCCTTGCAGATGGGTGGGGGAGCAGGACTGGGATTTGGAAGAGAGGCTCTTCCAAGTTAGTATTTCCTTATCTAGCCATTGGAATGAATCCTAAGTCTTTTTGCTTTAGATTCAGGCTTCCCTCAAAATAAAAGGAGGGGAGGAAAGATTATGATTTTGTTGATTCTTAAGCCAAATCCTGCATTTAAGCCTGGGAATTTAGGGCTGAGTGAATAGGGTGAAGGGTGGATGGCTGATGGCTGGGTGTAAGATAAGAGTCTGTGATGAAGTTTCTGTCTCTCAACTGGTGTGCTGGGACCTTGGTGCCCAAGGTCCTGCTCAAACTGTGACTCCGGGTGCCAAATGTCATGGTCCTATTACTGCCAACTTCCTGTAAGTTGGCATTCTGCCAGCAAGGATTCTCTATTAACATATGCTTCTCTTGGTGTGATGGGTATTCATTGCCATGCCCCTGAGGAATGGCAAGATCCTGGAAAATGTGGGATTATGCTCAATGTAGTTTTAGCATGACATGTTGCACTGGTATACCAAATCTTGGCAAATAATAATAATAATAATATCACATTTACATAGTGTTACAGTGTTTAAAATACTTATTTGCTACTCTACATATGGTGATATATATCTAATCAAAACATAGGGCTGCCTAGATCACCCAGTTCCTCAACCATCACAGATGAGAGATGAGAAGCAGCAAAATGTAGTGGATATAGTGCTGGACTTGAAATCCGCAGGGCCGGGGTTCACATCTACCTCTGATAATTACTGGCTGTGTAACCTTTGGCAAATGACAACCTTTTAATGTCCCAGACAACCCTCTAAGACTCTGTGTTGCAGAGAAGGCATTGCTTTGAATTGGCAGAGGGAGTTAGCTCATTGAGAGCTCCCTATGCCTGGTCTGGCTTAATAAAAATAAAACTTGAACCAGTACAACTCTGATTTGGGGGTGCCCTTTGTCTGATTAAAAACCATCACCATCTCCATGAGATTCTACCTAGTCCCTCTTTCCGCCCTGAACAATTTTACCCTGGGGTTGGTAGGGTGGCTCAGTCTGGGATGGTTTTGATGAAGACTTCTCTAGATCCTTTGCCTGCCCTCCATGGGCTTCCCTTTGGGAAGGTTGAAGTCAGACTCTAGGTCTGGGTCTAGTACTGGATATATTTGGAGTAGGCTTTGAGGAAGACGTATTTCCAAGAAAACTTGCCAATCATGGGCCAACAGAAAGGCGAAATGCTAAAGGGGGCCAGAACTAGTGGAAGAAGATTTTTAATTTAGATAAAATAATAGCTAACAAAGTCAAGGGGAAGGGATCCTCTGGGCAGAAGAATCAAGTAGACCATTCAGAGAGAGTAAGCAGAAGGAGCATTGAGCAATATCCCAGGGTAAATTGGGTGATTATGAGTCTACTGGAGCTTGAAATGCAATGCTATTTCAGAAAGAAAGTATGAAGAGAAAAAATGTTTAGATAGGCCATTAATTGGGCCTCTGTCCTGGCCCAACTAGGGGTGGGGTCAAGGGTAACAGCTGTCTGCTAATTCAGCAAGGCTGTGAATTGTTTAGACAGAGCCCCAGGAAGAGAATCAAAGGCTATTAAAGGGGTGAAGGCCCTGGCAACAGAGTCAGGCTGGAGAGAAAGAAGACAAGGGAGACAGACCACAATGTGGGGAAAGTCAGGAAGGAGAGGCAATTTACTGTGTGGCTTATGACACTCCCCACCAAAGAAAGAATCAGAAAGTTTTAATTTGTCACAAGGGAAAAGTGAAAGTTTCTGAAGTGTTGACTGGGACTATTTTGTAGATCTACCAGAAACATCAGTGTCTTAGACAGAGATGTTTGTCACGGAGGTCTTTCCCAGTATCATTTCAGATTAGAGTCTAGGGAAGCTGTATGATTGATTTCAAGAATACTAGGAAAGCCCTCCATCCTCTCCCACCTACCCCGAAATTAGAGCTTTATCCCTTTATCTTAAGGCTTTGATCCCTGTTAAAAAACAAATCCCTCTATGAGGGGGTCATACTTAAAAATGTTATTCAGGGTGAATAAAGAATGAGAGGTTGTGTTTTTCATAAGAAGAGATATGATAAAGATATTGGAAGGAGCGTGAGAGAAGGTGGACCTGGTGGGGCAGAGGGAGGAAAGATGCAGAATAGAGGGACAAATTTTCTACTTCACAATTTTGTAGAGGACTGGTCTTAGTTCTTCCAGGAAATCTTTGCTAATAAGGATTTACCTGTACAGTTAGAATCTTTCAGAACTCGAAACTGTTCTTGTAGTTTGGTGTCTAAGCAGAGCCCCCAAAAGCTAGACCCTTTGAGATGGGGAAATTGACTTTAGGGCAGCAATAGGGTAGCCATTTCAGAGAAATGATATCCCCAGCCCTGGCCTGGAAAGGAAAAGATGTAGCCAGAGATAATTCACCCTGGCATTGATACCACATCCATAGCCTAGGGGAATGACTTCTTTGTTGAGCCAACATTGCCCCAAGAAGAGGAGGCAGAGTCACCAATCCCTTCCCTGGCTGTGATTCCAGTTGGAATCTGGGGTTGATAGGAGTTCCAGCTGAGAAGATGGCAGACAAAAGACACTGACAAAGAATTCCAATCAACTTTCAGAGCTATGTTACTCAGACTTTAAATCTTGACACAATTTAATTCACAAACACATATTAAATATTTACTGTGTGCCAGGTGCTGGAAATACAAATATCCATTGCTTCTGAAAAGGGCATGTCAGTTAACTGCCCTATGGATCAATAATCTGTCTGATTCCTTGAACCCAAACTCCTTTTTTTGACTATTACTTCCCTTACATACTGTCTCCCCCTCTTAGAACATAAGCTTTTGAGTGCAGGGACTTTCTCACTTTTTTTATTTGTATCCCCAGTACTTAGCACAGTGTCCAGCAAATAGCAATCACTTAATAGATGTTTCTTCATCCATCCATCCATCCATCCATCCATCCATCCATCCATCCATCCATCCATTCATACATACATACATTCCTTCATCCATTCATACAAAGTCAAAAATGAAAGAGTCTCTGCCCTCAAGAGTTTCCATTTTATTAAGAGGAAATAATACAGTTAAACTAAATACAGTGTAATTGTGGGTCAATGGCAGGGAGCACTAAACCCAGAGGGAATCAGAAAAGGCCTTTCATAGGGTCTGGCACTCGAGTGCTGAGTCTTGAAGGCAGCTAGCAAACCCAAGAATCCGAAATGAGAAAGGATGGTGTTCCAGGCACTGGGTTTGATCTATGCAGAGGCTCAAATATGGGAGAGGGAACGTCCTATAGGAGCAAGTGAGCCAATTTGGTTGGCATGCAAAATGCATGAGGGCAGAAAATAAAATCAATCTGGAAACATAGATCGGGCCCAGCTTATGAAGAGTTTTAAGGAGAAAAGCTTGTATTTTGTCCTAGAGGGAATCTTCTTGAGCAGGGGAATGGATGATAAGATCTGTGCTTTGTGAACATCCTTTGGTCAGTTGTGTGGAGGATGGTTTGGAGGGGAGATGCAGAGGACCTCTACCTTGCATCTTCTCGTGATCTCCCCCTCCACATCCTCATGCAGCTGTGAGCTTTGAACGACTTTCTGTCTTGGGTTCATTTTATTTCAGTCATGCTGATTTGAGGACCTAGTTGGAGCATACGGAACGCAATTTTCCAAGGAGAGAGGCACAAGGCAAAAATATGTTTAAAAGCAGGCAAGGACAATCTTTGCCTTCCTTTGCACGGCAAAGGGCTTGGCACAGTGCCTGACACAGAGCTGGTGCTTAATAAATGCTTGTTGACTTGACTTGAAAAATTAAATGTAATATTAAAATGATATAAGATATACCCAGTCTAGCCATGTTGACTGTCTCTGTGTCTTCGATCCTTGGTCCTTAAAATGATCTAGGCTGTGAGTCTCAGAGGACTTAATAAAGTGTTCAAGCATGTTTAAATTCTCCAGGCTGTTTCTGTGTGAAGAACCTCACCCCAGTAACTTCCAGTTTGGGAAAGAATTAGAGAGAGACAGAGACAGAGAGAGAACGCACACCGTATTTAACCCCCTTGCATGGTTGCCCGTCTCTATCCCACAGTTTAGGTTAGTCCTTGGAAAACTTGAAGACCCCCAAAGCCTTCTTTCTGATACTCTCATTTGTGCATAGTTGAGATGGACCAAATGGACTGCACCTGATAAGAGGCTGGATGGCATCTCCTGGCAGGCCAGACCAACACAGAAACATCTATTTTGCAGTTATATAGAGGCTGGTTTCCAGAGGAAAATACAAGAAGTGTCTTATGTGCATGTTATCCTACTGTAGCCTCTCTCTGCACCTCCACTCTCCAAATGAAGCTGTGAGCCCACATTGATTTTTTTTGAGTGATTTTCTTTTCAAGTCACATTTTTTTAAAAGCCTCAAAGTGATAAAGCCTTTGGGAAAGCTCTAACCAGAATAGGGGTAGCAGTTCAGATAACTGACTGCCCAGGCTCCATATTCTCTTCTCAGAAGGGAACCCAGTGGTGTCCTGCAGGTAGCTCATAAATTCTAGTTACCTGCATAGTGGGATTTGAGAAGCACAGGGAAGGCTCTAGGCATTCCAAATGTCTCCCTCACCATCCTGGCATGATGCAGACTCTCCTCTCCATTATGCATACCTCCTCTCATCTTTACTGCTCTGATCTCATTTCCCTTAGGTGAAAGCATTATCCCCTTTAAAAAGTAAAGACTTCTGGGAGACACAGCAGGCCAGCTTATCAGTCACTACCCTCTTCACTTAAATTCATTTGTTAGAAATTTTTTTATGAAGATAGATTTCAATGGAGGCCAGAGTTAAGGAAAAGGAGAGAGAGACTCAGATAATAATACCTGAATCCAGATAAAGCAGGTCTTAGCTAAGTAGGAGACCATGGCAATGGGCGAAAATCCCAGCTTAAGTTTTCCCCAGGCTCACTATGGTTCCACAAGTCTTTGAGGGTCCCACAGAATTTTAGAGGGAAAAGGCAGCTTCCCTGAGAAACTGATGCCAGGTTAACTAGCCCCAGTAATGGAATGAAAGCCAATACTAGGTATATTAACCCTTTATAACCAACCAAGTTTCAGTTCCCTTGGAGAGAATTCTAGCATGTGCTTAGAGGCCTTTGGATAAGCTCATGGTTTTTAGGGTCTTTTGACTAAACCTCTACCTCCTCCCTGATCCTGCCCTCATTAACATTACACAGGGCACTTGCCAAATCCTGAAAATCGTAAGGTTCAGAGCTGGATGGGACCTTAGAGATTACAAATTAAGTGACTTGTCCAAGGTTACAGAATCACAGAATTTCAGAGGTAGAAGGAATCCTCAGAAATTACTTACACACACTAGTAAGAAGCAGAGTCAGAATCTGAACCCAGGCCTTCTAAATATACATTCAATGCCCTTTTGCTATTTCGAATGTCATTGAGTTCACTTCAAGGGATTGCCATGCTCTCTGTATTTGTATTTCCAGCACTTACCACAGTTTTTGACAGATAGTAAGCATTTAATAAATGCTTTTCATTCATCTGTTGGCATTCATCATTCATTCACCTTCCTTACCCTCCCAACCCCCTATCACCACTAGTGAATTTGGTTGATCCACCTCTGTCTAGTCAGGATTGATTTAGTGACTCATCAGCCCTCCTGGTCACTCAGGGTAGAAATTTCCCTCTCTCTGATTTCATTGATCAGAGAGAGGGAAAAGGCTTATAAACTATGATTTTAATTGGATTAGAAAGAAAGAATTACAGTTATCCCTTCTGCATCATGGTGCCCCCTTGATCTGGAAAATCCACATAAAATTTTTTACCTTTTTACCAGAGAAGAAGTCTGAATTTTTTCTTTTATAAGGTGTTTACAGTACCTTATTGTAAAATTTGTAATATTGTAAGTGTTTGATCCTAGGCTCTACGTTGTCTGTGGCCTTCACATGTCATCTGTGGCTTCTGCAAAACTCCCCCCAAAATTCCCACTTAATTTCTTATGCTAACTCGTGATATATTGAAACCTCCATAGGGAGAGTTGTGATGTGGAAGGGATAACTGTAGTTGTTAAATAGTTTATAGCAAACCCCTGTGGTCCCTTCTATCCTCTTGAGCCCTTACCCAGGTAAAAAGAAATCATTAAGGAGACACCTTTAAGTAAGGCCTGCCTGGCAGATAGCATAACAAACATAGAATATATCCCAAGCTGTACATGCATATGTGGGCAGGAAAGATACAGTGCATTTTAATTACCTCTCTTCCATTCAGTTCTAGATAACCCCCCAGACTGAGATTTCTGTCTGTTTCCTAAGAAACTCTATCCCTGCTCCAGTAGACTTTTCTGGCAATATTTCACGATTCATAACCAAAGCTTGGCCTTTCATTTAATCCTTGAATCTTAGAGCTATAAGAGACATTAGAGTAGACCAAGGTAGTGAAAAGTGTGGATTAGGTGGATCCCTTGTGGTAAACTTACAGGAAGTAATGGACAAGAACAGCCCAGGATGGGCAGGCATGGATGAGCTAAAAATCTACATCATTGGAGGGAACTTTCAATCAATAAGACCCCAGACCCAGTGGAACAGTTGAATAAGTTACAGAAATGGAACTTGGGGAGCCCAGATCTTTTGACTCAAGTAGAGTACATTCCTTTGGTCAGGTTCCATGCCTCCCTTCCCTTCCCCAGTGGCCCCTCTAGACTTCTAACTTCTTAGGATTTTTGCTTTCCCTATTACAGTCATCTTTTCCTGTTTGTCTTACCCCTGGCTGGCCCCACACCATTCAATTCAATTCAAGAAACTTCTGTGCAAGGCAGGGTACTAGGTGCTTGGGACACAAACAGTCTCTCCCCTCAAGAAGCTTAGCTTACATTCCACTCTAGGGATTCAGTGTGTACATAGATGAGTCATTACCAGGTTATTGGAGGAGGGATTGCTAACTACATCGGCACCATGCTCCTCTCTCCCCACCCCTTCCCCACCACAGTGACTCTTGGTGCAGTGAATATTGCTTTCAGTTTGGTCTCCACTGCATTAATCCTTCATGGCAGACAATGCACCTTTTAAAAGGCTGTGGTTCAAGCTGATTTCAGATGCTCGTGTCCTGCTTCCAGCCATGCACACACTCTCATCTTAAAGGCCTACATGGAGTCAATTAGTTTCACACAAGCAATGCACCATCACCAGGGGCTTTGTGACTCCTGAGGTCACTCAGATCCATGGTCAGGGGTAGTTTGAATTGAAGCAGGGGATTGGTTCTGATGGGCATTGGACAGAAGTTTGTTACATGTCAGAGATTCTAGTGCTATAGTGGTCAGCAGGAGAACCTATATGGCAGCGTCCAGAAAACCGGTCACAAATATACATGTGTGTGTTCATCCTGTGTCTAGATGCTAATGGAAAGTATATTTTGTTGTTGTTCCAAATAAATCTTTTTTGGGGGAGGGAGGCGGTTGGTAACTTTTGTAAATACTAAGAAACAAGACTATATTCAGCTTCTGAATTTCCCAAAGGGATGGTCCTGTTGCTTTCCAAGTGAGGAGAGGCCATAGCTAGAGGGCAGAATGTTTTGCCCTTGGTCTAGCTTCTCTTCTCTGCACTCTATTGAAAAATCCCAGAAATGCCAAATAACAACAACCAAAAAAAAAACCTTTTAGACTCCAAGTTTCTGGTGCACTTATGATTTCCCAATATTGTGCCACCAGGATCAGGGGAAGCTGGTCTGGGAGGGAGAAAACATCCTCCCAGATTTCTTCTCAGTCATAGCAAAAGAGAAAAAGGGAAAATGCAGGCCAAGTAAATTTCTCTTTGTATGAATGTTCTCTTTTTTCAAGTTTGCTTCAGTGTGAATGCCCCTCTTTAAGGTAAGGCTTCCAATATGGGAAAACTTTCCAGGTAGGTCAGCCTTCAGGCTTGGTAACTTGGAGGCGTCCCTTCCACATCATGATTGATTTCCATCCAGCCATCCGCGCTGCATGGCAGTAACCATTGAGCAGAGAACTCAGGTGCATGCCCTTGCATGAAGTGGTCTATGCTGAGATAAAATCTTGGGAAATGAGTTCAAGACCTTCCACCCAGACCCTTACTCACATAGGCTATCAGGGAGACCCAGGGACAGAATCATCATGAAAAGACTGGTAGGATCCAACAGCGTCCTGCTCCAAAGCCAAACCCCCCACAATGCTTTAGGGCTTTGAGATAGAGAATAAAAATAATAATGACAGTAATACTGATAGCATTTAAATAGTGCTTTAAGATTTGTAGTTATCTCATTTGATTTGAAAAGTCAGAAAAATGATTAGATACCATTGATTTTGACTCCTTCCCTGTTATGGAGGCTAGAGAACTGAGGAAGAGATTGCGAGTAACAGGGCAAAGTAATTTAATGGGCTACCATATACTTGAAGAGGCAGGGGAATGGCCTCAATGATATCCCAAAGGATTTATATAATATAATATAATCCCCAAAGGGATTAAATTCTCTATCTCCCAGCATTTTGCTGATGACAAGGGTCTATGTCACTGGCTCCTGAGAGCTGGTGGCATGCCTAATTCATAGGATTTTCCAGACACTCTAGAAAAGAAGACAAAGCCCCCCAAAGTAAAAAGCAATAAAGTTTTGTCAAACCAGCATAGCTCAGAAGAGCCAGGGCTCTGACTATGGTTAGGAGGCTATGGGGAAAGAGTCTATGCAGTATGGGCTGTTTTCAGCAGATGGCTGAGCCACAGATGGAGCCATCACTTCCTTCTACTCTTTAGGAAGCCAGCCAGAGGAGCAGCTTTATGCCATCCCTAGACTAGGACTCCCTAGTGGGCAACTGGATGCCCTCTCACCTTTGTTCCGTCTTCCCTATGACTTATACTGAGAAAAGCATTTCGGGGCATTTGCCCGTTGAGGAACAGATTAATTTCAGCTCTGAGCTATGGGGAACAAGTATGATAAGAAAGGAGACAAAAGTGAGGTTCAGAAATTACAATGTAAGGCACAGTAACCCAGGAAAGGGGAAGCCACAAGAAGCAGATGGACCCCAAAGCTGATTCTCCCAGCAGAGCTGAGGGAATCCTCAGAGATCAGTTGGCAGACTATCCAGGTGCAAAGGGTCAGAATCAGACAAGAGATCTGAGTTGAGAAAAACAGGCTTCAGGGACCAGAGAAACAGGCAAAATAGAGCAGGGGTGAGGAACCTGCAGCCTCAAGGCCACGTGTGGCCCAATAGGTCCTCAAGTGTGGCCTCAAGGCAGCAGGTTTCCCACTCCCAAGATAAAGTGATGTGTATGGAGTGCCAGTAGCAAGAGAGAAACAGGACGCTTAGCTATATTGTTCAGACCCAACCCCAACATGGTCAGCACAGTCTGGGGAATTCCTGCTGTTATAATACTGAAAGAGTGAGCTTGCTTGTGCCAAACATCGCTGCCATCACAAAAAGAACCTTTCATGCCATGGGCTAACAAGCCCAGGTCCCCCATGTCCGTAGCTCCCTCTATTTTATCATATGCATTCTCTCTCATCTTTATTTTTATTCTCTGAGGTGTTATTGCTGAGGGCAGCTGTCTGAGGCTTTGATTGCCCAGCACTGAAAGGACAGAAGTATTGAGGATGTTTCCCAGAACTGCAGGTTTCCAAATATTTATAAGCTAAACAGCCTTTATGGTTCTGCTTTTACAATTGTGCAGGGGGACCATCTGCATTTGTTTCTTCCCCTGAGAATTCCCACTACAGTGGCATCAAAGTATCGCAAGGTCAATGGACAGTCATCAGTGAATCATTTTTACCTTTAACTCTGTCTTTACCTTGGCAATCCCTTGGGATGGGACCTAACCCTGTGCTAATCTCAGAATTTCCAGTGATTGCTAAGGTTTGGGGACCATGAGGCCCCAAAGTCCAAGATATTTGCTTATGGAACTCAGACTCTGTGATTCTTTGACCATGATTTGTCTTTATCTATTTGTTAAATAAATATGTATTCACATACACACCTACATACCTCCATCTGTGTTCAGTCCCATGATAGAAGTTGCAGAGGAATCAAGAAAAACAAAAGTCAAAGTCTCTGACTTTGGGGAGGTGGCAGGCTATTGGAGCAGATGTTTAAGGGATTTGGGTGAATAGCAGAGACTCTAAAAGCCGTAGTCATTCAGGGAAAGGAGAGCTTTATGTATGGGATGGAGTGATGAGAGAAGGCTTCATATTATCATGGAATGGCAGAACCGGAAGGAAACTCAGATCACCCCTTCATACTTCAGCCCAATCCCTTCAGTTTAGAGATGAGGAAACAGAGGGTGAGAGAGAGTAAATGATTCAGCCAGTAGCTAGTATCAATCATGGAAAGGATGGGATTTGAGCTGGTTCATGAAGGATGGGTAGAGCTTGGATCAGTGGAGTAGAGAGTTGAGAGGGAAGGAGGGTAGTTCCAAATGATGTAAGAAGAAGCATGACCAGAGGCATGGAAGTAACAACACAGAAGATATATTTCAGTTCATTTTCTTGAGTATTTTTTGAGTGCTTGTTGGTCAGCTTTGCATTAGGGATCGCAGGAGATGTTTAAGAAAGGTGTGCAACATGGCTCCTACTTTCAGAGAACTTAACAGTCTGTTTGGAGAGACAAGACAGACATGTGAAATATTGATAGAACAGTATAGCACATGGTATAATTCTTATATGCTATGTTCATATTTTTATTGATGAAAGGAACAGGGCTCCTCCCTTCCCAACATCAGAGGACTGGGCCTCTAAAAAAAGAGATTGTATGAAGGGATGCTGCCTTCAAAAGACTAGAATATAAGGATGATGAAAATCGAGTCAGTTCATAGACCCTTTTGTCTATTCTGTTCTAGCCTCCTCTTCCCAACCTTTCCTAAGAATTGGCCCAAAAGAGAATTCCTTAGAGCTTCCCCTCTGTTGGGAATGCCAGTGGGGACCATTATAGGATATTGGAGAAGCCTAAATAATTAGCACTCTTCCTTTCCTTACACCCGTATTATGCCAAGCCCTGCCTTCTAATTATTTCACATATCCTAAACACATTTGTCTACCTATGGGCTGGGAATGGTGATGTGAACATAAGAATATTGACCTGCCCTAGTAGACATCCTATCATCTCTGCCCCCCCAAGATTCTGTCTCTGATAGGGCCACAGAGGGGTCATTCAGGGAAGACCATTGTCATCCTTTCCAACATCCACCTCAAAGTCTCAGACATTCTGTGTAACACATTACCATTCATGAATTTACACTTTCTGACATTCCATTTCTAGCCTGTGCTATCTGTCAGGATAACAAAGACAGTTGTCCTATATTTAATTGTCTTAATGCTTCAAAGGGGGGGTACCCCTCCCCTTCAACTTCTAGCATTTGCTAACTAGACCCATGTACATCCTCATGCCCTTCATGATTTTGGAGTCTTCAGTCATGTTCCGTGGCAGTTTTCACCTTTTTATACTAGAAGCCTGATTTTTTAAAAGTCTAGCTTTATACAGGAAGACTTTCTGCACCCCCAACTCCTAGATTATTATGGTTGCCGGTCTCTGTATCTCCCCCAGTTCTACTGTGGCTTCCTTTAGGTATACCTACAACAGCCACATTCTAGGTTCATAGGCATAGATGGGAGAGGAATAGAATGGGAATAGATTGGGAAGTTAAGAACTGCTACTTGAATGAGATGAAGGGAAGAAGTCCCATGGGAACTTACTATAGAATCACAAAACCTTCGAGTTGGAAGGGACTGCAGAGATCATCTATTCCAGCCTGAACCAGAACAAGAATCTTCTCTACAAGAGCATGACTAGGGTGCATGCAGCCCTCACAGAAAGACCTCCTACGGAGAGGAACCCACTTCCACCCAAAATGGCCAGATCTGCATTTGAATAGCACTGTGTTCTGTTGGACAGTATTTCCCCACGTGGATCCTAAAGCGACTTCTCTTTAGCTTCTGTCTACCGCTGGTTCTGCCCTCCAGTTTAAGCAGAATATGTATGATCCTTCTTTCATGTGATGGCTCTCCAAATGTTTGAAGACAACTATCACGTCCTCCCCTACATCTTCTCTTCTCCAAGCTAAAGGTCCTCAGTTCTTTCAGATGATTCTCATCTTAATAATTTCTTATCATTAAGATGATTCTTATCATCTTAGTTACTTACATTTGTGCACTAACTTCTTACTGTCCTAGAATGTGGCACCAACGGGTAGGATATGGTAGGATTATCACTTCCCTGGCTCTAGAAACTATGTCTTTCTTAATGTCACTTAAGATTGCATTAGTATATTTGGCCACCATATTGTTGACCTGAAATTTGTAGGCCACTGAAAAGCCCTGATCTTTCTCATATGAGCTGCCATCCAGCCATACCTCTTCCACCTTATACCTGTGAAGCAGATTTTTTTAAACTCAAGTATAAGACATTACATTTACTCCTATTAAGCTTCATCTTTTTAGATCTGGCCCAACATTCTAACCTGTCATTATCTTTGTGGACACTATCTCATTCAGTGTGTTGCATATCCTGTCCAGCTATGTGTTATCTGAAAATTATATAACCATGTCATGTAGGCCTTTACCCAGGTCATGGACAAAAATGTCAAACAACACAAGGCCAAGGATAGCTCTCTGGGGCACTCCGCTAGAGACATGTTGACATTGAAGATTAATGATTACTCTTCTTGGAATAAATATGCAGTCAGTCTGGATCCCCTTAAATGTACTAGCATTTACATGTCCAGCCTAGATCTCTCCATATTTTCCAGAATAGTATGAAAGATTTTTATCAAGCTCTTTGCTGAAATAGGAAACTGTATTTGTAGTAACTCTCTTATCTAACAGCCAAATAACCCTTGCATTAAAGAGAAATATGGCTAGCATGGCATAACCTGTTCTTAATGAAGACTCTAGACTCTTTGTAATCACCACTTCCTTTTTAAATGTCCATCAAGGAGACCTTTAACTAGACCTTCTAGAATTTTGCCTCGTAATGAGAATCTATGACTTATAGATTCCACTTTCTTCTCCGTTTTGAAAATCCAGACTCTGCCCCTCTCCAATCCTGCAGACTCTTTTATTCAGAGATCACTGACAGTGGCTTACTAATGTCATCTTCCAGTTCTGATACATACAGTAAATTCTCATCATTCACAGTAATTATGAAGATGCCAAAAACACTGAATTAATGAAGAATGAGCTATCACTCCTAAGAGAAATACAAGCTTAGGTTCCTACAAGTCTCTGATCAAAACATCTCCTTTAGCCTCACATACAGATTGGTGAATTTCCTCTTCCTTTTTATGGATATACTATATTGTGGATTCATTGGCATTGAACTCACAGAACCAACAGCATTATAACTCATGCATGAATGAAATTTATTTAACACATGTATTTTTTTTCCATAAAACATATCATAGCCTTCTTACATTTAAGAACATTAGGTAGCACTTCAGCACTATGCTTGGGGGCCATTTTAAACAACAAAATCAGTAACAAAAAGCACAAAAATGAGAAAAACATAGTAATAAATAGATCATGAAGAGGATTCTTGTTTATAGTATTGAGAGAAAAAACAAGAAGATAGTGTCAGAGACTTAGATTTTCTACCCCTCTGCACATTTCTATTAATGACCATGAATTTAGAACCATGAGTATTGATTTTGGGGTTACAAATAAGTTTTAGAGAGTAGGCAAATTCACAAATACAGAATCTGTGAATGAGGATTAACTATGTGTGTGATTTTGTGTTTGCATTTACACACGTGTATGCATGTATGCATATATCTATAGATATGTGTATCTATGTATGCATGTGTATGTATTTTTCCCACAAGTTTTTTTAGATAGGTCCCACTATTTTTCCTCCTCAGTGGAATTTTTTTCTCTTATTAATAAGAGCTTCCCATTCTTTTCAGGGGGTAATGTCACCTGCAGAATTTTAGGACATGGAATCCAAGCTGTCTTTTCTCTGAACCCTCTAATATTTGATCTCATATAATCAGGGTACATGTCGAGACTATAGCTTATTCCCCCCGCCACCCCGTGTTACAAATCTAAGATGATATAAGTTACTTTCCTCCTAAATTCCCCCTCTCATTTCCCCCCCTCAAATATTTTCTCCTTGTGGGTTAAAATCAGATCAAGAATGAAATTTAGTTCTTCACTTTTTTTTCTGGTCATGGGACCCCTTGGCATTGTGATGAAATCTATGAATCGTCTCAGAATAACCTTTTTAAACACATAAAATTAAATACAAATAAAAGAAACCGATATCGTTATCAAAAGATATTTTTAAAAATTCACAGACCCCAAGTAAAAAACCCCACTTTGAAAAGATGAGATTAACATTATTAAGGCAAGTCAAAAATCATTGGTTGCTTTGCTTTTACTAGTAAAAAGAGAATGCCAGCAAATATCCAGATTTGGGCAATCTGCCATCACTATTATATAATGCCTCGGTGCCCAACGTGATCTGTTTGCTGACCTGCTCAGCTTTTTCTCTTTCTGTCAAAGTCATCCGTGATGTAGTATATTCTTCTTACAATCTTGCTTTTGTTTCTGTTCTCCAATGATCTTCAGCCAGATGCTTTCTGCAATGCTTTTCTCCTCTCCTCCCCGCTCCCAACCATGGTTCCTGCATTTCCTCACCTGAGTATTTTGCCTTAATTGATTATAATTCTACTTTGCTCCCTGACACCCTATTTTTCCTAACTTGTTTCTTTGGAATCAAGTATCCTCATTGGGATCCATATTCTAGTCATTGGCTTTATCCAGCCATTCTCAGTGATACAAATGAAGTCAACTTTACATCCTTGTATTAAGCTCTCAAATTATTCTCACCCATACTTTGTGCTTTTATGTGTAGACATCTGAGACCATGGATTTTACTGCTAATTCGTTTCCTGAGTGGCATTTCCTATGAACTTCTATTCTTCTTCATATTTGTAGATGCTTTCTAAGCTAGGTAGTACAGTAGATGAACACTGGACCAGAGTCAGGAAGACCCGAACTCAAATCTGGCCTCTAACACTGGCTGTGTGATCCTGAGCAAATCACTTAGCCTCTGTTTGCCTCAGTTTCATAAACTGTAAAATGGGGACAGTAACAGCTCATTGTGAGGATAAAATCAGATAATATTTGTAAAGCACTTTGTCCAGTGGCTGGAATATAGTAGGCACCATATAAATGTTTATTCCCTTCCCTATTTAGCTTGGTGGATATATATCTATATCTATCTATCTACCTACCTACCTACCTACCTACCTATCTATCTATCTATCTATCTATCTATCTATCTATCTATCTATCTA
>NW_027187358.1:9272209-9287770 GCF_028583685.1 Petaurus breviceps papuanus
CTATCTATCTATCTATCTATCTATCTATCTATCTATCTATCTATCTATCTATCTATCTAACACAGACATACACACATATAATTTAAACATATGCATAAATACATACACATATTTGTATACATCCACAGTTTTCTGTAAGCTCCTTTCTTTTCAGTTTAAAGTCCTTTTGATTAGATTTCTCAGAATCCAGCCAAACTAATTCTTAGCAGTCCTCGTTGGGTATATTGTATCCCTAACCTGGGGAGTTTGGTGGTCCAGTGCATAGAATACCATTAGTTCAAATCTGGCCTCAGACACTTACTAGCTGTGTAACGCTGGGCTAGTCACTTAACTCTGTTTGCCTCCGTTTCCTCATCAGTAAAATGAGCTGGAGAAGGAAATGGCAAACCCCTCCAGTATCTTTGCCAAGAAAACCCAAATAGGGTCACAAAGAGTCAAACGCGATTGAACAACAAAAATCCCTGACCAGAAAATGACCCTGTCATTCTTACATTCTAAGCCACAATCCAGAAATCCAAATCCCTTTCTTAGAATTTTTTTTTTTCATTTCCAAACTGCCTTGTAGTTTTTTTCCTTTAGCTGACAGATTAGATAACAGTTCTGACTTTGGGTTTTAGCCAGTCATTTCTACCTGTTCTCTGTCCTTATTTGAAAGCAATAGAATTCCTAGAGGAACACTGTAGTCTTAGGGTGCTAGTTCTGAAACTGGGCTCCATAGGTCATTCAGTCAATAAATATTTATTAAGTATGTACTGTGTGCCAGACACAGGGTGAAAGATAATCCCTGGTCTCAAGAAGCTCACGATCAGGGGCAGCTAGGTGGTACAGTGAATAGAGCACCAGCCCTGGAGTCAGGAGGGCCTGAGTTCAAATCTGGCATCAGACACTTGACATACTTACTAGCTGTGTGACCTTGGACAAGTCACTTAACCCCAATTGCCTTGCCTTTCCCCCTCCAAAAAAAAAAAACAAGCAGCTCACAATCTCCTGGGGGAGGCAACATGCAGAAGGAGATTGTATAAACAAGATAAATTAGGAATAAGCAATAGGAGGGAAGATATTAGAATTGTGATGGACTGGAAAGTCTTCCTGTAGAAGGGAGGATTTTAGCTAGGACTTGAAAGGAAGCCAAGAAGCAGAGATTAGAAGAAGCTGACCTCGTGTAGGGGACAGCCAGTAAAAATGGTCAGAGTTGGGATGTTACTGCCAAAAGGCTCAAAGTACACTTCACTTCAATATAGAAGTGTACGTATTGTGGAATGAGACTGGGGGTGAAGTGATCTGGACTTGAGCCCCCACTGGCCACCAGTCTGCTATGTGAGTTTAGGTAGGTTACTTCAGTTTGATTCCACAAATTTGGTAACCAACTGCTGTGAGCAAAACAGTGGCTGACTAGGCACTGGAAATGCAAAAACAAAAATGAAACCAGCTATGTCTTGAAGAAGCTTATATTCTGCTGGGAAGGTGTATGAAGATGATACTAAGTCATTTGAAGTAGGTTGTACATGTACAAGGCTTGATGACTACTTACCAGAAATGTAAAAGAATTCCAACATGGTGTCAGAGGTTAGAGTAAGTGACCTCCTCAAACACTAAGGCTCTCATTTGTTTAGCTCCTCAATCAGACTAAAGGAGACTTCCAAGGGCAAAATGAAGTCACACTTATCTCCATGTCTCAGACTTCATCTATGAAATGGAGCTAATTCTACCTGCCCTATTTCCTTCTTTGAGATAGTGTTTATGTCTTGTAAGCAAACAAGAGTAAAATTATAAACATCTTAAGGGCAGTGCACACGATCTTCTATATTTGCCATGGTGCCTAGCATAAAACTTTAAAAATAATAGTTTAGAGGGATGGCTAGGTGGTGCAGTGAATAGAGTCAGGCACCATGACCTGAGTTCAAATTCGGCCTCAGACACTTAACACAAAAAAAACTAGCTGTGTGACCTTGGGCAAAGTCACTTAACACCAACTGCCCTCCAAAAAGCAAAAAAAAAAAAAAAGTTTAGTGAATAGTTTTTGTTGTTGTTAACATAATATCTAAGATGTGGAAATGTTTAAACATACCGTATAATTCACAAGTATTACTGTTCTTTCTAAAGTGTTTTCCAGTATAGATTTGAATCAGCAGCACAAAATGTGACTATTTTATTTCATTAATGTATTTTTTCCTCAATGGCTTCCCAATAACCCCTTCATAAAACCTCCCCCTCACATTAATTTTAAAAAGTAGTAGTTGAACAAAGCCATCTGATTCAACAGTCTCCACACCTGAAGCCTACCACTTCCCTACCAAAAGGTGACAAGTGTGTTACAGCATCACCCATCTGAAAGCTATTATCTGTGATTGCCTCCAATCCCAGTTCTATTGTCTTTTAGTAACCACGCTAGCATTTTAAGAAGATGGCCACAATAATGGTTATTTGCTCGAATAAAAATGCCATATTATTGTTTTATCCATGCACAGAACAGCAAGCTCTTATCTCTGAGATATGGTGAGTTTTAAGGGAATGATATAAATGAGATAAAATAACCAGCATGCAGCTCTGTTTGGCAAGGGTGGAGAGAATCCCTGTTCCAATTTAGCATTCAAAACCATGGAAGATCACAAGTCTAGGTGGTGTTCTGTCTCAGACTTGCAACATTAATATTCTCTGTGTCACTTTACCCTGGACCTCTTGGTTCATTAACTGTCCCTCCCGAACTTCTGACATACAGGCTCCACTCTCCCCACCCCCTTCCTTAGAGAGGTAAAGAGTCTGAGCCCTTTCATCATATTTGGAAAGCAAGTCTGCCAGGCTTTTGTTCCCTAAGTGGCAATGGTAATAAAGCAATTA
Organism: Petaurus breviceps papuanus; assembly: GCF_028583685.1. NCBI lineage: Eukaryota > Metazoa > Chordata > Mammalia > Diprotodontia > Petauridae > Petaurus > Petaurus breviceps. The sequence continues at coordinate 9,275,048 of NW_027187358.1, forward strand.
CTTTCAGAATAGGCCCAGGTATCAGAAGTGATGTTAACTACACATGATTTGACCATGCCTTTGATATCAGTGCTCCCAAACTTAACCATTTCCCTAACCCTTAATTATAAGGCATCCTGATCAAATCCTGGGGAAGGGTAGGATAGGGATAGGGGGAGCCTTGGATCCTTTCCTCCAGGGAGCCTACTTTATTGCTGTTTCTAAATTTATCTTTTTAAAAAATGAAATTATCACTAACACATACAAATATCCTAGTATGAAAAGTACAGAAAAAGAAAATTGCACATGAAACCATGAACATGTTACAATTTAATTTTTAAAATATATGTGAAATGTGACAGGGTAATAATAAAATTGTCCTGTTTATTTGTGCCCCAATCTGAACTACATTTTTGGTTTCTTCTGTGAATTTTTTAGGTCTTTTTTTTTTCTTTGTTTGTTGTGAGTTTTTTTTTCCCCCTGAGGGGGGAAGGCAAGGCATTTGAGGTTAAGTGACTTGCCCAAGGTCACACAGCTAGTAAGTATCAAGTATCTGAGGTCAGATTTGAACTCAAGTCCTCCAGACTCCAGGGCTGGTGCTTTATTCACTGCACCACCTTGCTGTCCCTTTTTAAGTCGTTTTGATGTTCTTTCTTTCCTTCCTCCCTCTCTTCCTTCTTTCCTTCTTTTCTTCTCTTCTTCTTTCCTCCCTCTTCCTTCCATTCCTTCCTTCTTTCTCTTCCTTTTTTCCTCTATCTCCCTTCCTCTCCTCCTCTCCTCTCGCTTTCTCTTTCTATCATTACTTCCCACTAAGTCACCCTTGCCCCCATGAGTTCATTTTCCAATCCCACTATCCTTGGGCAGAAATAGTTACCAGACATAAACCTTCCTCCAGCCTCAAAAGCTGATCTCTCACAGCTCTTCAGAAAGCTGCAGATTTTATTTGGTTTGAAACAGATCAGGGGTAGAGACAAAGAAAAAATAGATAGCCCGGAATAGCCAAAGGAAGACTGGACTTGGAAGCAGGAGATGTGAATCCTATTCTTAGGTCTGCCACTCTCTACCAGCTTTAGTTTCTACGTGTCCTATTTGCAGAGTGTTTTAGACCTTACAGCCAGGTGAGATGATCTGCCTCCCAAACCCAGCTATCAGGAGGCAGAACTGGGACTGTAATCCAGCCTGTGACTCTCAAGCCTGACTGTACTTTCCCCTTGACCACACTTCCTGGAAAATGAGGGAGTGGGGCTAGCACCTGACCACATCATAGGACTGAGAGCTGTAAAGGCCTAAGTGATTCTTAATCTTTTTTGTGTCATGGGCCCTTTGAAGCGTACAGATCCCTTCTCAAAAGAATGTTTTTAAATGCATAAAATACATAGGATTGCAAAGGAAACCAATTATATTGAAATACAGTTATCAATTTTTTTTTAAAAAGTACAAGGACCCTAGGTTGAGACTTACTCCTGAGTGAAGTCTTTATTTTACAGATGAAGAATCTGACGTCTAGGGAGATTCAGTGATTTCTGGGTTACCTTCACCACGAGCATTCTAGGAGTCTAAGATCTGAGGTGCCTGGTCCACCCCTACACATATTCTCCTAGTTCAGTCCTTAATAATTTTAATATTATAGACCAAAAGCCAAAGAATTACCTCATTGGCCATCTAGCCCAGCCTCTCATTTTACAGATAAGGAAGCTAAATAACAGGGAAGGGAATGAACCTGCCCAAAGTCACACAGGTAGTAGGTGACATGGCTGGATTTGAACCAAGGATTTTCCAATTCTATATTCAGTGTTCTTTGTACCACCTGTGGCCTACCCCCGCCCCACACCACCCCCACACACATACACACTGTGCCTCTCTTTCTCCCCTTCTTTGACCTGAGACCTGTTCCAGACCCTTGGAATGCAGGGCATCAGGATTATGCCTTGGGAAACCGCAGAATATGGTTCGATTGCAGGGAACGGTAGGTTACCTCATCTTGCCTCACAGGGCGGGTGTTCAAGTGTTTGTAGTTCCCATTTCAGGGCAGGCAGGGTTCTAATAAATATTGAGCAAAGGGAAAAGATCTTTATCTGGAGCATTTTCACAAATAAGGAAAAAAAAAAGGATTAAGAAGGGGTGAATGCAGGAACACCAGCCCTTGCCAGGATGAGATAGGAGACCTTCTTCCCTAAGCACCAGGAACAGCCCCAAAATAAATAGTCAACCACTATTGACCTTAGCAGTGTCTGTGTAGTAAAAGGCAGAAAAGACAGAGAGGTCCTATGCTTGAAGACAAGCTCTGAAGCAGAGGGTGCCTGGATGCCAGCAGGGCTATTCTGGGCCTGCCTCCCACTACCAGGCCAGGACGCACACTCTCTCAAGGTGTTATCAGATCTGGGCTCCTGCCCGTCCCACGCAGTAGCGTGCTCTGTTGGGGTCTGATACATGACGCACATGGCTCCCTGTGGCAAGCTGAAGCACAGTACTGCTGCCCGGGGCTGATGGCTCTGACTGCTAGAAATCAACCAAAGGTGCTGCCAACTCAGTGTCTTCAGCATCCCCTCCCCTTTTTTCCCCTTCTCTCTACCCATACACCACTTGCTCCTTCCCTGATGTCTAGTGCAGGGGTGGGGAAAAGGGAGATTTGTGCAGAGACCTGAACTGAGCACCACCAACTTCCCTTTTACCAGTCCTGGCATTTGGATGGCAATTCATGCTTCTGAAAACCCTCTCAGGTCCCTTGTCTCACCTGATCCTCCTGATCTGGGGGCAAAGGGAAAGCACCTGGGTACCTCAGACATTGACTGTGTGTCACCAAGTTGCTGTGCTTTGTGTTACTCGAGTCTGACCCTTCCCTTCCTACCTCCATCCTAAGTTTTGGGGTTTTGTCGTTATTTAGGGACCAAATTATCCAGCTAATTGGTTTTCACCATTGCTTTGTAGACGAGGGCCTTGGCCATTCCCAAAGCAAACTGGTCCAAAAATGTTTGTTGTTGGGTTATATTTAAAGATAGTGAATTCAATTTGTCAGGTATTCACTGAGTACCTGATTTATGAGGACCCTGTATTGAGCACTAGGAGATTATCAGAGAAGGCAGAAAGCTCAAGGTCGTTACATTTGAGGAAATGTGCTGGATCCAGCTTATTTGGACTCTAGCCGATTGTTAAATATTCAGTGTAAGCATTTACAACTCAGAGATCAGAATGCACTACAAACCAGGGCTTAATTTATTGTTTTGTAGATTTTCTAAACTTAAGAAATTGATGGAGAAAATGGTATAATGCAAATGCAAATTGAAAGTTTGTTGTGGGGACTTTTTTGGGGGAGGAAGTCGATTGTTAAATATTTACCATCAATAAGATATATAAACATAAAAGCAGGGATTTGGAGGCAAAAGAGCTATCTTCGAATCATTCTTCTACTCTTTACCATCTGTGACTATAAACTCATCCCCTAGCCTTCTGAACCCACCTGAAATTTTTTTTCCTCATCTATAAAATGAAAGGTGTAGACTAGATGGTACCTGAAGCCCCTTCCAGCTCTGAGTCTGTGATCTGATGGATACAAGACAGTGTATATAAAGTACTAAATTGCAAATGGTCAAGGACCAAAATGTATGATAATGAGGGCTTTGCCTGACATTACATAGACAAAAATAACTCTGGACTGAGTTTAACCTTTTGTTTTTGTTCCTGTATGTACCAGTCAGAGTGGGGCATGTATATGAAAAGGGTACCCTGGAGGAGAGCTTAGGAGAGTGTCACAGGGAGGTTTGGGTGCAGTGAGGTGTAGGGGGAGACAAGGCATCAGCTAAGAAAGCTTGGCTGGCTTCAGAATTAATCAAGCCATCATGGGGTACGGAAGACACCAGCAGCTCACTAGGGGGCAGGTAGAATCCAAAAAGGCTTTGTGTAGTAGAGCTGCCAATCTCAGTGTTGGGAGCAAGAGTGACCCTAGAAACCAAGTTTCTGGAGCTAGGGTTGGGGTGGGATGGTCCTAATTGGCCTTTCCCCTTCACTTTTGAGAGGGAAGAAAGTATGTGGTTCTTCTATACAGGCAGCTTAGCTAGAAGAAGATGCTGGGAGTCCTCAGACTAACTTTGGGGAGAGATTCCCAACTGCTTTCAAGGTGTGTTTGTGTGTGTGTGTGTGTGTGTGTGTGTGTGTGAAGCTTCCAAGAAAACTTTGCTGCCTTGAATACCTTCCTCCCTTCTTTCTTCCCTCCTTTTCTTCCTCCTTCCCTCCTTCCCTCTTTTTTCCTTCCTTTCTCTCTCTCTCCTTCCCTTCCTTCATTTCTTCCTCCATCTCTCCCTCTTGTCTTTCATCTCTTCCTCCATCCTCCCTCCTTTCTTTTGTCCTTTCCTCCCTTCCTTCTTTACTTCCCAATTTCTATCAAGGAGAAGATTTTCTGGTAGTACTCTGTCCCTCTGTTTTTTATGAAAGCATAATGGAAAATGTTTCTTATAAAGCGTCAACAGACCTCCTAGATGGACATTACCTAAAACTACTTTCCCAATTTTTTGCCCTGAAAGTTTGTTTAGAAATTCAAATTGCTAGTTCTCAAAACTGCCAACATGTTTTGAAAAGGTATAGTCTTTATCAGCCAAAATCCTCCTTTCTGTGAGACTTCTAGAGCTGTGTGTACTTACACAAACCAGTTGTTTGGGGGGTGGGAGGGGCGGCAGGAGCCACTAGCTGTATTCTATCATGCCATGGGGTATTGGCAGGGTTTGGAAGTTGAATTTAGTCAATAACAGGTTGTGTAACCAAATACTATTGTTTTTCCAAAACACTTTAAAATGAACTTTAAGCCCCTCCCCTCCCTTTTTAAATAGACAAGCAACAAGTTATTTTAGGGGAAGAGAGGTAAGTCTTAACAAACAACTGGTAACTACCAGAATTCAGCTACTGGTTTGTTTTTTCCCAGAATTCCTGTTTGTTTGATAGATTTCAGTCAAGTTCTTTTGGAGTTTTTTGCTTAGGGAAAATGATTTAATGATACTAGTTGAAATCATAGAGACATGAGAAAGAGTTACACAACCCTCATTTTGTTTCCATTGATCAATTAAACATTAAAGGGCTGATGAGGCATGAGTGACTCTAAAAATGAAGGGGATAAGAAACATGGTTAAGAGAAAATTAGGGCCCAAGGTAAGTGATGAAGTAAGCAGCAAGTTTCCAGTTCCAGGTGAAGATAATTACATCCCAGGAGGTTAAAAGAATTTCAAGGTGTGAACATGGTACATTGTCAACAATCTGAAAAATCATGGAGAATAGGCAGATTAGAACACTGGAGAAGGGCAAAAGTTTTCCCATTTTTCAAGAAAGGGACAGAAACTGGACTCAAGAAACTACAGGAAGCTTGACATTAATCTCTAGTCAAGTCAAGAAGCATTTATTGAATATCTACTGTGCACCAGACATTGTGGAAGTAGAAGGTTATAAAGAAAGGCAAAAAATAGACCCTGCTCTCAAGTCCCCAGAAAAATTAGAGAAGAAAATTTCTTCTGTTCTATTATTATTAAGCAGTTGGTTTGTGAGCACTTAAAAAAGAATGTTCGATCACTCCCAGCCACCATAGGTCCACTCAGAATAAATCATGCCAAACTAGCTTAATTTTACTACTTCATAGGATGATTAGATTGGTAGAACAAAAGCCATAGTAATGCCCACTGGTTTCAGCAGGGCATTTGAAAAGTTTTGCATGAGGTACTTCTAGATAAGATGGAAAAATATAGCTTTGGGTCAGTAGTAGAATATAGTGAATTAATATTTCATTAAACAACTGAACCAAAATACATTGATTGATGTCAGTTTGGAGGAAGGCATATAGTTGTATGCTATAGAACTCTGTCCTTGGCCTTATTCATCCCCCTTCCCCCGAAAAAAAGAAGCAAGGTCACATTCTTCCATAAATGCACACACCATGAGCAAGGGAAATATGCATATATAGGGATCACACATGAAGGGATCACTCATAAGGAACTCTAGTGAAAAAGACACATAAGTTATATCTAACATTTCTATGGCGCTTTATGTTTACAAAGTGCTATAGTATTGGGCATTCCCAAAGTTCTCTCTGGCTTATCCTGTAATTAAATTTGAGCCAGAAAGAAGGTAAGGAGACAAAGTCATTGCTCTAGACTCACTTAACTAACAAGCCTATTATCATGCATACCCAGCAGGAGCAAAACCCTTAATGTTATTGTGCTTTTGTGGCCAAAGCACTGACTCAGGGTTGGGAAAACATGGGTTCAAATCTTGCTTTTAACATTTATTCACTCTATGATTCTGTAGAAGTCGCTTTTTCTAAACCTCATTATCCCCATCTCTAAAATGAGGGGGCCTGGACATGGATGCACTCTAAGAGCCTTCCAGCTCTAAACTTCATTCCTTTCATTTCACTGCTCTATTCTGGCCAGCAATAATTCTTGCTGTCTCCCTACATGGAGACTAGATAATCATCTTTCAGGTGTATTGTAGAAAGGTTTCCTATATTGGGACAGAGATTGGGTACCCTTTAAATCTGACATGCTATAATTCTACTACTGAAGTTTACAAATAAGAAGACTTGGTGTCTGTTTTCAAGTAACTCATGGTCTATTCAGGAAACAATATGTATATATATATGGAATAATTAGAGAATAATTAAGACCTGAATAAGCTAAGGGGTTCGGTGAATAGAGTGCCAGGCCTGGAATCAGGGAGACTCCTCTTCCTGAGTTCAAATCTGGTCTCAGACACTTACTAGCTGTACGACCCAGGGCAAGTCACTTAACTCTGTTTGCCTCAGTTTCCTCATCTGTAAAATGAGCTGGAGAAGGAAATGACAAACCCCTCCAGTATCTTTGTCAAGAAAACCCCAAATGGGGTCAAAAAGAGTCAGACATGACTGAACAACAGCCACAACAAAAGACCTGAATCATGTGGTTCAAATTCTAAGTGTTATAGGGCTTCTAAAAAAGCCGAGAACGCTTCACAGGGGAAGCAAGACTTGAATTTAGCTGTGATTGATGGGTAGAATTTGGTTAGCTAGGGGGACCAGGGGATATCATTTTTTTGAGAGAGGGAGTAGCATGAGCAAAGACAGGAGAAGGAGGACATGATAGCCATGAAAAGTAACAGGAAAATCACTCTGATCAGAGGAGGCGCTCTCTTCGGGAGAGCAGTTGGAAAAAATTGTCCAGGGAGGGTGGAGCCAGATTATAGAGAACCCTGGGAACCAGGCAGAAATTTAGAATTGATTCAGTAGATAATAACTGGGGTCCATGGTAGGTTCTTGAGCAGAGGAACAACATAGGTATGATTAAAAAGCATTAATTTAAGGAGATTAATATTGTGGTCAAATACTGAACTCATTGTCCCTGTATCTCTGTGTGTTCTTCAAAGAGAAGAATGCAAAGCAAAATACAACCTCAGTTAAACAAAATACTAAAAAATGGAGAATTTGCTCAAAGAATTTCTGGGGTAAATAAAGAATTTAGTAGAATACTTTTCAGTCCTTTTTAATTGTTAAAGACAAAAACTTTATACTTTCTTTTTTTTTCCTTTTTACTTTCTTGGAGGGCAATTGGGGTTAAGTGACTTGCCCAAGGTCACACAGCTACTTTTTGTGTTAAGTATCTGAGGCCACATTTGAACTCAGGTCCTCCCGATTCCAGGGCCGGTGCTCTATTCATTGCACCACCTGGCCGCCCTGACTTTATACTTTCTGACATTCGTTTCCCTGGCTTAGTAAGATCCTTGTTGAATAAGGGTCTTACTGAGACCCAAGATCATCATCTTTGTAGTTCACATCTAGAGAACACTTTATGATTTATAAAGGATCCAGTGAGGCAAGAAGTATAAGTATTTGTAGAGGGAGAAAATGAAGGGAGAGTTGTTAATGTACTTTACTGAGATAGTTCCTTAACTAGCCAGTGTCAGTTAGCATACAGCCCATCACCAAAATGCTGCCTCATTCAGATCTTACTGTCTTACTGTGCAGGCCTGGATAAAGTGTTAGAAAAGGGGCAGGAGGGGCGGCTAGGTGGTGCAGTGAATAGAGCACCAGCCCTGGAGTCAGGAGGACCTGAGTTCAAATCCAGCCTCAGACACTTGACACACTTACTAGCCGTGTGACCCTGGGCAAGCCACTTAACCCCAGTTGCCCTCCCTCCCCCTAAAAAAAAGCCAAAAGAAGAAAAAAAAAGAGAAGGAGCAGGAGATTGACCTGGGGATGCTCTAGACTTGGGATACCTGCCCTGGTAGTGAGTTTCTTGAATAATTCTCAGCTACCAGTTTGACTTACTTGGACATTTTCCCTCTATAAGTACCTGGAGGTCATCTCTGTCTATTTTTTTCCAAATACAAGGCAGCATTTATTTCAGAACTAAGGAATTCAGTGTCCAAATCACCTTCATTTGTCCCCATAATCAGTTGAAAGTCACTCTTCTTCCCTTTACAGTAAAGTACATCCCAGACAAACTTTTACAATTCTCCAAATTGATAGTGCTACCCTGTGGTTGAAAGTTCCTCCAAAAGAGAGCCCACTAGTAGTGCTATTATGTTAACTAACCCCTTTTCTTTTCCTCTCCCCAAAACTTGCATATTTCTTCCTTTAAGACAACTCAAAAACTGCCTTCTACAGGAGGCCTTTCCCAGTTTTCTCAGGAGTTAGAGCTTTTTCCTCTAAAGGTGTCTTCTATTACTCTGTTTCTTGTATGTACGTTTTACTATATGTTATCTCCCTCACTGGAATGTAGGCTCCTTGAGGGCAGGAACTATTCTTGACTTCCTTTGTATTCCCAGTGCAAAGCACAGTGTCCTGTGCAAATTGTCATCTATTGATTGATATAACTTATTGTAGTAGAAAAGGAGCATCCAGTTTGCATCAGGGCCCTATCCTTCTTTGCCCCTCTGGTACTAAATCCACGTAGGGCTCTTCTCTCCAAGAGTCTTGACTCAACTACTCCAATAGAAAGCCCCTTCTTTGAGGGTCCTGGTGAATAGGGTCCTCATTAATTGAGCTTTGACTTTTTTCTTTTTTTTTCTTTTTTCTTTGTAAAGGACTAAGAAGAAAATGAAATTCAGATGTGAGGATTAGAGCTTCAAAGCAAAAAGGACACAGAGTCTCATTATTAAAGTGAATAATAATTCAGTTTGATAAATTAAGTGAATACTGTATCGCTATGCTAAGTACTTTAGGAAAATCCAAGAAAAGATAGGGTTGAGCCTTGTTCTCAGAGAATATACATACAGTCTGTTTGAGGAGACAAGATTGACCCAAGATTGGTGATTGCCTCAGCTGGCCCACTCTTTATGGCATGGTCCAACCATAGTACCACCTCCCCAGCAGCCCACTCCAACTTTCATCTTCCCTACTGTTCTCAATGCCCTTGGAAAGTATTTTAAACAACCCACCATGCCAGGAAGCAAAGTGCTGCTCCCTAGCCACCACTTCTCTCTCTCATCTTCCCTTCTTCGAAGGGAAGCCTGTGGGTGGTAAGAATGGCCTTTGCTTTTGTATTTGTATCCCCAGAGCTACATAGGTTCTTTGCACATAGTAAAACGTTCTTTCTTTCATTCATTCATTTTTTTATTCACCATAATGACTTAACTTCTGAATCAAGTCATTAAATTTGCCATTAGAGTTTGGAGAAAGGCTAGTTGTAAAGAATGACTTCGTGGAGGAGATGAATTGGATTTGGATCTTGAATGACAAGACCCAAATCTTGTACTATCAAGGGCATGAAAGCCACTGCTTTTCCTCAACCACAGTCCTTTTCTCACCAGCTGCCTTGGGGGATTTGTCATCCTCTGGCTAGCCCAGTGCACTTGACTTTCTTCGCTTCTGCATAGCATCAAAGCTACTGGTTAAACTTCTATCCAATCAGTCAGTTCTCATTCAGAACAACTCATACTAGAGTCCAATCACAAGCCCCCTGTTTGAGAATGATCTCTTTCAGGGCAAGACATTTCCCAGATTCTCTCTGGCTTCACTTGCAGATGAATTAGAGTCAAAACAAAAAGTAAGCTAAGAAGGCAAGGTCATTCTGCCACCACACCAACAAGACTTGCTGACAAGACAACAAGGGCCGGAAGAAATGCCTGTGTTCAGTAAATATCCTGTTCTGTCCTCTTCTCTGGACCACTGACATGGAAGCATCTTCCCTTTGCTTTTGAACTCAGCAGATCGACAGTTGGTAGAAAACGTGGACAGAAAGCCCTCTGCTCTTAAAAGCTTATGATTATGATTGAAATATAGTTAGAACCTAATTAAGAGCGGAATGGTAGGTTAACCAGAAGCCTTGGTGAAATGTGAAGAAGTGAAGAAGAAACTCAAGGATGCAGGGACATGGTGAAGTAAAAGGAGGATTCTGGACAACTGGAAGGGGCATGGTTTTCAGAACATGGACATCCTGTGCTTGCAGAGTAATTACTGCCCAATCTCAGTGGGTCTATTTCATGCTCTGTTTCTCATAGTGATCAACAATGTTTGATGAATGGGTTCTCTATCATGATGGTTTGTTTATAATCTCCCTAAAGAACATTAGAATTATTCTCCTCTTATCCTTGCTTATTAACCCCAGCATCCTGTCTTTTACTGGGGAATTAACAAGACTTTTGGAGACAGTGCAGTCATCCTCCCTGATTTAGCCTCCAAGGTTAGGGACATGTCTCCCCAGGAATCCTTAATGGTCCCTCATTCCATCTACTCACTAAGAATTTATCTAAGTTTTTCTCTAATTTATGCTTCAAACTGGTACCACCTCTCAGTAGAACAGTCTTTGATTTATCCTACACTTAACCTTTTTTTTAACTCCATAGAATGAACCCTGCAGCTACTGAGGGATAGAAAATAAGAGAACCCACTGTGTTTATCATTTGATGATTACTGAAAAAAAAAAAAGAAATTTGCCTTGGTAGAACAAAATATAGCATTAGAGATTTGCCTTCAGCAAGGTATCTTCCATGCGTATGTCAGGATCAGCTAGTCAGCAAGCATTAATTAAATCCTTACTATGTGCCAGGCACTGAGAATACAAAGAAAGACAGAAATACAGTTCCCACCCTCAAGGAGCTTGCATCATGCAGGATTCCTTGTTAGCTGCAACCAAAAATATCTTTGCTCAATGATCCTCTGGTACATCAAGTAAGGCATAAAATAGAGAATTAGCCGTGTGCCAGGAATGTTCGTTTAAGGCCATGCAGGATGTCTGGCACCAAGTACAAATGCAAGAAGAAATCCCCATGAGTAGTTCTTTGTATTCTCCTGCTTAACCTCAGCACACTACAGGGTGTACTCAATTAGATAAATCTATCAATCAGTCATCATTTATGTGTACAAGACTGTGCTATATATAGGTGCTGGAGCTATAAAGACAAAAATGAAACAATCTTCTGCTCTCTGAGAGCTTGTGTTCAGGTTACTGTGGGAGACATCCAAATACAGTGTGTCCCAAAAGTCTTAGTGCAGTTTTAAGCTTTAACAGATTATCAATGTTCTTAAAGCTTGAAACTGCACTAAGATTTTTGGGACACCCCATAAAAGTGTATTCAAATTATACGCAAGACAAATACAAAGTTTGGGAGGTGAGGAGGGGGAGGTGACAGCAGTTGGCTAGATCTGGAAATGTAGAAGGTAGCATATGAGCTGAATTTTGAAAGAAGTAAGGTAATTTGTGAGGAGGTGGAGGTGAAGGGGGATTACATTCCAGGTGTGGGGCAGAGTCAGTATAAAAGCCCAGAGATGGAGATGAAGTATTCTGTCTGAAGAATGGTGAGAGGGCCAGTTTGGTTAGACCATAAACTGCAGGAAAGAGAGTAGTGTATAATGAGCCTGGAAAGATAACACACCAAGAAGTTTATATCTATTCTAGAGGAAACAGGCTGCCACTGGCATTTGGTGACCAGAGGAGTGACATGGTTAAACCTGCACTTAAAGTAAGTCCATAACTATACAAAAGAAAAACCCAAATGAATCAAGAACCTAGATTATAACACCGAAGTTACCCATCAGTAATAGGTGGATAGTTTGTGTGTCCCTCTGGTATCCTTGTGATGTCAGGAGACTGCAAGGAAAGCCATCAGCTTGTCATGGTCAGTATATGAGAGAAAATGGGACATAGACCATGCATCACCTTGGTCACATCATTCACCACCTAGCAGCCAGCCTGCTGGTGATGAGCCCTTTGGTGGTTAGCTAGCCTGGTCCTCAGAGAACAAAGTCTTTTACTAGGATGATGCTGCAAACCTTTCCAGCTTGGCAAGACCTGCTGAGGTTGCATTCTAGCAGAATCTTCAAGAATCCAGAGGCAGGGACCTAGATCAGGAGAACATTTCCAGAAGTTTTGATCAACTCATATTATTTCATTTTAACATCACAGCCTTCCATAAAAATTCTATCTATTCTAATGCTTAACTGAAGTATGGAGGTGATCATGGTTCCTTGAAAACTGCACTTTAAGTTTTATATGAGCCAGATTTAGGGACAGGGGTTGGAGGTGGAGGAAAGGGGGGGGAGTCCTATAGTTATAATGTGACAATATTACATAGTGTATTGTATCGTTGGTTTCCTCCTCATCTATGTTATTAGCTCCTTGGAAGGTCTAATGGCGTCTTATCAAGGAATCATAGTCCAAACTCCTCAGTTTGTATGGGGAGAGGAAGAAAGAAAGAAAGAAAGAAAGAAAGAAAGAAAGAAAGAAAGAAAGAAAGAAAGAAAGAAAGAAAGAAAGAAAGAAAGAAAGAAAGAAAGAAAGAAAGAAAGAAAGAAAG
>NW_027187358.1:9287780-9336642 GCF_028583685.1 Petaurus breviceps papuanus
AAGAAAGAAAGAAAGAAAGAAAGAAAGAAAGAAAGAAAGAAAGAAAGGGAGGGAGGGAAGAAGGAAAAGAAGGGAGGAAAGAAGGGAAGGAAGAAGGAAGGGAAGAGGGAGGGAGGGAAGAAGAATGGAAGAAAGGATGGGCTTATTAAGTGCCTGCTATGTGCCAGGCATTGTGCTAAGTGCTTTGCAAATATCTCATTTGATCCTCACAACAATCTTGAGACATAGGTGTTATGGTTATTCCTCATTTTACAATTGAGGAAACTGAGGCAGACAGAAGTTCAGTGACTTGCCCAGAGCCTGGCTCAGTGTTATGCAAGTTGTAAGTAGAGTCAGTTTTCAGACCCAGGACCCTCTTCCCACTATGTCCTGCTACTTCCCTTTTAATTCAACTCAATGCATATCTATTAAATACCTACTGTGTACAAAGTACTCTACTAGGCGATGAGATAGATATAGGGTTTAGATAGCCCTTGATCCCTCAGAACTTGTGGTCTAGTTGGGGGATAAGATACAAATATAAATAACTAAAATGTATGATCGTATATGAGAAGTATATAAGGGGAATTAAAATGATAATAGCCAATATTTATATAATACTTTGTGGCATACAGAGTAATTTACTGTTAAGTTCACTATACCCCATTAAGTGAATAAAGCAAGAATTGTTATCCTCACTCTAAAGTTGCCTGAGGCCATCTAAATGGTAAGGGCTGGAGCCAGAATTTAATCCCTAGTCTTTTGCAAATGAAGAGGGGTTGAGGGTCCAGGATCCGATTGGAGCTGGGAAAAGGTAGAGAGAGGAGGAATCAGAGAAAACCTCCTCAATGGGCAGCAGTGGCTTTAGGGGCTCTAAAAGTTGGGTAAGAATTCCACAGGCAAAGGGAGAAGTAAAGACATTCTGAGCTGGGTGAACATCCCCAGTGCAGGTGGGAAAGTGTGCTAGTAACAATTCCCAAATTCATGACGTTCCCCTTTGTGCATTCTTCATTTCCAAAGACAAAGTGTAAGTTCATTGTCGTGCACAGTCATTTGAATGTAGGTGTTTCCATTTTTAAGTGCTGATGGAACTTGGCTCTCTAGCCTCAGATGAATGAGTTGTGAAATTCCAGTGTACTTCTGGATGTTAAAACATGGTTTCCCTTTCTAATGGCCTATAATCAAGGCATAACCTGTTAGCTAAACAGTAAGTGCAAACAGAACATTACTTAGGGTTTTGCTAATGCTCTTCCCACTCAGCCCCTATTAACAGCCAGTTTTGTAGGCAGCCAGGAATGACAAGGTCATGGGAACTGAAATTGAAGATTCTTTGTAAAGAAGGCTAAATGGATTTGTCTTTGGCAGGCTTCCACTTCTGTTTCTGCATCCTTCTCCTACCTTCTTCCCCTGACCCCTAATCAGCTCTGGACCCTCTGGGTGCCCATTTATTCATTTATTCACCTAGGTGGATATGTGGTTCAAAGGAAAGGGCAATGGACTTGGGATCAGGAAATCTTAAGTTCAGATTCAGATGTAGATACTTACTAAACTGTGTGACCCTGGGCAAGTCACTTAACTGCTGCCTACCTCTTCTATTAAAAAAAAAAATAATAGCACTTGCTTCCCAGAGTTGTTGTAAGGATAAAATGAGCTAATATTTATAAAGTGTTTTGCAAACCTTAAAACAACATATAAATGCCAGCTATTTATTACTATTATTATCATGTAAGCCAATATTTATTAATCATTTATTATGTGCAAACCACAGAGCTAAGTAGTAAGGAGACAATGATTTTTCAAAATGACCCACTTCCTTGCTATCAAAGAGTATACATCCTACCATCAGGAGCATGGCATGTCTGGAGACAATGATGATGTAAGGTAAAGAGTGATGGGGGCAAAGAGAAGATCTAGAGTAGTCTAGGAAAATCTGAGGAGGTAGAAAGCATTTTCACTTACTTGATAACACTACCTTATGTTTTGAGCTTTCTTTTCATTTACATGTGTTATATTTCCAAAAAGTAGGCTTAGATCTCTGAGAGCAGGCGCCATGAATGATGACTCTGTGAATTTCCTATAATACCTAGAAATATTGTTTAACCAGGGAGCCAGTGTTAGAGAAAACTTAAGAGGTTGTTTGCCTGAGGCCCCTCCTTTTCTACTCACCACACTCTCCCTTATATCATAATTACTCGTTTATATGTCTTTTTCCTATTAGATTATTAGAAATGGTTAGAGAGAGCTCCCCGCTATAGCACCCATCCAGTCCAGCCCCAAATTGCCCCCAAACTTTCGGCCATGAAACCAAAGGGGGCCATTCTTTGAAGATGCAGCACTCCCACTTAACCCATCTAAAACCAGGAAGGGGACCTCCTGCTAAGGATCCTCAGAGATGTCCCAGCTTTTTCTCCATCACTTGGCCCCAGTCTAGTACCCATCACCATCGTGAAGCTATTTGTTCTATGTAGCAGAATTTCCTCTGATCCTTAAAGGTAGAAAAGAATTAGTGACAAATATTAGCTTTTAATGAGAGCACACACGCCTATGCACACACAAACACATCCTGTTAAGGTTTAAAATGTGGCTTCTTCACAACAGCCCCATTAGACAGGTAGTATGAGTATGACCATTGTCATGTTACAGGTGAGGAAACTGAATCCCCTAGATGTAGACTGAGTTGCCTGAAATCACTTGGTTAGTGTCTTAGGTGGGAACTACACCCAGCTTTTCTTATTTGAGGTCTGGAGGTCTTGCCACTATACCCAATAGTTGCTCACCATCTGTTAAGTCTGTAAGTCCTTATTATGCTTTTTGCCTACTGAGATTTCACTTTTCAATGCTAAAATAATACCAGGGTCCTTTTAGCCTTTTCTCATACATTTTGTTTATCAGCTGTTTACTTATCCTTTGACTACTCTCTCAACTGACCAGTCCTTAAAATCTGGAAGGATAACTTATATTACTTCACATTATTTCCCCAAGTCTGCCTGTCAAAAATTTTAAAGTCTTTTTGGTTTAAGCTCCTGGCCAGGTTTCTCCCCATTCTGACCCATAGATCTTTTATTTTCTTTATTCCCATAGTAATTGCATAGCATTGTATAGCCCTTCCCCACCTTGTGTTGGTATGAAATCTTGTCCTGAACTTCTGGCTGAATTTAATGTGGTCTTTTTCCAATTTATCCTCTAGCTTTCCAAAGTTACTTGGAATTCTAGATTATCTGCACCCATTCCAAGTCACTGACCCTTGCACAACTCCTGTGTGCTCAATTCTTTGCTAGCTACCATAGGAATATACTGTTTCTCCTGGACCGTTATTCTTTGCCCTGGCACTCAAAGCCCCCCACAGTCTGACCTCAGCCTCTTCCTTCATGCATGTATCCATGCATTCATTCATTCAAAAGGTAAGTTCTCATTATGTGCAGAGTACTGTGTTAGGCCCTAGAAAAGAGAGAGTATCTAAACAAAGAGAAGGAATGCCCTCCTGAAGCTTATGACCTGCCTTTCTGATCTTCCACTAACCCATACCCTACACTTCTTGCCCCATTTAGATTGGTCATTAGCATTCCTACCTTTGTTCATGGTGTTTTGTCCACCTGGACAGGGATGGGGAACCTGTGGCTTCGAGGCCGCATGTGGCCCTCTAGGTCCTCAAGTGCAGCCCTTTGATGGAATCCAAACGTGGCCTCAAGGCTGGAGGTTCCCCACCCTGACCTAGAACATCTATGCATCCTAGAAGAACCAGCTCAAGTTCTCCCTTTTGCAAAGGTGTTCTGGAGCCAATTTGATCCAATTCAGGAGGGCCAATTGTTAAATTTTCTGTATGAGCGTTTATACCTTTGAACTTGTCAAATACTACAAATAGAGGCTTGATTTGTTTTGTTTTGTTTCATTTTGTTTGTCTAAACCTAAGAAAGGGATGGGAAGGATGTAGATAAAACTGGTAAGTTTATAGTGTGTGTGTGTGTGTGTGTGTGTGTGTGTACATAGGACAAACTTATTAGTTTTATTTAATTTATATATTTATTTTATACACACACACACACACATACACATACACACACATTTTTTTTTGGAGAGTCAGTTGTTTAAATCTTACCAGCACACTTCTGTACCTTCCCCAGTTCAGCCCATGTTGACCTCTCCCATCCCAGAATTCTTGGGTGCTGCTTAATAAGGAGGCCACTCACCTGGTACTCAGTAACTTTTTTCTTTTCAGACTAAACTGTGTTTCCATTAGTTTAGGGAGTGCTCTGTGAGAAAAATGCCTCAACCCCAATACAAGTGAGCACCTCACTATTAGAATGTTAGAAAGTTCTTTCTGTCTGTGCTGAAAGTTTAAGTGACTTTCCCTGGATCACAGAGCTGGCTAGTGTGTATCAGAAGCAGACCTTGAATCCAGATCTTCCTAACTCTGTGGGCAGCTCACTAACCATGCTGTTTCTCATGTCACCTTCTTGGTGATCCTGCCTTATGTTTTCAGATCTCTTTTCACTGTATTTCCCTACGTAGGCTTAACCCTCTGTGCCCATGAATTCTTCTGTGTGTCTCCTATAGCACCTAATGTGGTCAGGGAATTGGAGAGTTGAAGGAAACCTGGAGAAAGCCGGGGTCCTTTCCTTTTCTACTCACCCCACTCTCTCCCTTGTATCATAATTATGGGTTTAGAAGTTTCTTCTCCTGTTAGATTAGAAGTTCTTTGACAAAAGAGTCTGTGTCATAGATATCTTTCTTTCCCTAGTAGCTAGGGTAGCACTTTGCACATAGTAGGTCCTCAAGAAATGATCTTTGACTTATTGAAGTTCATTCTCCTCAGTTATAGTTGAGGAAACATGGGGAAAAGAGACCGCTACTTAGTGACAGAACCCAGAAAACCCAGATGTCAAGACTCTGTGCCCAGTACCTCAGAATTACTGTTTGCCTGGTCTCCCAGCTTGGCAGTGCTCTGTAGAGCTCTCTTCTCAGGCTTGGATACTCCCCTACCCTACCCCCATCCACCCCAATGCTACATCCTTTTCAAAAATTCTAAGATAAAGATCACCTTTATTATCACAAGTTCCATTAAAAACACAGATAGCTTTTACAAAAATGATTTTGATTGAAAAATATTTGAGTTTAAGTACATTGAGATATTGCAGGAAAACCACACATTCCATTGCTGTACCTCCAGCTAAAGCTTCAAAGAAACTAAACATTTCATAATCAAGATATCCATTATTTCCCATAACCCATCTTTGGAAGTAGGTTCTTTGTGTTTTCTTAGCAAGCCAAATCATTTACTCCTTCAAGTTAAATTCCAGGGTTGTACAGTTCCTTAGTGTCACAACTTAGCATGTTAGTAAACAGTAGAATTGGAGCTCAATAGTATCTTACGGTTCATCTAGTGCAGCCCCTCATTTTACAGATGAGGAAACTGAGGCCCAGAGAAGAAATGAATTGCCCAGAAGTTCTGGGGCAAGAACCTAGGTTTCCTGATTTGCTGGCAAATGTGCTTTTCCTTCTGTCAGCTAGACATGAAAAACCAACTGAATGATGTTGATGATTTCAGACATTCCTTCCTCTGTGCTGAGAATTATACCAGGTGCAAAACAGTTTAAAATAGTATAATTAATGGAACAGGATGAAAATACATTATCAAGGGTCAAAATGTTGGCTCAATGTGTCCTGCAGACCCCACCAACTGTAGTAAAGATTATGGAGCAGTAATATGATGGTCCATATAACAGATGAGCTTTTCAACATTAATCAGTAATAATAGGTGGTGTCCCCAGTTTGTGATACTACCTGACCCATCCGTTCCCCATTGTTTGGTGAGAATGCTTTGTTGGACTCTATCAAAATCCTTTTCTGGACCTCATCTGGGAACACAAAAGGATCTTATACCTATAGCCAAGGCCAGTAAATGTATCTGTCTATGTAATGGAAGGCAGAGAGAGGAGGCAAGGTAGCAGAGCATTCCAAATGAATGAGAGACAGGTTGCTGAGCAGCTAGAATGCTTGACCTAATCTATCTGACCATGGATCACCTCACCTCCTTCCCACACTCCAAAAAATATAGAATGTGTTACAATCCACTTACGTGTTTTTCCATTCTTCCTAGTTACCCCTTCCTCCTCCATCTGCTTGACCAGAAACAGATTCAGATATTTCTTAAACCCATCCTCCCTTTCTAGCCCAGCGTCTTTCCCTTGTCCTCATTGCTGTCCAAGTGGAATAGTGAAGAGAGTACTATACTTGGAATCCAGAAGAACCGAGTTCAAAAATGGCCTCAGATACCCTGGACAAGTCACTTAATCTCTGCCCTAGTTTCCTCAGCTGTAAAATGGCGATAGCATCCACTTGGCAGGATAGGAAAGATAAGGGAGATGAGATTTGTAAAGGGCTTTGTAAACTTTAAGGCATTATATAAATGGTAGTTATTAATAATTACCTGAGTGACAGTAGCCTTAAGGGTTGATCACTTCTTACTTAGCAATAGCAACCTGCCTTCAGTAAGAGACTTTGGATCAAGTACAGTCACTCCATATAGAGATCCCCAGATAGGAAGTTCAGCCCAAACTCAACTCCTCTCCTTTTTTTTTTCCCCTGCAGAAAACCAAAAGAGACGTCAATAACTTTGATCAAGACTTTACCCGGGAAGAACCAGTCCTCACATTAGTTGATGAAGCAATTGTGAAGCAGATCAATCAAGAGGAATTCAAGGGGTTCTCCTATTTTGGAGATGAGCTGCTCCCTTAAGAAGCTGCCCCAGGATGCATGATTCAGGAGACTGCAGGAAGGGTTTCCACGAAAGTAAAATTTCCTGAGATTCAGTAATTCATGAACTTCATCTGCCAAGAGCCCACACCCCCACTTACAACTCTATTTATTGTATTCCCACTCCCATCTCCCTCAGGCTCAACCTAGTCCATCCTGGCCCATCTTCTACCTTGTGACCCAAAGGCATTCTTAAGTTCTATCTCGCCAAGGAACACAAAATCACTTTGTCCCAGAAATTGTAGATGTAACACACTGCCATATTTTTTACCATTTGCAAGCCTGGTTTCACTCCTAGGGTCACTTGTCAAGGATGCAAATTTCGTGCTTTTTACTGAACAGGAAAAAGGAAGGAGGAAGAGGAGAAAGAGGAGGAGAAGAAGGAAGAAGAAGAAATTAACTACATTTTTGGCAGTGGAGAGATGGCAAATCTCACTTCTCATAAATTTGTATCTCAAGAAAGGAATCACTATTATTTTTTTAATGTTGATTTGATTTCTCATTAAATTGCATTTGGAATTAGGACAGTTGAAAAAAATCAAACTGGCTAAAGAAACCTTGATATCATGTCAGTAGCTATTAAAGGGCTAAAATGCAATGAGAACCAAATTATCCAAAGTCAATATAAATCATTGTAGCTTTAGTAGAGAGGGATCTTCACAGGGGGTCTCCATGTGCTTATAGACAGATGAACATGCAACACTTCTCCCAACTAGTGAGATTCTGCCTGAACATGTGTGCCATTGGAGCAAGAGCCAAAACACTGGTGAACTAGGGGAAGCTCAGTTCCAAAATTCTGTTCCTGGTTTTTGGTCCTAATGATCCCGCATCAACTATTTATATTTATTTTTCACTGCAGTGTGTTACTTTTGCACACTTTTATAAAATCATAGTACTACTATGTTGTGTTGTGTGTGTGTGTATGTGTGTGTGTTTTTAATTAACTGTATGAAAAAATTTAAAACCTCTGCTTTGGGGAGAAGCAAGAGAAAGCAAAACATGGCAGAAGGTCAAGATATGTGAATAGTGACCATTTGGTGGGGTGCACGCATGTGGCAGTATGAAATGGTAACTTATGTGAATGCCGCTAGATGACTGTGAAGTTACCTCTTGTAGATACGCTAACAGTGTTATGGACTTTGATTTCCAGGTGTTCATCCCCGGTGATTTTGTGTACTTGGAACGCAGAGGTAATTTGATTATCTATTTTACTGAACCCATTGGGCAGCAAACAGAATCCATGCTAAGCGTTATACATGGATTTCCCAGCTGCCCCCCATATACATATACATATATATATATAAATATATACATATATATATATATACTTGTGAGTGGCAAAGTAGCTGCAATAAAGCTTTTTGCCTTTTGTACAGGTGAGATTTTTGTACATAGTGTTTGCTGCAAGGCCTGTGGAATTATTAATTCATTGAAAATAAAGGTATCAACTGCTGCATGTCCAGGCATATTATAAAACTTTAGTCTATGAAAGAATAATTATAATAATGTCCAGGTGCAATACTCTGTATGTGTATTGGTTCCAGTTCCTGGTGGAGAGATGGGGATGTGTTTTTCAGTTCATTTGTTTTGTTTGAAAAGATGTAAACATATATTAAGCTATGCTCGAGCCCTGTATAATTCTCTTAAACTCTGCTATATCATGACCATGATAGGAAAGAGAAGTTCTGGGGGGGGGGGGGTGACAGCGGCAGCAGAGATGGAGTCCGTGGCTCCCGATAGACGTTGTCCACGAGAAAGCTCATGTCCTTTTCACATCTGGCTGGTCACAGCCTTTGAGACTATTGATAATGTTCAGTTTGAATTTGTTCTTTTAAAAACTCAGGTGTAATTATTATCTACTCTTACGATGCTTTCAAATATTAAATATTATGCTATACCAGTCTATGTGTATCTGTTGGCATACAGGGGTAGTAATGGAGCAAGCAAACATTAGATTAATTTAATTTATCTTCAATGACTTTATATCCTGGGGAAAGACTTATCTTCTGGAGTTGGAGTACAAGCACAGAAACATCTTAATGGTTGCATCATCTCATCTTTAGGAAGACATGATAATACTGCCCATAAGTTTTCATGTGTCACTACTGCTTTCTGTATTTTTATTTCCCCACCACATTTGGGTTGGGACATCTAAACGAGAACATGGCCACCATGCTGAATGTCCTTGTCCCAAGAGGCTAAACAGCTAGGAAGGTGCCATTTATTTATAGTGTTCTACCATTGATAGAACAGCTAGCTAGAGGGCCTTCTTCCCATAGGACTGGAAATTCTTTATGGGCATGGGGGAGAAAGAGTCTATAAAGCCCATCTCCCAAATCTCCAGAGGGCCCTCCCTCTGCCTTGCAGGGAATTCAGTCCTCACAAGCCTTGGGTTTACACAAAGCCTCAGGTTCTATCAAAGTATCCCACAGCAGAGTTTTCACCCCAACAGTCAATAAATTCATCTTTATTGGGTTTCCATTAGTAAGTTTGTCTGTAACCTTGAGTGTTATTATTTTATTTTATTTCTTAAAGAGAGATTTCCTTAAAACGGACACACTGTTACATTTCTGCCTATTTCCCATTTTTTCCTACTGACTATGGGTCTCTCTCTCTCTCTCTCTCTCTCTCTCTCTCTCTCTCTCAAAGGCTCAGAAATTACCTCTTTTTAAATTATGTGCAAAATAGTTCCAGCTATATAGAAAATGTATTCAGTTTTAGGGACTTTTTTTGTATTGTGATGCTTTATTTGTACAGTATTTTCTCCTTTGTGGATGTAATTTGAATTTCTTGCCATTCGTTAGTGTTATTTTCATTGTAAACATGACTGTGCCAAATGTACTGTATTCAAAAGGATGTGAATGTGTATGTTTCAGAACCTAATAAATACAACTGATGTTCAATCTTATCACTTAAAATCTGAGTGAACATATTTTTTCCCTCCTTCCCAAATATTCCTACCTCTTCTTGAAGAAGAAATTGTTTGGTGGGACAAATGATTTGACTCCATCTCACTTTCAGAATGGGCTTTTCTGCAATGAGTGTTTTCATGAAGAAGAATCCAATTTATACACCATTCCTCCCCCTATTATGTACTATACTTCCTTACTGTTTCTGTGATTGCTGATCACAAGAGATAAAACTGAATTCGGCATAGTTTAACAAGAGTAGATGATGCTTCTGATGGGCAGGAAGCCCAGTTTTAGGCTGCGTTCCCTGGAACAGAGGTTCTTAACCTTTTTTGCGTGTGTGTTATGAACCCTTTGTGAAAACCTACCGACTCCTCAAAATAACGTATTTAAAAACATAAAATAAAATGTATAGGATTACAATTTTGTTGTTGTTCAGTCATTTTTTTTAGTTGTGTCTGACTCTTCGTGATCCCACTTGGATTTTTTCCCCCTTTGGCAAAGATAGTGGAGTGATGTTCCATTTCCTTCTCCAGCATTTTACAGGTGAGGAAACTGAGGCAAACAGTATAAAGTGACTTGCCTAGGGTCACACAGCTAGTGTGTGTCTGAGACTGTATTTGAACTCAGGAATTTGAGACTTCCTGAAAGCAGGCCTGGCGCTCTATCCGCTGCGCCACCTAGCGGCCATAGCATTGCAAAGGAAACCAATTATAGTGAATCAGTTATCAAAAAAAAATTTTTTTAATGTCAGCGCATTCCAGATTAAGGACCTCTATTCTAGAAGCATCAAGAGAGAATAAGCATGTATATAATACTTTAAATATGATATAAATAAATTAAATATATAATATAATGAAATATAATATTTTTCTGAACCATTTTCCATGCAAATATTATTCCCAATTTACAAATGGGGAAACTCAGGATAAAATAAAATTAAATGACTTGTTCAGAGCTAGTAAGTATCAAAAATGGAATCTGAAGTCAGGTTTTCCAAACACCAATTGGCCCACTCTATCCACACTCTCATGCATTCTAATATGATAAGAGCCTGTGAGACCAGAAATACCCCCAGAGGATTTTGTCACCTTCATTTCCATATGCTGTCCCTCAGTGTTCTGGAGGTCAAAATGATGTCCTCAGGACTGCTATCCTGTTACCTGCTAATCCAATGATGTATTCCACTCTGGAAAGAGCTCCTTGAGGTGAAGGGCCATGTCCTGTTCTCCTTTGTACCCTCCACAGCACTTAGCACAATGCCTGGCACCCAGCGGCCACTCAGTAAATATCTGTAGGTAGCAATAATGACAATGATGGGATCTAACCAGTGGTGTGCTGGTAAATGTTTAACAACCAGCTCTCCAAAGGGAATACAGTAGACACACAATATATGTTTAAGCTTAATGAGAATTATTAACATTTTATCCCTCACTTTCTTAGATCTAGATAATGAGTAAGAAAATGAATCAAGCCCAAATTTGTAGCATTTGCTAATTTCCGAGGTGTAAATACTCGGAAAATTTAACAACTCCAGCATACCTCTGGATCCAACCCAGTGTCTGTGCTTTTTCTCCTTCCATTAATGCCCTCTAAAGACCCTTTCAGCTCTAAAGCAACGATCCTATTCCCTTGACTGCTGTAACGCTGGGCTTTTCCCTCCCCTTAAACACAACTTTTCCCAAAAGGCTGAACAAGGAAGTCTTTTGTGAACTTTGCACTCACCAGATGGTACAGGCAGCCAGAACATCCCATTCCCTGAATATTGTGGGAATTGGCCAAAATTTTCTCCTCTGCCAACCCAAAGTGACAGAGAGCCCCAATGTAACAATTCTCAGTACATGTAATCCTCTTTTTTCCACTTCACATTTTTTCCAGTGGCTTCAAAATGTGCCTAAAAACTTGACTCCTTCTTCTCTCTACAATTCAGTTTTTTGTTTCTTTAATTTAATCGTATATCTTGCTCTATGGGAATTGAGTGCAAAAAATTTTGTCGCAGTCGAACAGCAAGGCAGATAAAATGAGTTGTGTTATTTATCACTACAAAATCTACCTACCCAGGGGCAGCTAGGTGGCGCAGTGAGTAAAGCGCTGGCCCGGGAGTCAGGAGGACCTGAGTTCGGTTCCGACCTCAGACACTTAACACCCACACACAAAAAACTAGCCATGTAAGCTTGGGCAAGTTACTTAACCCCAATTGCTCTCCAAAAGGCAAAAAAAAAAAAATCTACCTACCCCGATTTCAGGATGGCCCTAAGTTCATAGGTTGTGAGCTAAATGGGACCTCCTAGGTAATCCAATTCAATCTTTTCATTTCATAGGAAATGAGATGACTTCAGAGAGAATGATTTGTCTACAGTCATACGGAAGTAGATAGCAGAGCCAGGACAATTCAGCATTTCTGAGTTCAAACGTAGTACTTTTCCCATTATACAACATGGCTTCCATGAAACACTAGATGGAAAGTGGTTCAGTGGATAGAGCACCAGGCCTGGAGTTAGGAAGACCTAAGTTGAAATCCAGCCTCAGATACCTACTAGCTGTATAACCCTAGTTTCTTCATCTGTAAAATGGAGATAATAATAGCACCTGCCTTCCAGAATTAGTGTGTATACAGTAATATAGCAAGCAATATATATAGTAATATATATATATATATATATAGTAAACACTTAGAGGCAACCAGAACATCCCATATAAATCCCATCCTATATAAATATTAGCATAATTGTTATATAATTCTGTATTACATTTTATTTAAAATTTATAATATATTATCATTTATGAACATTTAAAATATACTTATATAATAGCTTATTAAATATTTATAATATTTTATTTTACATCTTACATTTTGTACTTTATTAAACACTTGTAATTACATTTTATATTATATATTAGTTTATTTTATTAAATATGTATAACATTGTATTTTAGATATCCTGCTTATTATTTAACATTTATTATAGTTTGTTACATATTTATAATATATTACATAATATAGTATTACTTTGTATATTATGGTTATTTTAAATATTTTGGCTATATTATATTTTATATTACTATTACAAGTAGTAATCGTAGTAACTTATACATACATAGTATCTTGTGCTTAACAAGGAAAAGACACAGGACAATCTTGTCAGGTAGGTAGGACAAGTGATATTCCCATTTTATGCATGTAAAAGCTGAGGTTCAGACAGATAAAGTGATCACACACCTAATAAGTATAGAATGTAAGTTCCTGGAAGGCAGGAACTATTTTGTTTGGGGCTTGGTAATCCCAGCACCTAACAGTGTCTAATCCATGCTAGGTAGTTGATATGTGCCTGAATTAAATTAAAGTATCAGAGCAGAGCCCACACCTCTCCTGCATCCAACTCTAGCACTCTCTGCCCTGATGGTAACATTAAGTCATTTTCCTTAGGAAAGTTTCCTTATCCTTTTATCATTTAACTTTTCTCCCATTAGCAGAATACCATGATCTGGGGTGAACTCCCAGATCCTGACTAAAAGAGGCACTTCTCAGCACTCTCTGAAACAAGATCCATTGGGTAAACAATTTCCATAGAATCTTAGAGCTGGATAGAGCCTTAGGCATCACCTGGTTGAAGCTGCCCATTATCTCTGCTGAGGGAGACTAAGGCAGCCCTTGCCTGACCTAAGGTTAATAATAAAGAAGTCTGAGGTCTTCCTGAGATGTCCATCCATGACATGACAGAGGCTGACAAGAGGGCTCCACGAAGAGACTGGATGGCCACTTTCTGAGATGTAATGGAGATTCTTATTTCCCCCATAGGATTGTCCACCGAAATACCTTTCAACTTAGAAATTCTGTGATTCTGTGACTTGTCAAAACTTAAGACTAAGCTCCAGTTTTGCTGAATCATGGACAAAAGATACTGTCAGAAAGAACCTAGAAAGCATTGCCGGGGATTATGAATTACTGGTCAAGAAATGGGAGATCTTGGAGACACAGGTGGTGTTTTCATCTTTGATACAAGATTGACAGTGGGACAGAAAGGAGGTATTTAAGATGGAGTCTAAGCATAGAATTTGGAATTTGGGACCAGCATTTAGCCTATAAGAATGATGGACATTTGAAGGCTTAAAAGCACCTTTGCCTGATGAGCAATAAATCTGATCCAAAAGGTTTCTCAAATGAAAAGTTAGATTGTGAATGCCTTGAAGGCTGGGACTATCTTTTGCCTTTTTTGGATCCTCAGCACTTAGAACAGTTTCTGGCATAAAGGCACTAAACAAATGTTGATTGGTTGGTTGATTGAATGAATGAAAAGGGAGAAAGGATAAGACAGCCATTTTATACCCACGAAGTCAAATGCCACAACTAGTCAGAAATAGAAAAATAGCAGTGGAGATGCCCCAAATTGAGTAAAATGGAAACAAAGCAGAGCCTCAAAAGTATACTCAAATATATAAATTGTGAATGACAATCAAAGTGAACCAAAGGGCCTAAGGCAAAGAGCTAAATTTGGCCTCATAGACACAATTGCTTGGGCAGCTAGGTGGTGCAGTGGATAATGGAAGAAGCCTGGAGTCAGGAACCCCTGAGTTCAAAATCTGGTCTCAGACACTTACTGTGTGACACTGGGCAACTCATTTAACCCTGTTTCCCTCAGTTTCTGTAAAATGACCTAGAGGAGGAAATGGCCAACCACCCCAGTATCTTTGCCAAGAAAACCCTAAATGGTGTCACAAAGAGTTGGATATGACTGAACAATTCAACAACAATAGCAAAAAATATTATTGAGACTTGGTGGGATATTCCCAGGAAGACTAGGGATTTCGAGAGGCAGAAGTGAGAAGAGAGAGCATTGCAAGAATGGAAGACAACTTGTACAAAGAGGTGAGAGGCTTATGGGGAAGAACTGGCAGGTCAGTGTGAATAGAATGTAGAATTCATGAAGAACAATACTAAATAATTCTGGAAGGATAAAATGAGAGTCAGGCTGTGGAAGAGTCCTTAAATGTCTGTAGGTGAGAGAGGAAAGAGAGATACACTGAAAACTTTTGAGCAGTGGAAGGCTCCTAGCATGTCCGAAGCAAATTGAATTGAAGAGGGGGACAGAAGGATTTCACACTAATCTCAGTAAGAAGTGATCAGGGTCTGAACTAGGACTGTGATGATATGAGTGGAGAGGAGGGGATGGATATGAGAGATATTGGGAAAGTGGAGTCTAACCTAACAATCAATTTAATATGAGAGTAAGTTAGAAGAAAGGAGTGTGTGTTTAGCATTACTCTGATGTTGCTAACCTGAGTACCTGAAAAGAAGGAGGCAGAATATGTCACAGGGACAGATTTCAACTAGCCACACTATCTTCTGAAATTCTCTCTGTCTAAAGCAGAGAAGCTGGTAAAATTTTGTCTTTTCTGGATGATAATTTAATCTTGCTGAAGGTGACAGAAACAAGGAAAAGAAAGAAACATTAAACACCTACTAGGGGCAGCTAGGTGACACAGTGGATAGACTGCCAGGCCTAAAGTCAGGAAGACTTAACTTCAGGAGTTCAAATCTGGTCTCAGATATTTACATATGACCCTGGGCAAGTCGCTTAACCCTGTTTACCCTAATTTTCTCATCTATAAAATGAGTTGGAGAAGGAAATGACATACTATTCCAACATCTTTGCCAAGAAAACCCCAAATGGGGTCATGAAGAGTTGGGTATAACTGAAAATGACTCAACAAATACCTAGTAAGTTCCAGACACTGTAAATGCTTACAAACATTATCTTGTTCGATTCTTACAACAACACTAGAAGGTAGGTGCTATTTTCCTCATTTGTATCTGAGGTCAAATTTGAACTCAGGTCTTCCTAACTCCAGATCAGTCCTCTATTCATGGCACCCTCCAGAGTGAAGGATAATGATTATTCTGGACAAGGCTGGCAACAAAGAAGAACTTGCTGCTGAAGTACAAATGATGGGAATTTTGGGAAAAGGAAGGCTCTGTCTTAGAATGTATGAGAATGGAGAGGAGAGCGTGACTTTGTCTTCTACGCGCTCTTGATTTGAAGAGAGCAGATTTTACCAAGTTCAGAGGAATGTTAGGCATACTCCCATGATGAAAATTCTAAGGGGGAAGTCAGCCCTATAGGGGATGGGAACCACTGCAGAATGAGATTCTGATGACACAAACAGAAAGGAGTCAATGAAGATGGGAAAGGGAAAATGTCTGAAAAGAATAATGTGGATGTAATGGGAATTAAATAAGGAACTTAATTTGTTTTAGTATAGGTACACAAGATGGAAACAAAGGAGAAGAAGAAAGAATAGATTTTAAAATAGACTGCTCTTAAAATTTCATAAATTTACTTCTCTGCACCCAACCTCTTCTCTTTCCAATCTAGCCTCTACACAGTTGCTAAGTTGATAGTCTTAAAGAATAGATAGACCTGATCATGTCATGCTCCCGCTCAGAAAACCTTCAATGGCTCCCTACTTCTTCTAGAATAAAATATATATTTGTCTGGTTATCATTTAAAGGCATACAAACCCCTGATCTGAGCTGAAACAATAATTAGAGACAGGCAGAAAGGCCATTTAAGTACTTAGTATGTGTCAGGCACTGTCCTAAGTGCTAAGAATCTATATAAAAGGAAACAAGATTGTCCTTGTACTCAGAGAGCTTATATTTTAATAGGGGAGGATGACACATAAAGTAAGTGCTAGGGGTAGGGCCAAGGATGATTGTGAGAGCAAAGGAAGTAGGGTAGCAGCTTCGTCCCCATCTGGATAAGGCCAATCATTCACCTAGTTACCTAAATTCATGTGGTTACCCCAGTTGAATGTAAGCTCTTTGAGGGTAGGAACTGTTTGGAGGTTTGTCTGGTAAACTCAGTGCCTGAGTTTCCAGGGCTTTACACATGAGCTGGGAGGGCGGTAAGGATCCACCAACTCAGAACAGCTGACATGTTTGGATAGAAGGGTTCAGAGTAGAAGCCACTACCCCAGGAAACCAGGCATGGGTGGGGTGCTTCTTGAGGACACTCAGGGAATCATAGGAGCCTAAGATAAGAGGTAACAAGGCACGGAAGGGGAGATGAGCACATACCCCAAACAAAGGCCCCTGACTTCCCAGCTCAGCCATGGGCTGGCCCTGCGGGCACTCAGTAAATATTTATTGGGTGGCCAAGGGACTGAATACCCAGTCTGTAAACACTCTGCCCCCTGTGTAGGAGCACAATGGCTCATTTTTCTTTGCCCCTACACACCGTCTGCCATCTGTTTCTGGCTCCCTGGGCTTCTGAGAGCCCCTTATTGAGAGCCGAGCTGACGTGGTCAGACCCACTTTCCCCCTGCTCAGTGTCGCCCTGCCTTGGCTCAGTCACCCTCATCTCCCACCAAGTCCCCCAGGAAGCAGCCTGGCAAGGGGGGCAGGGGGGAGAAAGCCTATCTGTCCCCTTGGGACTCGATCCTGCCCTAGACCTGGCCCTAAGTTTTCTCTTTAGCCATTTTCCTTCTGGACAATCCCAGGCAAATAGATTCCTTGTAAGGTAGCACTTCCTTTGGGATTTTCATCTTGTCCAGTAGCCTTTTTGGGTGGTGTTTTTTCCTGAAGGCAAACAATGAGGAAAATAACAGCAGCTGAGAGCAGGCCCTGGAATGGTGCAGTCTGCTCTGACCAGGGCTGGGAAAGCTTTGTTCCCAATCCCGGGTTACTGGCCCCCAGAAAGCCCAGTGAGCAGCCCCTAGAGGCTGGAGCGCCTTGGAGAGGCCCATTAGGCCAGACAGCAGGCCCGCTCTACCGGGGCTTCCCTATGAAATCTGCGGGAGGCCTGGGAGCTTGTCAGTGAACACCTGCTATTCTTAACCTCTCAGGAGGACGTGGTTTTGTGGGGTTTGGCCTCTATTCGAATCAACACAATTTAACCTATTTAACTGGCTTTTTAAAGAACAGGAAAGCAGAAGCTGTATTTGCTAAGTATAACATGATTGTTATACTTCAGTTTTATACTGGGGGAAGGAGATAATGGGAAAGGAGAGGAGGGGAGGAGAGAAAGAGATGGGGGAGAGGAAAAGAATGGGAGATAACGGGAAGGGTAAAAAGGAGAAGGGAGGGGAGAGGAGAAGGGGGAGAGAGTAGAGGAAGGAGGAAGAGAAGGGGGAGAGATGAGAGAAAGGAGGAGAGGTGGAGAGATAGAGAGAGGGGAAAGAAGAGGGGGAGAAAAGGAGAGGGGAAAAGGAAGAGGGAGGAAAAGAGAGAGGAGAGAAGATGGGGGAGAGAATAAGGAATGGGAGATAAGGGGAAGGGTAAAAGGAGAAGGGAGGGGAGAGGAGAAGGGGGAGAGAGGAGAGAAAGGAGGAGTAAAGAAGGAGAGGGAGGAGAGAGGAGGGGGAGAGAGGGAAAAGAAGAGGGCAGAGGGGAGGAGGGGGTTCACTTTTATGTAATGCTTTAAAATTCGTTACTCAGAACAACACTATGAAATCAGAACAAGTATTCACAGAAGCTTCGATGGCCGTCAGCTCAGTAGCAATCTAGCCCAGCCCTTGGAGAACAAGGATGCTCTCACCACTCCAAAGTGTTCCTCACACGGATCCCAAACCTAACTGCAGTTTCCATGCATTGCTGTTAGATCTGTCTTGGGAACTAAGCAGAACACATCTAGTTTCCCCCCTCCTTTTTTTTTCCTTTTTGGAGGGGGGAGTGCAGGGTAATTGGGGTTAAATGACTTGCCCAAGGTCACATGGCTAGCAAGTGTTAAGTGTCTGAGGCCGGATTTGAACTCAGGTCCTCCTGACTCCAGGGCCAGTGCTCTATTCACTGCACCACCTGGCTGCCCCTAGTGGCTCTTTTTTATGTTGTTGTTTTTGTTCAGTCATTTTTCAGTCATGTCCAACTCTTTGTGACCCCACTTGGCATTTTCTTGGCAAAGATACTGCAGTGGTTTGCCATTTCCTTCTCCAGCTTATTTTACAGATGAGGAAACTGAGGCAAGTGGAGTTGAATGACTTGTCCAGGGTCACACAGCTAGGAAGTGTCTGAGGCCAGAGTTGAACTCATGAAGTCATGTCTTCCTGACTTTGGGCCTGGCACTCTATCTACTGTACCTCTTAGCTGCCCTCTTCTCTATGACAGCCTTTCAAATACCTGAAAACAGCAATCATTCCTTCCCCCAACAGCAACTCTTCCCTTTATTTTATAGATGAGGAAACTGAGGCTAAGATAATTTTCAATTTGCCTAATGTTACACAACTTACTGCATCATCCGCCTCCAAAAAACAAAACAAAACAGCCCCACTACCTTTGCCTAAAGAGTTGAAATGTAGCTGAAAATGATTCCTTCAGGACAAGATAGGACAGGACAGGGCGAGAATCTTCAGTATCTTCTGATCCAAGGAGGCTGTGAATGTGTCTATCTCCCTTCATGAGAAAGAGAGAGCTGCAAATATGTGGGAAGACTAGAGTTGAACAATGTGTTTGGAAGAGTCAGTCTGTCAGTTAGCATTTACTAAGCTAGGCACTATGCTAAACATTGAGAATATGAAAAAAGGGCAAAAACAGAAGGAAAAAACAAAAATGAAAACAGGACACAGGTCTTCCTTGGGGAGTTATATTCCAAATCCTTGGGTTAAGGGGACTGAGGGATTGGAGGAGGGGGTGTGAGGTAGTGGGGAGGGAGAAACACAACATAGGTTTATTTCTGACTACAAGTCCACATACTCTGCTAAGTCTGGGGTGTAAAATGCTTTGTAATAATCAAAACTATGCACTTGTGAGAGGGATGCCCAGCCACCTGAAGGACCATAATAAAGATGATGATTATTATAGTTTTATAGTATTATAATTCCCATTTGGATGCTGCCTCAAGGTTTCCAAAGAACCTTCATCGTAACAATCCTTTGGGGGTATCCAGCAGAAGTATTACCATTCCTATCTTACAGGTGAGGAAGGTGAGGGCCATGGGGTAACCAGAATGAGCCCCCAGTAGCTGGAGTCCCATTATTGCCTTCAAACTGATTGAATTAAAAAAAATGATGATGTTAAAAAAACCAAAAACAACTGTGTTGTCATTAGTATAGGACATCTGTACTGAGAAAGCTTTCTGTCCATGCAGTTTCATCATCTTTTGATTCTAAATTGATGCTGGGAAAAGTAAACCAGCAAGGGACTTTCCCAAGGTCACCTAGACCACTCAAACAATAAACATTAATTAAGCACCTATTATGTGTCATGAACTATGCTAAACACAGAGGATACAAAATGAAGCAAAAGACTGTCCCTGCCCTCAAGGAGATAATATACAAATAACCTATATACAAAGCAAGTTATATGTAGAATAAATATAAATAGGATAAATAATTAACCAAGGGAAGGCACTGGGATTAAGAGGGGATGGGGAAGGCTTCCACTAAAAGAAGGGATTTTAGTTGGGGCTTAAAGGAAGCTAAGAGGGGAACATGAAGAGGGAGAGCTGAGAGATGGAGGGTCTTATTCATGGAACAGCCAGAAGGCCAGTGTCACTAGATCCAAGAGTAAGGTATAAGAAGAGTGGGTAAGTAGGAGGGGGCTAGGGTGTGAAGGGCTTTGAAC
Source organism: Petaurus breviceps papuanus (assembly GCF_028583685.1). Taxonomy (NCBI): domain Eukaryota; kingdom Metazoa; phylum Chordata; class Mammalia; order Diprotodontia; family Petauridae; genus Petaurus; species Petaurus breviceps. The sequence continues at coordinate 9,307,980 of NW_027187358.1, forward strand.
ACCAAACAAAGGATTTTGTATTTGATCCTGGAGGCAATAGAGGGTCAGCGGAATTTAGGGGATGGGAAGGAGACATGGTTGGACTTGTGATTTGGTATCATCCCTTTAGTGGCTGAATGGAAAATGGTTAGAGTGGGTGAGCACTTGAGACAGGCAGACCCACCAACATGTTATTGTAATAATCCAGGAGCAAGGTGATGAGAGCCTGCACCAGTGGATGGCAGCATCAGAGGAGGGAAGGGACATATTTGAGAGGTGTTGCAAAGATGAAATCAGCAGGCCTTGGCAATAGTTTGGATATGGTGGGGTGAGAGATGAAGTAGAGAGAAATCCAGGGTGACTCCTAGATTGCAGGCTTGAGGCACTGGGAGGACAGTGTTGCCTTCCACAAAAGTAAGGAAGATGGGGGTGGGGTGGGGTGTCGAGGAAGAGTTTAGGGGGAAAGATACTGAGTTCTGTTTTGGACATGTTGAGTTTACGATGGTTATTGGACATGCAGTTTGAGATGTATGAAAGACATCTCAGTGGATGCTGACTTGGAGATATGAGATTGGAAGTCAGCAGAGAAATTGTGGCAGGAAAGGCATATTTGAGAATCAGCCACCTCAAGGATATTATCTTTTTATCCACACTCTATTAAGAAGAATCTCTCTTTTTTACTCCCCTTCTTTCTTCTCCTCTCTTCTCTGAGTTCAAGTAAAAAAAATCTATTCACTTGCTGGATGGCAGTCTTAAATACATGGCAGTTTTTTTTATATTTACAACTGATTGAGGGAATTGGATTTCTACTTTTCCTTTCAAATAGATCTCATTTGAACAGTCTAGCCTATATTCAGAAAAACATGATGAAATGTCCTCTTTGAGAAAAAAAAAACTGCTTGTTTGACGAAATTCTAAATATTTTCCTTAAAAAAAAATTTATGTTTATGTTTGTAGACACGCACAGAACAATGGTCTGTGGGTTGGGGAGGGGTATTTGAAGGTTTCTCTTCTTTTTCTCTATTATTTGGGGGGAGGGAAGGGTGGGATGGGAATGGGGCATTTCCCTCCTCTATCTCTACTTCCCCAGCCTCAGGCCTCTAGTTCAATAGAACTCATCCCCTTCCACTACCACTACCAAAGTCATTCCAGAATTTTCTAATCAGGAACTGCAGGTTCAGTCTAGTTTGAAAACAGGAAGTGACTCCAGGGGGTCCCTGAGCCTTTGTAGCCATCTCAATTGCTCGGTGGGGAATTCGATCAGAAAGGTGTCTGCTATATCACCTTGGGAGGTGGGCTTTGGGCCTTTGTCACAAGGGCCAGTTGTGGGGTGGGTGGAGGAGTCAAGGGAGTAGGAGGGCAGTGTCTGTAGCCTGTGCCTCTGTTGTACCAAGCACTGCTTAGACTTCCCCCATATGCCTGCCTGTGGAGAGTTCTTGGTTAGGACAACGTCACCTAAAAGCTATTACTTCATTCAAAGCCTTTATTATTTCCCCTGAATGGCCATTTAAGAAGTTCATACTCTGGGCTGAATTAGGGCTTTGAGCTTCTAAGGCCAAGCCCTCAAATTTAATTCCCAGACTGTTCAGTTAACTTCCCAAACAATAGACTGGGTTTCCCAGCAATGAACTGACCCTAATCTTGCCTACACGCTGACTCTTGACCAGAAAGTAACTGACCCCTCATCTCAGCCACAGACAGGTAGTATCAGAGCCAAGACTTGAAAGTGTTCTCTGACTCCAAATGCCATGTCCAGTCCACTGAACCAAAAACCTTAAGAGTTCAATTTCTAAGCAACTGATTTTTCCCAGGTCATACAAATATAAATTAGCAGAGCTGTGATTCAAATTCTGGTCAAATAAATTCTCTGCTTCTTGGGGAAACTGAGGCCTCAAGGCCATAGGTTCTCCACCCCTGGGCTACACCACTATATAGTCAGTTGCCCTACACACACACACACACACACACACACACACACACACACACACGAAGGAAAGCCCACTGATAGAAATTAATCCTCTAAACCCAAGGGAGTTACTTGGATTTAAGTCCCCAACTCTCCCTGCTGCACTGCTTGGCTCCTAGTTTCTGAGAAACCAAGAAGCTAAAAGAGTTACGAAAATGTTTGGCACTGGTCCACATATCACAGGGTAGGCAGGTGTTGATGACAGCAATAAGGTTATAAGGAGAGAAAAATAATCCTGGGAAAACATAAAAATGACAAACTCTCCGTTCTCTAGGTTAATAGGGAAAAGTGGTGCCTGAGAACTTCCCAAACAGCTGATAGCCATCCTTCTAGCTGTGTACCCCAGGTCCACACTGACCCCCTAAACCAGCTGCCAACTAACCCTTAAACCTAGCCATTCGCTCAAACAACAAGCATTTCTTAAACATCTGTTACTTGCCAGGCACGGGAGAGTCAATGACAGAAATGAAATAGGCCCTGCCCTCAAGGAGTTTATATTCTACAGGGGAGAAACATATAGGCATGCAACATTCTGCTGAGAGACAGGAAGGACTAGGTTTCACCATCAGTCTTCTAAAGTCAAGATTGGTCTCTGCATTAATAAAAGTTCTTATGTCTTTCATTATTGTTTTCCTTTATATTATTATTATCATTATGTAAATTGTTCCGTGGGTTCTGCTGACAGTCTGTATCAGTTCAGAAATCCTCTGAAATCTTCACATTTGTAATTTCTTATGGTGCAATAATACTCCATTACAGTGAAATACCACAATTGGTTCAGTCTTTCTCCAGTTGATAGGGATTCTCTCTGTTTCCTGGTTTTGGGTGTGTGTGTGTGTGTGTGTGTGTGTGTGGTAACTTTCCCTCTATTTTTGACCTTCTTGGGCTTAATACCTATGGACTGTTTAGGTATGACTACCGCCTTCTTTTCCAGGATGGTTGGACTGATTCATAGATCCACCAAAATGCTTTTGTGCTCGTCTTTTTATGTGATACGATTTCAAAGATTTCAGGGAGATTTGCAAACTTCCTTAAAAAAACCTCTCCCACCAGTGACCACACTGATTGAAATTCCACCTTTATAGAACTATTTCTTTGTCTAAAGCCATTCTCAAGGAAGGAGAAAACTTACTTAGATCGTTTGTCACTGGAGCCTTAATGACAATGAATTAATTAGCTCAAATCTGGACTCTGAGGAAATGGAAACTATAAGACAGGTAAGATTTGTGACAGAATAGATCTGAAACTCAGGATATTTCATGGAGAAGATAAGTCTAGGAAATTTCTGTGCCTCCTGAAGGCACCGAACTCTTCAGGATTATGGATCTATGATAGTCGTCTTTACAATTTTGCATAGAATTAGCTCTGTTTGCAGGGGCAGCTGAGAGGCACAGTGGATAGAGTGCCAGACCTAAAGTCAGGCAGACTTATCTTCATGAATTTGAATCTGGCCTCAGAAACTTACTAGCTGGGTAAGTCACGTAAGCCTGTTTGTCTCAGTTTCTACATCTGTAAAACAAGCTAGAGAAGGAAATGACAAACCTCTTCAGTAGCTTTGCCAACAAAACTCCAAATGGGGTCCAACAAAGAGTTGGGTGTGATTGAAATGACCAAGCAAACAGCTCTGTTTGCATGTGCATATTTGAGTGTATGTTTGCAAATGTACATGCATGTACTTGTGTAAGCATTCATGTGTGTGCATATCTAATTGTGTTTGCATATATGCTTCTAAGATCTCTGACTTGGAGGCATTATGCAGCAGACCCAAACCCAAGGAGCCATGGGATGGAATGTTGGGGGTGGCATGAATGAGTCTCTGATACTTCTTAATCCTGAGATGCCTTCTATCCTTGCTTCTTCTTTTCCCAGCAGGGCTCGAAAATATTTTCATCTTCTATGGGAATTTCCTGTTCAACTTCCTGTTGTTCTTGGTCTTTTTTTTTTAACTTGGAAAAAAGTGTTGCAATATTCTTATCTGTTTGCTTATTCTGCCCTTGAAGTAAAATGCTGTCTACCATAGCCAATGAAGAGAGATGGATTAACTGTGGACCAAGATCTCCTTTCTAGCTCCAAGGATTTCTTAGAGTAACAGACAGAGAAGACAAGAAGTTCTCCAGAAACGAGAGTTAAAAGTCACCCCCATTAACTCCCTTCCCCATTCCCATCAGACATATAATATAATGGAAAAAGCATAGTATTCTAACACTTGCTAATTATGTGACCCTAGATCAGTCACTTAATCTCTTTATTTTCTTTATTCATAAAAATAGAAGTAATGATTGCACTGAATTCTTTATAAACTTTCAGGTCTATAGAAATGGGTTTTAATTATTATTTTTCCCTTACAACACTAGAAAATATATATTTTAATCCTTGAACATTTGTGGGTGACTATGCCAATTAGCTGCAACCTGAAGTCATAAAAATAGAACTTGGGCCTTTCCCCAACTGATAAGTGATCATTGATAAATGATTCAAACAGGCAGTTTTCTAAAGAAGAAATCCATATAGCCATCTATAGGTACATGATAAAAATGCTCTAAGCAACTAATAATTAGAAAGATGAAAATTAAACAACTTTGAGGTTCACCTGACACCCAGAAGATTGAAAGAGTTGACAAGAAGAGAAAATAGCCAATTTTGGAAGGGTTGTGGGAAAACAGGAACACTGATGTTAGTGGAGTTGTGAATTGACCCAGCCCATTCCAGAAAGCAGTTTGGAACTACAGCCCCAAAAGGTACCATGTGTACGCTTAGAATCAGCAATACCACTAGGTCTATATCCCAAAGAGATTAAAGAAAGAGAAGAAGGTCTTCTGGACAAAAATATTTCTATCAGCTATTTTTGTAGTATCAATGAACTGAACATTAAGGGACCCCTTAATTGGGGAATGATTGAATAAATTATGGCATACAAATGTGATGGAATAGTATTGTGCTGTGAGAAAGGATGAAGGGAGTAGGAGATTTACAGACTCATTGAATGTTTGAGTGAGAAGAAATTCCAGGATCTCAGAATCTCAGCTAGTCCAAACCTCCCATCTTAAAGGGAGAGCAAAATGAGGATATTCAACCATGTTTAAATTCTGAGGAAATAAGCAATGAGGCGGCAGAAAGAAAGAGGAGAATGCTGTTCTCTCCAGATGCAGAGCAGTAGGGAAGAAAGAACTTAGTAGAGCACAGTGCAATGACCAACATCAAAACCAAATTTTCTGAGTGTCTGAGGTTGGACTGGAATGTCTGGGCTTTAGGAGCACACTGTAGGCTTCTTCACCATTTTGGTCAAGGGCACATATTTCTACTGTTCAGTGGACCTCTGTGGTAGGTAACCAGATTCAGGAATGTCAAAGAACCAGCTCCTTGTTTGTAGAAGTAATGGAAAGAGCATTGGTTTGGGTGCCAAGTTCTGTAACTTCATACCGGCAACTTCCTACTTGGGCAAGGCTTCATCCATGGTTACTCTCACCATCCCTGGCCGCTCCTTCTCCCATGACCCCTGGTGTACCAGGATAGGAGGTAGAGTTGGCATGTTCTTTAATCTACATCACTACTTCCAGACCTCCCTGGGCTGCCATCCCTCAGCAATCCTTTCTCCCTTGAGATTTATTCCATTCATTTATATAATTTATATATCACCTTATCCAGACTCTTGTTCTCTTCTACCAGCTTCCAGGTCATCCTTCCTCCCTTCTCAAGGAACTCAGTATCTGGCTACTTTCCATGTCCTTTTGGCCTTTCCATATTCTCTCTTCTCTTCTCTTCTCTTCTCTTCTCTTCTCTTCTCTTCTCTTCTCTTCTCTTCTCTTCTCTTCTCTTCTCTTCTCTTCTCTTCTCGTCTCTTCTTGTCTCCTCGTCACTTCTTGTCTCTTCTCTTCTCTTCCCTTCTTTTCCTTTCTCTGTCTCTCTCTCTCTGTCTCTCTCTCTCTCTCTGTCTCTCTCTCTCTGTCTCTGTCTCTCTCTCTTTCTTGTCAATTGAGGTTAAGTGACTTGCCCATGATCACACAACTAGTAAGTGCCTGAGGCTAGATTTGAACTCAGGTCTTCAAGACTTCAGGGCTAGTGTCATCTAGTTGCCTTGCCTTTCCATATTCTTGGTGACTTCAAATTTCCTACTGATGTTTTGAACTCTCAGACCTCCCAGTCACAAATCTCCTTACCTCGCATGACTTCCATATTCCACTCAACTACAGGCACACTTTAGACCTTATCAAATGTTCCACTTTGATCATTTTAAACTCTGAAGTTTCCCCTTTTGTTATATCTCCTATTCTTCTACCCCTCCCTCTACCATATTCTTCCTATATCTGAAGACTATTGCATCCTCATTTCAGCTTCCGGTCCTCTTGTTCCCTGCAGTTCTCCCAGACCATCTGTTTTCATTCTCCTCCATGCTCAGTTTTGACTCTGCAGTTCCCTAGTTCAATTATACACTGTCTTCCACCCTTGAATGCACTACCTGCTTTGTCCCACACCCTAACAACCCTCAACCTTGGATCATTTACCCTATTTTCCCTTTGTATTCTTACCCCTGAGCTGGTGAACACTGCTGGAGGAAATCCTACACCTGTGTTGATTGCCTCCACTACAAATTCATGTTGTCTAAGAAGCTCAATTGGGCCCTCACTACTGCATGGGGCAATCCTTTGATTCTTCCCTAATTGCTTCTCTAGAACACTCTTCATAGAAGCCCTTACAAATCAAATCTTTCTTCAAATTCCCAACATCTCAACTCTCTCAGCAGATGACCCAGTCCTTTACTTTCTGAGAAAATAAAAGTCATTCAACTTGAGGTATTTCATTTGTCCTACTATATCTCAAAACTCCCATTAATCTTCAGCCATCCTATCATTTTCCCTGTTCCCTGATGTAGAAGAAGTCCTTCTTCCTGTCTCTACTTGTGTGCTTGACTCTGTCCTCCTTCAGGAATTTGACCCATCAAACATTACCTCTCTTCCTCTCATCTTCAGTCTTTCCCTATCTACTGAACTCTTTCCCACTGCTCAGGTTTCACTATCCTTTATGAACCAACAGTCCTCAAAATAAGAATGGCAAGTGGTTAAAAACCATATGAAAGATTGCTCCAAATCACTCAAAAGCAGAGCTAAACACCCCTGAATTGTTAATACCTCACACTGAACAAATCGGCAAAGATGGCAAAAGATAGGAACACAGTAGCTGATGTTGGAAGGGTTCTGGAATAGCTTGTATACTAACGCATTATTGGCGGAGCTGTGAATCAGTACAACTCTTCTGGAAAACAATTTAGAATTAGCAAATAAAGTGACTAAGTTACCCATAGTGTTTGACCCAGAGATTCCATTGCAGGGCATATACCCCACGGAGATTATTGACTAAAAGAAGGGTTCCATATACACTAAAATACTTACAGTAGCACTCTTTGTGTGAGCAAAGAACTCAAACAAAGTAGATGCCCCTTGATTGGGAAATGGCTAAACAAATTGTGGCATATGAGTGTAATGGAATATCACCTATGCTAAAGGGAATTTTGAGCATGATGAATAGGGAGAAGCATAGAAAGGTCTCTTCTTCTTAAAAAAAATTTTTTTAAACCCCTTCACTTGACTGCCTGCCATCTTAAGCTTTCATATATCTTTTGCCCCTCCTTTTCATTATCAAACTCCCAGGAAGAGTTGTCTAAAGTCCCTGCTTCTACACCCCACCCTCACCTCCCCTTCACTTCCCAACCCTTTGTCATCTGGCTTCTGGCTTCACTGCTTTATTGAAACTGCATCTCAAAGACTACCATGAACCTCTTAATCACTAAAGACATTGCTTAAATCCAAAGACTCCTTCTTAGTTGGAGTCTTATGTCTTTGAACTCTCGTTAGCTTTTGATACTGTTGCCCCCTTCTCCCCCAATTCCTGGATCTTATCTCTTCTTCCTTAGCTTCCAAGCCACTAACTAGTGGTACAGAGGATAGAGAACTAAACCTGGAGTCAGGAAGATCTGGATTCAAATCCAACTTCAGACACTCATGAACTGTGTGTCTCTGGTGAAGTCACTTAGCCTCTGTTCTGTCTCAGTTTCCTTAACCATAAAATGTAACAGCACCTATCTCACAGGGTGGTTTTGAGGATCAAAAAAGATAATATTTGTAAAATGTTTAGCACAGTGCTTGGCCCATAGGCAGAGCTATGTAAATGTTTCTTCCTTTCACCTTCTCTTTCCATTTGTTTGATCAATCCTTGTCAGTCTCCCTGAAAATTCTGTTTAAATTTAATTGAATCAGATTGGCCCAGGATTTCCAGCTGCCCTTGGGGAGATAGAGACTGTCCATCTGGGCGATGTCACTAAGGAAAGGGCCAGATGCTGAGAGTGCATCCTGGTGGGGCTGTGTTTTCCAGAGATGAGGGAGGAGATGGCCTCAGCTATTTCCTCAGGGCCATTGTCATCTCCTAAGGCCCCAGCCGCCTTCCCTTTCCAGCCCCCTTCACTCCATGGTCTCTTAGGAAAAAATGTTTATGACAGTTCTGATTGTTCCTTAGAACCTGCCCTTCCAAACAGCATTCCTGAAGCCCATTGTTTATTCGAAGAGGTTAGAGGGCAGGAGACCACTTTCTAGTTTTACTGTCTCAGTGAGTGATAGACAGAGATTCTATTTCTGTCCAGCACCTGTAAGAAGAGCTTTAAAAACAACCCATCCAGATATGCTTAGGGTTCCAAGGTCTATATCCATCTAAATGGATTAACAGACAAATAATTCCCCTCTCCTGGATGACAGTCCCTTTCCCTCTCCCCCTCCAGTCCTCTTCTTTCTGACTCAGCAAATAGAACTTCCCACTAGGGGAAGGTGTTGAATTTTCATTCAAGTTTAGTAGACAAAAAAAAAATACATTAGATGATGTATTAGAATAGCCAGAAAGGATATTAAAGAACAAGATAGCCTAAGACTCAGAGAGGTCAAGGCCCTTGTATAAGGTCACAAAGCAAGTCAATGGTAAAAGGGGGACTAAAACCCAAAGCTGTCTGGTTCTCAAGCCCCATGCTTCCCCTCCCATGCCACTACTCATTTTTACCTCCTTTACAGTGACCTTGAAACCATACTCTTCTCCCTTTCTTGCATCCTTCTGAGCTTGTATTGGTCTGATCAGTCAGTCAGCTACACTGAAACTTGACTTTAGCATAGTGGTGCCATGTCGGTCCCTTTCACAAACAAACAAACAACACGCTTCCCATCCCATTGGCCTCCTCGCTGCCCCCTGCTTTCACACTGCTCCTTACTATTTCCACAGCTTTGGTTCCCCATTGCTAGACTGGAGGCTCTTCCCACCCTCCACCTCAAGCCCCCATCTCCACCTACTGAAGTCTATCCCTGTCTGATACCCAACTTGGAAGATTCCTCCTCCATGAAGACTCCCTGGGCCCTACATCTGAGAGAAGTGTTGTCTCCCATCTCCAGTCTCCTTTGAAGTTCTGAGTTAATATGGAGCACATTCTGCCTTAGAGTTGGTTTATCCACCAGAGCTCCCCCTCCCCAGCTCTAGATCATGAGATTCTCCAGGAGGGAGACGCTCTCAATTTTGTTTTCTCTGCACCTATCACATTGCTGGAGGAGGGAGGTTGGAATCTGGATCTATGATTCCGCCTTCAAGATTACACACCTAGTGGGGCAGCTAGGTGGTACAGTGAATAGAGCACCAGCCCTGGAGTCAGGAGGACCTGAGTTCAAATCCGGCCTCAGACACTTAACACAAAAACTAGCCATGTGACCTTGGGCAAGTCACTTTGCCCTCCAAATTGCCCCAATTGCCCTCCAAAAAAAAAAAGCAAAAAAAAAAAAAGATTACACACCTAGTATGTATCACAGACAGGAGTCTTCCTCCTGACTTCAAGGTGTCTAGCCATTCTACCATACTGTGGCTCTCCTAGAGGCCCAGGTGGTGCTTAATGGGATCATAGGAGATAGAATTAGAGATCATCTAAGCTAACCCCCTCCTCTGATATCTGAGGAAACTAGGACAGAAAAAAGATAATTGTCCCAAAGTCACATAGTTAAGGGCAGAGCTAAGATTAACACCCAGGTTCTCTGGTCCCTAATCCAGGGATCTTAGAGCCTCATCCCTTGATACGGGTTTGCTGAATTGAATTTCATTATGTTCCATTCATATTTATTAGGGTTCCTACTATGTCTCCAGTCTATTAAAGTGGTTACTGTGCACACAGCCCTATGCTAGGCATTATGAGACATGAGAAAATAAGATCCAGTCTCTCTTCATAAGTCTGTAGTCTAGTTGAAGAAGCAAGACATACATACTCAAAAATACAAGTCCATATATATTACTTGCCAAATAAGTACTAGAGGATTTCAGAAAGGGAAGCCCAGTAGATAGATCAGTCATAGAAGAGATGAACTCTATAGAATGTAGTCCCTTTGTAGTCAGGAACCATTCCATTACTATCTTTGTACTACCAGTGGCTAGAACAGTACTTGATTCATGGTCAGCGTTTAGTAAATATTTGTTATTTATTGAGGGGATGGGAGCAAATTCTCTCTACAAGAAGCTTTTCCTTAATGCTGGTGCCTTTCCTCTGAGATTAATCCAGTTTATCCTAGGCGTATATATTATACATAGTTGTTTGGATGTTGTCTCTTCTATTGATTGTAAACTTCCTGAGGGCAGGGACTATTTTTGCTTTTCTCTGTATCTCCAGCATTTAGTACGGTGCCCACCACCTATTTGGAGTTTAATGAATATTAGTCTTCCTTAATTTAATCTAATTCAAAATCTAACCTCAGAAATCCTAAAAGGAATCAATGGCCTCAGCTTTGTTTATGCTCAAACTTTCAGTATTCTTTGTCATGAGAAATGTGAACCTTTAAATTGGCTACGCTAAGAGAGGGTCCAAAGACTCGTGCACACAGCTTCCCTTTGATAAGAACATCCATTTTGTTAAATTCTCTCTGAGTTCAAGGTCTGGTCTGTTTTGAAGTTAGTATCCAGATTTAATTGGCAAGTTTTATATATTTTGTAAACACTGTGATCACCATGTTAAGTATTCTGGGTAAGTAAAGCATATTGAATATAATTATTCATAATATTATTTTAATATCCAATAACATCACACCCAACATTTTACTACACATCAACCAAAACTTGAGTTAGTGTGTCCCAGTGCACCATGGTCTGCACAAATCACCTTGATATAACTGATATAAGTCTATGAATTTCTACAGATTGGGTGACTAAAGAGCTGTGAACATTCATTGATCAGCTAAATAGAGATATAATTTTAAGAGGAGGTGTTAGGTGATAATACTCTGAAAGCTACAAGGTTAATACACAGCAGGGTGTGGCCTCCAATTCAATATTCAACTTACCTCAAAACTATGAACCTTCCCTTCCTCATTCATTGTGGCAGAGTATTACTGTCTCCTTTTTCTGCTTCCATCCATAGCTCTCCATCCTGCTCTATCCCTCTCTCTCTGTGTTTTCTTCACTTCCTCCCATTCCCCTCCCCTTTCCCATCTTCTTCTGACAACCTCCTAACTGACCATAATATGCAAATGAAGTATATATTTTTAGATTTTTAAAAATTTCCTACTCTTAAATGTTTTTATAAATAGATGAGTAGAATATTTTATACTCCCTAAGGAAAAACAAAAAGCAAAATTCAGTTACTCTTTTTTTTATACATCTCTCAATTACACCCCCATGGAACAGTAGTGCCAGGGAGAAAGGAGGCCTTGTCTTGTTCAGTAATTTTTCAGTTGCATCTGATTCTTCAAAGTCCAATTTGGATTTGTCATTTCCTTCTCCAGCTTATTTTTCAGAAGAGGAAACTGAGGACAACAAGATAAGTGACTTGGTCGGGGTCACACAGTCAGTAAGTATCTGAGGCCAGATTTGAATTCAGGAAGATTAGTCTTCCTAACCCCAAGCCCAGCACTTTATCTACTGTGCCAACCAGCTGCCCCTAGAAAGAAGGTACTCTATTTGTATCTGACACACTTCTAGAAAGTATTAGAGTCTGGCTGCCAATTTAGGTACTCTGATTACACGACTTTTGCTCTGATAATGCCACGAGAGGCAGCTAGGTGGTACAATGGTTAAAGACCTAACTCTGGAGTCAGGAAGACCCGAGTTCAACCTTGGCCTTAGACACTTAATAGCTCTGTGATTCTAGGGAATTCATTAAACTCCTTTCTGGGTCAGTTTCTCCATCTTTAAAATGAGGATAATAATAGCACTTACCTCCTAGGTTGCTGAGGATAAAGTGAGATATTTGTAAAGAGCTATATGAATGGGGAATGAAAGAGCTATGGGTAAATGGGAAGGGGGGCATTGACGAGGAAGCTAGACAAAATTTCCAGGCCCTATCCACCTATTCCTTTCAGTCTGGTTTTCTCTTACACACACACACACACACACACACACACACACACACACACACGAACACTGACTCATCTAATTCAGAGACTATTCCTAAACTTCCTGTTTATATTCAACCCCCAGTTATCTGGACTATTTATATTTTAAAATATATGTTATATTTTCATTAATTTTAATTAGTGAAAATATAATAAAATATATTATAAAAATACAACACACTGATGGAAGAAACTTCAGTAAACAATAAGGCCAGATAGCATATAATACAAATATTATTTCTATGTGTCCTTACAATTCATTGTAAATGTGTATGGATTGTTAGTCAATCACTCAATCAATACGTAGTTATTAAATACTTTCTATATACCAGGAGCAATGCTAAAAACTGGGGATTCAAAAACAGTTTCTGCCTTCAAGATGCTCCCATTTTAATAGGGGAGGCAATGTGGAAATACCTGGGTACACACAATATTTCACATGGAGTAGATGAAAGGTCATCTTAGAGGGCAATACTCAAGTGGCTGAAGGCCTTATGTAGAAAGTAGGATTTTAATTGAGTCTTGAAGAAGGCAGAGATATTAATAGACTGAGTGAAGGAGGGGAAACATTCCAGACATAGAGTTGTAGCAGCAAGCACCCTAGCATACCCAGGGTGGCTGCTAGCACAGGTTCTTAGATCTGCTTTTCTAAAGGAAAGCAACTCAAAATGGGTTAACAATCTTGCTTTAATCAAACATATATCATTTACCTAGTTCAGGGTAAAAAGGTCAGCACCCTGAACTTCAGAGAATACAAACAGAAGCTACAAGCAGACAAAAAATACGGACAGAGAAAGAGATCACCGGACAGGCTTCCAGCTCTCTGACCATTACATCCATACCTAGTCAGTTACCAGAGAGGGAAGTTACCAACATCTGGGTTTTCAAAGCTGGGGGGCTCTCAATGGCTGCCCAGAGTCTCATCTAGGCAAATCACACAACTCTTTCCAAAGTGAGTCCCAAAGCAAACCTTCTCCTGGCTCAAAGAATGCAACAACCCTCTTGACCCACTGCCCAATCACAAAGCAGCAAGGTGTGGGTGTTCCTGAAAAACAAGCCTCCCGCCACAGGCTCCATGTGACCACATTCAGCCTTTTAGGGGGAAAAGTATATTTTCAAATCAGGGAAGGTTCTCAGAGTCACCAAAGCCTATCAAAGGGCCAAGGGGCAGGGATGATCTTCAGATTCCCATGCCCATAACAAGAGTACACCAGGGCATAGGTAGGCACGAAGACTGGAGAGGAAGTATCATTTTTTAAGAACTATGAGGCAAACCAGTGTAAGTTAATCATAAATGTGTTGAAAGGAAAATATAAGAAGACTGGAAAGGGGACAGATTGTGAAGAGTTTTAAATACCAAATAGAGGACTTTATATTTGATCCAATAGGCAACAGAGAATCATTGGAAAACATTGAATGAGCTGGAAGGTAACATGATAGAATTATCCTTTAAGAAAATTACTTTGGCCCATGTTTAGAAAATGGATCAGAGTGGCAAAAGATTTGATGCAAGCTGGGGAGAGGTGATGAGGACCTGAACACTCACACAGTTACTCACACAGTGTGAATGGCTACATAGGCAGGGATGTTGTGAATGTGGAAATGGCAAGATTTGACAAGTGATTGGATACATGGAGTGAAGGAGAGTGAGGACTATAGGAAGATACCCAAATTTTGAAATTCTGGACTAGAAGATGGTGGCACCTTCAATATTAACAAGGAAGTCTGGACAGAGGAGGGTTTGGGTAGGAAATTAATGAATTATATTTTGGAGTGTAGCCTGTGAAGGAGCAAAGAACTGAGAGATAAAGGAAATGGAGATCATGGTGAGAGTGAAGAATAGGGTTGGTGTCAAGAGGCATAGGGAAAGATGGGAGGATAAAAGATCATGATCAGGGGTGGCTAGGTGGCGCAGTGAATAGAGCACCTGCCCTGGAGTCAGGAGGACCTGAATTCAAATCCGACCTCAGACACTTAACACTTACTAGCCGTGTGACCTTGGGCAAGTCACTTAACCCCAATTGCCCTCCAAAAAGCAAAAAAAAAAAAAGGTGCTTTATCTAATCAGCCAGAGTGTGGACCCCTGTATCATGCTGCCTCTCATCAGATGATTGATTTGGTTTTTGTTGTTGTTGCTTTGGAGTGGGAGGAATTGTTCTGTATCATCAGGTGACTCTCTTTCTGGTAATATTAACTTTATCTAAACCCAGTTCTCAGGGCTGGTTTTTCTTTCCTTGTTCGTTTCTGAAAGCCAACAAGTGTCCTAGGATCACGGCCTCTGAAGCAAGAAGGAGCCCCAGAGATCATCCAGGACTACACACTAATTTGAAAGATGAAGAAACAATACCAAAGAGATTGATTGAATTGAATTTTTCAGTCCCACAAGTAGTAAGTGGCCAAGGGAGGATTTTCAGGACAGGCCCTTTGACTCCAAATAGAGTATTCTTTCTTCTTCATTAAGTGGCCTGGTGTTAGGGGACAGGAGCATGACCTAATGAGGAATGGGCTGGCCTGAGAGTCAGTTATGGGTCCTTCTTTGGGCTCTGTCATTAGCTCTCTGTGTGACAAGCCATTTCCCTCCTCAGGGCCAGGGTTTCCTCTTTATTAAATGAGGCGGGGTAGATTAGAATGAGAGGCTCCTGTCAGCATTTACCTCCTTTGAGTCAGGTCTTGCCTCCTACACAGGTTGGATCCCGGAGAGCCTTTGGGAGCTGTGTGCATGGGCTCTGTCTGTCCCTCTCCTCCCTCTCTGAGCATCCTGGTCCTGCTGCCATAAAGCTCAGTATAGAAGAGGGGGAGGGTTTAAAGCGGGGAGGGAGGAGGGGGCCCTGGAATAGCCGTGCACTACTGCATGTCCTTTGAAGCCTCTCAAACACCCCTGACTTGGTTCCAGCATCTCAATTAGTAGAAGAATGTGCCCAGGGCCAGGGGACAGAGAGCCCATTCAGCCTGGAAGCAAGTCCAGGAGGGCTTCCAGGAGGGGTAGACCTGGGAAGTTGGGCCAACAGTGGGGAGCTTCCTCTCAGATTCTGGGTTCCAAGAAGCCATTTGATACAATGGTCTCTTGCTTCGGGTCAGGGCATGGGCCTTCCCCGGCTGCCCTGTCACAAGGCCAGAGTATGCTGGGGGATCTGAGCCCCAGAGTTGCCGGTTCCGCATCCCATCCCCCTCTCCCATCCCTTATAGCAGTTGGAGTCTCTGCCAGCAAAAGGGGAGATGGTGACTGGAGGCTGGTAGCTGCAAGCTTTGGAGCCCCACACAATGGGCCATTCCGAGTCAAAGAAGGCTCTCATTCAGCCTGGCAGCTTCACACCCAGATGCTGGTGAGGATGGCAGACTGGAGCAGAACCTCTGAAATTTCATTCAGAGGGAGCCCATGGGAGCCTTTCTCCTCACGGGTCCTGGGTCTGCCTTTTTTTTCTTTTTCTTTTATCACTTGCACTTAGTGCAGTTCCAGGTAGACAGTATTTAATAATTGCTTGTTGACTGACTGAGTGATTGTGAATGCCCCAGATCTTTTCAGGAACGCTAGCTGTCCCTAGGCTCCTCCCCCATCCCCTATGCATCAAGTCACACACCATGGAGATGAGTCTAGCCTGTTTGAGATACTCAGTACACGAGCAGACAAAGCCCTCACTTTCTTCAGTGCCATGCAATTCAACAAGTGCCAGGGAAAATTAGGGGAGACAGCGCGAGGGCTGTCCTGTCTGCCAAGCAGTGCAGAACGTTTGCTGCCGCTCATCCTTTATCCCTAGCTTCGGCCATTGGGGGCCCAGTTTTCAATAGCTGACCATGGCCCAAATCAGGACATGCTTCCTAAAACCTTAGTCCTTCCTGCTATGAACCAGATCCCTTCTCTCCCAAAGCTGACAAGAAAGGACCTAAGCCTACCCATTCCCTTTCCCAAAGGGCTGAGGCCTGGGATGTTTCCTCGTACCCCAGTGCATGCTGGTAAATTTTTAACAATCGACTCTCCAGAAATGTTTAATTTGCATCATTAACAATTTCGTCTTCACTTTCTTATGTCTAGGCCAGTGGAATCAAACACAAATGGAAACAAGGGTCAATAAACCATGCGTAAGGATCCCAAAGGCTTTGTATTGGCTTCATTTTAAAATGCAATATGATGTTTTATTGTATTTTTATTTATTTTATTAAATATTTCCCAGTTATATTTTAATCAAGTTGGGTGCACTCCTACAGGTGGTTTTTGATCAATAGAACAATAAACCAAGTCCTAATCTGTAGTATTTAATAATTTCCAAGGTATAAACATTCCCTGTGAAAATTGGACAAACCAGCTCTGGCACAGCTGTGCTTATACTCCCTCTTCCCCCTTAGGCCAAAGGTGTTTTCCATCAGGCTACTGTATGTGGAGAGATAGGTGGTGGGGAGAAAATGGGATGATAGGAGTACTTTGTAAAGAATGCCTGGATGGCCAGCCTTCCTTCTACTGTCGGTCGGAGCTAAGTGTCCCAGCAATGACTGGGGTACCTGGGCCAGAGAGCCACTCTCAAGGTCTTCCGCTTAGTCCCCTGCTGCCTTTAGCTCCTATGTCCTTTTAGAATCTCCATGGGGCAGAGGAAAGAGATATATGCGGGGGAGGGGAGGTGGCAGGGGCAGGGAGGACAGTATCTCTACTGAGAAAACCCCAAATGGGGACAGAGAAAGTCAGACAACTGAAAAAATACACACACACACACACACATTTACATATGTATATATATGTATGTGTATTTATTTGTATGTATGTGTGTATACCTCCAGTATTTATAGTTACTTTATCTGTCAAATGTCTGACCTGTCTCACAGCCTATCATTGTGAAGGTGCAATGAGGTGATGACTAGGACCAGTCTCCGATGTGGGAGCTCCTTGAGAAGAGAATGTTTCCGTTCTTTGTATTTGTATATCCAACACCTAATGACAAAATGACAACAATGATTTAAAAAACAAACTCCTTGCCTTGTCTACCTAACAGGTTCTCTCATTTGATCTGATATCATAGGATTATAGGATTTACAGCTGGAAATGACTTGAGAGGTCACCTAGTTCATTTTACAGATGGGGAAACTGAGTCCCAGAGAGGTGATGGTGACTTGTCCAAATTTGAACCTGACTTCTGAAAAGGGTGAATTCTTGTTAGTAGGCCAATACTTTCTGGTTGCTTTCTTTGCTTTTTCATTGAGAGTGAAAGACAACAGACTTGTCATTGCTGGGGAACTGTGGAACAGGCTTTTTGTGAAGATCACACATTATACCTACTTTATGGCTTTTTATATGCCATTGTTGTTTAGTTATTTCAATCATGTAGGACTGTTTGTGACATCATTTTATGGTTTTCTTAGTAAAGATACAAGAGTGGTTTGCCATTTCCTTCTCCTCATTTTACAGATGAGGAAACTGAGACAAACAGGGTCACACAGCTAGTAAGTGTCTGAGGCTGAATTTGAACTCAAGTCTTCTTGACTCTGGAACTCTATCCACCCTGCCACCACAGTGCTCCTACAATTTGCCTAAGATCACACAGTGAATCAGGGGCAAAGCCAATACTTGAACCCTGGTCTCTCAAATATCAATCTTCCTAGAACAAGGGTTCCTAAGTTTTTTATTTATTAGACCCTTCTGACAATCTAATGAAATCTGTGGGCCTCTTCTCAGAATACAGCAATGTTTATTGCCTACATTCAAAATTGAAGAACATGCATGATTTCAGTTAGAGGTTGGAAAGAAAGCTGCATTATTTTCTTTTCCTGTCCAAGTTCATAGATCCCTTGAAGTCTCTTCAGAATCCCAGGGTAAGAATCCCTGTTCTAGTGTTTTGGTATGAATAGGCTGCATCCATCACATTACAAATAAGGGATTGCAAAGGAGAAGAGAATAAAAAATATTCAATAGTCAACCACCCTGGAGTTAGGCAACTGGGGACCTGCTGGAAGCCACAATTCCTGGTCTGACCATGTATCAGCTGGTGTGGTAGCAGGCACTCCCAGAGTCAGGATGCTTGGCAGAGCCTTTGAAAATGCAGACCAGGGGGCCTCAAGTTTTTCTCAGAGTTGAGTAGTGGCACAATATGTAGTCACTTACCATAGCTGTGATGTAGGAAAGAGGGGAAGGTCCAAGGTCCCAACCATTCAAATCCTAAAGGTGGTATTAACCTTCCAAAGGATGGAAGGGCCTTTTCTCAGCACAGTCATAGGACGGTGTCCTCTGGGCCAAGAAAAGGAGGGGCAGACTCATTAAGAAACATAGACTGCCTACAATCACAGAACAGAGTTATAGGGACTTTTGGGACTTAAGTACATGAGCCGGAGGGGTCCTTTTAGGACACCTAGCTCAATTCTCTTATTTTGCAGATGAAGAAGCAGAGGCCTAGAGAAATCAAGTGAGTTGCTGCAGAAAGTATTTAAACTCAGGAGCTGGGACTGCAGGCTCAACCTTCCATTCCTATCTAGGAATGCCTCCCTGCCTCCCTCCAACTCATAGTCCCACCAGACTTATATAAAAATGGCAGCCACTAAACTGTACAACATCATCTATGTTCTATTGTATTTTCATTTATATTTTTCCCAATTATATTTCCATCTGGCTCAGGCAGCACTCCATGATGTTGCCGGTCACAGTAGACTGAGCAAATGACCCCTCTGACCCAGTCTATCCCTTCCATTTTACATATAAGGAGATGCTGCAGAGAAGCCCACGGTACAGATGGAAGACCACTGAATTTGGAGTCACAGGACCTGGGTTGGGTTCCAGCCTCTGCCTCGCATTTCCAGTGTCTCTATGGGCGTATGTCTCATTTACCCTTTATTAGCCTCAGTTTCCTCAACTGTAAAATAGTGGCCTCTAAGGAATCTTCTATTTTTAGATCTCTGATCCCCTGAAAGGTCTACACCAGACAAATTTATGATATTTGTTTGAAATGAAGATATGACCCTAGGTTTAGAGGTAACGTCTACATGTCACACTTCTCCTCTGCCCCCCACCCCAGGAGAATATAAATTCACTGATTTTTTTCATCTTCATTTTTAATCTTTATATAACTAGTACCTAGCACAGCACCTTGCACATAGGAGATGATAAATCTTTGTAAAATTGAATTGTCCCGGGGCCCATGGAACCAGAGGTCATGAAGGGCTTTCTGGGTCAGGGTGTGGGGGAAAAAAAAGAGAAAACATGTCCCTTGAATGAATCTCCCCTTCTGGCTCCTCATGTGCACCTTTGACTGATGAGGTCACCAAGATCATCCCTAGATAAAGTTCTTCTTGGGGCAATGTTTCCCCTTCCCCACTTTTGTAGAAAAGTATGTGGCCCTTCCAGTATGGACAGAAACATAGTTCCCACAGGGATGGCCTGAAGGCAGGCCCTGTTGCATTCTGGACCCAGCCCCCAGCCCCCAGCCAGCTCTGAGGTCAGTCCAGGAATGACCTCAGAACTGCCTGACAACAACCAGAGGAATCTGGTGTTCTACTGTCTTATCAAGCCTCTAGAATCTGGCTAAAATCAAAAGTCTTGGAGACACACGGACTTAAGAGAAGCAATCCTCCTTCCAAGGTGGGGGAAATTGTGTCATGTTCATTTAGGGCACAGGATCTGCAGTTGGAAGAGTCCTCAGAAGTGAAATCTGTACCTGAACAGGAATTTCTTCTACCAAATATCGAACAAGATGCCGTATAGATTTTACAAGAAGAGGGGGTAGTGGCTACGTCCCAAGGAAGCTCATCCATCATGTGAAAAGCTTTAATACTTAATCAAGCAACAAATCTGTATTAAATGTCTACTATACGCCTGGCATTGTTCTAGGTGGTAGGAAAAGAAGTATAAATAAAAGTGAGATGGTCTCTGCTGCCAAGGAGTTTACAGTCTTTTAAGGGGAAAGAATAGGTTTGCAAATATAGGAAGTATACACACACATATACATACACACAATTAAACACATGCATACATATACACATATACACCCCTCCACATATATACATATATGTATGTGTGTATGTATTATTCAGTTGTTTTTCAGTTCAGTCTGACTTGCTTTGTCCCTATTTGGGGTTTTCTTGGCAGAGATACTGTAGTGGTTTGCCATTTCCTTCTCCAGCTCATTTTACAGATGAGGAAACTGAGGCAAACAAGCTTAAGTGACTTGCCCAAGGTCCCATACAGCTAGTAAGTGTATGAGACCAGATTTGAACTTAGGTCTTCCTGACTCCAGGCCTGGCACTCTATCCACTGTACCACCTATATGTATATATATGTATACATGTATATATTAAACATATATGTATATACATATATGCCTATATACATGTTGTATATAGGCATATAGCTTTTTTTTTAAGCAATTGGGATTAAGTAACTTGCTCAAGGTTACACAGCCAGTTATTTCTGGGTGTGGTGCTAAGTATCAGAGCCCAGATACCAGAGACCAGATCCCAGGTTATCCTGACTCTGGGGCCGGTGCTCTTACTCGCTGTGCTACCTGGCCACCCTGGCATATAGCTTTTTATATGTGTGTATATATATATATATATATATATATACACATGTATATATATAAATATATATATTACACCCACACATACACAAAGTGATGGAGGGGAGTATTAACATCTGGGAGAATCAGGAAAGCTCTCTTAAAGGAGGGGTCATTTAAGTTGAAATTTGATGGCAGTTAGGAATTCAACGAGATGGAGATGAGTAAGGAGAGTCAAGTTACAGCATGCCTGACTGTGTCTGATCAGACCAATAGGAGCTTGGAATGCTCTACCACAGCTGGATAGCAAAGTGGATAGAGCACTAGATCTAGAGACAGGGAGACTTGAGTTCAAATCTAACCTCAGACACTTACTATTTGTGAGTCCCTGGGTAAGTCACTTTGCCTCAGTTTCCTCATCTGTCAAATGAGCTGGGGAAGGAAATGGTAAACCACTCCAGTATCTTTGCCAAGAAAACCCCAAATGGGGTCATGACGAGTGGGACACGACTGAAATGACTGACTAACAACAACAATTGAATCTACCTCTACAGTGTCTCTCTTATCTACCCACTTCTCTTTACCCACAATCTCTACCTTAGTTTAAACCCTCATCATTTCTAGCTTGGCCTGTTAGAATAACTTCCTAATTAATCTCCTTGCTTTCATTCTCTTCCTTCTTCAATCCATTCTCCGCATAGTTGCCAAATCATATCATTAATTTATTTACCCAATTTATCTATCTGTCTAAGCTGGGGTCTCCCTGTGGCACCCAGGCTGGAAGTGCATGGACTACTCATGGGTCTGATTCCACTGCTGATTGGCATCAGAGTTTTGGTTTGCCCTGCCTTAGGAACCTAGTGGCCCTTTGCTTCTGGAAGCTTAGCACACTAAAGCCAGACTTAGTGTGGACACTGGTATACATAGGCCACTGCATCTCAAACTCCTGAGCTCAAGAGATCCTCTAGCCTGAGCCTCCCTGGGAGCTGAGCTAATGAGGCATGCCACCACGGTAGCAAAAGGTGAAATTGACAGGCCTTGACAATAGATTGGGTATGGAGGGATGAAAGATAGTGAAGAATCAAGGATGATGCCTAGGTTTTGACTGGGAAGGTGGTGGTGCCCTCAACAGTAATAGGAAAGTTTGGAAAAGGATAGGGTGGAAGGGGAAAGGTAAGGAGTTCAGATTTAGACATGTTGTTTAGGATGTCTGCTGGACATTTAATTCAATATGTCTGAAAGGCAGCTGGAGATGTGAGACTAGAGGGGAGCAGAGAAATCAAGGTAGGAAAAGACAGATTTGAAAATCATCAGCATAGAAATGGTAACTAAATCCATGGGAACTGATGAGATCACTAAGTGAAGAAATATAGAGGAAGAAGAGAAGAGGGCCCAGAATGTACCCCTGTGAACACTTATGATTAGTGAGTGTGACCTGGATGAAGTGGTGTCCTAAAAACCTAAAGAGAAGAAAGTATCAAAGAGAAGAGGGAGGATTCACAGTGTCAAAAGCTGCAGAAAGGCCAAGGAGAAGGAGGTGAGAAAAGACCTTTGGACCAGGCAATTAGGAGATCATTGGTAACTTTGGAGAGAGTGGTTTCAGTGGACAGATGAGATCAAAAGCCAGATTAAAGGGGAATTAAGAAGAGAATGAGACAGGAGGAAGTGAAGGCTTCTATTGTAGCCAACCTTCTCAAGGAGTTTTGTTGTAGAGAGCAGAAAAATTATAGGATGATAGTTAGCAGGGATGGAAGGATCAAATGAAGGATTTGGGGGGATGAAGGATGGTGATGGTGAAAGATGCAGACATGTTTGTAGGGAGTAGGAAAGGGGCCAGTAGACAGGGAGAGATTGAAGATAATAGAGTGGGGATGACAGAGGGGGCAATCTGTTTGAGGAGATGGAATGGAATGAGATCTCTTGTGCAGGTAGAAGGGTTTGCCTTGGCGAGGAGTAGGGCCACTTCTTTGAAGATACAAAAGCATATCTTAGTAATATTGTAGAGGCAGAAACAATAGCACTTTCTGCCTATGGGGACTAAAGAGTGAGAAGAGTTAAATAAGGTGCTGTTGTTTGGAGTCTGAGAGCCTAAGAATATAGTGATTCCATTGACAAAAAATAGGGAAACCAAGAGTATGCAGCGATTTAAGACACGTTGAGTTTGAGTTATAAGCAGAATATCCCAGTCTTAAGAGTCAGGAGGTACTTGGAAATATGGATTTGAAAATTGGGAGAATTCAGGATGAATATGATAAATATGGGAGTAGAGAAGAGGGTTAAGGATGAACCTTGAGGAACACCTGTATTAACTGCATAAATATGAAGAGAATAAATTCAAAGTAATTATAGATACAAGGTAGTTTAGCATGGAAGTCATTAGCTATGGGTGGGGCTCAGGGAAGGCATCATGGAGAAGATGGTGCTTGAGTCTAATCTTAAAGGAAGAGAGGTATTCTAGGAGGCAGAGGTAAATAGGAAAGTGTATTATTACAGGCATCCTTGACATTGTTGTTATTTCAGTCCTGTTCAACTCTTCGTTGAACCCCTCCCCTGCCACCGCCCACAATCCTATTTTGAGATTTTTTTGGCAAAGATACTGGAATACTTTGCTGTGTCCTTCTGCAGCTCATTTTACAGATGAGGAAACTGAGGCAAACAGGGTTAAGTGACTTGCCCAGGGTCACACAGCTATTAAGGGTCAGAGGTAAGATTTGAACTCAGGAAGATGAGTCTTCCTGACTCCAGATTTGTAACCTTATTCATTACACCACATAGCTGCCCACCCTTGACAAAGTGATGTCCAAAAACACTCGGATATTTAATGACTACAAAAGGCTAACTTGGAAACAGGATGTGGAAGGCCTCCACTTTTAGGCAAAAGGGAACCACTGGATGTTTTTGATTAAGGGAGTAACATGGTCAGCCATGTACATTAGGAAGATTCTTTTGATGAGAGTTACAAATAAAATGCTACTCAAAATCTAAGGAGGAACGATAATCTCTGACTTGGATGCCAAGGAAGGAAAATCCTGTGGCCTGGTTCTTAGAGATAAATAGGATTCATGAGAACATTGAATGACCAAGTGTTTTTGTCACCACTGTTAGGAATCAGTGTCCTTTTATAACCAAATTTAAAGTGGAATTCTATTTAAGCAATTCATTGAGTCATGATTTTCTGTCTCTGCCCCTTTGCTCACCCTATTCACCAAACTTGCATTATCCTTTTTCCATCTCTATTCCTGAAATTCTGTTCATCCTTAAGACCCAGACTGCAGACCTTCTCTACTGTAAAGCTTTCCCTGGGCTCCTGTCAGAGACTGGTTTATCTCTCTCTTCTTACATTCTGAGTACCATTTTGTTTTTAATTCTCATCAAAAGAATCTTCCTAATGTACAATCTAACCAGGTCATCCCCTATTCAAAAACCATCATTGGTTTCCTTTTGCCCCAAAGTCAAAGGCTTCTGCCCCCTAGTTCCAAGGTGCCCTTCTATAGGTATCTCCTCCATGCTTTGTCCATTTTAGCAAAACTGGACTGTGCTACAAGACTTATTATCCCTTCCCATGTTCTGCCTCCTCCATGGATTTGGTATGGCTTGTTCCTCAGTATAGGAACATGTTCCCTTTTCATCTCCATCTATTAAAATTATTTTCTTCCATCAAAACTTAACTCAAATGCCACCTCTTCCATGAAGTTTTCCCTGAATGTCCCCTCTTCCTTCCCACACTGCTGAACACGTCCTCTCCTGCCTCAAGCTTTCCTGGAGCACTGAGGCTTCAACTTTTGTCTTATCACATTGTCCCATAAGGAGAGTTGCCTGTAATTGGATATTTTTGATAAGGGATACTTTCATCAGTGTGGGTACTCATTTAAATAGGAGGTCAAAGGATACCGTGGGAAGATGTTAGATCTGAAGTCAGACCATCTAGGGTTCAAATTCCAGCTCTACTGCTTATCACCTGTGTGACCTCAGGCAAGATATGTAATATACCTAATATCTCAGTTTTCCCATCTGCAAAATGGGAGTGTGGGGGGAGATTCTAGATGACCATATGATCCCTCTAGCTGACCAGGTCACAACCCATCTCTGCCTTCTCATCCTATGCTATGGCCTCCCATAAACTACAGACCCTCCAAAGAAGTTCTACCTGACATGTGAGAGGCCTTCTTCTCTCCCTTTTAGTATCTAACAATAACAATAATAATAATAGCTATAGCTAGCATTTCTATAGAACTTTAAGGTTTACAAAGCACTTTTTAAGTACTGTCTTATTTGAGCTTTACAACTCTGGGACATGGGTGGCCTCCCTACACATAACACTCTGACTTGGAACATAGTAGGCATCGTAAATGCCGAGAGCTTCGAATTAATACTCTGTCTTCTAGCCATTTGGGTACATGTCATATATTCTGCTCTTCCCTGCTAGACTGAAGCTCCTTGAAGGCAAGAGTCAAAATCTTGTCCCTCTTTGTTACCCCAGGGCCTGTACAATGCCTCATACATAGTATATTTGTCCAAGTGAATTGAATTACAGCCAAAGAACCAGCTCAATTGGCTGAAATATCTTTGTTTTACTCTTCGGCCACTTTCTCCTCTTTGTTCACTTTCTTCTTCTCCCCTGGCTTCTGTTTCTGGGAAGGAGCCAGACTGTCCGATGTTTTTAGAGGTTGGCTCTAACAGAGTGTGTATGATACATGACTTTCCTGTTGAATAGAAAATCACTTTCGCAGTTGATCTGCTGCGTGCCCTAGGAGGGGGAGGCTCCAGGGCACAAAGAGGGAGCCTACGTGTTTGAGAACTGAGGCTAGTCCCAAACAAAGTACATCCGAACAGTGTCAGATTTTGCATCATGGCCACTTATCTACTGTTTATCTTCTTTAACAGGAGATATACTATAGGTATAGTTCTTATTAAATTAAGCATAAGATGAAATCATTTAAAGTCTTTTACCTGTCCATTCCCCCAGGGCAGTTTCTTTACTAAGTGATTTCTCAGATTTTCCATGACTCATTTGGGTGATGGATAAGGGAGGTGTCACAAGGGTGGCTTGGTGTGTATTGCCAAGTAAAGGCCAAAATAGGCATCTGAAAGGAGGAGAGAGGTGAATATGGGAGAGCAGAATTGTGTTTATATTGACAGCTGAGGGCATCTGGACTCTCTCCCCTACTGAGGCCTGAAATTCTGTGCTTAGAGCTTTATTCCTTTAGTTTAGACTCATTGGATCTCATTGTTGTCTTATAAAATGCAAATTCCCCTAGAAAGGGAAATTCATTTGCCTTGACAGAATGGAAAGAACTTTGAACTTAAAGTCAATAGACCTGGGTTTGAGCTCTCACTTCACCAACTATGGGTCCTTAGCCAAAGCCACTTCAGTGAGACTACTGGGCCTCAATTTCCTCACCTGTAAAACTTGCAAAACACCCACTATGCACCAGCTACCTCGCAGGGTTGTTGTGGAGTCACAACTCTGTACTCAGAGCTAACTGTGAGCTGTGGCTAGAGTACCAGACTTGGAGTCAGGGAGAGCTGGGTTCAAATCCTACTTGGAAGCTTACTGACTATGAGCTTTAAGG
This sequence comes from Petaurus breviceps papuanus, assembly GCF_028583685.1. NCBI lineage: Eukaryota > Metazoa > Chordata > Mammalia > Diprotodontia > Petauridae > Petaurus > Petaurus breviceps. The sequence continues at coordinate 9,334,357 of NW_027187358.1, forward strand.
AGGGTAGGATTTTTCTGTGCTTGAGGTCCTTAACCTGTGAAAGAAGGATAAGAATACCTGAAAGTGGTGCAGTGGATAGAGTTTCTGGCCTGGAGTCAGGAAGAACTGACTTCAAATGCTGCTTCAGACACATCCTAGCTGTGTGACCCTGGGAAAGTCACTTAACCTTGTTTGCCTTAGTTTCTTCATCTGTAAAATGAGCTGGAGAAGGCAATGGCAAGCCATTCTAGTATCTTTGCAAAGAAGACCCCAAATGGGGTCACAAAGAGTTGGACCAACTGAAAATAACCAAATAACCTACTGGGTTGTTGTGAGGTTCAATTGAGATCATGTATGTACATAACATGCTTTGCAAGCTTTAAAGTATTATATCAATGTCACCAATTGTTATTTTTATTTCCTCCCATATTACTATAAGGTCCCTGAGAGCAAGGAGTATATCTTAGCTGTATTTTGTATCTCCCTTGGGATCTTGCACAGAGCCCTTATACAGTAATAAAACATCCATTGAAGTCAACTCAATAGTATGAAGTTTAGTAGCTCATTGTTTACCCTGACAAGAAGGACCCAGGTCTTAAAAGAAGGCACTAGGATAGGGGTTGGGTTAAGGGTTGGAAAGACCCTAGAAAGACCAAGAAAAGGGAGGCCAAAAGGGGCATCCAAGATTCACTTCTCCCACTTTGTAACCTCACTTAGAGTTGACTGGAAGATGAAAACTTCTAGGGTGTGAGACCTGAACTGTCACTCTCATTACTGCTCTGGGGACCATGCATGGCTCTCATGTGAGACTAGACATGTTACCACCTGCTTCCCAAATCTGATCTCCCTCTAGGTCCTAGTGACTTCTCAGACTGCAGCTTCCTGGATCCCTGATCCCTAAGGGCCCCAGGAACAGGGCTGCTGTACAATCTGGAGGGCCAAACCAAGTGGGAATCCCAGGAAAAATGGAAAGAGATTCCTTAGAATGCTAGGGCTTTCCCTCCGCTGATTATTTCCCATTTATCCTTATATATGTTATTTGCGTAGAGTTGTTTGCATGCCGTTTCCCTCCCCCTTTAGACTGGGAGCTCCCTGAGAGCAAGGACCGGTACTTGTTTTGTTTTGTTATTTGGCTTGGCTTTGCCTTCCTTTGCTTCACCAGGATTAAGCATAATGCTTGGTGCACAGTAGGCGCTCAATAAATGCTAATTGACAGCAGACACCAAAGCAGACAACTAACTTGTCCCTTCAGCAGCAAAAGATAGTGTCAAATATGGGCATATCTCACAGTAGTCCTGGAAAACTCAAATGATGCAATTTATGTAAAGTGTTTTGCAAACTTTAAAGTGCTCATGGAATTGCCAACTATTATCACCATCATTATTGTAAAAGTAGATATGCCTGTTTGACAGTGAGAAGAAAGTGGATGCTGTTGTTGTCCAGTCATTTTCAGTTGTGTCCAACTCTTCCTGACCCCATTTGGGGTTTTCTTGGCAGAGATGCTGGAGTGGTTTGTCATTCCCTTTGCCAACTCATTTTACAGATGAGGAAACTGAAGCAAATAGGGTTACGGGACTTGCCCAGGGTCACACAGCTCCTAAGTGTCTGATGCTGGATTTGAACTCAGAAAGATGAGCCTCCTTGACTGCAGGGCTGGCACACTATCCACTGCCCCACTTACTTTGTAGGAGAAAATTGAAGCCCCCAGAAGTAAAGTGATTTTCCCAAAGTTATATAGCAAGTCAGGATTCTTCCCACTATAATACTTTTGGTATTTTTAATCCCTGGTTTTTGTTTTTTGGTTTTGGGGTTGGGGTTTTTTTGCCTTTTGGAGAGCAATTGGGGTTAAGTAACTTGCCCAAGGTTACATGGCTAGTCTTTTGTGTGTGTGTGTGTGTGTGGGTGTTAAGTGTCTCTGGCCAGAACCGAACTCGGGTCCTCCTGACTCTGGGGCTGGCACTTTACTCACTGCACCGCCTAGCCGCCCCTTTAATCCCTGTTTTACCGATAAAGAAATAAAAGCTCAGAAAATTTAATTGAATTGTTTGTGGCTACATAGCTAATGTGAGCAGTGGGGGGTTTTCCCAGGGATGGTGAAGTGGATAAAGTAGCAGCCCTGGGGTCAGGAAGACTCTCCTGAGTTCCAATCTGGTCTCAGACAGTTATTAACTATGTCACCTTGGGCAAGTCACTTAACTCTGCCTGCCTCAGTTTCCTCATCTGTAAAATGAGCTGGAGAAGGAAATGGCAAACTACTCCAGTATCTCTGTCCAAAAAAAAATCCCAAAGGGGTCACAGAGAATGGGA
>NW_027187358.1:9336652-9412357 GCF_028583685.1 Petaurus breviceps papuanus
TCTTTGTATTCCCAGCACTCAACCCAGTGCCTGGCACATAGTAGGTGGTCCTTAATAAATTCTTGTTAACTGACTGAGTGTATCCCAAGAGCTGCCAGATAATGGGCAGTGATTCTGGGAAACAGCAGATGGAGAGAAGGAAGTGCAACATCATCATCATCAATCCCATATGACACATGCACATCACCCCTACCTTGGTGAACTTGGTGACTGCTCCAGCCTGTCCCCAAACACACCCCTACACTGTAGTTTGTGACTTCTCTTCCTCCCCTTCCAATTGACGCTGGTAATCCTTTTTAGAATGATGGGAGCAGCAATCAGGATGACATGATTTTCCCCAGACTTATGGCCCAGCAGAAAGTCCTTGACCATTTATTGATCAGCTTCTAATTTTTTTCAGTCAGTATCTATGAGCTCAGGGACTCATCAGCTCATAGAATGTTAATGCTGGAGGGGACCTTAGGGATCATTCAAATCTAAACTGCTTATTTTATAGAGAAGCTGACATCAAACACAAACATTCAAATTTTATCTGGAACCACACAGTAGGACAGAAAATAATTTTCCGAAGGCATAAAATAATGCATTCAAAATTCAGATACTAGGTTGGAGTTATCCGCAGCCTGATAAATGTATTGTAGATTATCTACTTGGTAGGTTAACTATCCATGCAGATAGTTGAAAAATAATTTTATTTGTAGTTTTAAACTGTGTGCAATCTTGAGGCCTTTCCACGTACTGCCCCATTCTATATTTCCTTTGGGATAGACAATTGTTGTTGTTGTTGAGTTGTGTCCTAGTCTTTGTGACCCCATTTGGGGTTTTCTTGGCAAAGATACTGAAGTGGTTTGCCATTTCCTTCCCTAGCTCATTTTACAGATGAGAAAACTGAGGCAAACAGGTTTAAGTGACTTGCCCAGGGTCACACAGCTAGTAAGTGTCTGAGGATGGATCTGAACTCATAAAGATGAGTCTTCCTGAATCCTCTCCACTGCACCCTAGCTGCTACCTGAGAGTTGCCTGTAATTGGATATTTTGAGAAGAGATGAAATGTGTGTACTCATTTAAATAGGAGGCCAAAGGATATGGTGGTAAAATGCTAGATTTGAAGTCAGACCACCTAGGGTTCAAATTCTAGCTCTACTACTTACCACCTGTGTGTCCGTAAGCAATTTATATATCTAATACCTCAGTTTCCCCACCTGTAAAATGGGGGGGGATTCTAGATGACCATATAATCCCTCTACCTGACCAGATCACAGCCCATCTGTGCCTTCTCATCCTATGCTATATCTTCCCATGAACTACAAATCCTCTAAAGAAATTCTACCTGACATGTGAGAGGCTTTCTTCTCTACCTTTTACTTTTTTTAATTAAATTTTTTTCTTTATGGAGGGTAATTGGGGTTAAGTGACTTGCCCAGGGTCACACGGCTAATTTTTGTGTTAAGTTTCTGAGGCCAGATTTGAATTCAGGTCCTCCTGACTCCAGGGCCAGTGCTCTATTTACTGTGGCACATAGCCACCTTTTTCTACCTTTTAGTATCTAATAATAACAATAGTAATAGCTAGCATTTCTATAGCACTTTAAGGTTCACAAAGCATTTTATAAATATTATTTTTTGAGCTTTACAACAACTCTGGGAGGTGGGTACTGTTAATATCCCCATTTTATACATGGGGATACAGAGGCAGGCAAGTGACTTGCCTAGGATCACATAGCAAGTAAAGTTTGAGGATAGAGTTGAACAAAAGTTTTTCTGACTCAGGGTCCAGTCTTATCCATCCTTACTACATGGCTGACATGCCTCCTTTACTGATTATACAGATGATAATCTTGATGGTTTTACACCAGGACAGCTAGGTGGTACAGTGCTTAAAGCATTGGACCTGCACTCAGGAAGTCCTGAGTTCAAATCCAGCCTCTGACCCCTAGCAGCTGTGCAACTCTGGGTAAGTCTTTTAACTTCTGTTTGCCTCAGTTTCCTCATTTGTAACATGGGGATAATAACAGCACTTGCATCTGGGGGTGAGGGATCAAATGAGATCAAAATGGTAAAGCCTTAGCACAGTGCCTAGCACCTAGCAGCCCCTGGATAAATGTTAGCTGCCATTACTATGGTTATTACACCATAGCTAGTGTTAAAAATGCTGTTGGCTGCCTGTGCTCAGCACAGGGCTTTCCATAGTCTTTTGGGTCCTTGAATTTTTGATTCATTATGGATTTTGGTATTCTTACAGAAAGGACTTTTGGCAATGAGGATAGTCATGGAGAGGGTCCTAGTGTCAGAGTCAAAATCTGCTTCTAGCACTAGAAATATGATCAAGGGCCTAATCTCTATAAGCCCCAGTTTCTATAAAATGAGAGTTATCAATAAAATGAGAATAATAGATACCTGCAGTATCGGTCTCATAGGGCTATAATGGAGCCCGAATGAGATAATGTACATAGATCACTATGCCTACTTTAAAGCTCTAATAATCAAGTCAAGTCCACAGCCCACAAAGGAACTTACATTCTAATGACACATAAAAAGAAGTTGAAAGTGGTAGGGAGCAGTGGGTTGGGGGAATAGGTATCCAGACCATGGTGGCAGTGTCAGGAGAATGAAAGATGCCTGGTCTGTCCCCTTTCCTTAAAATGGAAATTCTGGGTGCAATTCACCAACAGGAGAAAGGGGGCACAGGAGCAGAGGAAGGAATATTAGCTAACAATAAATGTCAGTTTTTATTATTCCATGATTCATAGCTATAGAGTCTCCTACAGAGAGTCCTGGAATAAAGTAGATGGCACTTTGTGTCAAAGAGAAACCTGGTCTTATTGAAAGCCCTATTTAATTTCTGCAAAGCAGTAAAGTCTATTCTTTCCCTCCTAACATGCTTTTATAAAGCTCCATAAGGTTTGCAAAGCACTTTCCTCATGACCATCCTGTAAGTATTACCATCCACATTTTACAAATGGAGAAACTGAGACTCAAAAAAGATAAATGAATTGTCCAAGGCCATATAACTAGTAAGTATTGGAGCTGGTCTCCAAACCCATACTTTCCTGACTCCAGGTCCAAAAGTCTGTTCATTATGCCATCCTGCCTCTCCATTCAAGAGGCCTGACTGTCTTGTTTCATACTTATTAGTAGGGTTTTCTCCGCTTGATTTGCAGAATCATTCCAGTGTCTCGTGGGAGTAAATTGGCTAACAATTGGTAGTGTTGGCAGCCCCTAGAGAGTATTTTTTGGGAGAAGAATATTTTCCCTGTTTCTAAGGAAGTTGGGAAGATACCAGAGCTAGGCTGAGGCCAAAGTAACCCTCACTAAATATAGCATCAGCAGTAATGTCCTTCCAAGTCAGATCATAAGAGCAAAGATTTGAGCTGGACAGGATGTAAGATTGAGAGGACAGGGATATATAATTCTTTAATTTCCAATGGTCTTCTGGCCTCTGAATGTGATTGGCCTAATAGAGGTCAAAAGATCACAGATTTCTAGATAAAAAGGAACCTTCAAGGCCATAGAGTTCAAACTCTTTGTTTTTATAGATGAGGAAATTGAGTCTCAGACAAAGTTAAGTGGCTAACCCAGGATGATTGAACCTCTAGAAAAGAACCCCTTTGATCAAAGATATGCCAAGATTTCTTTCTGAAGCCATTTAGTCACTGGCTAGATATGAGGGATATATCTATACTTCTGACAGCACCCATGGTATCTGGCTGTGGGCAATTTACATAGAAGTCTCACTTTCCTCACCTCCCTCATGTATCATGAGGGAAATGATATTTGCAGAATCTTCTAAACATAAGTGTTCTGAGGAAAACATTTGGGGAACTTGAAAGCCATGATATTATCACCACCCCCTAGAAATACAGACCAGGAGAAACGTGGCCCCATAAACAAAGGGCAGCATCCTGGAGATAACTTGGGATGGAGGATCAGTAAGCAGCTTGCTACCATGGGCAATCCTTTAGCCTAGAACTGTATATGACTTGGGGGTTGTATATGTGCATGTGTGTGTGTGTGCGTGTGTGTGTGTGTGTGTGTGCTGGGATCCTGGGATTGGGTAGGGAATGGAAAAGGGTGGGAAGGGGAGGAAATTGATGTGTTGGCGCTGCTGACATCAGTATTATCTGTCTTTTTTTTTTTTTAGAGAAAGGTCCCTTGATGCCACAGTACCTCTGACACAAGGATTATATTTTAAAATAAATTTGCTTTTTGCTTGAGAACACAAATCTATCACCTCATCCATAGTGTCAATAATTAAAAAAAAAATGTCTCAAGGCTGTATCCTCTATTCACATTATAGTAATTTTCCACCATCTGGGTCTGGCCATTGCAGCGGTCCTGGAAACAAGCAAAGTTGCTATGACCAGTGAGGGAAATAGGTGTAATAAAGTCCATATACTTTTCTATATAAGGGAAGCATGGAACCACCCTCGGGTCAGAGTCTATTGACATTACATTGTGTTTAAAATGAAGGTTACTGATTTATCAAGCTGTTACCCGATTTCCACTGGTGACCTAAAGTTCTGTCTAGGTTATAGGAGTCAGAAAATGATAAGGTGCCGTGGGGAAGGGAGTAAAAGCTACTTGAAAGAGACACAGCACACAATTCAATTCAATAGGCATGCCTATTCTGTGCAAGGCAGGGTACCAGGCCTTATGGCTACCATGACAAAAAAGAAACAGCCTTCAAGGAGTCTGCCTTCTACCTAGAGTGGATAGAGTTCTCTGATGGTGAGAAAGTGGACAGGAAAAATGGAACTTCATAATAGTATAAGGGCTCTTTCACGGTCATACAACTCTATGTGGACCCTACAGCAGAGGTGTCGAACACAGGTGTGGCCTGCAACACACCTGAGTGTGGCTGAACCAGATTAAAATGCTGTTGAGAAATATTTAACAAAATAAATAAAAATATAATGAAACATCGATAATGTTAAGAAGTGAGTTTTCTAAGTTAATACACATCTCTCATGGATCTTTATAACGCAGTTGGTGGTATAGTGGATAGAATCCTGGGTCAGGACTCACAAAGACCCAAGATCAAATCTGGCTTCAAATACTTACAAGCTGTGTGACACTAGGTAAGTCATTTAACCTTTGCCTCAATTTTCTCAACTATAAAATGGTGGTGATAATTTAATCTTTCAGGGTTGATGTGAAGATCAAATGAGATAATATTTGTAAAAGGCACTTAGCACATTGCCCAATTACATAAATAGACAACATAAATACAAACTATATAAATATACAGTAGGTGATATTTAAATGCTTATTCCCTTCCCCCTTAAGTACAGTTTAGTGGCTCTTATTTCTATTAGAGTTTGACATCACTTCCCTATAGCTCCTGAAGGCACTGCTGTATTTCAGTTTTGTAAAATAGTTATAACATAGTCCCTCAATTCACTTTTGAAATTAAAGAAGCATTTCACATCAGCATCTTTTGTTCAGTGATTTGTTTTGGGATAATTGAGCCCCAGTTTGTAGAAGAGAGCTCCTAGGGAGAATGGGCAGAGTGAGAAGGAATGAAAGGTGAAAACTTGGCTTACTCTTTCAATGTAAGAGGGAGGCAGACTAGTGGAGTGGGATGAAAACTGGGACAGAGAATCAGAGCTTGATTTTGCATCTCAGTGTGAGCTATTTACTAGCTGTGTGACCCTAGAAAAATCACTTAATATGGTTGAGGCAAGTCAAAAGGCATTAATTGAGTACTTACTAGGTGCCATGCAGAGAGAGAGAGAGAGAGAGACAGAGAGAGAGAGACAGAGAGACAGAGAGAGAGAGAGACAGAGAGAGAGAGAGAGAGAGAGAGAGAGAGAGAGAGAGAGCGAGAGAGAGAGAGAGAGAGAGAGAGAGAGAGAGAGAGAGAGAGAGAGAGAGAGAGAGAGAGAGAGAGAGAGAGAGAAATATAGTTTTTACTCTTCAGGAAGTCAGTCTGATGGGGAGACAACATGCAAGCAATTAGCTATGTTCAAACAAGATATAGATAGGCTAAACTGGAGGTAATCTCAGAGGCAAGGCAATTAGTACAATGGATAGAGTGGTGGGCCTAGAGTCAGGAAGATCTGAGTCCAAATACAGCCTCAGATACTTATTAGTTGTGTGACTCTGGGCAAGTCACTTCACCCTGTTTGCCTCAGTTTCCTCATCTGTAAAATGAACTGGAGAAGGAAATGACAAACCACTCCTGTATCTTTGCCAAGAAGACTCCAAATGGGGTCATGAAGAGTCAGACAAGACTGTACAAAATACTCAGAGGAGAGGCACTGGCATTAAGGGGGGTCAGGGGAAAAATTTCTTGTAGAAGTGTGGGATCTTAATGTCCTCATTTGTAAAGTGAGACTAATAATACCTGCTATACAAGGTTACTGTGAGGAAAGTGCTTTGAAAATCTTCCCATATGTGTTTTGTTAGTATTCTCAGATATATAGAACTTCAGAATTGAAAGGAACCTTAGAACTCACCTAATCCAGTTCTCTTCTCTTAATAAGCTCAGGCATTGAGTCCCAGAGAGGGCTAGTGACTGTTACCACCATTAAGGAGGCAGGGTAGCTGAGCTGTAGGACAGAAAAGAGTAGTCAGTGCCAATAACCCTGATGAGGGCACCAGCCACTCGTCTCAGTTCTCTGAGGCTGTTTGCAGCCAGCTTACAAAAGCAGAGCCAGCCCAAGTTCCTAGATTGGATTTCCTAAACTACCCTTTATAATGTAGAGGAAGAAATCAAGAAGAGAAAACATTTTGTGTCTACTAGAGTAGTTCTAGGGAATCTGCTTACCTGGGTAACTTTCCCTGTGCTTCTAATTTTGTGGAATCACATCCGTCCCTTATGTAGCAGGCTGTATTGTCAGCTTTTGGAGGGTTAAAGGCACAGCTTACACCAAAGGGCATGGATAGCTGATGACACCATGACCTAAGGCCAGCAACAGCTGCATTCTTGCTAACACATACTTAGTCTTCCCTTATTCTATGAGTTACAAGTATCATCTTTCCATGTAAGATTGTAAACAGTTTAACCTTATTAGGATATCATTTTCCTTTGTACCTTTTAATGCTTCTCTTGAGTCTTGTATTTGAAAGTCAAATTTTCTAGTCAGTTCTGGTCTTTTCATGAAGAATGCTTGAAAATCCATTTTCCCCCCGTGAAGGATTATACTTGGTTTTACTGGGTTAGTTATTCTTGGTTGTAATCCTAGCTCCTCTGCCCTCTGGAATATCATATTCCAAACCCTCCGATCCTTTCATGTAGAAGCTGCTAAATCTTGTGTTATCCTTACTGTCACACCACGATACTTGAATTATTTCTTTCTGGCTGTTTGCAATATTTTCTCCTTGCACTGAAAGCTCTGGAATTTGATTATATTATTCCTGAGAATTTTCATTTTGGGATCTCTTTCAGAAAGTGATCAGTGGATTCTTTCCATTTCTATTTTACCCTCTGGTTCTAGAATATCAGAACAATTTTCATTGATAATTTTTTTTTTGGAGGGCAATTGGAGTTAAGTAACTTGCCCAATGTTACATGGCGTGTGTGTGTGTGTGTGTGTGTGTGTGTGTGTGTGTGTGAAATGTCTGAGGCCAGAACCGAACTTGGGTCCTCCTGACTCCGGGGCTGGTGCTTTACTCACTGCGCCACCTAGCTTCCCCCCCCCCCATTGATAACTTCTAGAAAGATATCTAGGCTTTTTTTTGATTATGGTTTTTAGGTAGTCCAATTATTTTTAAATTATCTCTCCTGGATCTATTTTCCAGGTTAGTTATTTTTCCAATGAGATATTTCACATTGTCTTCTATTTTTTTCATTCTTTTACTTTTATTATATTGTTTCTTGATTTCTCATAAAGTTAGTTTCCATTTACTCAACTCTAATTTTTAAGGAATTATTTTCTTCTGTGAGGTTTTATACCTTTTTTCCCATTTGGCCCATTCTACTTTTTTCAATAAGTTTTTGTGCCTCTTTTTCCATTAGGTCAATTCTGCTTTTCAATGCATTCTTCTCATTGGTTTTTTGTATCTCTTTTACCATTTGGCCTAGTCTGTTTTTTAAGGTGTTATTTTCTTCAGTATTCTTTTGTGTCTCTTTACCAAACTGTTGACTTATTTTTCATAATTTTCTTCCATTATTCTCATTTCTCTTCCTAATTTTTCCTCTACCTCTCTTATTTGATTTTCAAAATTCTTTTTGAACCCTTCCATGGCCTGAGACTAATTCATATTTTCTTGGAGGCTTTGAATGTAGGAGCTTTGACTTTATTGTCTTCTGAGTGGGTGTTTTGATCTTCCTTATCACCACAATAACTTTCTATGGTCAGAATTTTTTCTGTTGCTCGCTCATTTTTCCAGTCTATTTCTTGACTTTTAACTCTGTTAAAGTGGGGTTCTGCATCCAGGATGTGTGGTGAACTGTCTCAAGCTTTAGGGTTTTTGTGCAGCTGTTTTCAGAGATACTTCTAGGGGTCTGTAAGTTTTCAGTTCTTTCAAAGTGGTATGATCTAAGGACTGTGCTCAGGTCTGTGAGTTACCACAAGCATTCTCTTCTGCCCTGGCACTGTGAGGAGGGTCCCCACTCCACTGTGGCTGCAAGCTCTGGTGTGTTAGCACTCCTCCTAGCCCTGGGATTGTCACCCAGAACTGTGACCCAGATTTGAGAAGGTGCAAAACAACAGAGTCCAGCCCCAAGCGCCAGCAAAGAGACTTCTGTAATCTCCTTCAACCTCCTTGCCATCTATGGTCTGAGAGCTCTGGAAACAGCCACCACTGCTGCTGATTCAGTGGCTCCCAAGTTCCTGGTTCTCAGGGGCCTGGTCTGTGCTGGCCCTACTTGCACTCGACTATGCTTCCCCATCATCCTGGTGTGACAGCCCTTTCCTACTGAATTTCTCAGTTGTCTTGGGCAAGAAAGTTATTTCTGCCTGTCCTTTTGTGGGTTCAACTGCTCCATTTTATGGCATTATTTAAAAGTGTTTGGAGGGGTTTTGGGGGGAGCTCAGGTGAGCCACTGCCTTATCTTTTCCCTTATTCTAGCAGGGAAAAGGTCAAGTTCTTGATGAAGACTCTCTTTTATAGGCCATGCTAAAGGCAGACTCAGAGAACAGGAGAAAACTCATACCATATTAATAAGAATTTAACTGAGCCAGTGGAAGTTGTAGGACCCATGTAGTGACTTACTTGTCCAGAATCTTCTCAAGAGGAAGATTATATCAACTCCAAGTTCTAGTTGTTTGTAAATCAACTCTGAAACCTTTAACCAATTTGAGCTTATGGCTAAAAATACTTTTGGGTGGCCTTACCCCTCTATTCTTTGGACCTAGATACCTGCCACAGTCTTAGAAAAGCATGTGACCCTGTAGTACATATCTGCTTTTGTTGGAGGATGGCAGAAAAGCCACCAAATTACAACATACCACAGGCACCAGAACCATTGTTCACTGATCTGTTATTCAGGCAACAGAGCAAATTTTGACCTTGGGTGTCCTGTCAACAAGCATTTACTAAAGACGGAGAGCAGGAAACTGGGGGGAAATTTTTCAGCAAGTTTCTCTGATAAAGGCCTCATTTCTCAAATATGTAGAGAACTGAGTCAAATTTATAAGAATATAAGTCATTCCCCAATTGATAAATGGTCAAATACTATAAACAGGCAGTTTTCAGAAGAAGAAATCAAATTATCTATAGCTACATGAAAAAAAAATGCTCTAAATTACTACTAATTAGAAAAATGAGAATTAAAAATGTCTCTGAGGTTGTACTTCACACTTGTCAGATTGACTAATATGACAGAAAAGGGAAATAACCAATGCTGGAGGGGATGTAGAAAAATTGGGACACTAATGCACTATTGGTGGAGTTATGAACTGATCAACCATTCTGGAGATTAATTTGAAACTATGCCCAAAGGGTTATAAAATTGTATATCATAGCCTTTGATCCAGAAATAGTTTTGTATTCCAAAAAAATCAAAGAAAAGGGAGAAGGACTTATATGCACAAAATTATTTGTAGTAGCTCTGTTTGTGGTGGCAAAGAATTGGAAATTGAAAGAATGCCCAACAATTGGGTTATGGCTGAACAAATTGTGGTAAATGAATGTAGTGTAATACTAATGTGCTCTAAGAAATGTTCTTAGGAGTGGTTGTTGGAATCAGGAGAGGCTTCCCACAGTGAACAGAACCTGAGCTAAGCCCTGAAGATATCTAGGGATTCTAGAAGGGGGAGGGGGAAGGGAGAGGAGGTATTGCCATTCCAGATATTGGGGACAGACTGCAAAGTCACAGGGGTGAGAGATGGAATGCTATCTATGGGAAACAGAGATTAGGTCAATTTGGTTGGAACTTTGAGACTAATGGAGAGACATTATTGTAAAATAAATCTGGAGAAAATGGCTGGGCCCAGATTGAGAAGGATTTTAAATGTCAAAGAGAAGAATTTATATCTCATTCTAGGGAAAAGAGGGAATGACGAATACTTCTCCAGCATAGGAGAGACATGAAAACTGGTTAGCAATAGAAGAGTTATTTCTTATTGTAATCAGACCATCGACTTGTTAGAGAAAATATCCAAAACACACCAAAATCAAGGAGGAAGGAGGATAAAGATGAGAAGAGAACACTGTAGACAAGAAAAACAGCTCCAGTCCGAGAGGTTGAAACAATCTATCAATGTTAGAAAACAGAAAACAGATAAAAGGAAGCACACAGATGCTGATCATTGTGATTTCCTACAAAGTTTCACCAATGTAAAAGAATCACTCATCTGTAAGATAAGGATAATGATAGCATCTGCCTCACAGGGCTGTTATGAGGATCAAATGAGATAATGTATGTCAAAAGCCTTACAAAACTTAAAAGCTATATAAGTGTCAGCTACCGTGTTTCCCCGATAATAAGACACTGTCTTATTATTTTTTTTTGGACAGAAAAACGCCAGAGGGCTTATTTTCAGGGGAGGGCTTATTTTAGAGGAATCTTACACAGTAAGGGGAGGGCTTATTTTCGGGATAGGTCTTATTATCGGGAAACACGGTATTATTATTGCCACAAACAAGGAGGCCAAAACCACCCAGAAACTGACATAGCCAGCAAACAGCTGATCTCCTGGCCCACTTCAAAGGTGGGCAATCCAGTGGGGCAGGGGTTTAGAATATCAGCTTGCTTGCAAAACTTTACAGAGTAAAATGGCAGAAGAGTACTCCCTCCCCTCGGGCCCCCATCTCATCTCCAGGTCTTTGCTCTGTTCATCGTTCTCCGTCTCCCACCTTTCGGTCTTTCTCCCTCTAGTGACTCCTTTCCCCCTTATACGTTTGTTGAAGTATTCCTGACTCTAGAACCAACAACAGCAAAACTTAGAGAGGAAACTCCCTTGGCCTCTCGTCCAGTAAGTAGAGTACCCATTTCTTGAGGACAGGGAAGGTTTCCATTTTGTCCTTGTCTCCCTGATTTCTGGTACATGATAGGTAAACTAATGAAAACTTGCTTGCTTGATGTCGCTGCTAATCCTACAGAAAGAGTGGCCTCACCGCCAGCCACTCCTCAGACCCCCATCTCACACCCCTGCCCCAGCGATCTGACTTCCATTCCCACCTGTCTACTGAAGCTGCTATCTCAAAGGTTACCAATGAATTCTTAATTCCTAAGGCCTTTTTCAGTCAGTCCTCATCTGCCATGACCTTTCTATAGTGTTTGATACTATTGAGCCTTCATTCTTCCCCTTTTCTCCCTCCCTTACCTCCTCTTGGCTTCAGTGACACTGCTATTTCCTGGGTGTCATCTTACCTCTATCACTGCCTCCTTCATTGGTTTATTTTCCTTCTCCCTCCCTTACTTCCACATCTCTCACATCTTTCCCCTGCAGTTCACATTCACTACCACAGACCTAGTCCAAGTCCTTATTACATCTTTTTTTTTTTTCTGGATTATGGTAAAAGCCATTAACTGGTCTCCTGGCCTCCAGTCTTTCTTCTGTCTGGTTCATCTACAACCCTTTTGTTGGAGGCTCCCTTTGATACAAAAGGACTTGGTCCCTTTTAAGCATTTCTCACTTCTCTGACTCATTGCCCCTATAGAGTGATGGCTAATTATTTCCTGAAAGTCAATTATTAAATTAACCTGGAATCATAGAGAGTTTGAATAGTTCACCTATGACTTTAGATGTACACTCCTACTTGAGGAACTCCTTTAGAATTCTTATAAACACTGGCTTATATAAACACTCCACTCTGTCCTGCATTTCAAGAAAACTTTGCTGCACCTAATGCAAACCACAAAGGCAAAACCTTCATTTGGGAGATCCCCGGCCTGTAGCGCTTATGAATATACCTCCTACTTCTGAATATTATCCCCAAATTCCTGTTAGAGTTCTAGATTATAAATAATAAATTTTGCCAAGGCCATGCAGACCTGGCTGCAAGAGACCATTCCACAAGCAAAGAATGGCTCAGAGTTATCCTGGAAGAGGATTACATTCCGTCTAAGCGTCCACTCAGTTCATCTTACCATCTGTCCTGATTCTTCCCACCTGTTGCATCAACGACGGCCAGAAACCATGACCCCATTCCCTGGGAGAGTTAATATACTCAACTTTGGAATTACCATTGTGAGGTTAGTGATCTGGATTAATGACTAAGTGAAAACTATTTATCTAGCCCCAGACCATGCTCATAGCCCATTCTGCTATCAAAATCCCTGCCCATGCTGCCTTTGTTCAATGACGCTTGCCTTGTCTCTATCAAGGGAGTATCATAGAGGTCCAGGAGATATGGTTCCTGGGTAACTGAACTGGCCCATGGCAGACTTTTGAAAAGCCGTATCCTTACTGAGGCCAAACAGATGCAGAGTATGTAACCTTGTTGGTATCACTGAATAAAAGTGGAATCAACAGCACATATGTGAGTGTAGTTTTATACTAAGGGGGTGGGGGAGGTTGGTATTTGACTACTCAGCAAATTCCAAAGGTAGGAGAGACTTACAGGGACAGCTAGGTGACAGATCTGATTCAGTGCTAGACCTGGAATCATAAACAGCTCAGTGCAAATCTGGCCCCAGACGCTTATTAGCTGTGTGGTTCTGGACAAATCTGCCTCAGTTTCCTCAGCTGTTAAATGAGAACAATAATAGCCCTTACCACCCCCCCCCCCCACCAAGGTTGTTGTGAGGATCAAATGGGATAATATTTGTAAAGCATTTAGCACAGTGCCTAGCACATAGTAGACCCTTAAAAAATGCTTATTCCCTTCCCCTCCCCCTCATGCTTTACAGTCCTATCCTGGCTTCAGCCCTAGCAAAAGGAAAAAACCTATAGCCATTTCCATAAAGAATTTAGATCCCTATCTAATGGGTCGCTATTGTCCTCTAGGACCTATATATTTCTTTGGATTTAAGGCAAGACTTCTTACATGGAAAAAAAAGGATAAAAACATAAGTTTATAAGGAATCAAGATCAGGAGAGTCAAGAGACTCCTTCCTATGGCTTATAATACTATCTTGAGAAGGGGTGAGAAATTTGCAGCCTCGAGCCCACATGTAGCCCTCTAGGTCCTCGAGTGCTGTCCTCAGATTGAATCCAATCTTCACAGAACAAATCCCCTTAATAAAAGGATCTGTTCTGTAAAACTTGGACTCAGTTAGAAGGCTGTATCCAAGGACCTAGAAAGCCACATATAGCCTGGAGGTCTCAGGTTCCCCACCTCTGATAGAGAGATGATTAAAAATAATGCAGGTTCTCGTAGCTCAGCTCACTTCTCTATGGTGACGCCCTCATGACTCTTTTAAAGACAGCTCTTCCTTCCCTATCTGGCTGTTGCCTGTCCTGTTGAAGTAAGTATCACAGATCGTTACCACATCTGTTTGGCCCTCCACAGACTTTCCATTCATTTGCTTCCATTAACATATGCTGTAATAGATGTAATGGGTCTTTTTGTCTGATGTTCATTCTCTTCCCAAGGATCTATCCACTGGAACCACCTCACTACCTCTGATGGATAAATTCACATCATACAAGGATGATTTGAAGAAACTGGTTATGTTGAACCTGAGAAGAGAAGAGGAGAGGAGAGAAGAGGAGAAGAGAGAGGAGGAGAGGAGAGCAGAAGGGAGCAGCGGGGAGGGGAGGGGAGGAGAGAAAACTTAGGTGGGGCCCAAGATCTATTCTAGTACACAGATCATTCATTCCCCTTGACAGAGAAAACTGAAGCAAGGTAACAGAGAGACAGCTTTACTTTCTCTCCATCATCTGCATTCCAGTCACCCTGAGAAGTAAGCCTATCCCTTCTTTAATCTTCCTCTTTCCCCCAATATATATTTTTCAAATAATTTCATCCTTATTTTCATCCTTCAAAATCTCATACACTTGAGTTATTCCCATGAGAAGATGCTTGTGAGGATTTTCAACACTAATTATAGCTATGTAATTAAAATTCTGGGAATGCCAGAACTAGAGCTCCTAACAAAATATTTGGTTTTCTGTCTTGTGAGCCTTCCTTGACTAGCCTGTCTCCATGGTCAGCCAATCAAAAATCTGAGCAGACTGGTATAAGAGGAACACCTTATAGTCTAGCAGAAAATTATTATGTTTAATGAGGAAGATGATTCTAATTACAAGATGCATATACCTGCCTCATTTGACATCACCTTTAATAAGATAATGTCCTTGAGACTTGAGACTTCCAGAGCCAGCTCCATCATCACTATGGCCCATTGTGCAACCTTGGGTCAGTACGGTACTTTACTAAACAATGAGAATATAAAGAAAGGCATAAACATGGTGAGGGCCCTCAAGGAGCTCAGGGTCTGGTTGGGGGAGACAAAATGCAAATAACTATGTATAGACAAGATACATATGGTATAAATAGGAGGGAATTAAAGAGGGAAGGTGAGGGACCTGGAAAGGCCTCTTGCAAAAGCTAGGATTTGGACTGTGTCCTGAAGGAATTCAGCAGAAGCCAAGAAGTAGAGGTGAAGCAGGGCATTTCAAACATGGGACCCAGCCTTTGAAAAGGCCCACACTCAAGAGATGGCATGTCCTCTACAAGAAACAGCAAGGAGGCCATTTCCATGTTACTGGATTATATAGACGTCATAAAGTGGTAAATCACTTGATCTCGATGGATCTTGATTTGTCGATCTGTAAGATAAGAATAATACTGCTTTCTATCTTACAGGAAAAATCAAGTGAGAAATGTATGTGAAAGCCAGAGCTATCATCACATTAGGGGATTTGGGGACCCTGCCCTATTTAAGGATGTGCAGGCCTCAGTGGGAAGTATTTGCCCAACCATCCAAGTTATTTATATTTTTATAACTCTCTCTGGGGCTCTGTTAATTCAACTTAATAAATATCTATTGAGTACTGACTAGGGAGGTATAGGTACTGCACCGGGACTGGTGGGGAAAAAGATAAAAATGAAAGTCTGTCCTCAAGGGTTTTACATTTCAGGCATGGGGAGGCAGAAGGGAGAGAACATGAGCTGTATAATACAAGGTTGTGTATGATAGAGTCAGAGGACAAATCCAGACAAATCAGACATGGAAGGATGGTCCCTGTAACACAGAGAACAGAGACTAAATGTTCTTGAGTTCTCATAACAGCTAGTAGTCTAGTTAAGTTAGAATATAGAGTATGTGAAGGAGAGCAGAGGAAAACAACCAGGTAGGTTGGAGCCTAATGGGGGAGAGCCAATTATATAAAATTCACTTGCTTCCTTTTGAAAAGGTGGAGTCAAGATAGCAGAGAAAGATGAAGCAGGACAGCCTAGCTCCTCACCAAACCACTTCACTTCCACAAAGATCTAGAATGCATACTAGACATAATTTTGATTGAGGGAGCCAAGATAAAGTCATATCAATTCCTTTTTTTTCTGCCCAGGGCAGCATTGTAAAATAGATGCAGATGGACCCGTAGACACTGGGTACAGCGTCTGCCCAGCCTGTTGTGTACAGAGCAATCTAGCACCCAGGGCAGGAAAAAAGGGCCAATACTGGGCACCAAGGCAGGAAGCACCAGAACTGAAAGGGATGCTGGGGATACATGAGCTAGTGCAGGGTGCAAGAACGGTTACCACCTGGGAGCTCTGTTGCCCACTGCTAAGTTCCAGGTCATGAAACCAAGCAAAGAGGAGTAATAATGAGCCTGGACCATAGCTTTGCCCTGATGAAAGGACAAGTTCTGGAAAGCAAACAGGACTTCTGTGGTTTTGTTGTTGTTTGTCCTGTGTTCTCAAAGAGAATCATGACATCAGGGAGGTGATGCCATGACGTGCAAGTGAACTGGATTTAAGTGAGGCAGGGCTGTGCAAAGTCACCAGCCTCACTTTCTCCTCCAGAACCATCTAGGTCCTTTGGCAAGATATAGATCAGAACAACTGGAGATGGCTCCTGTGTGGCTTTAATCCCAAGAGCAAAGCAGCTGGCTTTGCTGGCCTCTAGCCCATGGCAGTATGGAAGGCTGCTATGGAATAATCAGATCAGGATTCCTCGATGAAAGGGAATCAGCAATTTGGTCACTATTAACCTACAGAGTGTCCCGGTGACTTAATAGTGGTTGAATCCAGCAGCACCCTTCCAATACTTTCAAAAAGGGACAAGTTAATAGACCCAAACATAGGTTAGGAACTTGCAGAGTTCAAACCAGAAGGGCACTGAGGCATCCTTGGCCTAGGTCACATCATTCTGTGAGCATTGAAAGTTTTCAGATCCCCATACCGAGCTGTGGGGAATGATACATGAGTATAGAAGATCAGGCCACACATCCCTCATGCCCACACACACCCCCGGAAGTGTTCAGAGCCCAGTACTAACATAAAGTCCAAAATCAAGAAGTAGGCTGGAAGAATGAGCAAGCAAAAGGAGAATCAAACCGTAAAGAACTATTGCGGCAACAGGAAAGCTTAAGACACAAATTCAAAAGAAGAGAGTGATTCAAAAACATCTACAAGTAAAGCCTCAAAGGAAAACGCAGCTTGGACACAAGTCCAAAAAAAATTCCTAGAAGAATTAAAGCAAGAGTTAAGAAAAGAGTCAACAATGACTTTAAAATCCAGATAAGAGTGGTATGGTGGGGGAGAGAGAATGGAAAATAAATGAGAGCTATGGAAGAAAGAATTGAAAAAATAATTAATAGCTTGCCATAAATTTTCCAAAACCTTACCCAAGCAACAAACTCCCTTAAAATTAGAATTGACCAAATAAAAGCTAATGTCTTTGTGTATCATTAAGAAATAATAGAACAGAGTCAAAAGACTGATAAAATAGAAGAAAATGTGAAATATCTCATAGGAAAAACAACTGACATTGAAGACAGATCAAGGAAACAATTTCAGAATCACTGAACTATTGAAAGTCTATGAACAAAAAAGTAGCCTAGGTACCATATTTATAAGAAATAGTAAAAGAAAACAGTCCAGGTATCTTAGAACTAGCAGGCAAAGCGGAAATTGAAAGAATCCACTAGTTACCTTCTAAAAGAAAACTCAAAACGAAAACTCCCAGGGGTATTGTAAACAAAATCCAAAGGTCTCAGGTAAAGACAAAAATACTGCAAGCAACCAAAAAGAAAGAATTCAAGTACCAAAATGACACAGTCAGGATCATACAAAATTTAGCTGCCACCATTAAGAAGGAGAAGAGAGCTTGAAATACGATGTTCAAGAAAGCAAAAGATCTAGGCTTATAACTAAAAATAACTTACCCTGCAAGACTTAATATAAGTCAGGGGGAAATTTTTATCTTTAAAAAAATAGAGGATTTCTAAACATCCTTGATTAAATGACCAAAGTTTTGAAGGGCAAACATAGGAGTCAAAAGAAGCGTAAAAAGTTATATATGTGTGGTATATGAAGGTGATGGAATGCTATTGTGCTATAAGAAATGAGGAAGGATTTGATTTCATAAAGACCTAGGATTCACATTTCTTAAGGACTTGTTGTGAAATAACATACTATTTACCTCCAGGTAAAGAGCTGATGGGCTTAAAATGCAGATCGAAGCATATTTTCTCTTCATTTCTTTTTTTGGGCACACTAGTGCAAGAATATGTACTTCTTGTTTATACATATTTATAATGACTTTTGTTTTTCTTATCTTCTCAGTAGGCAGGGGAAGGAAGGTGAAAGCAAGAGAATTCAAAATTGAAAATAAAATTTAATTTCAAAAAAAATTTTCTTTGAAAAGCACAAATCACTGTAGGAATAGAAGGCACTGTTACTGAATTATTTGGAAACTAGAGAGAGGGGGTTATTTTTCTCCCCAGAGTTACTTTTATATTCACTGAAAGAGTCTGAAGCAGGCTACTCTGTCTTTTTCCTGGGTCACATGGTCCACTGTAGGGGGTGGTTGGATATGCAAGCCTTTCAAAGAGACAATCATCAAGGTCAGATCAATGGGTCAGACCCAAAACAGTGACCGGACACAGCCCTTACAAAAGAATCCTAGAAGCTGGAGTTAGAGAAGGAATTAAACCCTCTCTAGACCCATCCCCTTGCCTCTTTCTTGTGGATTTCACATTCTTGTTTGAAATTTATACCCTCTGTTCTACCTTGCACCTATAAGATTAGCAGAGATGTAGAAAAGAGAAATGACAATTGTTGGAGGGACTGTGTGAAGATAGGTACACTTGGCACCCTATTGGTAGACTTGTGAAATGTTCCAATCATTTTGTAAAGAAATTTGGAATTGTACCTAAGAAATCAATAAGAACTATATAGATTGGCCCAGCAATGCCACTGCTAGGTGCATACTCTCAGGATATCAAAGATGGAGAGAAAGTACCCATACATATGAAAAAAGTGTTTATATCAACACTCTTTATTATAGTAAAGCTCTGGAAACAACATGGGAAATGGCTGAAGAAATTATGATTTATCAGAATATTATTGTTCCAAAAGCAATAAAGTTCAAATCTGGTGTCAGACACTTCCTAACTGTGTGACCCTGTGCAAATCAGCAAACCTTATTTGCCTCAGTTTCCTCATCTGTAAAATGAGCTGGAGAAGAAAATGGCAAACCACTCCAGTATCTTTGCCAAGAAAACCCCAAATGTGTCCCGAAAATTCAGACATGATTGAAAAACGACTCAACAACAAGAAATGATGAATGAGATCGATTTAGAGAAGCCAGAGAAGACTTCTATGAATTGATGCAGAGTGAAGTTAGCAGACCAAGAGAGTAATTTGTACATTGACTGTGACATTGTAAAAGACAGCTTTGAAAGCAAGAATTAATCAATCAT
The DNA here is from genome assembly GCF_028583685.1 of Petaurus breviceps papuanus. Taxonomy (NCBI): domain Eukaryota; kingdom Metazoa; phylum Chordata; class Mammalia; order Diprotodontia; family Petauridae; genus Petaurus; species Petaurus breviceps. The sequence continues at coordinate 9,355,860 of NW_027187358.1, forward strand.
CACTCTAGAAGACCGATACTGTACTTCCTACCTCTTAGGAAGGAAGTGATAGACTCTAGATACAGAACGAGATACTTTTTCAGAAAACCAATGTAGCACAAATTTGTTTCGCTTGACTACACTGCTTTGTTATAATGAAGGAGGAATATGAAGGGGAGGGGTCATAGCAGTCTAAAAAAGAAGGGGAAAGAATATCAATAAACCACTTTTTAAATGCACAGAAGAAAGAAGGCAATTCAGAAGGAGGCAGAGACAAGATGGACAGTATTGGTACTAGTATGTTCAATTTGATGTCTACTTTTGAAAAAAAAAACAAAGTGTACATGGTGGAGTCACAATTTCATATGCAATCATCTTTTTCTGTCCTTCAGATATGGAATGCTTGAATTTGTTAATGACTGTGAAGTTCATAAGAAAAAAAATTAAAGAAGGATAATTATACCCTTTGCATAATTGGAGATAGTCAGAACCAGGACAAGACACTTGTGAACTGAGGAAAAGGTTTGAAATCATGCCCTCTGTGTGTTAACTGTTTGCCAGAAGTTTTGAGCCTTTGCTGTAACATATATGACTTGCTTTTAATAAATCACCATTGCTCACACAGATGTAGCCTATCACAATTTACCAAGTGCTTTCCTCATAGCAACAATATGAAGTAAGTAGAGCAATTACTGTCATCCCCAAGGAAAACCTTGGAGAGGTTGTGTCTTGCAAAGGACACAGGGATTTTCTGACTTTAAAAATAAAAACTGCAAAGTTCCTTTAATGACTTCAAGCTTCTGATTCATCTTTTTAATCTTTTATAAGACTTGTTTTTTTAAACACCAAGATTCTACTGGTGTTGCTGTATGGCATCATGACCCGAAATGCAATGGTCTCTGAAGAAGTAAAAATGGGTATTACACAGAGGACAAAGGAGAGGAGCATAGTGGGTGTAAGTAGTGGGCTGCAACATGTAGCCAATGAGGAACTTCAAAGGAAAGTAGGATGTAACAGATGTCATCAAAGAAGCATATGAAGAGAAGGCAAGATGTACCGGTCACGTTGCTGGGGCAAGGCACAGCAAGGGGATGGTCTGAGTGCTTCACTCAGTTATCATTCTCATAATGTTAGGAGAAACTGAGAAAGAATTCCAGTATGTGTAGTGGGATCCAGGGAGAATATGGACAAGAGTCTCACAGGATGGGAAGATGTGGATATGACTAGCAATCTACATCACGGAATGAAAAATTTCAAATTAATGAAAGGTGTTGGAAGATTTTCAAAATTGGTTATAAAATTAAATTATACAATTAATTTATATATGATAGAATAATTCTACATCATATATAATAATTATTCATATAAAATAATTACATAATATAATTATACAAAGTAATACTTATAAGTTGACATCATAAGATCATAGATTTGGAGCTGAAAAGAGACCTTAGAGGCCATCTAGTCCAAACCCAGCTCATTTTATAGTTGAGGAAACTGAGGAAATTAACTGAAGTTAATTTGTTAAATAACTTGACCAAGGTCACATAGGTAGTGTCAGAGATGGGCCCAGGTCCTCTGACTCTTGAGCTAGGTTCCACTTTTTTCATCCACTGATACATTGTGCTCTATGTTATTGTTTTTGTTAATTGTTTTCAGATACTTCCAACTCTTAGCAAAGATACTGGACTGATTCACCATTTCCTTCTCCAGCTCACTTTACAGATGAGGAAACTGAGGCAAATAGAGGTAAGTGACTTTCCCAGGGTCACACAGCTAGTAAATGTCTGAGACCAGATTTGAACTCAGAAAGATGAGTCTTCCTGATTCCAAGCTCAGCACTCTATCCACCTCACCACCTAGCTACCCCTATTCTATACCCTAGGTGTCCCCTCTATTATACCTACCTTTAGAGGGGAGGTTACTGGTCTCTGGGGAGGTTACTGGTATCTGGGAGGTCTTATTAGGGCTTTGCCCATGGAATCTGCTTCATAGATATTTGTTAAATTAAACTGAATCTCTTTGGTGAGAGAGTGTCCTGGTTTTTGTATTACACCACTCTCACACCCTATTGACCAAACAGCCAAATGGGCCACTTAAGACTATCAGGCAGTTGATTGATAATAACTAGAAATAAGGCAGAGTTGAGATGTAACAAACATATGCTTATATTCACTCTCTTAACTCTCAGTTAAGCAACCCTCAGGTCAAAGCTCTTCAGTTCCTTCTGGAAGGTATGGACAAATACAGCCAGTCCCTCCCTGCTCTTATTGTCCATTGAGGAATTATTGTATAGTGGAGTGTTGGAATTGAGGTTTGAAGAGACCTGGATTTGAACCCAGCTCCAAAACTACCTTCTCTCTCTCCAGGCCTCACTTTTCTCATCTGTAAAATGTAAGGGCTGAATTAGATAATCTGAGAGGCAGCTTCCAGATCTAAGATCTGTGGCCAATTCCGAGACTGTGATGGGCAGTGAAGGGCTAGGCACCCTGAATTTTATCTATTAGCAGAGATGGGATTCAGTAACTATGGTTGTAATGGCTCCCTTTCTCTCCTTGGTCAATCCTACCCATTCTTTAAGATCCAATCCAAGTTCTACCTCTTCCAAGAAGCCTTTGCTGATTGCTCCCTTTCCTCTTAGTTTAGCATCGGATTCTTTGCTGTTTGCTTTTCTGTTTCCTGAGTATGTGCATGACCTTGTTGCATCTCATCTATGAGGTCCCTGAGAACAAAGGGCAGGTCTGATTTTTCTTTCTTATTCACAACAACATTTATGGCAGGACTGAGCACACAGTAGATGCTTAGTAAATGTCTAGAACTTAGAGGAGATACAGATAGTTTAGATAAAGAAAAAAGAACAGGGGTGGCTAGGTGGTGCAGTGAATTGAGCACCGGCCCTGGAGTCAGGAGGACCTGAGTTCAAATCCGGCCTCAGACACTTGTCACACTTATTAGCTGTGTGACTTTGGGCAAGTCACTTAACCCCAACTGCTCTCCAAAAAGCAAAAAAAAAAAAAGAATAAATCATTGATTTTTTAAATAACCCTATAGTTTTTGGAAATTATCAACAATCAATGACAGAAGAGATCTTCCCCTTTCAAATATGAGAAGAAACATCACTAGAGGCCCCTCAGACTTCCTGAGAAGTGTATAAACACTTCCCTATCCCCTTCACAGAAGTATACTTCATCTTTTTTGTTTTGTTTTTTTGTTGGGACTGCCTGATGTACTTGCATAAGATCATAGCTGCAAAGCAGAAAGGGACCTCAAAGGCCATGAAGTCCAACCTCCTCTTTTTACAGATAAGGAAATGGGGCCCAGATCATGTAGGCAATATCAGAGACAGCTGGGTATGTAACTCAGTGGAGAGAGTGCTGGTATGGGAGTCAGGAAGGCTTGAGGACAAATCCTGCCTCAGATACTTACTGACTGAGTAACCCTGGGGGAGTCACTTAAAAACTGTCTGCTTCAGTTTCTTCATTTGTAAAATGAGGGTAATAATAGCATTTACTTCCCATGGCTGTTATGAAGAACAAGTGAGACAGTGTAGGACAAGTGCTTTGCAAACCTCGGAAGCACTATGCAAATGCTAACTATTATTATTTGAAGTCAGGTCTCTTGATTCCAGAACCAACAGTCTGCAGGTAGGTCTTATTATCATTATTAGTTTATTGATTCATTGATTGGCTGTGAAGTTAGAGATGGAAGTTGCTAGGGCTGGGACGTCCCCTCCAGGTCTTTTTCCTTCCACTGTCCCTCTGGATTCCCCCAGATTAGCCGGGACATCTGCTGTGTAATCTTTGCTATCTTCAATGTGATCTGGTCTACGCTGTTTCTGCAGGAGGGAAGCGCGTGGGGCTGATTTTGCCTATAAGTGGGGAACCTTAGACACCCCTGGAGAAGCCATTGAGGAGCCCAGGCCCCAGTTCAGGGTGAATTGCTCACCCTCCCTCTGTCCCCATTTTCCTACAAGTCTATCCTGTGGCCTGGACCCCATCCTAGGCACTTGAGAGAATGGAAGCAAGTCCTGCCTTGCCGTTAGGGGGCTGGGTGGGGCACTGGAGATTAGACCTCCTAGTCACTGAGAGGAGAGTGTGCATGATTCTGACTGTGAAGACCAAGGGGAAAGTACTGGGGATGGGAGCAGTAGGGAAGCTGCCTGGAGGAGATGGGCAGGAAAAGGGCATTCCAGGGGTCCATATCAGGACCAACACTCATCCAATATAGTGTGGCTGGTGAGGCAGGAGCCATCCCCTCCCTGGGCCCCAAGTTTCTCATAAAATGAAGTGGCTTATCTCTAAGATGGTTCTGAAGGTATCTTCTGACTCTAAATCCTCTGGTCCTATAAGGCTGGGGTATGGGAAGGATTAGGGCTAGATAGCAAAGGGCCTTGAATACCAGTCTGCTGACGTTCTCCTTAGAACAAGAGTGCCCTTAGGAGCCATAGAAGGTACCTGAGTAGGGGGGCCAGTGCTGGTCTCAACATTGCATCCCTCTACAGGGTATCCGGTGGATCAGTCCTGTGACCAGTGCTGAGGAGTTTTATTACCCACCCTGGAAGCGGCTCCTCTTCCAGCTGCTGGTCAGCCTGCCAGTTTGTGCCACCTGCCTCATTGGGGGTTTCCCGCTCATGCTTGGCTGCTTTCAGCTGCAAGTAAAATGCCTTTCTGCCTACCCCTCCCCAAGACCAGGAACCAAGGACCCACCTCAGCCCCAGGAAAAGCCCTGATTCTAGCTCTAGGCTGAATGCTGACCCCAGCCCTAAACTGCATCTGGGACCCCAACCCCAGGCTGACTCTAGGACCTTAAGCCCTGACTCCAACCCCAGGTTAAGTCTAGGACCACAGTTCCAAGCTGAGCCCTGAACCTAGCCCCAGACTGAATCCTCATCTCCAGCCTCAGTCTGAGTCCTTAGGCCCAGGCAGAGAGCCCTGATGCCAACTCCAGGCAAAATCTAGGATCCCAGCTGCAAACAACCTGACCGGACCCCTTTATTCCCCATGTGGCAGGAGCTGGTGCTCAGTGTAAAGGGGCTGCCACGCCTTGTCCACTTCCTGCCCAAGGTTGGCCTGGCCCTCTTGATCAGTGCCTGTGTTGAGGCCTACAAGAAGCTTGCCTATTGGCTTAATGACATGGGTATGCAATGGACCCTACCCCTGCCCAGAAAGACTAAACTCCAGGCCTCAAGGATAAGATTCCCACCCTGTCTCTTAAATAACTGGGGATGGGAGAGGTGGGGAAAGGGTGGTTGCTGGGAATGTTGGTTGTTTTTCTTTAGGGGTATCAGAGAACCATGTCCTCTGAGCCTAGCCAGTTGGAAAAATAGGAAAGAGCATTAAGGATGTGCCTTGTGACCCAGAGCTGTCATTGCCCAGCCCTTTGGAGTTCTCTGTGCTTAAAACCTCAGGCAGCTCACAGCCCCGACCAGCACATAAGACTTTACCAAGAACACACACAAAACAGAGGGCACAGAGATGCCAGGGAAAGCCACCCATTAAATACTGGGCCTCCAGAATCTCATTGCTTGGTTTCACAGAGGTCTAAACTTGGCCTTCCTAGCCAGGCAATCAGCAATTCCTAGCCATTTTGGAAATATTAACCCTGAGACTCTGGGTTTCTTTTATCTACAGCCTACAGGTAATCTCTTAGTGAGAGAATAGCAAATGCTCTCCTCAGTGCTTTTGGCAGCAGATGTTACCCTCCAATTCCCACAGTTCAACTACCAGGCCTCTGATTGTATTAATTGTGTGTCTGTGTGTGTGTGGGGGGGGGGGGGGTAGATGTCCCTTTGGGGACAATCCAAGGCGCCAACACCTGCCCCACATCACACCTCTCCCTTTGGCAGAGAACTACGCTCAACAGAGTGCCTATGAGAAACACCTCATTGTCAAGATTGTTTTGGTGAGTGAAGGTTTTTGTCTATGCCACTGAGGCCATGGTCTAGCCCTGAAGGCTCTAGAACTGGGGACTTTCTTTTACACTTTCTGACCCCAAAGTCCCAGTTCCCACATAATTGGCTGAGCCAATCACTGCCTCCAAATAGGAATGTGCACAGACCCCCAGTGCCCTAGATACCTTGTTGGGGTATGTCTTTGGGCCCCTGTCCCAAGCAGAAGGTTTGGTTCCTCCCCCTCTTCTGCTCAGTGCCTGCTACACTGTCCGGGACAGAGGGAAGAGGGGAGGAAGAGCTGGTCATTTAAATCCAAAGTTCAGTTTCTCCTGGCCATAGGAACTTGGTGGAGAAAGACATTGCTATGGGCTTGAGTTCATCAGGGAGGACTTACTGGAGGAGGTGGGCCCAGAAGGATGGCTAGGGTTTTGAGGAGTAGAGAAACTGGGGAGGATGTTCTAGACTGAGGAAAGAAGCCAGGCAGGGGGCTTGGCTTGGCCTTGCTTCCCTCAAGGTCCTAGGCTCCCCAGACTCAGCCCAGCCCCTCAGCCCCCTCTCTCCCACCCTATCCTGCACCCCAGTTCCAGTTTGTAAATTCGTACCTGAGTCTTTTCTACATCAGTTTCTACCTCAAGGACATGGAGAGGCTGAAGGAGGTAAGAGGTCCAACCCCCATGAGGTAGGTCTTATTATTATCCCATTTTGCAGATGAGGAAACTGAGGCAAGCAGAGTTTAAGACCCTGCCTCCCAGGGTTATTGTGAAGATCAGATGAGATATAAAGTGCTTTGCAACCCTGAAAGTGCTACATAAATGCTATCAGGGCAGCTAGGTGGTACAATGGATGGAGTGCCTGTGAGTCCAGATCTGACCAAAGACACTTACTAGCTGTGTGACCCTGTGCAAGTCACCAAACCCTGTTTGCCTCAGTTTCCTCATCTATAAAATGAGCTGGAGAAGGAAATGGCCAACCACTCCAGTATCTTTGCCAAGAAAATCCCAAACGGGGTCATGAAGAATTGGACATGACAGAAATAACAACAATCATATGAAGACAGTCCTATGACCCGAGAGGTATTTCTTTCACTCCCACAGTCCCAAGTTCTTCTCCTGGCCTTATAAAAGATGAAGATTACTTTAGACCAAGATTAACTTCCTTCCCACGGTGGAGTTAGTCATGGGTAGACATGAGTAGTGTGGGGTCAGAGTTTTTGACAGGGGTGAAAGTCATTCAGTTTTTCTTTTTCTGACATCTAATCATTTTCTGTTCCTTGTACAAGGCACTATCACCATGGTTATATCTTTATGAGAGTTAGACCCAGAAGGAATCTTTAGAGATCACATCCTCTAATACTATCACTTTGTACATGAGCAAACCAAGGCCAGAAAGGGTAACTTGAACATATAGTAAAGACCAATCTGGGATTTGAACTCAAGTCCTTGGAATTCAAATCTAGTTCTCTTCCTACTGTACAATGTTGCCCCCTCAAGTGTGCTGGGTGTTACATGCTTCTAAAGAATTATAGCATATTTATTTGGCAGTAATTTGGCAGATTTGTCAGTTTACCAGAAGCCAGGCTCTGCCTAGGTATGATTAACTATCTAACCTTCTCTTGTCCCTGGTCCATTTGTCTTTAGTATTGCAGGAATGAGAGTGGAGCAAAGCCAACAGTTGTTGACATTTTTAATAGAGAAATAGCCTTGGGTTTGTTTACTCTTTTTTTTTGAGATAATATAATTCAATCTTTCCCTCTGACTTAGTACCCTGAGCAACAGATGACTATAGAGAGTTTTGCATTTTTAAAGTTATGCAATCTAGATGTACGTCACCTAAAAAAACTCAATACATTTATAAGATGATCATCCACTTTACAAGAATATTTAAATAAGATTCCTTAGCTGGGTACAATGGGGATTACCTGCAGTTCGTGCTACTAGCGATGGTGACATTAATGGATCCTTTGAATTCAGGATGCAGTCGGGCTAAAGTCCATCCTCTAAGTTCAGCACCTATATGGTGAGCCCGCCTCCAACCCCAGTTGAGATAACAAAGCCTAAGGAGCAAATAAATCACTCCAGGTTGGTAATAGAGGAAGCCAAAGTTCTGTGTCAATTAAAAATTTTTTAAAGTGCTAAAAAAAATGCTAACTAAAAAAAAACACCCCAGACTGATAATAGAGGAAGCCAAAGTTCTGTGCTAATAAAAAATGCTAATTAAAAAGCATGAGTGGCAACTGCCCACGTGTCCTATACAAGATATCAAGAACCAGTCTCTCCTTCACTCTCCCAAAAAGGATTCCTCTGTGAATGCATTTAAGTTAAGGCTTTGGCTTGTAAAATTTCAAGAGGTAAACTATGGTGTAAAATGCAATCTAAGTATAAAGGTTTATTTCTTGTACACCAACTTTGAATTATCAAGATCAAATGGGAACTGGGAGCTTTTTCCATATCCATGAAACACAGGCTCCATTTGTTCCTGTGCTCAGTTTAGAACGGGGAGATGGCTGGAGGGAGAGGCAAGATTAGGCCATTTCATTCATTCTTTCTATTCACCAGGCATCTGTCAAGGATCAACCCTGTGTTCCAAAGGTTACATGAGCTACGATACAAAGTGGTCACCTGGCTTCTGTTTTGTAGGAGCTTCAAGTCTAGAAGGAGGGAGAAGACAGGCACACTATGTTGTCTAGCAGGGGGGAAAAAAGCCTGCACCAAAGAGGTACAAAAAGCTGTTAGGAAAATTCAGAATAGTGGGAGGTTCTTTTTTGAATGACTTTGAAGCTGGGACATGGAGCAGAACTGAATCTACAAAAGGGCATGTCCCAATTATACTGCACAGATACACTGGCGCCCACAAGTTGTTGTTTCTATAGATTGGATCTAATAAGGTAGGGGCAGATAGATGTCATTTGGAGTCATGAGATAGACCTTCTGCCTTCAGAGTCTTTTGGAAAGCCTTGGGCTATTTCCTTTAAATCAGTGAGGGGCACTGTCAGTCACTCAACAAGCATTTATCAAGCACTTACTGTATACTGGGGACTATGCTAAATGTCATCAATAAGCATTCATTAAAGACCTACTATGTGCCAGGCAGCACTGGGGATCAAAGACAAGACTGAAACAATTTCTACATTTAAGGAAATTAAATACTAATGTGTAAGGGTGTGCTGGTAAATGTTTAACAACCAGCTCCTGGGTGGGAGGGAATGTCTAACTAATACACATTTAAGTTTAATCTGCATTTTTAAAAAATTTTTTCTATCACTTTTTTAGGTCCAGACAATCGACATAATCCTGAAAGTCAAAGACAGAAAGAAATATTGCATATGCAGTAAAATATTTGTAGAGACATTTTTTTGTGTGGTGGCAAAGACTAGATACAAAATAGAAGAAGCCCATTATCTGGGGATGGCAAAAAAGAAAAAGTTGCAGTATCTCATTATAATGAAATATTACTGTACCATAAGAAAAGATGACTATGATGAATATAGAGAAGATGAATGTAAATTTACATGTAAATTAAATGTAAAAAATGTAAAATGTAAATTGAAGTAAGTAGAATCAAGACTGCCTTATGCTCAATGTCTACAACAATGTAAATGGAAAAGTACGGCAATAACACAATATATACAATGACCAAATTTGATCCGAAAGAAGAGAAAACGGACCTCCTTTCCTTATTTGCAAAGGTAGCAGTCTATCACTGTGGAACAAATACTGTCAGACTCAGGTTAGATGGTTAGTTTTGACCAATTAGGTTTTTTCCTCTTTGTTATACAGGGCGACTTTCTGGGGAGGAACGAGGGAAGAAAAATATTTACATATAAAACTACTGTAAGAATGAAGGTGATATGGGGCATTTAGGTGGCATACTGAATAGAGCACCGTCCCTGGAGTCAGGAGGACCTGAGTTCAAATTCGGCCTCAGACACTTTACACTTGGTAGCCATGTGACCTTGGGCAAATCACTTCACCTCAAATGCCCTACTCTTCCCCCTCCAAAAAGAAAAAAAGTTATTAAAAAAAAAACAAAAACAAATTTAGATCTTCCTTTACACAATCACTTGAAATTTTCAAACTTTAATCATAGGACTATAGATTCAGTGCTGGAAAAGACTTGAACGTCATGTTGTTCTATCCCCTCTTTTCAGGCCAAGCTAATCAATAAACATCTATCACAATCACTTTTTTTTCTGTCAGGCACTGTGCTAAGGCCTGGGAATAGGAAGAAGGGCAAAAAACAGTTCTTACTCTTAAGACATTCACAGTCTAACAAAGGAGACAACATGCAAACCTCTATGTACAATTAAGTTATATGCAAGATAAATTGGAAATGATCAACAGAAGGAAGACACCGGAATTAAGGGGAATCAGGAAAGGCTTCCTGGAGAAGGATGGAATTTTATCTGGGACTTAGAGGAAGCCAAGGAAGTCAGGGTGGCAGAGGTGATGAGGGAAAGCATTCCTGGCATGGAGGACAACCAGAGAACATCCCCAGAGTCAGGAGATCGAGTGTCTTATAGGTGGAAGGGTGGTGGAAGGTGTTTAAAAAACTGGAAAGGTAGGAAGGGGCCAGGTTGAGAAGGCCTTTAAAAAGCCAAACAGAGTATCTAGTTTTTCATCCTGGAGGTAGTAGGGAACCACTGCAGTTTACTGAAGTGAGATCATTTTGATATTTTGTGTGTGTGTGCGCGCGCGCGCGCGTGTGTGTGTGTGTGTGTTGGAGGGGGGGAAGGCAAGGCAATTGGGGTTAAGTGACTTGCCCGAGGTCACACAGCTAGTAAGTGTTAAGTGTCTAAGGCCAGATTTGAACTCGGGTCCTCCTGACTCCAGGGCTGGTGCTCTATTCACTGTGCCACCTAGTTGCCCCAATTTTGATATTTTGACAAGATCATTTTGACAGCTAAGTGGAGAGAGACTGGTGGCTGGGAGGCCAACCAGGAGTATTTTGCAGTACTCCAGACATGAGGTATTGAGGGTCTGCACACCAAGGTGACAAAAGTATCAGAGAAAAACTGAGATGTGTTACAGAGGCAAAAATCAACAGAACTTAGCAACAGATTTTATAAGGGGGCTGAGAGAGAGTTGAATGAGGAGTGACACCTTTGTTTTGAGTCTGGGTGACTGGAAGACTGGAGAGTTCACACAAAGTTTCTCTACTCAGGTCATGCTGGCTTTGTTTCTGTATCACTAGTAATGCAGGCTAAGAAACATGAAAACTTTATTGCAAATGGGTGCCACAAACCTCTCCAAAAATTAATGCACAAGAAGAGGGCTATGCTGGGCCAAGTCATGACAGTTGCCTGAAGTAGTTGACATTATTTTCCAACGCTAGAGGTAGTACAAATTCATTGTCTGGCGATTTTATATCTGAAGTGTGGTGGCAAGAGTCTTCTAGAGTTTCTGGGATAGCCATTCCATATTGTCCAATAAGAGATTGGTTTTTGTGTGTGTGGTGGTGAGTGAGCCAGTCTAGGTGGGCATCAAACCTTATTCTTGATGCCTTCATCATCAATTCATTCATTAATTCAGAAAACATTTATTAAAGGCCCATTCTGTGCCAGACCCTGTGCTAGGCACTGAGAATAAAAAGAAAAAAAAAGCAATATTGTTCTGTCCTCAAGAAGCTTATACTCCATTCAGGGAAAATAACACATACACACATATATCCAGAAAATTAAGTACAAAGTAAGGGGGAGTGTTAGCAATGAAGAGAGTGGGATCAGGTGTAGTATAAGAGGTAGAATTTGAACTAAAATTTAAAGGAGACTAAGGATTCTATGAGCTAGAGATAAGGAGGGAGTCTGCTGTAGGAGAGAATTCCAGAAATTTGAGCGTATTGGAGAAACAGAAGGAAATGATAGATTGCTGCCAATTTGCTTCATGCAAGGTATAAATGTGTGACAATGTCCTTTTGTGACAAGATCATACAAGACATGCCCTCTCCTTTTTCAGCTACATCATACGTAATTGAGAACTCGGCAGATATGCCTAGAAAGCCAAGGTGGAGCCAGATTTTTAAAAGCCTTGAGTGACAAGCTAAGGAGTTTTGTCCGGATAAATCCTTCAGAAGTTTTTATGAAACCATTGCTCACCAACCTCTCCTTCTTTGAAGTCCATGCTATTCACCTCTACCACCTAATCAAAATGCTGGTAGCTGTTATCTACATGCCTCCTGGTCACTTCCTTTCCTTCCTCAATGATTATTGTACATGGCTCACAGTATTTCTCTTCTTTACAACTCCTGTCCTCATACCAGGTGACTTCACCCTATACACTCAGTTCCTCAACCTACTCACTTCTCATGATCTACTCCTCCATCCCACCTCAGCCACACACCAAGATGGTTATATCCTCGATCCTGCCGTCATTCACAAATGTACCATCTCCATTTTCAAGAATTCTGAAATCCCCTGATCTGACCATAACCTATTTGTTTTTCACCTCTCCCTCTGCTTTCACTTACCAAACCCTAATCTTCATCCACATTGTGACCTCCAATCCCTTGACACCTCAGTTGTATTTTAGGTTATCTCCTCTCTCCTTTTCCCCCGATCTAGACCCCTTTTTGAAACAATTCAATTCTGTGCTGTCCTCTTCTCTTAAACCTCTTGGCCCTCTATCGTTTTGTGGATTGTGCCCTGACAAGGCTTCACCTTGGATCACTCCCCAGCATCTGCTGCCTTTGCTGATACTCACATGCTATTGAATGAAGGTGGAGAAAATCATGCAAAGGCTCTCACTGGGCCCACTAAAAATTTATGATATGCAAACTCACATGGGCCCTCACTGCTGATAGGCAATCCTACTGTGTGCCTCTCTCATCAACTCACTACCCAACTTTCCACCTCCATTCCTCCAAATCTTTTCATTCCTACTCAAACTTCCCACAGCTCCCCCTCTCAGCCAAGAACTTTGCCTCATATTTTACAGAAAAGAATGAGCTCATTAGCTGTGAGCTCTCTTTTCTTCCTTCTTATTCATCTCATGTCACTCATTGATCTTCTGCCACTGTTTCCTTCGTCACTCTTATCTCAGATGATGAGGGGAACTTATTCCTTACCATGGCTAGACCCTCTACCTGCTAATGTAATGCTGTTTCATCTCATCTCCTCCAATGGATTGGCCCCTGTGTTATGCCCACTCTCACATATTTTTAATCTCTCTCCCTCTGTCTGCTGGTTCATTCCCTACTGCCTACAAACATGCCCATGTCTCCTTCATCCTCAAAAAACCTTCTCTTGTTCCTTTCTTCCCTGCCATCATCCTATATCTCTTCTGGCCATTGTGGCTAAACTTGGAAAGGCTGTCTAGAATAGGTTTCTCCTCCTCTCCTCTCCCTCTCTTCTTAACCCACTTCAATCCAGCATCTGACCTCATCATTCCAACAAAATTGCTCTCTCCAAAGTTACCAGTGATCTCTTACTTGCCAAATCCAATGACCTTTTCTTAATCCTCAGTCCCCTCTACCTTTGAAACTGTTGATCACCATCTTTTTTTTTTCAACTTTCTGGAGGGGGAAGGCAAGGCAATTGAGGTTAACTGACTTGCCCAAGGTCACACGGCTAGTAAGTGTTAAGTGTCTAAGGCCAGATTTGAACTCAGGTCCTCCTGATCCAGGGCCAGTACTATATTTATTATGCCACCTAGCCACCCCTCACCATTTTCTTAATGCTCTTTTCTCTCTAGGTTTCTGGTACACCACTCTTTTCTGGTTCTTTTTTTTATCTATCTGTCTTTCTCAGTGCCCTTTGTGGGATTCTCATCTATATCACACTCTTTAACTATATATAAGTGTCCCCCAGGGCTCTGTCTCAGCTTATCTTCTCTTCTCCTTGTATAGGATTTTGCTTGGTGATCTCATCATGGATTTAATTATCATCTCTGGGCTGATGGTTCTCAAAGCTACTTAGCCTGACCTAACCTTTCTGCTGACCTCCAAGCTCACATCTCCAATTGCCTTTCAGACATCTCAAGCTAGATGTCCAGGAGACACCTTAAATTCAACAGGCCCCAAACAGAACTCATTATCTTTCCTAACAAACCATTCCCACTCCTTCTTTCCCTATTATTGAAGAGGTCAACACTCTCTCCTGGTCCTTCAGGCTCACAACCTAGGAGGCATCTTCAACTCCTCACAATATCTCACTCCCCCATCTCTAGTCTGCTGCCAATAGATGGCCTCTGAGACCTTGCCAGCTCTCAACCTGTGATTCTGACATCTGGAGGCAAGGAATAGAATTTTAAAAGTCTTCAAATGTTCCTTACCTTCAAGGGTTTACAATCTAATTGAACTCTTGCATTTTGTCATCATAGCCCTCTACAAAATTTCTACTCAGGCTGCATGGTTGTATGGAGACACCCATGGGTCCTTGAAGGTTGTACTAGAGAAGGATGAGCTCTTCTGGGTCCCAGTAAGCACATAAGGCTTAATATATATATATATATATATATATATACACACACATATACATATACATATATATGTATATATGTGTGTGTATGTATATATATATACAATTTAATTCAGCAAACTTTTATTAAGTGCTTACTATGTATGGACTGTGATAAATGACATATTCAATGACCAGTATAAAAGTGGATGTAAGGGAGAACTACAAAAAATGTTAGAAAACTTGACTTGAAAATGAAAAATGAAATGAAGGAAAGCCTTGTCAATTACTCTGATGTTTCATGATTTAAAATTACAAATGCTTTCTTCTTAGTCATGGTGAGCAACACAAAATATCACAAAAATGAAATTTACCCCATCTTCCTAGGAAATGACTGGTTACCAATGTGGGAGTAATTTCTGAGTCAGCTGTCTGTGTAAAGAATCAGATAACTGACTAAGGTCAAAGGTCAAAATGAACACCAAATTAAAGAAAGAATAGGGATGAGAATACTGTGAAATTAGAACTCAGACCTGACCTATTTAAACAAGTTATTGATGACAAAAATGTGAAATGGATAAAGGAAAAGATGCAGACTCTTATTATTACTATTTACTTTTATAGCCCAACAATTATAAAATAATCACCAAATCAAGGTCAAAAGAGCCTGTGGGTCATCTTAACCAACAAAGAGTTGATCTCCTTACCATGTAGAGAGACTTGGCAACTGAAGGTAAGCCTGCCTTGGAGTATAAAATCATTCACTAAATATTTATGCAACAGAGTGGTAGAAATAGTGGAATGTTAAGAGTGATATCACCTCATAAAACCAACCTGCAGAAAGTTGAGAGGAAGACTGGTACTGTGGAAAAAAGATTGTACTAGAGTTATAGACCTGGGTACCCGTGCCAGCTCTGACATTTTATAGCAGATTAGCTTTGGGAAAATCACTTAATGTCCCTGGGTCACATTTTTTCTTTTTTGTTCAGTATAAAGAAGTTGGCCCTATTCATCACTAAAACTCTGACCTTATAATATTTGACTTGATGCTCAGTTAAATCAGATTATCCTAAGAACATTGATAGTTTGGTAAAAACTGGAAGAACAGTAAGTAATTGGCTCAGAGAGAATTACACATACACTCATTTGGTTATAGAAATCTTGGGCGGCCAGGTGGTGCAGTGAGTAAGACCACCGGTTCCGATGTTGGGAGACCCAGGATCAGTTCTGGCCTCAGATACTTGGCACCCACACAAAAAATAACTGGCCGTGTACCTTGAGCTAGTTACTTAATTCCAATTTCTTAAAAAAAAGAAATCTACTAGAAAGTAGGAGGGAAAGGGGATAAAAAAGGGGGATGCGCTGACAGAAGGGAGGACAGACTGGAGGGAAAGTCAGAGACAACACTTTTGAGAATAAGCAGGATGAAAGGAGAAAGAGAGAGAATAGGATAAATGGTGAAAACATGGTGGAAGGAAATACATAGTAATCATAAATGTGAAAAAAAATTTACAGTAAGTTTCTCTGATAAAGATTTTATTTCTCAAATAAATAGAGAACTGAGTCAAACTTATAGAAATAAAAAACATTCTTCAATTGATATATGATCAAAGGACATGAATAGGCAATTTTCAGATGAAGCAATCAAAGCTATCTATGTCATATAAAAATGCTCTAAATCACTACTGATTAGAGTAAAGTAAATTTAAACAATTCTGAGGTATCACTGCACATCTATCAGATTGGCTAACATGACAGAAAAGGAAAATGAAAAATGTTGGAGGGGATGTGGGAAAATTGAGACACTAATGCTCTATTGGTGAAGTGGAATACCAATTCAACTCTTCTGTAGAGCATTTTGAAACTCTGCCCAAAGGACTATAAAACTGTGTACATCCTTTGACCAATCAATACCAATACCACTACTAAGTCTGTATCCCAAACACATAAAAAAAGGAAAAGGACCTATATGTAAATATATGTGTATATATGTTTATTTATTTATAGCAGATCTTTTAGAGGTGGCAAAGAATTGGAAATCAACAAGATACCCAACAATTGGGGAATAACTGAACAAGTTGTGGTATATGATTGTGATGAAATATTATTGTGCCATAAGAAATGATGAGCAGGATACTTTCAGAAAAACCTGGAAAGACTTACACAAACTGATGCAAAATGAAATGAGCTGAACCAGAAGGGCATTGTATATAGTAAAAACAATATTGTACAATGATCAACTGTGAATTACTTAACTATTTTCAGAAATACAATGATGATGCAAATACAAAATTTCAGCAATACAAAAGATGATTCTGAAGGACTTATGATGAAAAGTGCTATCCATCTCTAGAGAAAGAGGTTATGAAGGCTGAATGCAAATCAATCCACACTTTTTTTTCCTTACTTTCCTTGTTTTTCTTGGGTTTTATTGTCTGTTTTCTTTCACAAAATGGCTAACGTGGAAATGTTTTTCATGACTGCACCTGTATAAGCTATATCAAATATTTTGCCTTCTCAGTGAAGTGAGGAGGGGAGGGTAGAAAGGAAAGAATTTGAAATTCTAAAATTAAAAAAAAAAATGTTAAAAATTTCTTTTACATGTAATTGGGGGAAAACAAAAAAATTAAATAAAAAAGAATAACAAGTAGACAATGCAGTAGATGATTAGCATTTTAGTGACATTTATTTTTAGCATTTATGACATTGAAACCACCACATTTAGACTTTAATTTTAAAAGATTTCAACTAACAAAAATCTATTTTTTCTCCGCATTGAAAAAAATATTGTAAAAATTATACAGTCCGGGCGGCTAGGTGGCACAGTGAATAGAGCACCAGCCCTGGAGTCAGGAGGACCTGAGTTCAAATCCGGCCTCAGACACTTAACACAAAATTAGCTGTGTGACCTTAGGCAAGTCACTTAACCCCAATTGCTCTACCTTCCCCCCTCCAAAAAGAAAAAAATAAATTAAAAAAAATTATGCAGTCAAACAAACAGATTCACACCTTTGTCATTTCTGGAAAAAAAAAATTCATCTTAATCTTCACCCTGAATTCATCACCCCTCTGTGAGGAGGTAAATCCCATGTTTTATCATGGATCCTCTGGAATCGTGACTGGTCATTGTGATGATTAGCATTCTTAAGTTTCTTTCAAAGTACATTCTTTCAAAGTTGTTGGTCTTTATGATGTTGTTACTGGATAAGTTATATCCAAATTTTGCTCATTTAACTGTGCATTGGTTCACACAATCCATTCCAGGATCCTCTGAAACTATCTCTTATTAAATTCTTATAGTATAACCATATACTATTTCTTTCATAGACCATAATTTACTTGCCTGTTCCCCAATAGATGAGCAATCCCCTTAGTTTCCAGTTCTTTGCCACTACAAAAAGAGCTTCTATAAACATTTTTGTATGTATGGGTCCTTTCCCTTTATCTTTGAGTTTATATATGCTGGGTCACATTTGGACTTTAGTACATAGTCCACAATGAACTCAATTCTCAGTATGGAAATAGGACTTTTAAAAAATGAAGTTGAAAAGAGGAGCTGTGACAGACTGAATACACACAGAAGAAATTTGTGTTGAAAGTGACACAGTTTCATGGACAGACTTGCACAAAATAATAAAGAGGGAAATGGGCAGAACCAAGAGAATGTTGCATACAGTAATAGCATTTCTAGGTTGGGGAAGGTGGACAGAAGAGAAAAAAGAGAAAATTATATGATAACTTTATTACATATTTAAAAGGAATAGCAAGTTGTACATAAGAGATTTTCAATTTCATATATAATCATCTTTTTAAAATTATGCTATGTTATGGAAATGTTTGTCAAATTAAAAATAAAATCAATAATTTTTTAAAAAGTGACAGTTTTAAAAGAATTGTAGGACTGATTTTCAAAATATCTAAAAGAGGTGAAGATACCAAACAACTGGAAAAAATTTATTTATGTTATTACTCTCCTGCCCCATCTTGCCCCCAAATGATAGAGAAGACTTTAGTAGCTAGTGACTCAAATGATTACTTTCCTCCTTCTATAAAATCTTTCTAATAATCACATACACATATATTGCATATACTATACGTGATGATAATATGAAAAGGAAACAAACTTTCAAAAAGGATATTCTATAGCAGGCAACATCTTCATAGTCAAACAAATTACTGAAGGGTATAGGAAATATAAATTTTCTTATATTTTTCTTATTGTGTTTCTTATTCAGCTTTACATATCTCCTTCCAAAAGGCATCTCCCAAGCATGTGTTAGGTTCAGAAAAGAAACTTTGATAGTTGCAACCACAGAGATAACTCTGTTCAAGAATTCTCAGGTTATCAACATTGGAGTGGAGGTGTAACACAGAGAGGTACTTCATTGCCAAGGGTGTTGGACACTGTCAGAAAAAAAGATGAACTGATGCAGAGGGGAAGAACAATGAAAAAAGATGAGAACAAGCTACACAATGACCATGATAATATGGGGGAAACAACTTGAAAAGATTATAGAACTCTAATCAATTCAGTAACTAATTTAGAGAACTTATGAAAAATATATCACCTACCCCTCGCAGAGAGGGAATGGCAATATAAAAATACAGGAGAATTGTGTTAGTGGGTAGTGATGGAGACACACACAAAAGAAAGAAAAGAAAAAAACCAATAAAACATTTACAAATACATAGAAGAAAACAAAAAGATGTTCAGAAGGGGACACAAACAGAACAATTCTGTTACAATTCTTCATTCTTCTCCAGGCTGTACAATTGATTCATTTCCTCAGGACTATCTTTACCATACCAGAGAAGTCTATTCAACCTGGAATTTCATTCTACCTCTGAATAACTTAAAAAAACATTATAGGGCCTTTTTTTTTCTCAGCCAAAGTAAAGCAAAGTTTATTAAAAAAAAAATTCTCCACAATAAATAGACTCTTAAGGAGCCTGAACATTTGTGATGCTTATTTTTTTTCATTTTCCAAATGCTTTATTAACTTCTGATTTACATCATTCATTTCCTCCAGATTTTGCATTACAAATTTTCTCCCTGTTTTTGCCCTACCCACCGCCCCAAAATAGCAGTCTCACAGGATATCCCTTCCTCCAATCTGCTCTCTTCCATATCTCCTCCCATACCCCTTTCGACTTTTCCAGTAGGGCATGGTGGATCTCTATGCCCCAGTGCCTGTATATTTTATTTTCCAATTACATGTAAAATAGTATTAACAATAGTATATATACACATATATTTAAACGTTTAATTTTAAAACTTTGAATTCCAGGGGCGGCCAGGTAGCACAGCGAGTAAGAGTACAGGCTCCAGTGTCAGGATGACCTGGAGATCGAATCCCGGGCTCAGACACTTAGCACCCACCCAGAAACACCTGGCTATGTAACTTTGAGCAAGTTACTTAACCCCAATTGCTTAGGGGTGGCCAGGTGGCTCAGTGGGTAAGATCACCGGTTCCAGTGTCGGGATGACCTGGATCAAATCCGGGCTCAGATACTCAGCACCACACCCAGAAATAATAACTGGCCATGTAACCTTGAGCAAGTTACTTAACCCCAATTGCTTTAAAAAAAAAAAAGTAATATTCTCTCCTTGATCTGGAAATTTCAGAACCTTACTATAATATTCCTAGGAGTGTTCTTTTTGGGATCTTTTTCAGGAGGTGATCAGTGGATTCTTTCAACCTCTATTTTGCCCTCTGGTTCTAAAACATCAGGGCAGTTTTCCTTGAGGATTTCTCGGAGGATGATTTCTAGGTTCTTTCTTTGATCATGGCTTTCAGGTAGTCCAATAATTTTAAAATTATCTCTCCTGGATCTATTTTCCAGGTCAGTGGTTTTTCCAATGAGATATTTCACATTACCTTCTATTCTTTCATTTGTTTGGATCTGTTTAACAGTATCTTGATTTCTCATAAAGTCATTAGCTTCCATTTGCTCCAATCTAATTCTGAAGGAATGATTCTCTTTAGTGAGCTTTTGAGATTCTTTTTCCATCTGGCAAATGTAGCTTTTTAAGGCATTCTTCTCCTTATTGCCTTTTTGATCCTCTTTTTCCATTTGAGTTAGTCTATTTTTTAAGGTGTTATTTTCCTTAGTCAGGCTGTTGACTCTCATTTCATAATTTTCTTACATCATTCTCATTTCTCTTCCCAATTTTTCCTGAACTTCTCTTATCTGCTTCTTAAGGTCCTCTTATGGCCTGTAACTAGCTTGTATTTTCCTTTGAAGATTTTGGTGCAGGAGTTCTGACTTCATTGTCTTCCTCCTGTTCCATGCCTTGATCCTTTTTGTCCCCCAAATAGGAGTCTAATGTTGGATTCTTCTGTTTGTTTTGTTTCCTTTGCCTGGTCATGTTGCCACTCAATTACTTGACTTTTGGGATTTTTGCCACAGTAGGACTCTGCTACAAGACAGGGGAGTTTCGTACCAAACACTGGGGTTTTCTCAGCTGCCAGAGGTATTAATTGGGTGCCCTCTCTGAAGCCTCCACATGCTCTGGTAAGCTGGACACACACCCCAGGACCTCCACCCTAGACTGCAATCCAGATCCAAGCAGGTTAAAGCAAGAGCAATTACTCCTCAGACTGGTCGCTTGGTCCCTCTACAGTCTGCAGACCAGGAGCTGAAGCTGCCACGTGGCAGGGCCTGAGCTGCAGCCCTCAGCAGCTTCTTGGCCCAGGGGCAAAAGCTGACACACTCCTAACTACTGGGTCCCAAAGTCCACACTACATTGACCTCTCACTTTGTCCTTCGCATCTATGTGTTGATAATTCTGGGCCACCACAGCTGCTGGTGATCTGCAGTCCCTCCAGCTGGTGGCTGCTCAGGTCCCCCCTGTGGCTAAAGCCTCCGAGTGGGGCTGGGCTCAGCTCCCAGAGTACTGCACTGGCTGATTCCTGCTGGCCTGCTGGTCTGTCCTCAGAGGGAGGTTAGCTTCTCTGTGTCATTTTGTGGGTTCTGCAGCTCCAAAGTTTGTTTAGAGTCCCCTTTTTACATGGATTGGGGAAAGTGGAAGCCGAAGCATTGGGGAGGTCCTGTTTCTACTCCGCCATCTTAACTCCTTGTGATGCATATATTGGCAAGCAGGCCAGAACCAGGGCCTTCTTAATTAGATTTATTGATCAAGTAAATAATCTACAAAAATTATCTCAAATGAATGAAAAATACTTATTTATAAGACCATTACATACAAAAGTCATTAGGTTAATATACAGTACTTAGCTTTAGTGGTGATATGGCTAGCTTGAGAGAGGATAATCTTAGTGTCAGAAAGACATAGGGTTAAGTCTTGCTTTTGACACATAATGGCTATGTGACCCTGAACAAGTCATTTCACTTCCTGATACCCCAGGTAGGTCTTTAAGAATATAAATTAAGAACACCAGCCCTGGAGTCAGGAGGACCTGAGTTCAAATCCGGCCTCAGACACTTGACACAAAAAACTAGCCCTGTGACCCTGGGCAAGTCACTTAACCCCAATTGGCCTCCAAAAATAAAAAGCAAAAAAAAAAAAAGAATATAAATTAAAAGGCAGAGCAGCAGGAAAATGTATAGTCAAGCTCTACCTACAACTCCTACAAACAGATCTAGAAAACATACCAGACTGCATTCTGATTGGTAAATCCAAGAAAAAAAGTTAAAGTCATTTTTCCAGGTTCAGTCTACATAAAGGAGGCAGGAAGGTCTTCAGATGTTGGGAATGGGGTCTAACCAAGCATGCAGCACATTGCAGCTTAGGGAGAGGCTGTATACCAGAATGAGAAGAGATCCCAGATCTATGACACAGGTTTATAGACTTGTGCAGGTAAAAGCAATAACTACCAACTGGTAGTTTTTTTGTTCACTATACAGTTCTAGGTCATAGATCCAGGGCAGAATGAGAAGGGAACCTATGTCTAGAGGGGGTATTCCAGGGTGAGGCGTAGTCACAGACACTAGACTGTGGACCAAACAAAGAACAAGTTCAGAAGCAAGCTGGTTGTAAACCCAGGAGTAGAGTTATCTCAAATGAGTCTCATCTACAAATGAAACCTCAAGGAAAATCACAGCTTGATGATAAATTTAACTAGAATTCCTAGGACAAATGAAGGTTTTTTTTAAATATTTAAAATATTTTTGTAGATTAAATGAGAGCACTATAGGGAAATTGGAAAAGAAATGAGAGTTATGGAATAAAGAGCTGAAAAAGGAATAGTGTGATTCAAGAGGTTCAAAACTTTACGCAAACAATAAACTCCCTGAAAATTAGAATGTGCTAAATAAAAAATAATAACATTTTTGAGACAATAAGAAATATTAAAATAAAGGGAAACATTAAAAAATAGAAGCAAATGTAAGGTATTTCATTGCAAAAACAACTGACCTGAAAAAAACAGATTAAGGGGATGATAACTTAAGAATTACTAGACTTGAAAGTGATGACCCCTGGGGCGGCCAGGTAGCACAGCGAGTAAGAGCACCGGCTCCAGCGTTGAGAAGACCTGGAGATCGAATCCCGGGCTCAGACACTTAGCACCCACCCAGAAACACCTGGCCATGTAACCTTGAGCAAGTTACTTAACCCCAATTGCTTAGGGGCGGCCAGGTGGCTCAGCGAGTAAGAGCACCGGCTCCAGTGTTGGGATGACCTGGATCAAATCCGGGCTCAGATACTCAGCACCACACCCAGAAATAATAACTGGCCGTGTAACCTTGAGCAAGATACTTAACTCCAATTGCTTTAAAAAAAAAGTGATGACCCCAAAAAGTTTTTGTAAGCCCAAGGTCCAGCACAGATCCTGGCATGTAATAAGCGCTTAAGAAATACTTGTTGAATATTTGATTGATTTTATCCAGAGTTGCAGGGAAATAGTAAACTGATAATTCACTCTGCTTTATGGCATCCCTCCTCTCCTAGCTACAACCAGGTTTAGATTGCTGTTTGGGTCATCATCAACTTACAATCATAGGTTCAGCCTCTACCAACACATCTCTAGGCTAGGTCATGCCAAAAGACACATGATTTCAAAATCAAAAGGAACTCCATCAAAAGAAAATAGAGAGGTAAATAAGTGGGAACTGAGTCAGGTGAAAAATGTTGCTTACACTGATAAGCAAGCAATTATTAAAAGCCTACTATGTGCTTGGCACTGTGCTGAGCACTGGTATACAAAGAAAGGGAAAAGACAATGCTAAGAATTGGGGTACAAAGAAAGGGAAAAACAGTCCCTGCCCTCAAGGAGTTCACAATCTAATGGAGAGAGGCAACAGGCAAACAACTATGCAATATATGCATATATATGTATATATACATACATACGTGTGTATGTGTGGCATCCTGGATCATCTCCAGTTATCCTAATGAATATCAGGTCACTGAACCCAGATGGCCCTGAAGGAGAAAATGAGACTGGTGACCTCCCTCACTCAAATCAAAGTCAACTGCAAGTCATGTCATCATTTCCCTGATGCCATGGTACTCTTTGAAAATGAAGGACAAATACAACATATATGTGCACACACATATATGTATATATACACATATATACATACACACATAAATAACACACATATGTGTGTGCATGACTGCCAGATCCTATGTTTCAAGGGAAAATTTAGTCAACATCCCCATTTAACTTCACTGTGTCCCTAAGACAGCAGCAAAACAGGGATATAGATCAAACGCATGAAGCCAAGGTTAAAACTAAGCCGGTCTACCTAATCAGCTTTCCAGTCTGTGTCAGGCTCAAGAGCACTGACTCCTTGGTTTTAGAGAAATGCGGAATCTTCCGTAGGCTGCTCTCATAACCACCAGACAAGAGGTCAGAGTTCAGGACACCACAGTCAGTTCCATGTCACTTGCTTTCTCTGCATATAATTTCCCTTCTGTTCCATCATAGCCACTACCCACATCTCTGCAGCCCATATCTCTGCTGCTCATACTAGACTCTGTGCAAGACTACTGTAGCACTCTTTAAACCCATACAGCCTCATCAACAACAGGTTATGATGGATTGATTCATCACACTGTGGATTCAAGATATAGTCTTCTGGGAAATCTAGTCCATAGAAATTTTTACAGTGAATGAAGTTTGAACACTTTGGAAAACAGAGTTTGTAAACATGTCTCAAATGCTGTGTTTGGACTTAAATTTTTATGCTAGTTAAAATTTTTGTTGTTGTTCATTAGTTAATGACTCATTAAATTGGGTCGCCCACTGATTATCTTATAACAAAATTAGTGGTTCTGTAGATTCAGGCATAACAAAGATAACACTCTGTCCTTTGTTTGTCTGGGTAGGGTGGAAAGCTGGGTTAGACCTGCTGAGGGTCCCCATTCAAAATATGAATTAATTCCATTCAATGCATCTGAGAAAGAAAGCTCTGAAAGGAGTCACAGAGGTATAAAATATTAGACCTGGATATGATCTGACAGATCACCTAGTAGGTTCTTCATTTCTTGTCTGTTTGGTTTAATGTGAATAATTACAATGGGAAAGACAAATTTATAAAAGGATAACAAATCAAGAAGACCAAAAACTTCCCCCATTTGTGTCTGTCTTATCTGTAGTAGCTTGAAATGAGGTTAGGAGTGAATCTTGGCTCTCCTCTGTGAGAGCCCATTTAAGAGCCTAGGGCCCTCTGCAAAACACTTTGGGAAATGATCTATTTATAAACAGCAAGTAAACGCATGCCTGAAGTAGGGCAGAAATACCCATTTACACTGTGCAGGTAAAAATACCTGGTGCTCCTCAAAGAAAAGTGGCCTGAAAATCACAGTGACTAAGAGAAGGAACATTAGAGATCGTCCATTCTGCTTCTATCATTTTACAAATGAGGAAAGTGAGGCTCAAGATGTCAAGTGATTTCATTATGACCACATAACTCCCATGTCAAGTCTCCTTCCAGTCTTCCCCACTATCTGGTTTGGATTTTGACAATGCAGTTATTTATTTTTTTGGGGAGGGCAATTGGGGTTAAGTGACTTGTCCAAGGTCACACAGCTAGTTTTTGTCTTAAGTGTCTGAGGCTGGACTTGAACCTTCCTGACTCCAGGGCCGGTGCTCTATTCACTGTGCCAGCTAGCCTCCCCTAATGCAGTTATTTTTGAGGGTCTTTTCTCCCTTTGGGGAGAAATGATCACATCAAGGTTAAGCTGTGACCTGGGATCTACACAATCAGTCTAAGTTGTCTATTCCTCTTCCTCCAGGAAGAATAGTACTTGAACCACCTCTAACTGGTTAAAAATTCTTCCTGTTTTTCCTCTGTTTTCCATCACACAGTAGATTTTACAATTTTCCTCCCAATGTCCAACAACCCAGCTATCTAAACAAATCCCTTTTCCTGAGCCAAATGCCTCAATCTGTACAGTGTTCCTTCCAGAATGAATCGAAAGGTTTTGCAAATGAATTGTAAAGTTATTTCAGACATATCCAACTCTTCGTGACCCCATTTGGGGTTTCTTGGCAAAGATACAGCTTGTTTTACTGAGGAGGAAACTGAGATACACAGGGTTAAGTGACTTGCCCAGAGTCACACAGCTATTCAGTGTCTGAGGCCACATTTGAATTCAGGGAGATGAGTCTGGTTCTCTGCACATTGCACCGCCTAGCTGACTACAGATGAAAGAGTGATCTTTTAAAAACTGTTATGTTGGATGACTGCAACAATGTAACTGAAAAAACCCCAGCCCTAGTCACAAGAGAATGAAAAGCAGAATGCTCCAAAGTATAAAGTATAAACTTGGCCCCAAACAAGAGTTACAAGGGTTATAAAAAGATACATCCTCCTGACTCCTCGGCAGACATAGGAGTTCCATAGGTGTGGAACATTGTTTGACTTTTTTTTTTTTTGATGTGTGGATCATTTTTTGCTACTTTAAAAAAAAAATTTTTTTTGTTGAAAGGAATGGTTCCCTGGGAGGAATGGAGGAATGAGGAGAATCTAGCAAACAAAAAAATGTAAGATATTAATAAAATTTATTAATTTTAAAAAATTAGCTATTTTGGGCTGCTGACATATACCAGACACAAAGAAAAATGAAAATTAACTACTACTGTGAACCTCATTTTGCAGGCTGGGAAACTGAGGCTGAGAGGATCGACTTCATGCTGTTTTTGCTCAAGGACTGTCTGCCATTTATGGAACTCTAACTACAGCAGAGTTGTTGTGCAGAGTATAGAATTAGACATTGGGCTGCAGCCCAATATAATCATTCAGGATCGGAGTGAGTCAGTTATGGAGCCAAGAATAGAAACCACTCTTCTTGACTCAGGCCAGGACCCTGCCCACAGGGCAACTCCTTCTCCCTACTGAGAATAGAACATGGGGACATGGGGACAAAGCCCAAGGTGGCTGGAATGGCTTTTGGAGGAATAAGGAAGGATATCTTTGGGAGGAAAATGAGAAGCATCCTGCCCACTTCCAAAACTTTTCTGTTTCTTCTCGTGATGGGTTGCTGTAGCTGCCTCTCCTGCCTCTGGCCTATATTTCTCTGCTTATTCCTGATGAGAAGAAAGAAGATAACTTGGGCTAGAACTGAGAGGTTCTCAAGTGTTGGGAACATAGTAATATGGGTTCATTACTCTTTAACCCTCTTTCCTCCTTTTGGGAGGCTCCTCTTGGTTCAAAAGTCAGTATTTTAAATAATTGTGAGATCAGGCTGGTGGTGTGATCAATTTGTTAGCTTTCTTTCACTATTTTCTTAGTTGCTGTGGACCCTGGACCACACCCAAAGTACATTCTGCCTTACATTTCTTCTTTTCTTAACCAGAGACCTATGAAGTTGGTTTTTAAATGTCTTCATAAGTCTATTTCACTGGCATGGCTTTCCTCTGTAATCCTATGTATTTCATTTTGTGTATTTAAATACATTTTTCTGAGAAGAGATCCATAGGCTTTGCCAGACTGCCAAAGAAGGCCAGATACACACACAGAGGGTAAGAAGCTCTGCTCTAGAGACTGCAGGCAGAGAAATTGTTCACGAAGACTTAACTAAACTGCCTACCGTTGATTTCCCCAACAATGAAATTGCCAAGTGGGATGCCAAGTAAAGCCAAAAAATCTAGGGAGGATGTGGGCTGGAATTGGAGTCAGAAGACCTGAGTTTAAATCCTAGTTGACTTCTTGCATGACCTTGAAGCAGATTCACTGAACCCCTTTGTGACTTGGTTTCTTTATCTGTGAAATGAGGGATTCAGATTAAATGAACCCTAAAATCTTTTCTAGCTGTGTCTGTGATCTAGTCTGTGATCCTAATGGGAAAAGTCTCTGTCTCTGTCTCTACAGAGACAGCTCTGTCTCCCTGTCTCTGTCTCCCTGTCTCTGTCTCTGACTCTATCTCTCTCTGTCTCTGTCTCTGTCTCTCTCTGACTCTGTCTCCCTGTCTCTCTGTCTCTGTCTGTCTCTCTGTCTCTGCCTCTCTCTGTCCCTGTCTGTGTGTGTGTGAGCACACTCATGTTTGATGGGCTGGCATCAATAAATCTGGGTTCAAATCCTAGCTCCAAAATTGACCTTTAGTCAAATCAAGTCAAGTCATTAAGCACTTATTAAATACTTATTGCCAGGCACTGTGCTAAGCTCTGAGGATACAAAGAAATGCAAAGGCATTCCCTGTTCTCAAGGAGCTCAGAATCTCAAAGTGGGAGACAATATGTAAACAGCTGGGTAGCTAGGTAGTAAAGTGAATAGAGGTCTGAACCTGGAATCAAGAAGACTTGAGTTTAAATCTGGCTTTAGATCTTTCCTAGCTGTGTGGCCCCAGGGAGGCCACTTGAGCTCTATCTGCCTCAGTTTCCTCATCTGTAAAATGAGCATAATACCTCCCAAGGTTGTTGTCATGATCAAATGAGACAGCATTTGTAAATCACTTCTGAAATCTTAAAGCACTATATAAATGTAAAAAGCACTATATAAAAAGCACTTAAAGCACTATATAAAAACTACTATTTTTACTGCTTTGTACAAAGAATATGTGTGTGTGCATATACACATATGTGTACACACATACATGTGTATACATATATATGTAAAATTGTAGATAATCTCAGAGGGAAGGCGCTAGCATTAAGAAAACTTGACAAGTCACATGACCTTAGTCAAGTCACTTCCATTTTCTGAGCCTAGATTTCATATGATCATGTGAATGACAGGAAATCTATAGCAGATACAGGCAGTACTAGATCTCAAATATTTCAGATACTGTAATTGCTTATCCAAAGAACTTTCCCTGCCAAGATGTTCCAACAACTATCACCACGGACTGGGGTGGCTGAGCCACCACAGATGGCGTGGGAATGGGAACTAGACCTCAAAGAATGGGGAAGACCCATGTGAAGGGAGAGGCAGAGGGTGGGGAGAGGCATCCAGGCAAAAGACATGAACAAAGGGAAGGAAAGGCAAGGAGACATTACATAGTGAGGAGACCAAGGGAACAGGGAAGACTTCAGGGAAGATGCTAAGAATTGCAGAGACGCCCTTCAAGGCCCTAGTATTTAGGACCTTTCTTGAAACTCTCTGCCAGGCATTTACCCCACTGGGAAGTGATCGAAGCTAAATGGATTACATTTTTTTTTTTGTCTTTAGACTAGAGTTGTTGGAGGTGGGAGCACAGCAAAACCTGCTTCCTAGAAAACTCCACCCAAACTTCCGCTAATGTGTTTTGCCTTTTCCTTTGAGCCATTGTGAATGATTTTATGATTATCAGTAGATGGAACTCGTATTGTAAAATGTATGAAAAAAAGGGGGAGGTGTTTCCTGGATGCCCTTGGGGCCCTGGGCAGCCACACTGGGGCCAGACTTCTCAGAGGAAAGACTTTAGTCTCCAAATGGCACGTTCACTCTGAGAAGTGCCAAGTCCCTCGATGGGGCAAAAGAGGAGAAGGGGGTTGAAGAGGTGCCAATGCTGAAGCTAGAAATGGACTTTTCTATTTCTGTGACTCACCTGCTACTGAAACTCTACTTCTAAACATCCCAGTGGAAATATTTGGTTTGCCGTATTTATGTACTATCAGATGAGAATCCAGGGATATTTGGTAGAAAGAATGTTTGATTTGGAGCCAAGGAGATCTGGGTTCAAATTCTGGCTCTGCCACTTATTTTCTGTGTCCTTGGTAAAGTATTTCATTTTCCTAGACATCAGTTTCCTCACCTGGGTTGTAGTGGATAGGGAGCTAGACTTGGAGTCAGAAAGACCTGAGTTCAAATTTAACCACAGTCACTTGTAGCTATTATAACCTTAGGTAAGTCAAATTTTTCTCAGACTCAGTTTGCTCACCTATAAAGTGGGAATAGAAATGCCATCTATCCCCTATGATTATTTTGAGGATAAAATGAGATAATATATCCTTCAAAAACCTTCAAAAAATGCCAGCTTCTGCTGCTGCTATTACTACTACCACCAACAATAATGATAAAAGCTGGCATTTATATAAATGTTGTTATCACAGGACAATAGAATATTAGGAGCAGCTAGGTGGTATAGGAAGACTCATCTTTGTGAGTCCAAATCTAGCTTCAGACACTTAATAGTTGAGTTACCCTGGACAAGTCATTTAGACCTGTTTGCCTCAGTTTCCTCATCTGTAAAATAAGCTATAGAAGGAAATGGTAAACCACTTCAGTATTTTTGCCAAGAAAACCCCAAATGGGGTGGCTATGTGGCACAGTAAATAGAGCACCAGCCCTGGAGTCAGGAGGACCTGAATTCAAATTCAGCCTCAGACACTTCACACACACACACACACACACACACACACACACACACACAAAACTAGCTATGTGACCTTGGACAAGTCACTTAACCCTAATTGCCCTACCTTCCCCCCTCCAAAAAAAGCAAAAAACAAAAAAGAAAACCCCAAATGGGGTCATGAAGATTCACATGTGACTGAAAAATGACAAATGAAAAGTGACCAATAAGAAAATAGAATGTCAGAGCTATCTAGTCAAATTCATCATTTTTAGATAAGGAAAATGAGGCCAAGAAAGCACAGTAACTTCCTCAAAGTGATATAAGTTATAAGTCACAGAGTCAGAGTGCAAACCTGGCTTCCCTGACTCCAAATTAGGCACTTTTTCTACTATGTTATGCTGTAAGTCCTATTCAGATAGTTCAGTTCAGTGTGACAGTGACCCTGGGGTCTCCAAGGCCATACTCATAGAGCACAAGTCTATTAGATCTGGTCAAGCTGAAAAGGCCTCAATTATAGACCTAGCAACAGACTACATGACCGCCATCCAAAGACCAGCCTAAATAGGGTCAAATTTGCTCATCACTGGGTTAGCCATCAGGCAATGGTCATTTTTTTTTGGGGGGGGGGGCTGAAACAGCTCACAAAACCATGTCCTAGAGCATGGGAAGGCTTGTAACTTATGTGGGTGGAGGGAGCTGCCATATAGGATCTTTCCAAGCAAGGATGGGCAACACATGAAAAAGCATTTGATAGGTGCTAACTGTGCCAAGCACTGTTGTAAGTGCTAGAGAGACAAAGAGAAAAATCTAGGTAGTTCCTGCTCTCAAGGATGGACTCCAATGGGAGAGATAATATATATGAGAAGTTTCACCTGCAGGGTGGATGGAAAGGCCTGGATGTCTTAAGGGTGCCTCTGCAGGAAGATAGCAAGGTCAAGAGGTTTGAGGGTACATCATCAGGTCAGATGGTACCTCCTAGGAGTTTGGGGAGTATAGTAGCATAGTTTAGTAGGAATATGGCAGCAGGGCAGATGGCAAGACCTGGAGGAAAGAAACAAGCCTTTATTAAGCACTTATTATGTGCCAGGCACTTTGCTACAACCCTGGGAGGAAAATCCCCATTTTTTACTTGGGGAAACTAAGGCAGACAGAATTTTTTACAGGGTCACAAAGCTAGTAGTGCCTGGCACTGAATTTGAGCTCAGGTCTTCCTGACTCTAGGATCAGGCTCTATCCACGGAGCCACCTAGCTGCCTGTGAAAGGCCTTAGGAGGCATCATCAGGACAAATTAGTAGTCCCTGTTGGTTTTCCCTCTTACCAGAAGGACTATCATTGGTGACTCCCAGTTCGCCCAAATTATGACTCAGGACTGTAGCTTGGGGCTGATACAGACTTTACTCACAGGTTTTAATCTTAAAGGTTTTATCCTGTCTCTTAGTCACCATCACAACCTTTTAGAAGAATTCCACAATTAGAAAACATTGTTCTAGTGACCAGGCTGGCCTAGAATGACTCTGTCCTCACCCAGTAGCTATTGCCTCTGTCCATGCCATTTCCAGTTCTTGTACAACCTGGAATCCCCTTCTTATCATGGAATTATCAGGTTGGATGTCACTCAGTGAGGGTCCGAGTACCAAGGCATCTTATTTATCTACCTGATAACAACAGTGGAGGGCCCTGTTGTCTTTCTGGTGGTTGACACTATTAGAAATGTCCTAAAAAGCATCACCAATGATTATTAAATCAGGCAAGAAATTGGAGACCATGAGGATACGAACTGTGTATCCTTCAGGTATCCTTGCCCAAGGGATGTAGACGGTGGCATGCTGGTAAATGTTTAACAATTGACTCTTTAGGAAGAAAAAATACTTGCAGGACATATTTTTAAGCTTAATCTGCATTATTAATATTTTTCCATCCCTTTCTTAAGACTAGATCATCAATAAAACAATCAACCAAATCCTGATTTGTATGTTTGCCAATTTCCAAGGTGTAAATACACTGAAAAGTAAACAATTGACTCTCTTGAGAAGATTCAAACTTTCTCTAGCATGTCTTTTGTCTTGCCCCTGGATTTCAGATGACTGTGGAAGAGAAAGAGAAATGCCTTGGATGACTTTATGCAGCTCTGCTTCACTTAAAGCCAATTCATGAGCAAGTCACAACATCATCCCATGATGTCACTGGTCCTCTTAGAAAATGAAGGATGAACAAAAACAACATACCCTGAACTTTGAAGAGAAACAAGAAAGTTGGAGAATGAGCATCTGGCTTTTCAGAAGGTGGTATCTGAAAAAAAAAGTGGTATCTGAGAATGGGATTTGGATTTCTGAACCGAACCAGGACTTAAAATATAGGGATGACATATTCCTGGCCAGGGACAAAGTAAACGTAACAAAAGTTACTAAGGATGTCTTTCCCAGATGTCTTATAAATCTAGTCAAAAGTGCTTTAAACTATGGAGATGCATATTCTCCAAGTTAGTATAGAAAGTAACCACAAAGAAGGACAAATAGCATGTGAGATGCTCAGAAGATAGACAGAAAGAAATAAGAAAGGAGCCAGTAACAAAACCAATGGTTTCAGATGTCTATCTACAAAAGCCCAGTGGTTTAGGAAACTAGAGGCGCCTGAGGTTCTAACACAACGAGGCAAATTTTACCTCATAGGTATCACTGAGCCTTGGGACTGGACTTTTTTCAATATAAACAGGCTACATTAAAAAATTTTTAAGTAAATTTTAAAAATTAAAAGAGGTAGGGGAGAGAAGGGGAAGGGGAGGAAAGATACAATTTAAGGAGAGAACTATGTTGAGAAATCAGGAAAGGAAGAACAATGGAAAGTATTTGAGTTAAGGTGAATGGAGGGGGAAACAGAAGTGATTTTTGTCTTTGCAGTAGACTAAAAACCACTTGGAGAGAAAGAATAAATAGATGAGGAGTTTGGAAAACAGATCAAAAGCATGACACAGAGGTAGAATAGATCAGTGATGGGGGAACAGCTTCTAGCTTCTTTCTCACAGCCATCATCTAGAGAGGAGTCCGCCATCCCTACCAACTGCCAACTGATTGGCACTCATAGGGCAAGCCAGCAAGCCTAGGTGAAATAGTAGAGCACCCTAAGAATGAGGTAGGAGAAAATTGAGTTGCAGAAGTTAAGTCACCCCCTTGATCTCCCCTCAGATCCTGATGGAGGCAGCCCAGGACCCTACACCCAAGAATATTCTCTGAACCACCAGATATGTTTCTATCCCAGTCTACACAACCATCAATGAGGAGAGAAATCATTGGGAAGAAGACATCCACTTTCCTCATCACCAGCAACAGCTGCCGACTAAGTGCCGCCAACAAACAGATAAGCAAAAAAGCCCTGGGCATGGCAGCACTCCCAGGCCCTGCTTCCAGGTCAGTCCTCCCATCCATCATCTAGAGAAGCAAGTCTTGTGGAAAAGGCACTAGCCACCAAAGGCCAACCAACTGTTACTCCAAGGGCAGACAAGACCTCCTAGCTGAAGCAGCTAGGCACCCTGAATAAAAAAACAGAAAGAAGCATGTGCTGGGCAGGTCAACCCACCACCACTACCACCACCTTGACCATCATCTCCCCTCCAATCCTGACATAGCTTAGAGGCCTGAAGGTCTTTGGAATAGCAATGCTTCTAGTGTCATGTCCAGCCCAATATCCTGGGAAGCAGCCTCTGTGGGGACATAGTCTGGCAACTGATCCTGGAGAAACCACTGCATCCACTAAAGATTCAGAGGAGAAAGTTTTCCCTAAAGTCCCTGGTACTGTCAAATGGTTCAGCATCAGAAATGAGTGTCTATAGCCATGGATATGACAGTAAAGAAGAGACGTCACCATCAGCTTTACCACAGCACCCTAAGAACCATGGAACATTTCCCTCTGACTTGTAGCTGAAACCTTCCATATGTGTTGTTTATCCCCTTAGAATATAAACTCCTTGAGGGAAAGGGTGGTTTTGCTCTTCTATTTGTATCCCCAGCATTTATCATACTACTTTGTGCATAGTAAGTACTTAATTAAGGCTTCATTCATTCATTATCCAGACATCCACTGATGCTGTTTCTCTGCCAAAAGCAGAGTAGGAAATAACTTCTTGATTGGCCTTAGTGATGGGTTTATTCTTAAAAAGATGAATGAACCAAGAAGGGGGAATTTTCTTCTGGATCTGGATTCTCAGTAACAAGGAGGAATTGGTTTCTGAGATGGAAATGATGGGAAATCTGGGTGAAAAAATGAACACATTCCTGGAATTTGTGAAAGAGAAGAGGAAATCCAGGCACACTCTGACATGCACCCTGGATTCGGGGAAAGCAGATTTCAAAGGATTAAAAGGTAGGTAGGATTCTGTAGATTAAAATGCTACAATGGAAGTTATTAATGGTTCAATGTCAAAACAGTAAGAAGTCAAATACCCCAAGGATCTGTGGTTGGCTCAGTGCTGCTTATTAGTAGATGAGAAGCCCAGAAAGTTTTATCAGTGACCAGAGCAAAGACACAGATAATAACCTAATCAAATCCACAGATGACATAAACATACTTATATAATACATGTATGTGAGTACATCATACTTTCTTTCCAGTCCCTTAAAAATGGTAGAGGTTCTGGTCCTGAAGCTTATAAATGATGAAAGTGGTGGCACATTCTATCGCAACACACACTGGACTTTGGAGAGGCTTGGTTATTCATTTATCTGTTTGTTTGTTTTATCAGTGGAATCAATTTTGTGTATTAATTTTTATCATGTAAATAAAATCTTAGCAGTGATAAAGAAACATGTTCAAAAGGGATCCTATGATATTCACCATAAAGCTTCTGACATCCCTCACTGCTTAGTCAAATGGTTTTATCATTTCTTTGGTTTAAGAGCAGATGGACAATAGGTTGGAATTTTAGCCTTGATAATCATAAAGCTGCCACTTCTACCGTGTTGTTCTAGCTTTTGTAAAGCAGTGGTGATTGGTTCTTTGAATTTCTTATCCATTAGTCTCTTGGAAAGACTTGTAAATAAATGCTTCAGATGATGATTTAGAGGAGGCCCAACCAACAACACCACTCAACTGTGCTAAGGTATTTGATCCTCTTCCAAACACTTTGCCATTTGAATGGGTCAGAGCTGCCTTCAAGACAGGAATCAGTCTAGGTAGCAAGGGCACAGTTTTTCCAGTAGCACCTTGAACCAAAAGTAATTCTTTAAAACCTTCTTTCGATACAAATGTATATGGATGTTTAATTTCTCTTAGACCCTCTGCTAAAGTAATAAGAAGGGGATCAAATACAAGAGTTTCGACGTTTGGTTATTTCACGACCAGGGAATATTGACAGTGGCTACAGCTCATCTAATCCTGTTCAACAAAAAGAATCTGTGTCATGGGGAGTCCCACACTCACCCTGGCAGTTTGCATGTGCCCAGCTGGGCAGAAATGCTGAGTAAGTGCCAAGCAGTCTATGGATTCCATCGAGTCAGCAAACTTCTACCCTTCACCTCTGTCCCCTCTCTAGGCAACAGCAGCAATTCTTTGTCAAGGGGCGTGCATATGTATTTGTAGATCTATTCAAACAGACTCCACCTCACAAACTCCTACCTACTAGTGAATCGCACCCCCTTCTTTGAATTTGTTTTATTTTAGTGAACCCTGACTGTGTAAACTTGGCTTAGAGTTGGCTTTTCAGAGAAGCGATCAACAAAAATAACTGTGACTAACATTCATATACAACTTGAAGGTTTGCAGAATACTCTACAGATATTATCCTTATAACAAATCTGGGAGGTAGTTGCTATTTTTATCCCCACTTTCAGATCA
This sequence comes from Petaurus breviceps papuanus, assembly GCF_028583685.1. Taxonomy (NCBI): domain Eukaryota; kingdom Metazoa; phylum Chordata; class Mammalia; order Diprotodontia; family Petauridae; genus Petaurus; species Petaurus breviceps. The sequence continues at coordinate 9,391,633 of NW_027187358.1, forward strand.
GAAAACTGAGGCAGATAGATGTTAAGTGACTTGCTCAGGGTCACACAGCTAGTAAGTGTCTGAGACTGGATTTGAATTCAGGTCTTCCTGACTCCAGGTCCAGTTCTCTATCCACTGAGTCGCCTTGCTGTCTACAAACTTTTATTAAGTACCTACTGTGTGCCAGTCACTATGCTGAACATTGGATATTCAAAGACAAGAGCCAAACACTCTCTTTCAGGTAGTTTACATGCTAACACAGGAAATTATCCCTATACATATAAGCAGACTTGCAAGCTTGGCTACTGTATGTAGTGTTTTCTCTTACCATAGAATTAATAAGCAAATGGCAACATAATGTCATAAAGCATAATGGCAGGGAAACAATTTTTGTTGTTCTTTCAGTCGTGTCTGATTCTTCATGACCCCATTTGGGGTTTTCTTGGCAAAGATACTGCAGTGGCTTGCCATTTCCTTCTCCAGCTCATTTTACAGATGAGGAAACTGAGGTAAACTGGCTTAAGTGACTTGCCCAGGGTAGTAAGGGTAGTAACAAACTACAAGCCCACCATTCTTTTTTTTTTTTTTGGAGGGAGGAAGGCAGGGCAATTGGGGTTAAGTGACTTGCCCAAGGTCACATGGCTAGTAAGTGTTAAGTGTCTGAGGCCAGATTTGAACTCAAGTCCTTTTGACTCCAGGGCTAGTGCTCTATTCACTGTGCCACCTAGCCACCCCAAAAGCCCACCATTCTTGTAAACTCCAGAAGCTCCATCCCCCACCCCACCCCCCAAAAAAGAGAAACCCAAAGCCACTCTGCAAATTATTTGGACCCAAGAGTTCTATGACTAGCATGACTTGAATTTGTTCAATTTCTCTCTGCTGCTCTCTCTCTAGCAGGCAAAGGAGTACCCACTTGATGTCTGACTTGCATTTATCAAATATCTATACTGCATACAGCATTCTTCCACTTGATGAAACCATAATGTCTCAGTAGTTTTCCTGGCTGTCATGGCTTTCATTAAGGACCCAGCTGGGCAGAACTGAGGCTCAACATAGGATCTCTCCTTCTCCAGTCTAGTGTAATTGAATTGGGCAGGTATTTAATGAGTACTTCCTATGTAATGGTCCTTCTTCCCCTTAAAAAATTCACAGTCTGGTTAGGGAGATAGAAAACACATAATCATATGAAGCAGTCTACAAATAAGTACCCAGTGGAGTAGTAGAGACTTGAAGTGTTATTAGAATTCAGAGGAAGGACAGATCATTGTGGATCAGGCTCACCCTTGGGGAAAAGGAAGGCTATATAGGTTTCCTAAGATCTGTATAGTACTCTACCCCTACAGAACTTCAAGTGAGCTCTGAACCCATCACATTGGGACTCCTACCACTGAGGCAGATCATAACTTACTCATGCTTGCCCATCCTATATAACTCTTGTTCATGATACTCTAATAGCAAGCAAGTATAATGCATTTGCCATGTTCCAGGCACCGAGGAAGGGGCTAAGAAAATAAATGAAAAATAAAACCTTCTCATAAATTCAACATAACAAATTTACAAAAGGTAGAGACGTTCTTGGATTTCTCTTGACATCATGAGATCACCAAGGGAACACACACACACACACACACACACATACATACAAACACAGAGCTATCAGTTATCCCTTGATCATGTATTTCTTTCTGGATATCCTTTGAACTTTTCCTCCTTCATAGTTCCTTTGTATTTGTAATTCTGGGCTTCCTCATTCCCAGAATGTACTTCTCCCTTTGGATGATCATCAATTTCAATTTTTCAGAGATTGTCATGCTCCCTGACTTCCAGTCATATAACAATACTGGTAGAATACTGGTATTTTAAAAATTAAGTAGGCAACTAGGCGGCACAGTGGATAAAGAACTGGGCTTGGAGTCAGGAAGACTTGAATTCAAATCCAGTCTCAGATACTTAGGGTTTTTGTTTGTTTGTTTGCTTGTTTTTTTCTTAAAGCAAAAAAAATTTCATAGACAGAATGGAAAATGTTTTACAGAGACACACAGAAAACTTAGACATGATCACACTTTTGACAGTGTAAACAAACTAACCAGATAGCTAGCTGTACTATCAAGGCTGCCTTCATACCGTCATGGTACCTTCTAAATAATGGCCTAGGTTACAGATAAGCTAAGTGTGTTAAACTGATGAATTTGGGATGAGACAAGTTGCATGGAAGAGATACTCTTCTCCTTCATCTTCACCCTCTCCTTCAACAGAATCCACACCAACCTCCTCAGTTCCTGAATCAATAAAATGGAATAATAATAGACCCCACTTTCCAGAGGTTTTGTGAGGTTAAAATGAGATAGTATTTGTAAAACACTTTGCAAGCATGTTAGCTGTTATTATTCAGGGAAAAGTTTGGGGTCATCGTGAAATTCTGCAGTTTTCCAAAGGCGACCAAACCTGCCCTCCTCCATCGGTTGTTGTCTGAATCCAGTTCTTTTCCTGTTGGCAATGTTAGTCTAAGACTATATATACTGATGATAAGCTCTGGAGATTGCCCATCCAACTGCATATCATAGTTTGGACAAAAGGCATTCTTCATCCACTTGGTTGGTTTTGCTTGTGAAGATAGTTAAGCCACGTGCTTATGTGTGATTATGGATTGAATTTAGGGGGCTCTGCAGCACTGCAGACCTGATGCAGTCAGCACAATGCTATCCACAAATAGGAGTATCTGGGGGCCCTCACCATCTCTAAGGAATCTCTCAACTTGGACCCTGGTCTGGATTTCCTCCATGACAGGGATGAACACCTTTGGCGAGCATATCTCCCTGATTTGCATTATCTCTTAATAATAATGACCAGAGGGTTATATAACGGGCTATTTCAGCTACTAATCTTTTCAGGAATCTCAAGGAATTTTGATGAGTGCATAGCAGATGTTATAGGAGTGTCCTTAAGGCATTTCATCATTTGATGCTTTTTTATACTCATCAATCAATAGGTTCTATGGAATCTTTTGGTCAATGGTATAATCGCCAAGATAAAGTCTGATAACAGTAGGTAACATTTACATAGTGCTTTAAGTTTTGAAAAACATTTTGCATATATTACCTTGTTTGATAAGGAAACTGAGGTAGAAGTTAAGTGACTCACATACGGACAACATAACTCAAGTCTGAAGCAAGATTTGAACTCATGTCCTCCTGGCTCCAGGAGTAGTATTCTAGAAACTGTGGCATGATGACGTCTGCTATTTGCTGAGGAATATTGCTTAAAAATGCCTCCTGTTCCTTTCTAATACCATCATCATGGATAACCTCCATAGTGTAGCATAGACAATTCTTATACAAATCTTATACAGTTGAGAAAGTATGTATGGTCATTTTGGTCATATGGTCATTGTGGTCAGGTATGTCAATAAGGGACTTTTAGGTTTGAAGTGCATTTTGGAATATCATGAATTACAATATTTTTTTCTCAGTGTCTCATAGAGCTCTGGACTTGGAGTCAGAAAGACTTGAGTTCAAATCCTCTCTCAGAAATGTATTAACTGTGTGACCCTGGGTAATTTACCTAACGTCTCTCAACCTCTGTACAATGGGTATAATGACAACATGTAACTCACAGGGTTGTTATGAGGATCAAATGAGAACATCTCTGGAGGATTTTACAAAATTTAAAGCCCTGTAGAAACTTTAAAGCTCTATATTAATATTAGCCATTATTACTATCTTAATCCCTATTATTTAAATATGATCATACTGGAAAATCTATAAAAAAAAATCCTCCAATTCCATTTTCTCAGTAATCAAGAGAGGCTTCCCAGGCATAGCTCTGATCTAGAGGAGCTTAGATGAATTTCTATATTGGCTCCCACTTGGAGGGCTTGCTTGAGACCTTATAAAATCATTTATAGGTTTTTTTGTGGTTAATGAAAATGAGTAGCTCTGATACATGAGCTCTGGCTCACCAGGAGCAGAGCTCCTGGTGATTTACCCCTGGTCTTTCTCTTGCAGAAAGATATTCATGGAGAAGGCATTTCTATAAAAAGGTCCTCTCACTGTACGATTTTGGAAGCAGAAGTATCTGTCCACTACCTTCCCTGAGACTTTTCCTACTGCAGGTGCCTGATGATATTGTGATCTCCCAGGTCATGCTGGTGACGTAGCTGGCACTGGATAGAGATCATGCCAGGAGAGTTCTAATTCACTGATAATGCCAACTGGGGATGGCTCTAACATTGGGGATGGCAGTAATGTTGGCCATGATTAAAAAAAAAAGAAGTTTGCTTCTCTTTCAGAGACTTTTCCATCTATGCCTTAACCTGTTCTACCAGCCTCTTCTTACTTGTTGTAAGTTGGAGTTGTAACTTGTTGGAGTCAGGAAGACCTGAGTTCAAATCCTCTCTCAGAAATTTATTAACTATGTGACCCTGGGTAATTTACTTAATATCTCTCAACCTCTGTACAATGGGTATAAAAATGTAAGCAACTTTTTTGTTGCTTCTCCCAGTCTTCCTATAACTGATCATGTCATCACAGAAAGAATAGTGGATATGGACTCAAAAGATGTGCATTTGAATCTCAGCTCTGACATTTATCAGCTGTTGTTGTTCATCCTTCATTTTTGAAGGGGATGATGATGATGATGATATCATATAATGATGCGTCATTACAGGGTGATGCATTGACTTGCTCATGAATTAGATTTGTCAGGCAGAATTGCACAGAGTTATCAAAGTCCAGTGGCAAAACCAGTCAGGATGAGTGCTGATGACCCAGGATGCAGTGGATGACCTTGGCATCTTTGATGTCTGACCAAGCTCACACAGAACCCGTGATAGCTGTCGTCATGACCTTTGGAACAAATTGCTCTCATTTGCCTGTACAACCAGGAGAAGACTTCACATGCTTGGGGTAGACCTATTCCTAACTTGCCAAGGGGTTTGAGGTCTCTCAGTTACCCTCAGATTGTTTTAGCCTGCCTGTGAAGGCAGTTTTACTGGGGTGTGGCTGCTGTACATGCTACAACTTCATGGAGCCACAGGTGAGATTGGGTGATAGTTGGGCGATAGGTGTAGGTGGATGATAAGACTACTTATCACCTTTGGATGGTGGTTGAGTAGTCCTGAAAAGGGCTCAGCAAGCCCTTGCACCAGAGGCACTAGTCCTCCCTGAGCACTCCCCATACACCCGACTATGAGGTGACTATGGGCAAATCACCTAATATCAATGAGTTTGTTCTTCTGTCTATAAAAATAGGCCTAGTTAGAGGGTGTGTGTGTGTGTGTGTGTGTGTGTGTGTGTGTGTGTGTGTATGCGTGTGTGTGTGTGAAAGAGACATAATCTATTAATACTTATTATGTGTTTATAATAATATATTGATTTATGCCTACCAGTACATAGTACTAGGGGATAAAAGCTCAGGCAGGTAGGTAGTCACTGAACTCAAGAGACTTACATTCTAATGGGAGAAAGAGGTAGAATTAAGATTTTTGGCAATATAAGGCGGAATTTCTACTCTCAGATCCAGGGTTGGGAATCTAAGTTTCTGGTGGGGGGGAGGTAGGGATGATGGTCCAAGTAGAAATTGAAAATATCTTCAGTCCCTCACAGGATTGTAGCAAGCAAAATGTTTTGTAGACTTTAAAGTACTTCCAAAATGTGACCTACTTTGATGATGAAGATGATGATGAAGTCTGAAATCAACTTTTAGGAACCATCTGATAAATACTAAAGAGCTAAATGAGCTCTTCCGGGAGAATTTGTATTTTAACAAGTGACAAAAAGGACCAAGGTCTAGATGTACAGTTTCAGATATCTGTAAGCCAGGTGAGTGAGTCAGAGGGAAGGGGATTTTCTGAGGCTTCTGAAAGCACCTCATGAGGATAACCACCTACTCCCAACGATTTGCAAGCACGTCACTACATACCAAGTGTGAATAAGGTGAATATGAAGTATCTGGAAAGGGGGGTGGGAGGAAGAGGACACTGTGAGTTGGAAGGATCAGGAAGGATCTCACGCAGAAAGTGATATCTGAACCCTTGTCGAATGTCTGATCACAAATGTTTGAAGGAGCCCCAAATCTAATTCTTCTCTTGTGTTTCCTGTTGTTCAGTTATTTTCAGGCATGTCTGACTGTTCATGATCCCATTTGAGGTTTTCTTGGCAGAGATACTGGAGTGGTTTGCCATTTCCTTTTCTAGCTCATTTTATAGATGAGGAAACTGAGGCAAACAGAATTAAGTGACTTGCCCAGGGTCACATAGTTACTAAGTGTCTGAGGCCAGATTTGAACTTGGGTCTTCCTGACTCTAGGTCCACTATGCTGTCTAGCTGTCTACAGGACTACGTAGGCACCTGGAATTCTACCATTAATAGCATTCCTTTCATTTAGGGCATTGTCTCCAGTTTAAATTTATGTGTTCTGGGAGGGGTTGTACTTTATGACCTATTAACACCTTACTAAGGTTTTATTAGTCAACCTGGAAGAGCAGAGGGTTAGAGTAGGAAGGTACCTCAGAGATGGTCTAGTTCAGTCTTCTCATTTTACAGAGGAGGAAATAGAGGTTTACAAAAGTTAAATGACCCACCTAAGTTTACACAGGTAGCAAAGGGCAGAACCAGGATTTGAACACAGGTTTTCTGACTTAAAATTCAGTCTATTCCACACGGTACCACACTGAATATCAAGGGGAACAAATTGAAAGTGGTTAGGAAACTCAGTTCAATTCAACACTGTAATCTCTCAATCAACATGCATTTTTTAGGCACCTACTGTGTGCCAAGCACTGAGAGAACTATAAAAGGGAAGATGGTTTCCTAATAGAGCTTTACTAAGTGCAGATATAGAACACAAAGTAAATATAGATAGACAATATTATACTAGATACAAATATATGTATATTTTCCCATTTAACAGTATTTTATTTTTTCCAAATACATGTAAAGAGAGTTTTCAACATTTACTTTTATAAGATTTTGAGTTCTAATTTTTTTTCTCCCTCCCTCCTCCCTATATCCCAATCTGATATAGGCTATACATGTACAATCATATTAAACATATTTCCACATTAGTCATGTTGGGAAAGAAGAATCAGAACAAAAGGGAAAAACCATGAGAAAGAAAAAAAAGAGAGAGAATACTATGCTTCAATCTGCATTCAGACTCCATAGTTCTTTCTCTGGATGTGGATAGCATTTCCCATCATGAGTCTTTTGGAATTGTCTAAGATCATTGTAGTGCTGAGAAGACCTATGTCTATCAAAGTTGGTCACTGCACAATGTTGCTATTACTATAGTACAAATATATATTGTAAAATACTATATACAGATTCTAAATATTGTGATGGAGGCAGGCACTAACAATTAAAGAAGTCAGGAAAGGCCTCTTGAAGGAGGCTCTTAAGCTGAGGTTTGAATGGTGCCAAGGGTTACCAAGAGGCAACAGGGAACAGAGAGAACCCTCCTGGCCTAGGGAACAGAAAGTCTGACTGCAGCAAGGATGCAGAGAAAGTGAGGGGAATAATATGTGATCAGCCTGGAAAGATGTGCTGGAATGGAATTTTAAAGGGCTTTAAGTACCAGAGATGTTTGCATCTTATCCTAAAGGAAACAGGGAGCCACTGGAACTTCGTGAGGAGGAAAGAGGCGTGATCAAGCCTTTATTTTAGGAATATCAACTAGGCACCTGGATGGAGGGTGGATTAGAAAAGGAAGAGATTCCATGGAGACCAAAGAGAAAGCTGCTAGAGTCACCGAAAGTGAGGGGATGGGGACTTAAACAAGGGTGTCTGGACAGAGAGATGTGTGGAGGATTACACTTAGCAGCTGATTAGATATGGTGTGACTCCTTGGTTGTAGATCTCAGTGACTAAGACAAGAGTGGCCTCAACAGCAATAAGGATGGTAGGAAGGAGGGTGGGTGTGGAAGGAAAGATTATGTACGTGGCTGAGATGCTTATGGGACATTCATGTAGAGAGATGGGCAGCCAGGTGATGCAGTAAATAGAGCACTAGGCCTAGAATCAGGAAGATCTGAGTTCAAATCAGGTTTCATACACTTACTAGCTATGTAACCCTGGGCAAGTCACTTAACTTCTCTTTACCCCAGTTTCCTCAACTGTAAAATGGGGATAATAACAGCACCCACCTCGAAAGGTTGCTGTAAGGATCAAATGAGTGAATATTTGTGGAGAACATAGTCAATTCCCGTCACATAGCAGGCACTGTATAAATATGTATTTTCTTTCCCTCTCCCCTTCCCCATATGGAGACATCTAGTAGCTATTGGAAATGTGAGATTGGAGCTCAGGGGACAGATGTGGGCTGGGTATGAAGATCTGGTAGGCAAGCCACTGTACTAGGCATTGACTATATGAAAACAAAAATGAAACATTGCCTGTTCTCAAGAAGCTTACATTCTACTTGCTGGGGACAGGGTAAGTGCTTTCTACTACATGGAAAGATATTGTCAGACGCGCTCCATGCATGTGACAATTCCTGTTGCATAAATACCAAAGAAGGCTTCACAAAGGAACTGACAACCTCGCTGGGTCTGGATCCTGAACCATGGAGGAGGAGGAAGTGCATTCTGGATGTAGAGGGTGGCCTCTGGGAACACGTGACTGATGGAATGTGCATTTGAGAGGACAGCCAATAGGTCATTTTGGCTGGAATAGAGTTTGTGAAAGGTTGTGAAAAGAATGGAATAAAGCTGCAAAGCTAAGTTTGCAGACTTTCCCATTTCTAGTGGCTCCCACCTCCCCTGTCTTTCAGTCACTCCAGCTGGAAAAGTCACTGCAGCTGGGAAAGCTGCATTTTCCATCTGCCCTCTTGCCGGTAAAGGAGGCTCCCAAGGTATCAGTGTTCATTGACACTGAGTACTGTGAGGAACGTGCCAGAGGGGTTATTATCCACTACTCAGACCATTATCCTCACCTTCTTGGACTCTTATCCCTGGCTCTGATTAAGTGAACTTTTGCCTTATTTGTCCCCTACCCTTATTAGAAATTATGGAAGTGCTTGAATGTCAGGCTGAGGGGTTTGTATTTTATCCTAGAAGCAACAGGGAAATATGGTTTCGATTGGGAGGACGACAACGTCAAAACTGCTTTAGGAAGATGATTTTGGCAATGTGGACGATGGAGGGCAGAGGGAAGAGACTGGAAGCAAGGGGACCGGTTAGGAGGCTAATGCAGTACTATGAGAGAGGCAAGTGAGAGTCTGAGAGAGGGTGGTGGCCATGTGAGGGGAGAAAAGGAGATGTGAGAAATGTAAAGGTAGAATTGATTAGCCTTGGCAACTGATTAGTTATGGCAGTTGGAGGAGAGGGAATGATCAAGGATGCAAACCTGAGCATCAGGGTGGATGGCAGAGTCCTAACCAGAAAAAGGGAAGTCTGGAGGAGGAATTCATTGTGCTGAAAGATAACGTGGTCCATTGTGGACATAGTGAGTTTGAGATTCCTCTAGGCGTCCAAATGATGTCTAGCCATGATGAGGCGACTAGAGTTCAGGAGAGAGATTAGGACTAAATACATTATATTTGTATATCTATCTATCTATCTATCTATCTATCTATCTATCTATCTATCTATCTATCTATCTACACATACATATATACAGTATGTATTTATGTATATGCATATATCATGTGCATATGTATATGTATATATGTATATATTGTTCAGTCATTTCATTTGTGTCTGAATCTTCATGACCCCATTTGGGGTTTTCTTGGAAAGATATTGGAGTGATTTGGCATTTCCTTCTCCAGGTTATTTGACAGATGAGGAACTGAGGCAAACAGGATTAAGTGACTTTCCCAGGGTCACATAGCTAGTAAGTATCTAAGGCTAGATTTGAACTCAGGTCTTCCTGACTCCAGCCCCAGCACTCTAACCACAGCACCACCTACGTGCCCCAAAAGAAAAGAAGCCAATGCTTAACCCAAGGAAGAAGAAAAATAATTTACATTTTTGAAATTTCTGGGGTACCAGAGATAGCTTTGGATCAGTTTTTGCCCTTCATATAATATCATATAGACAACTAGGTATTCTGCCTTCATCCATTCTTTTTTTTTTAATGTATTAAGTATGTTCTGTGTCCAAAGCATTGAACTTGGCCTTTGGGATGAGGTATAAAGATAATCGAGATATAATTCCTTCTATAGAAGGAATACATAACCTAGCAGGGGGCATACATAAAACAGAGAAATATTCTATGGTTATAAAATAACCATGTAATAATTGTAGTGCAGAATATAATTTCAAAGCACATGAGAGGTACAAAATACTACCGTGTTTCCCCGATAATAAGACACTGTCTATTATTTTTTTTGGACAGAAAAACACCAGAGGGCTTATTTTCAGGGGAGGGCTTATTTTAATGAACATTGACAGCAATTTTAATAAACAGGTAAATGTGAACAAAAAAATGTACCTTTATTCAATAAGCAAATCACTGGGGAAGAACAGGATGACACACTCACTGCTGCAGCTCTGATTGAATGCAGCTCGGCGTGCGTTTCACCCAGGGGGGGGGAACGGTACATACAGAGGGTACCGTAATGTAGCGTGTAGCGCAGGGGATCACCTTCACTACAGTAGCAATCTCAATAGGGCTTATTTTTGGGGGAGGGCTTATTTTAGAGGAATCTTACACAGTAAGGGGAGGGCTTATTTTCGGGATAGATCTTATTATTGGGGAAACACGGTATGCAAGGTCTAATTCTGAAAAAGAAAAGAGAATTTCCAAATGTGAATTAGTGTAGGGGAGAGGATCAGGGTAAGCTTTATGGAAGAATGGCATCTGAGCAGATTTTTCAATCAAAGCTAAGATTTCCACAGGTGGAAATGAGGAGAACTCTATGAGACAAGAGTCTGTGTTTTATCTAAGCTTTCTTTCTCTCTCCATTTCTAGAAAATTGCTTTACACATAGTAGGTACTTTATGAATCTCTAACATTTGTGTTCTAGATAATTGTAGTTCTCTAAGGTAAGAAAAGGGCTTCATTCTGCAAAGATATTTAAAAGAAAAGTTCATGTTAAACTCATTGAAAATTAGGAAGACTGGGTGCCTGGGCAGATGTGGTATGGTGGCTTGATCCCTATTTTTAGGCACTAGGGTGCAATATGAATGAGTGGTCCAGTTTGAATGAAAGTGAAACTGAAGCCACAAGGTTGGGATGACTGATACTCTGAGAAGCAGGTAGACATCAGACACCAAGTCAGGCCCCTTAGCTTTGGCTGTTGGAGAAGAGCATGGATGTTCTGCTGCCTCTCAGTACCGTCCTGAGCTATTTTCATGGTCTGTAATCACAACTGTGGTCTCTAGAGTCCAGAACTTCCTGTGGGTAAAGGACTGGCTGGGAAAGGGGCCCTTGGCTTTGGCCTCAGGAAATGCCTGACCACAGGGTCATTGGCGTTTCAGATTGCAGATCCCGCCTCTCTCTCCTCTCAGTGCCCATCTGCAGACTGCACAACTCCTGGAAGTCTGATGCTGGAATATGTTTCCTCCCCACCCCCCCTTGGGTCCCCCAGAAGTGTGTCTTAAATACTCACAGAACAACAGCAGTGTAGAAAGGCTAATTAGAAAACAGGCAAGGAGATATAGTTAGCAAAGGGGGTCACCCATCATGGAGTCCTGCTGATTTTTCCTTCAAGATTCTTCTTGTAATAGATAGGAAGGTAGCCGTTGCCTCTTCTCCCACCATGGCCACTGCCCTCATTACCTCTCCCTTGGAATAGATTCCTGAATGATTTCCTCAGTCCAAATCCCCTATTGCAGTCCATTCCCAATTTCAAAAACTGCCAGTTTCCCTGCTCTCCAAAAGGAAGTTTAAACTCTTGCCTCACATTCTAGGGTTCTCATGATCAAAATGAACCCACCCAACTCTCCACTGCAGGCTCATCCCAAACTCAGTCATTTCAGTCATGTCTTCGTGATCTCATTTGGGGTTTTCTTGACAAAAGGTACTGGAGTGGTTGGTTGTTTCCTTCTCCTGCTAATTTTACAGATGAGGAAACTGAGGCTGACAGGGTTAGGTGACTTGCCCAGGGTCACTCAGCTAGTAAGTGTCTGAGGCTGGATTTGAATTCAGGTCTTCCTGACTCCAAGCACAGCATTTATTCACTGTGCAGCCTAGCTGTCCTCATTCCAACTATTCTCTCCTTGTTTTCTATTCTAGCCTTTAGGTCACATGTATCTCTCTAGCACCTTCCTACTGACCCCCTTTTGTCCTTCCACACTTTTCCATGGCCCTTTCCTTTCTTCTTTGCCTATTTAAGTCCTACTTATCATTAAGGATCACAGATTCAGAGTCAGGAGGGGCTTTCAATGCCATCTACTCAATCCCCTCATTTTGTAGATGAGGAAACTAAGACTCAAAAAGCCTTGGCCAGAGGTGGCAAGTGGCAGAGCTGGGGTTCTTATTCAGGCTCTCTGGCTCCAATGTAAGTGTTCTTTCCATTACACTATGTCGACTACCCTTCATGAGCTTTCTACACTTAGATTATCCAAAGAATCTGAGAATTTATTCTCTTCTGAACTTCTGTCTTTCTTGACAGAGGAGGCATCATCTTTCTGAGTCTGTCCATTGCCCTCACCACATGCCTTTAACTCCCCTAGAACCTGATATGACAATTCCAATACCAAGACCAAGGCTGAGAATATAGGTGTTTAATGAATATTTGTTGGTTGGTTGATGAAGAATTGACTTCATCTGTCCTTAGAAATGAGTTTATGTAATCCTGGGAACCAAGGGTATAAAAAGAAAAACATCATGGGAAAAAAATTGCTGAAATTTTCACCTAGGAAACAAATAGGTTCACACAATTTGGGGTATGTAGAGGCAAAGGAGAAGATGGGGGAGGATGAAGAAGAGAGGGTCTGATGTTCCTTGGCATCCTTTTATTCTCTCACAGTTCTGTCTGAACTGGGTCTTGGGAATTTTGGAAATGTATAAAATTCCATTTTAGGAGTTAATTGTGCCCTAGGGATTGGGTATGAGCTTGCAGTCTTCTAAAAGAGGGACAGGCAGGAAGGCAGGATGGATGGCAGCATAGGAGGGAATCCTAAAGGTCAAGGAGGCCTTGCCCACCAGAGTTCTCTGGGAGGAGAAGGAGAATTGGGCTGGAAAATTTATGGGGCAAATGTTCTAAGACCTAGGTATCTGGGAAAACTGTGGGGGACCAGCAGCTGGTCTGATATTTGGGTTGAAGATAATGGTAAGGATTAGGGATAGGTTTTAGCATTTAGGTCAAGTTACTGAGTTAAGAGTTGGGATTCCCATAACAGATAGGATTTAGATCAGGGTTATATAATACAATCAAGTTTGAGGTAGTTGGTGATGACCTGAACCTTATGGATCTAGAGATGTAAAGGACCTCAGAGAATGTTTAGTCCCGCTCATTCATTTTAAAGATGAGAAAACTGAGACCTAGGGAAAGGAAAAGGGAAGGGGAAGGGAAGGGGAAGGGGAAGGGAAGAGGGAAGGGGAAGGGAAGGGGGAAGGAAGGGGGAGGGAAGGGGGAGGGAAGGGAAAGGGAAGGGGGAGGGAAGGAAAGGGAAGGGAAGGGAAGGGAAGGGAAGGGAAGGGAAGGGAATAAGCATTTATATAGCACCTCCTATGTTCTAGGAACTGTGCTAAGTACTTTTTACAAATATTATCTCATTTGATCCTCACAATAACTCTGGGAGGTGGATGCTATTATCATCCCCATTTTACAATTAAGGAAGCTGAGGCAAATGAGGTTTGCCCTGGCACATATAACTAATAGTGTCTAAGGCTTAATTTTTACTCATATCTCCTTGACCCACAATACAGGTACACAGGTAGAATGTGCCAGGCCCATGGCTCTAGCCACTGCAACCCCTAGCTGCCTCTACGAAAAGACTTATCCAAGAATATTCAGGTAGTAAATGACAGAGGCAGGATTTGAAACCAGGTCTTCTGGCTCCAGAGACATTGCTATTCCTATTTTCCCATATTGCTTCGTCTGGGTCTTGAAGTCTCTACTGATAGTTACTATAGGAAAGCAGATAGAAGGTCAAAATGGGTGGCTGTGGAGGGTGGGTGAAGTGGGGAAATCACCAAGATGCAAAAAATTGTTTAAAATAGAGGTGCTCAGTGAAAACTGTAGATGTGGCTGGGTCATCATCAGTCCTCCTACTCCCTGACTACAAGCCCTTCCCCTCCTCTTTGGGTGTGCAGTCTGTCTACCTCTATGATTCAGTTGCTCAGCCAAATCCTCCTGCTTCTAGCTGAGAGAAACTCACATGACTCAAGGGCTAATATTCTCAACTTTTTAAAAAAATTGCTTCTTGTTCTTATCTCTAGATTCAGGGGAAACTTCATGAGGAAGGCATTTTTCTTATGTATAATCCCCAAAGATCCCTCTCACCCTGCTCAAAAGACCTGGGTTAGAATATCAGCTCTGCCACTGCATGACTCTGGGCAAGTCACTTAACCTTTGTCTGCCTCAGTTCCTCCAGACTAAAATGAGGGGGGTGAAGTAGATGACTCCCAAGGCCCTTTTTCAATCTTTGATCCCATCACTCCAGTGGATGATTTCTCAGATTTCTTTTAGGTCTAAATCCTATCATTCAATCAACAATAACTCATTAAGTTTTTGTTGCAGGCTAGACACTGTGTGAAATACAAAGTTGAAAAAAAATGGAGGGTTTGTCCTCAAGGAACTTAACATTTTTCCAGGAGAAAGAACTTGCACATAAAATAATCCCCCACAGACTTTCGGGGTTTTGTTTTTGGAGGATAGGCCCTTTGTTTCACCAGAGCAGAAAGATCCCCATGAAGAATTTCCTCAAATAATGTGATCTAATGAATGGCACAGTAGGCCTGGAGTCAGGAAGACTTGAATTCAAATTCAACCTCAGACATTTACTAGACGTGTGATCCTGGGCAAGTCACTTAACTGCTGCTTGCCTCAGTTTCCTCTTCTGTAAAATGGAGAAAATGATAGTATCTACTTCCCAATATTGTTGTGAGGTATGAGATAATAATTGTAAAGCACTTAGCAAAGTGCCTGGCACATAACAGGTATTCTGTGTATATGTGTGTGTGTGTGTATAGATTACATTCAGAGAGGTGTTATTTTGCATAGCAGATTAAGAAAATATTGAGAGAAGATTTGACTTAAATGTTATTTCAAAACAGTAAAAGGACAAAGGCCACTCTGAAAGAGAATTATAAAGTCATCAATTTGCCTTTTTTTCCTAATAGGCTCCCAGGTTGTTAACAACTCCACCCACTCCCCCAGATTCCCCTCAGTGACTCACCTTTTCCTTTCTCTGTCCCTAGGGAGTGACTCTTATTACAGGTTTTCAATAGAAAAAGAATTTACATATGTGAATACAATAATTGTCAGTATTTCGAGGAGAGTAGGGGCACTTTGGGGCATGTGGTGAAGGAGAGAAGGAGACTCGGTGTACTAGACATGGGAAAAATGCTCCTGCCACACTGGGGCTGTTGGGGATAAATGAGGTCAAAGATGCCTGATCTCATCAGCATCCTAGCCCAGGGGATTTCGGGAAGTCAAATATTGGGAAAGGGCCTAAGATGTCTTATATTGAATCCATTTATATAAGGTAATGTATAGAGCATATGATGTGGGCAAATGGAGAACAGAAGAAAAATACCTCAGGAGATGCCAGGAGATGCATTGTTTGGTGCTTGGTATTTCTCCTTTTGTATCATCATTTGGGAAGGTACAGGTGTCAATTTAGAGGTATAGCCCCCACCCAAGGTGCACCATCGCTGGAGTAATCAATGATGAAAGCCGTGGTTGGGTCTAGCCTAAGACTGTCCATTGGAATTGTACCAACTAAGCTCCTTGGAGCAGGGTACCCAGCAGGGAACACAGGTCTGCTTAACAATAACAGAAAATTCTCAACAATACAGTAAGAGAATCTCTACTAAAGTCCTACTCAGATGTCCCATTGTGGCATAGAGGTGGCTCTGGCTTCCCCAAAGCTATGTACCTATAGAAATCAAGCTCTCACTGGCCCTAGAAAGCTTTTGTAAACAGGTCCCATGATGGCTTATCTCGCCACTATCCGAGAATTAACCTAGCTAAGCTTGGGTATAATATAATTAATTTTTTGGTCAAAGCAACTCCTGAAAAGCATCCACTAAATTAGAGTGGGATGGTGATCCATGTTAATGGAAGGAAGAACATTGATGATATTACAGATCGTTGAAGTAGAGAAGGAGAGAAGAAAGAGGAGGAGAAGGAGGAAGACAAAACAGAAGAGTCAGTTTGTGATACCCTGAGTATATTGCTTAACCTTTCAGTTTAACATCATAAACATTTATTGTGTCCACAATGTGCAAGGCATGGTTCTAGGTAATGGCCAACAGTCTGCCCACCTATAAAACATCAGTAATAATTCCAGCATGATCTGTGTCACAGAGGTATAGCAGAGCTCAAATCAGATCATGGAGATGAGAACACTAGAACTGAATTGACTGAAAGTTTCACGTTAATATGCATTAAGTTCCTACTTTTTGCAAAGCCTTGTTCCAAGTAGTGGGAATATAAAGACTAAAAAAAATGGGAGAGTTCTAGCTCTTTAAGAGCTTACAATCAATGGGGATATAAATATATACACAAATAACTATAATACAAGGTAAAATATAAGACAAGATAAAATACAAAATAATATGACAAGATAATACAAGATAAAATATAATTCAGGCAAAAGAGAGACCTAGGCAAAGACCTCTATTTTTTCTGAGGGGAACAGGAAAACATTAGTGGAAGAGGTCATACCCAAGTTTAATCTTAAAACAAAAGAAGGATTTCAACAAGTAGAAAGGAGGATAGAAACCATTCCAGGCATGGGAGACATTTTGGGCACATAGGTAGAAGAGTGCAGGATGAATTGTGAAAGATCTTAATGAATGATTGAAAGCACTTAGTCAGTCATGGCTCAGGCCATGAGCTATGCACTAGGAATGCTGATACAGAAAATGAAACAATTCCTACCACCAGTGATGTCACATTCAAATGGTAGTCACAAAGATGGTAAGTGAATCAATAGGGTAGCCCACTGTCATGCCCTAAGTGCCCAGGGATGTATAGTTGTTGTTGGGCAGCTAGGAGGTACAATGGATAATATTGGACCTGAAGTCAGAAAGACTCATCTTCCTGAATTCAAATCTGGTCTCAGACACTCACTGGCTGTGTGACCCTGGGCAAGTCACTTAACCCTGTTTAACTTGACCCTAAGTGCTACAGGATATATAATAGTTGTATTTTATCCTGTACATAATAGAAAGCCATTGAAAGTTTTTTAATCTGGAAAGTAATATGGCAAGATGTGCTACAGAAATCTGGGTAATTATGTAATAAGAACTATGTAATGAACTAGAGAGAAGACAGACTGGACATGGGGAGAGAGCAGAGGGGACAATAATAAATTAGGAGGCTGTAGCAAGTGTCCCAGTGTGAGGTAATGGAAGGCTACATAATATAGCAGAAAGCATATTGTCCTGGAAGCAGAAGACAGGTGTTTGAATAGTGGCTTTGATGTCGACTAGTTGTGTATGCCTGTACAAATTACTTAACCTCTTCGGACCTCAGTTTTCTCATCTGTGTCACCTGTGGACCAGAGTCCCCCTAAAAACTCTGGACTAACATGGCCTTAGTCTAATCCTGTTGACTGAGCCAAAGGTATTATTTTATCTTTCCTTAGTTTGTTTCTTTTACCTGGAATTTCTCCAGGAAGATCTAATTAACTCCGGATATAACTTGTGTCCAGGGCTTACAAACATGAGTAATAAAGTCCCTAGCTTCCATAGAAGTACTCAAGGTACCAAAGGCATATCTGTGAGAGGACAGCCTTTATCTCACCCCCACCAGTAATCCATAGATGTAAATGATTTAGGAGGCTACAACCAGATCCAGAAACAAATAAAGCACTCAGCTGACTCATGAGCTTTCTCCAGAAAGTAACTACATTTTTTTGGGCGGGGGGAGATGCCATCAGGACAAGGTTTTGACTTTCCAGTGAGTCCTCCTACCTCAGTTACACATGGTACCTCCATGGCTCCCCAGATTCATAGCATTGTCCATGGCTTAATATCTCTCTGGAAGGTAAAGATACTTTGGTTCTACTGAACTAGCCATCTGCTTATCAGACCTGACTCAGTGAAGCTAGTCATTAGGTTTGTTCTACAAATGTAGCATGTTGTGCCAGGAAATCACCTCACCTCCAGGAGATCCTATTCCCAAACTTAAATATCAAACTTAAAAATTCTTGAACGTGGGCTTGAACAAGCAGGTACATGTCTGTTCCTGCCATGTGCTTCTGCAGGATATCTCTTTGACCCTTGACTGCTTCAGTCTCTTGTTTGGGGGAAATGTACCAGGAGGCACTCAGTCTCTGACCTGTGCTCAGAAAAGGAAGGAGAAATGTGGAAGGTGGCCAGGAACTTGAGGTCCAGTAACTCCCCTTTCATGCGGCCTACACAAATGCATGCATCTTGTAACGTGTTTCTGCCACAAATCACTACTAACTACTTTTGAGAGGGAGAGGGCAAAACAAAGCTCTGGAACAGGTTCTCCTTCCCAGAACATAAAGTCTTTAGGCCCAACTTGCTGCACTCCTGGAGGTAGGAAGGAAGTTTCAGAGCACTGGGTTCCTTTTATAGACCAGAGGGTGAGAGCTCTCTCCAACGTTGTTTCAGCTCTGGAATCTCCACCAACTAATCATCTTGCAATTTCCATGACCTGTCAACAAGATGCTTATACTTCATGGGAAGGCAATCCTCAGATGCATAGCCTATGATCTCACCAAGTTGATTAGGGGACTCTTCTGATATATTGTCCCCACCTTCTCCTTACATACATAAAGGAGGAATGATAGTAATATTTGCATTTGCCTACTTAGCGGAGTTGTTGTGAGGAAGGTTCTTTGTAAAAGATTGTTCATTACTAGAGTGTGGCTGAGTTTATAGCTCCTGTCTGTGAGGGCACTGTGTACTTGGGAGAGGGGAATTGAGGTTATTATTGATGTTTCGTTGTTTCAGTAATGTCCAATTCTTTGTGACCCCATTTGGGGGTTTTCGTGGCAAAAATGTAGCAATCTGCCATTTCCTTCTCTAGTTCATTTTACAGATGAGGAAACTGAGGCAAATAGGGTGAAGTGACTTGCCCAAAGTCACATAGCTGGTAAGTGTCTGAAGTCAGATTTGAACCCAGGTCTTCCTACCTTCAGACCTGGCATGCTCCCCACTGTGTCACCTGGCTGCCCTGAATTGGAGTATACCAAATACAAATTTCACTGACCTTTCCTTTTTGCCAAGGGTTGCCTTTGGTTACTGAGTTCACCTAGTGTCTCATTTGCAAGCCTTGAACCTATAGGAGGGCCTTTCATGGGATCAGACCATGGGATCTGTAGGACTGGAGTTTTGCATATATTTTGGGCAATAGAAAAGGGCATAATGGGAGAGATACTGATATGAAGTTCCTATAAGGCTATGCTCCATTCAACTTCTGCTAAGAATCTGTGAAGACTATTGGTTAAAAGTTCCCATTGGGTATCAGTGTTACTTTCCTTGCCTAATAGACAGCAGGTAATCTGGATTCTGGAGCCCAGCAAAGGAGGAAGGAAAAACCTGCCCTTCCTGTTGGGCTGCTGGGACTCAGGCTAGGTGGGCCTCCTTCTCTACAATTCTAAAAATGCAGGATTCAGTGAGGATTCAATGTAGTCACCTAAGGGGAAGGGGGAAGAATAGCTTAATAAGGTCAAGACTGAGTGCTGTCCCTCCTAAACTTCTTCAGGACAGATTCCAACCTAGCAGACATGGATTGAGAATAGAAAAAGGGAGACAGAGTTCCTCTCTCAGGGGAAATGTGTTTATTTGGTGTTAGAAAAGAACAAGGTGCCTCTTCCTAACATTTTTTTTTTGCTGGGGGCAAAGGAGGGGACAGAATTGAAACTACCTTTCTTTCCTTTTCTCACCTTAAGCTTCATTTTCAACAGGTGTCTTCATCTTACCTGTCACATAGCTGAATTGTAGTAGGCTTTGTGAGGGATAAAAAAAGAAAGGGAAGACACAGTGGCTACTTTATGGCATCACTGTGTTGTGGGGGTGACTGGGTGCCAGCAGAGTCCAAGTTTGGGCATTCTACCAAGATGCAAAGGCTTCAGGTATGGGCCTGGCAATGAACTAAATATTTGTCCTTCAAGGACTCCACTTAAATCCAATTCACTTAAAAGTCAAGACATCACCCTTGTGATATCATCGATCCTCTTCAAGAATGAAGGATGAATAACAACTTCACCAAGTTGAAAGAGGCTTACAACCAAAGAGATAACACCTGGCTGTGCTCTCCAACCAGGTCAGTGGACTGCAAGTCCAGTGGAGAGAGAGCTGGATTTGGAGTTAGGAAAACCAGAGATCAAATTTGGCTTCAGATGCTTACTAGATATGTGACCTTGGGTAAGTCATTTAACCTTTGTCTAACTCCGTTTCTTCAATTATAAAATAGGTAAAATAATAGTATCTACCTTCCAGGGTCATTGAGAAGATCAAATAATATTCATAAAGGACTTAGTACAGCATCTGGCACATAGTAGGTGCTTAATAAATACTTGTTTCTTTTCTTCCTTCCTTTCCTCTCTCCCTCCTTCCCTCCTTCCTTCCTTCCTTCCTTCCTTCCTTCCTTCCTTCCTTCCTTCCTTC
Organism: Petaurus breviceps papuanus; assembly: GCF_028583685.1. Classification (NCBI taxonomy): domain Eukaryota; kingdom Metazoa; phylum Chordata; class Mammalia; order Diprotodontia; family Petauridae; genus Petaurus; species Petaurus breviceps. Next base: position 9,412,311 of record NW_027187358.1, read on the forward strand.
CTTCCTTCCTTCCTTCCTTCCTTCCTTCCTTCCTTCCTTCCTTCCTT
>NW_027187358.1:9412367-9437740 GCF_028583685.1 Petaurus breviceps papuanus
CTTCCTTCCTTCCTTCCTTCCTTCCTTCCTTCCTTCCTTCCTTCCTTTCTTCCTTCCTTCCTCTTTCCTCCTTCCCTCTTCTTTTGTTAAGGAGGAAATCCTCATCCCCCTCTAGGAAAGGGATTCTCAACCTTCTTTTTTGTCATGGACTCTTTCGGCAGTCTGATGAAGCCTATGGACCTCTTCTCAGAATGATGTTTTTTTAAATAAGTAAAAGCGATTTCATAAGATAACAGAAAAAAACAAAGTTCAATGAAAATAAAACTGTAAATTTTTTTTCCATCCAAGTTCATACACTCCCTGAAATCCTTGCACACAGCCCTTAGGAGTCATGGACCCCAGGTTAAGAACCCCTGCTGCAGCTGGTTTAATCCTCAAACTTTAAGAACTCTCAAACTTGAAAATTCCTGAACAGGAGGTCAAATGGGCAGGCACACGTCGGCTTCTGCCATGTGCTTCTGCAGGATATCTCTTCGACTCTTTGCTGCTACAACCTCTTGACTGGGGAAAATTCACTATGTGGTATCCCATCTCTAATGTGCTCAGAAAAGGAAACAACAGAAGGGGGAGAAGAGGAGGGGGAAAATTTTAGAACTTAAAATTTTATAAAAGTGAAAGTTGAAAACTAAACATAAATAAATAATTTTTTAAAAGAATCTTCTTCAGAGTAGAGACTGTCTTGTTTTCTTGTTTTATATCTCCAGCACTTAGTGCAGTCCATGACACATAGGACACATTTAATAAATGCTTTATCTCTGTCTTGTCCATCTACTCGCCTGCCTATATGTATGAATGCTAGTTTGGCAAAGAAAAAGTTATTGATACTTCTTTGCAAGTTACAAAAGTTGTTGACTTTAAATTTTGTATTTTATAGCACATACTATGTAAATAAGTTTTCGACTTACATAATGTATATTGAAAGGAAAAAGAAAAGGAAACAGAAACATAGATGGTGGCCAGGAACCCAAGGTACAAACCCCTTTCATGCAGCCTCAACAAGTGTGTGCATCTTGCTATGTGCTTCTGCTATGAAATACCATTAACTGGCTTTTTAAAATTTGTGGTAGGGGGAAGTATAAGGAAGAAAGCACACACTGATACAAATTCACCTGCCCTGTAGTCTTGGACTATTTCAAATTGAACTCCATCGAAAATGATGAGAGCAAGGTAATGGTAATGGTGGTGATAATGATATTGACATAGTGCTTTAAGGTATACAAAGCACTTGATATATATTGTTATGCACACATATGTATGTATATGATATATGTATGTATATCCATATATTTACATATTTGTGTAATCTCACTTTGTGTGTGTGTGTATGTAATAATCTCACTTGATTTTTTTTATAGGGTTAAGTAACTTGCTCAAGGTTACACGGCCAGTTATTTCTGGGTGTGGTGCTAAGTATCTGAGCCCAGATTTGATCCCCAGGTCATCCCAACACTGGGGCCGGTGCTCTTACTCGCTGAGCCACCTGGCCGCCCCTAAGCAATTGGGGTTAAGTAACTTGTTCAAAGTTACACGGCCAGGTGTTTCTGGGTGCATGCTAAGTGTCTGAGCCTGGATTGGATCCCCCAGGTCATCCCAACACTGGGGCCGGTGCTCTTACTCGCTGTGCTACCTGACCGCCCCTCACTTGATTTTCATAACTTTGTGAGGTAGGTGCTATTTTGTTCTTCAATTGTGTCCAACTCTTCAGAGCCCCATTTGGGGCTTTCTTGCCAAAAGATACTGGAGTGGTTTGTCATTTCCTTTTCCAGCCCATTTCACAGATGAGGACACTAAGGCAAACAGGGTTAGGTCACAAAAGAGTCAAACATCTAGGAAGAGTCTGAGACTGTATTTGAACTCAAGATAAGTATTCCATGATTCCAGGGAGACTTTAGAGAAATTAAATGATTTGCCCAGGTTCATACAGCTTAAGTGAGATTCTAACCTTAGTCCTTTTGTCTCTGTTTCTAGCGTTCTATCCTCTACTACACAGTCCTTTAACATATACAGTCAGGAAAAAGTGCCCACAGCCGTGAAACAGTTCACTGATGGACATGCTCAGGTTGACACAGTATGAGACTGACTGTGTATGCTGTTCAGAAAGGAGTCCAAAGGGCTATAAAACTGTGTTGATCCTTGGATCCTGCAATACCACTGCTAGGTCTATATTCCAAAGAAATTTTTAAAAGGGGTGGGAAACAACATATTTGTACAAAATATTTATAGCAGCTCTTTTTGTGGTGGAAATTTATGTGTGGAAATTGAGGGGATGCCCATCAATTGGGGAATAAGTGAACAAGCTGTGGTAAATGATTGTGATAGAATATGATTTTGGTATAAGAAATGACAAGCAAGATGATTTCAGAAAAACCTGGAAAAACTTATATGAACTGATGCAAAGTGAAGTGAACAGAACCAGAAAAACATTGTACACAGTAACAGAAATACTGTATAATGATCAACTGTGAATGACTTAGTTACTCTCAGAAATATAGTATTCTAAGACAATCCCAAAGGACTCATGATGACATGCTATCTACCTCTAGAGAAAGAACTAATGTTATCCAAATACAGACTGAAGCATGCAATTTTTCACTTTTTCCTTTTTCTTTCCTTTTTTTTTTGTTTTAGTCTTCTTGTACAAAATGAATAATATGGTGATGTTTTTACATGATTGTATATGTATAACCTATATCCTTACCAGCTCAGGGAGAGGACAGGGCAGGGAAGAAAGGAGGAGTAGAATTTGAAAATCAAAACTTTTTTTTAATGTAAAAAATTGTTTTAACATTGGGGGAGAGAAATATATATACACACACATACATATATGTATACATACATACATATATACATACATGTGTATGTGTGTGTATATATACACACACATATATATTCTTCTCCTTCTCCTCCTTTTCCTATTCTTCCTCTCCCTCCTTCTTTTTCATCTTATTTTTTAAAAAAGGTGGGGGGGAGCAGGGGAAGCTAGGTGGTGCAGTGAATACAGCACCAGTCCTGGAGTCAGGACCTGAGTTCAAATCCAGCCTCAGACACTTAACACAAAAAACTAGCTGTGTGACCTTGGGCAAGTCACTTTACCCCAATTGCCCTACTGTCCACCCTCCAAAAATCAAAAAAATAAAAAAGGGAGGTGGCCTCAGCTCCCATGTGAGCAATCAGGGGAAGAAAACATTGATTATAGAAAAAGATCTATCAAAATTCACCACAAAATAAAGACATTTCAAGATTGTGAATAGTCAAAGTAAATTTCCTTTGTTTCTGCCTCTTTTCAGTGGCAATTTTGAGGAATAGTGAGTGGTCACTTCCTTTTTGTGTTGTTGTTTTGGGGGGGAGGCAATTAGGGTTAAGTGACTTGCTCAGGGACACACAGCTAGGAAGTATCTGAGGCCATATTTGAACTCTGGTTCTCCTGACTCCAAGGCTAGTGTTCTATATTCTGTATAATCTAGCTGCTTTTTCTTCCTTTCCCTCACTCCCTCCCTTACCTGCAAGCAGGTACTCAGTCCAAAGGAATATACATTTTGATTGCTAAAACCTAACAAAGATATCTGGAGGCTTAGAGGCTAGATTTCTTGTTTAACGACCTAGCCTTAAATCTAAATAACTCTGACTCTCACTGATTGGCCAATAATAGGTCCCAGTCCAAACCTACCTTGGTCATTGTTTAGGTTCTGTTGGCTCAGAGTGAATGTAAATAGAAATTGTTTCAGTTTTAGCCAGAAACCCTAAAGGTCTTCCCCTCCCATATTGATTTTTTTTTTTCTGACTAGGTAAAAGAGGCCATTCTTTGCCTCTTCTTACCTAGCCTTAATCACTAAATGGGTGCTGCCTCAAAAAATTGAGACCTGGGAAAGAACTTAGATTAAAAAGGCCACTGAATCAGGAGCCATCTCCAGTCACCCTGATCTATATCTTGCCATCTCCAGATGGCTCAGAAGAAAAGATTGAGGCTAATGACTTTGATTAACCCTGCCTCACTTAAACCCAATTCACTTGCAAGTCATGACAAGTCCTTCTAGAACAAAGGACAAATAACCAGAGTTGGAAGGCAGAATAAGACCCATTTCCATTTGGGTCAAGGTTTCATTAAAAATGCACTATTTCCTTTTATTTATTTTTAATATTCATTTTAAAAGACTTTTAGTTCCAAATTCTCTCCTTCCCTCCTGTTCCTCCCCTATTCATTGAGAAGGCAAATAATATGATACCCTATATACATGGGAAGTCATGCAAAACATTTCTACATTAGTTGGGAAAAAAGCATAATAAAAGCAAGAAACAAAAAGAAAGTGAAAAAAATGTGCTCCAGTCTACACTCAGAGTTCACCAGTTCTTTCTCCAGAGGTGGATAGCAGTTTCAATCATGAGTCCTTCAGAATTGTCTCGGATCACCATTTTGATCAGAGTTGCTAAGTCTCACAGTTGATCATCCTACAATATTACAATTACTGTATGCAATATTCTCTTGGTTTTGCTCATATTACTTTGCATCAGTTCATGTAAGTTTTCCCGGGTTTTTCTGAAACCATCCTGCTCACCATTTCTTACAGCATAGTAGTGATGAAGGATGGCTCCCAATAGGTTCAGCAGGAACTCTGATCTTATCTAAGACCAGAAAGCCTTCGATTCAGTCTTGAAAGAATTCAGCAGGCCTAAGCAGACTTGGAGTCAGAGTTGTAAAAGTTTATTATACGCCTTACAGCAGGCAAGGATCCTTAGGGGACCTGCAACCTCAAAGGGTTTGTAGAATTAAGGTTTTTATAGGATAATCCATAATAGAACCCGTGCCAATTATGCTAACTAGGTGATTAAGGGTGGGATTAGGGAGGAGTTAAGGTGGGGTCAGTGTTTAAAGGAACATGCATTTTTAATGTAACTGTGCAGGCGTATTGCCCATGATTCACTGGGAAAAAGTCCAAGGTGGGGCTACCTGGAGGTGTTGTTTTAGGTTTGAAATGTCACTAAGTTGGCTAGCGGTCAAGGGCTGATGGAGAAGTGCCCAGTCTGCCCCCTATCAGTGTCATGTTTGACAAGATTGATGTCTGGAAACCAAGGCTATCCGGAGACTCAGGGGATGATAGGCTAAGGAGTTAACCCAGAGATAGGGTCCTGAAGGATTCACTGAGGCAGCCAAGGAGTCAACCTAGAGAAAGGGTACCGAAGGATTCATGGGGGCAGCGGGACACTATACAAGGGGGAAATAATAGTTGCCTAAGCTGGAATGTTTATAGATACTTTTGTGAAGGATTCATAGGAATAATTTGTTATTGTTCCAAGCTGAGATAGTTGTTGCTGGGCAGAGTTATTACTCTGAAGCTGGGGGGGAGGAAGTGTAGGGGGGTAGGGGAAAGGGGCAAACTTATTGCTCTGAGACTGGGGGGAGTATGATTTTACAAACTGGTTTTACAAATTGATGTTACAAAGTTTTACAGACTGATGTTACAAAGTGGTATTACAAATTGATGTTACAAATATAGATCCCAAGCACCCCATCATTACTGATGTTACAAATTGGTATTACAAATTGAGTTTACAAATTGATTTTACAAACATAGATCCCAAGCACCCCATCAGTAGTATTCTGTCATAATCATATAACACAACTTGTTCAGCCATTTCCCAACTGATGGGCATCCCCCTCAGTTTCCAATTTTTTGCCATCCCAAAAAGACCTGCTAAAATAAAAATAAAAATAACACTTTAAGTTTATAATAATTGTTTTACATTTATAGAAGGTATTATGTGCATACAAGTGCTTTTTTATCTTTTATCTCTTGTGAAGTATATCTAATTGTGCCCATCTGACAGATAAAGCAACCCAGGTATCCAAAGTCACACAAATTAACGGAAGAGCATAGTCTGGAACTTGGGTCTTCTGACTCCAGTGTTTTTTCCAGTACACTATGCTTCCCCTGGTCAGCAAATTCAACAAAATTTATTAAGGGCCCACCAAGCACAAGCTGATTTTGTTTTTGCCTTTCGTGGTATCTAACCCAGTCCTGGTACTCCATTGATGCTCATTGATTAATTTAAAACCATCTAGCCAGAATCAAGGTCATAATCCTCAGAATATTTTAGCATCCCTTCCCTTTCTCCCCTCTTACCCTCGGTAACAATCTGGTATATCCATGTAGTAGAAGCACATAAGTATTGCTGGCTCCCTTCAGAGACCATAATGAAGATGCCCTGATGCAATTTTCCTTATCAACAAGGATTAACTCATCTGTGGAAATGTGGAAGCCTGTGCAAAGAAACAAACTGGGATGGGAGCAGAAGTAAGGCAATGTGTTGGTTGGTGGGAAGGAATAGAGATATATGCAGAAGGGTGGGAGAAGAGGGAAGAGAGCAAAGCAATACTAGTAAGAAATGTGCTATAATTCTAGAGAGGAATCCCAGGGACTCTATCTAAATACCTCCTTCCATGACCTGAAGGTCACCCCAGCTCTTCTTATGCCCAAGTGTAATTAGTAGCTTCAGTGTTAAACCTTGAGAAAATCTTTGACTTGTTACAAGAAACAGCATGGTTCAGTGATTGATTTAATCAATTATTTGATCTAAGATGAGAGACTCAAGAGACCTGAGTTTGAACCCCATCCTTGATGCTTCCTCTTTACATAACCTCTCTGAGCCATAGTTTCTACATCTGAAAATTGGAGATGATAACATGTAGATTGCCTACCATCCCAAGTTGTTGTGAGGATTAAATGAAATAATTTACATAAAACTTTGTCAACCTTAAAATGTGAGATTCCACCCTGGAAGTGGGGTGTGTGTGTGTGTGTGTGTGTGTGTGTCTGTGTGTGTGTGTGTGTCTGTGTTTTTACAAGGGATTTAATCTCCAAAAGTTGTTAAGTAGAAGCAACCATCTCATTCCATGACTCAAGAGTTTAAATAAGCAAATGTTCCTCTGGAGATGGAATAAATATTACATCTTGTATCTCTATCTTTCCTGTCTGTCAAACCCCATACTTCTAAACTGTGATTCCATTGGTGTGGGAAACTCCTGGTTCAGAAATTCCCTTCACTTTTGAGCGACTAGGTGGCACAGGACCTGAGTTCAAATGTGGCCTCAGACACTTAACACTTACTAGCCATGTGACCTTGGGCAAGTGTTATGGGAATGGGAATCTAAGATCTTCCCTGCCCCTTGGCCTTTTGATAGGCTTTGGTGACTCTGAGAACCTTCCTTAATTTGAAAATATACTCTCCTCCCTAATAGCTGAATGTGGTCACATGGAGCCTGTGGCAGGAGGCTTGTTTTTCAGAAATGCTCACACTTTGTTGCTTTGTGATTGGGCAGTGGGTCCCAAGGGTTGTGATGATCTCTGACCCTGGAGAAGGCTCTATATACCTTGATGTGAGGTTTTGTTTTGGGGCTCACTTTGAGAAGAGTTGTGTGATTTGACCAGATGAGACTCTGGGCAGCTGTTAAGCCCCCCGGCTTAAAAAACCCAGATGTTGGTGCTTCCCTCTCTGGTAACTGATTAGGTATGGATGTAATGGTCAGACAGCTGGAAGCCTGGCTGCTGATCTGTTTCTCTGTCTGCTTGTAACTTCTGCTTCTAACTTGTTTGTATTCTCTGAAGTTCAGGGTACTGACCTTTTCCCTCTGAACTAGGTAAATGACATATGTTTGATTAAAGCAAGATTGTTAACCTATTTCGAGTTGCTTTCCTTTAGAAAAGCAAATCCAAGAACCTGTGTTGGTAGCCACCCTGGGTATGCTAGGGTGCTTGCTGCTACAGCAGGTCACTTAACCCCAATTGCCCTGATTTCCCCTCTCCAAAAAGCAAAGCAAAGAAAAGAAATTTCCTTCACTGGTAAAAATTGGAAATTCGGGGCAGCCAGGTGGCTCAGTGAGTAAGAGCACTGGCTCCAGTATCAGGATGACCTGGGGATCAAATCCAGGCTCAGATACTCAGCACCACACCCAGAAATAACTGGCCATGTAACCTTGAGCAAGTTACTTAACCCTGATTGCTTTAAAAAAATTGGAAATTCAACCATAACTTGTAATAGTAATAACTGGCATTTAATTAATGCTTTAAAGTTTGCAAAGCACTTTACAGATGCTCATCTTGTTTCTTTTTCTGTGGGGAGGGGCTGTTTTTTTCTCTTTGCTCTTGTCAGAAATCAGTCAAGTTCAAGTGCAAATGGGAAGAGACCGAGGGAGAAGTGACTTAGTTCTGAGCTGGTGGAAACTTGAACTCCAAGTCAGAGATGTGGACAGAATCTTGGCAGATTCTCCTTGCTGCTGTCTTCCTATGACTTCACTCCCTCTGCTCCACAAGTGATGAATTAGATGTGGTAAGAAGCATTTAAGGGTCGCTGTCAGTAACAGGTCACCAAATGGAAAAGCACTAGCTTCAGGGACTGGCAAGACACAGATAGTACTCTGACATCATGAACTAGAGTTTATGAGAAATCAATGGCTGAGTCTAGAGTGTCATTGGCTGAGCTGGAAAGGTTGACTAATTTTTGCACTGGGAAAATTTGGTTGACTTCAAAATTGGAGATAGCTGCCAGCTATCTGGAATGGTCAGCTGAACCCAGACACCTTGAAATGTGTACCAAAATTCTTGAATGTGGATGGTGCCCACTAATTAGGGAAGACTTGGGTCTAGAATCAGCTGCTGGCATGTAGCTATTCAGTGGATATTCTACTATGTTTTTCTCTTATTCTTATTTTATTGATTTTATTATTTTATTGATTCCATGCAAAGAATAAAAATTGCATTTGGTAAGTCTATTTGTTTATGGGCATAGCCAACTCCATTATGCCAACCATACATAATTAGGGTTCAGCAAAATATATGATTCCAAGAGAGCAGATTTTCCAGCAGATGGGGACTCAAGTGCCATTCTAATTAGGTAAATCCATACTAATCCTATACCCTGGTAACAAAATGAGCATAGACACTCAAAGGGAGGAGGCAGGGCTGAGAAATAAGAGGTTGTCTCCACTTTGAAAACCATAGAGAGCTTAGCTCTCTTCTCCAACATTCCCTTTAGATCGAGATGGGATAGATTATTGCCAGAGTGAGTATGAAACTAGTGAATAGAATCAGGTTAGTAGCTAAGCAGCACAACCCAGCACAAACTTCATTTGAGACTCACCCTGTGAAGTAGGTACTACAGGTTTGTTATTGCTGGTAGTTTTAGTTGTGTTGTGGGGTTTTCTTCCCAAATATACTGGAGTGATTTACCATGTACTTCTCCAACAAATTTACAGTTGAGGAAATTGAGGCAAATAAAGTTAAATGACTTGCCCAGGGTCACACAGCTAGTAAGTGTCTGAGCTCTATCCATTGTACTGCCTACCTACCCCAGGGACAGTATCTCTTTTTTAAAGATAAGGACATTGGATTACTGATTGTTAGAAAATTTTATCTTATATCAAGCCTAAATTGACGCTTCTGAAATTTCTACCTATCAATTTTTTACTCTAGGGCCAAATAGAATAGAGCAGGAAATATCATGTGGGTCTCCACAAGATCTTTTCACATTAAAAAAGTGTTATCACACCTGAAAAGGCTGCCTTTAAGCATTAGCCCACATATTATGATCATTATATCTTATTCAACATCTCTCCTATGCTGCTGTTCACCCATTGTAGATCACAAAACCACTATACTTGACAACCTTTTTCCAAAGAGATTTAAGAACAGTTCCCTACTTCTCTTGGCATCAAGTTGCAGAATGATCTCAGAAACACCCTTAAGCTTTTTAAATAAACCTTTATCTCTATAGTGTATGGAAATTCAATGTAAAACAGATCTAGCTAGGAATCTGCCCAAGGGATATTTTTTTTAAGACTAATTATTATTATGTTCCGTAATGCTCTTCCATTATAGTCAGGGACTATATTCTCAAGCTCCAGAGCACTGCTTAAAAGTTTTCCAGTAGAACTTTATTATTCACACTCATTGGGTACATGGATCAGCAAAGAAGAAGAATGGCCGCCATGTTCTGGTACATCTGCAGGGGAAACATTGATATTTGGGTCAATTATTACATCATCATCATCATCATCATTGTTATTATGATTATATTTACTGGACCCGTATTTCATTAAGGTAGTGAAGGACTTCTACCAATGAAGATTTTTCCACTACTATATCTTTACAGAGTACCCTGGAGCACTGAATGACTTGCCCAGGGTACAACCGGTATGTCAAAGTCAGAACTTGAACTAAGGATAGCTATTAATGAAAATAAACACACATGCCTCTCCCCGCCCCGCTCTGTACAGTGGGAACAAAAAGAAATGAGTTCTTTGCTAAATAGTTCGTCTGAAACTTTGTAGATTATAGATAGCAGACATTTTAGCAGCAATAATAATGATGATAGCAGCTAGCATTTATTAGCACCTACATACCAGTCACTGTGCTGAATGCTTTACAATATTAGCTCATTTGACCTCACAATCATGAGAGGTAGGTACTATTATTATCCCTATTTTACAGATGAAGAAACTAAGGCAAACAGAGGTTAAGTGACTTGCACAGGGTCACACAGCTGGTTATGGATCTGAGGCCATATTTGAAGTCAGATCTTCCTCATTCCAGGCCTAATGCCCTATTTGCTGACTGCTCATCAAATATCCGTAGCATCCCAGATTAGTTGTCTTCATCTTCAAAATGCCCCCACACATTCCCATCTCTATACCTTTGCCCCTGTGGTACTTCTCTGCCCAGCCCACCCTCCATTCTCTCCTATTGATATCCTGCCCATCGTTCAAGTTTCAGTTTACTCTATGAAGCTTCCCTGGATCCCATTTCTTCCCCCTACCTTCACCAGCTCGAAGTAACTTTTCCTCTTATCTGACCTTATAATATTTCTTATTTCCACTTCTTGAAGCATCTGTTTCCTATTGTGGATATTCTTTTTTTTTTAAGCAATCGGGGTTAAGTAACTTGCTCAAGGTTACATGGCCAGTTATTTCTGGGTGTGGTGCTGAGTATCTGAGCCTGGATTTGATCCAGGTCATCCTGACACTAGAGCTGGTGCTTTTACTCACTGAGCCACCTGGCCGCCCCTAAGCAATTGGGGTTAAGTAATTTGCTCAAGGTTACATGGCCAGGTGTTTCTGGGTGGGTGCTAAGTGTCTGAGCCCGGGATTCGATCTCCAGGTGTTCTCAACACTGGAACCGGTGCTCTTACACGCTGTGCTACCTGGCCACCCCATATTGTGGATGTTCTTGCCACCAACCCAGATGATGATATTCAAACAACTTAGTAGACCATCTTAGAGAGTTGCTACAGCTAAAAAAATTAATCACCTGTATGCCTCCTGGTGATGAGCTTCTCTGAACATAGCTAGGCTGGTGTGTGGGTAACAGACAAATAGTTCGTTGGCAGGATTGATCTCAAAGCCTTTACATAGTCTGCCAGAGACTGTGATTTAGTGTCATGGTCTTTCAGTACCCACGGTCACTGTCACACTGTGATGAGGGACCACAAGAAGAACTTATCTTTTGTAGTTGTCATAGGCTAATTTAATTTGTATGTTCATCTGTTGTACACATGCTTTATCATTACTCTTAATAATAGCTCACATTTCTATAGCCCTTAAAGGTTCACAAATTGTTTTTACCTGACAATAACCCTGTAAGAGAGGAAATGCAAGTGTTGTCATTTCTATCTTGCAGACAAGAAACTGAGATTCTGAATTGTGAAGTGACTTGCCTATGATGACATAGCTAATACCTGTTTCAGGTGAGACTTGTTTCCAGGTGTATTTCTCCCCTCAGGGCCACTTTCTCTCCTCCCATTCAAACTCCCTTGCTAGGTGGGTTTTCCAAATGGTAGAATACTATTTGTTCATTCTGGGTTCTAAGGATAACCCTGGTGGGTAGAAAATTTTCTGGTACTACCACTCATGAGCCCCCACCTGTTTGCTTTCCACTGATTATCAAACAATAATCTTAATTAGCTCTTAGAAAAGAGATTTGCTGAGAAGGTACTCCAAGGACAATTAGTACAGAAACGTTTCCCCAAAAACTGGGAGAGCAGTCTCTCCTAGCTCAAAAAAAAATGTTGTCAGAGAATGGGTAAAGTTCCATGTTAGTGAGGTACATGTGGAAATAGCATCTGTGGCCAAGAGTAACTCACAAATCCTGGTTATTGGAAGTCATTTTCTCTCTCATGAACTTCCCCTTAGGTATAGTTCTCTATTAGGCTCTGAGGAGTGGTACCTTTCTAAAGTCCAAAGTCAGCACTTCTCTCTGCCATGAGAGGTCCCATTCCCTACAACTGCTACTATCCTTGGATGACTATCTTCCCACATCCTTTTGCAAGTGCTTCCTCTGCTGATGACCACTACCACTCTTATGACCACTGATATTATTTCTGGTGGATCTGGCTAACAACTCTAGTTGCCGAACTCATATGGTCATTACTAAATTATATAAGATAAGGAAAGAGTAAACACACACAAACCAAAGCATTATTTGCTCAGAGATGAAAAGGAGCTAGGTGGAATATAGAGCAACCACCCTTCCCCTCTCATTTGGTACCAGTTAAGAAAATAGGTAGTGAGAGATTGATGGTTGTCCCCTTTTAGTTCTAGCTCAGTCAGCTTCATTGGAGTCACTGGTTTTTCTGGCTCAGTACCCAGTTAGAAGATTATTCATTATCACACTTTACCAGCCTCTCAGCCAGTAATGTCCAGAAGTATGCTCACCAATATTTCCATATGATGGGTTTTGGAATGGGCAGAGAATGCTTCAAGGGCTGAGCTTTCATTGGCCTGTACCAATTACTCAGATTTCCTCACTCTAAGTACAACAAATATGACAATCTATTCATTGAATCTAGATTGCTCTAAATCAATGGTTCTTAATTTTTTTTTTCATGGAACAGTATTATTTTTGAATGACATAGCAATGCCCACTATGGGAGAACCAGGAGATTTGTAAGTGCACATGCAATTCCAAATGTAAGTTTCATACAATCTGAGCCATAACTAATTGAAACAAAGGATACACACCCTTGATAACCATAGCTATAGTTTATAAACATCTTGAGGGCAGATTTATTGGGGTGATAGAAAAGCCAGAGAACTGAAAATTTCATCATTTGGGCAAAAGTTTAAAATAACAACAATGGAATAGGGGCCATGTCTTACTTACCATCTTGTTTTCCCCCAGTATCTAATACAGTTCATCACACATAGTTAGCACTTAACAAATGTTAGTTAGCTATAATTATTTTGTGAAATTGTTGTCTAATGTCCCTTATCAAGCAACTGTTAATGGGTACTAATCTAAACAAAGCATGTATATACAGAAACAATCTGATCTTTGTGGTAACTTTATTTTTATGTAATCAAAATTATCTATTGCATTTCCTATTATTCTTTCTACTCCTTCTTTGGTCATGAGCTCTTCCATATCCATAGATGTAAAAGGTAATTTATTTTTTGCTCCTCAATTTTGTCATAATGTTGCCTTTTAGTGATGAGCAGATTAGAGGAGCATGGGAAAAAAATTACCTATCAGATCCACACATAAGGGAAAAGTTTATGACCAAACAAAAGATAGAATCATAGAAGGTGAAATGGATAATTTTAATTACATTAAATTAAAAATATATATATAGATATTTGGAGCTTATATTGTTATATGGTATTGACCCGTTAGTTGATACCTATTTTCTGTCACATAGCTTTCTAATTTTCTCGCCTGCTTTTTGCTGAATATTGAATTCTTACCTACTGGCTGAGGTCTTTGAGTTTATGAATTCTCCTTTTTTGCATATATAAACAATTTGGTTTACCTTTCTCTTTCTTTATCTTAAAAAAATCAGACTATTTTTTAATATTGTTAATCCTCTCTAATACTATTCCCACCCCCCAGGCTCCTAGTTAGACCTATCAATTTAAGGGGGTTGTGTGTATTCAAGCTTTCAATTCTGTTAATCTGTTCTTTTATTTTTAGTATTTCAATTTTAGTGTTTTATTTGTTTTTTATCTGTTGCTTTTCTAGTTTTTTAAAAAAAGTTGAATGCCCAATTTATCAATCTATTGTTCTCTTTTTGTTGATAAAATTTCCATTAGGGACTGCTTTAGTTGGATCACATATGTTTTGGTATGTTATCTCATAATTTTCTTCAATTAAATTTTCTATTATTTCTTTAACTTGTTCTTTGAAAAATCCATAACTTAAATTAGCCTTCAATTAGTTATATTTTCTTCAGTAACCTTTAGCTAGATATAATTGTATTGCATTGTGGCCAATAGAGGATATGTTTGATATTTTTGCATTCCTGAATTTGTTAGTGTGTATAATTGTATAGTAATTGTATAGCTCAATGCATGGTCAATTTTTGTAAAGGTATCATGAATAGCTAAGAAATATGTAATGTCTTTGTGTTTCCATTAAGTTATTGCCAGAGATTTATAATCTCTCATGTCTTTCTAAAGTTCTATCCATGCTCTTAACTTCTTTCTTATTTATTTATTTTTGTTATATTTTTCTAGGTCCAAAAAGGGTATGGTGAAATGACCTGCTATTATAGTATTAGAATCTATTTCTCTCTGAAGTTTGATTAATTTTTTTTCTCTAAGTATTTGAATACTATTCCATTTGGTGTCATATACACATATACATACATATGTGTATATACAAAAATTTGTGTTGCTTTGTCTGTGGTGAATTTAAGTATAATATAGTTTCCCTGCTTATCCCTTGTTATTGTATTTGTTTATACTGTTGCTATATCTCTCTCCCCCATTAAAATGTAGGCAATTCCTCATCATATAGTCCTTTAATTAACCTTTTTGTATTTGTTTTGACTTCTGTATTTTCATTTCAACGATTCTGCTCAGATCTGGACTTTTCAATAAGAATGTTTGGAAGTCCTCCGTTTAATTAAGGATCCATTTTCTTCCCAGTAACTTCATACTTAGTTTTGCCAAATTGGATATGTCTTTATCTTTTACCTTGTAAAATATTATAGTCCTGGTTCTCCTCTTTATAGGAGCAGCTGCCATGTGTTCTATGATTCTAACAGTTGCTCCTTGATACATGAACTCTTTCTTTTTGGCAGTATTTTTTTTTCTTTGACCTGGAAACTTTGTATTTTGGCTATATATCCCTAAGAGCTTTCCTTTTGTAGTTTCTTGCAAGTGGATGAATTATTCCTATTTTTACTATGTTTCTTGTTCTAATAGAGCAATAGACTAATTTTCCTTTATGTTTTCTGAAATATGGCATCCAGTCTTTTGGGGGTTTGGGGGTGGGTGGGGGAGGAGTGTGGGGGAGGTGTCATGATTTTTCGGTAGTCTGATATTTTTAAGATTATCTCTTGATCTGCTTTCCAGGCTAGTTGTTTTTGATTGTGTTAGCCTAAAGTTTCTTCCGTTTTTTTTTTCATCTTTTGATTTTATTTTAATATTTCTCATTGGTTTTTGTTTTCTATTTGGCCCATTCTAAGTTTCAAGGACTTTAATTTTGGGGTAAGAATTATTACCATCTGTTCTAAACAATTAGTTCTCATTTTCATTCTTTCCTCCTTAGTTTCTATTTGCTTTAATATTGAATTTCTTATCTCTTGTTTCATTAGTTTCTGGTACTCTTAAAGTTCTTGTGACCAGACCATTCTTTTCTCTGAGATTCAATATATTCTTTCCTTCTGGGTTTATCTCCTGGGCTTCTCTTAGTCCCAAAATTTTTTTGTTTTTGTTTTTGACATTTTCTTCTGTTTAGTCCTATCTTCAACCTCTTTTTGGATGGAGGCTTTATTTCTGATCAAGCTCAACTGTTTTTGAATGGTTTGGACAGGACAGGACAGGACTTACTCTTGAATATGGTGACTAAGATGTGGCCTTCTGCAGAAATTAGTGTGTTTGGGCTGTTTCCCAGTGACTCAAATTAGGTTTTGGCCTTATGCTCTGCCTCCTTTTCTGCATAGTTTTGAACAATTTTTGGTTCTGTCCCTTGCTGTGAGACTGATAGGTCCCACCCAAATATTATTGATGGCACTGGCAAAAAACTCCTGGAAGACCCAAGGCACACTGCTTCCCAGGTGATGGCTTGGGCTTTGCTTTTGCTGTGGTTCAGGTGTGGGATATGTGGGTGCTATGACTCCCGAGTCTGGGAACTGATATGTCTGAGCATGGATTTGGCCCAGTTCCCTCTTGTGCAATGGAAGCCACTGTTCAGGTGCTAAACATCGTGCTGCCTGAGTGCTCACCTGGCCCTTGTATTCTGCTTTGCCTCTGTTGATGCCACATGGGCACTGCACATCCTGCTGCCTGGGTACTGTGTGATGTATTGCCAGGGTGCTGGTCTGCCTCTTGCTATGCCTCTCTTAGGGCTACCTGGATGTTGGGAGAGAACAGAGCTTTCTGGATGCTATGTGAGGTACTGCCCAGGTGCGATTGCTGCCATGTTTCTGACAAGTTGTCTAGTTGGTAAATTCCCTGGATACAAAGCTGTCCTAGTGCTTCATGCTCCCTGGACACTGGTTTGGCCTTGTCTCTAGATCTGGGACCATGCTTAGCTTTTGCCTGCTCTGAACTTCCTCAGGCAGACATCAGAAAAAGCTGGAAAGACTTGTATGAACTGATGCAAAGTGAAAGGAGCAGAACCAGTAGATCATTCTATACAGTATCAGCAACATTGTATGATGATCAGCTATGAACACAATGATCCAAGACAAGTACCAAGGACTCAGGAAGGATAGTGCTATCCATATTCAGATAAATGATGGATTCTGAATACAGATTGAAATACACTTTTTTCACTTTATTCTTTTTCATGTTTTTTTCTTTTCATCTATTTCTTCTCTCACAACTGTGACTAACAGAAATATGTTTTATATGATAGCACATGTATACCCTATATCAAATTGCCTACCATTTTTGGAAGAGGAGAGAGGAGGGAATAAGGGAGAAAAATTTAGAACTCAAAATCTTATAAAAAGTAATGTTAAAAATTGTCTTGACATGTAATTCAGGGGAAAAAAAGAAAAGGAAAATAATGATAATTTTTAAAAAGGACTTACAACTTAGCCACTTTATGAAGCTCCTAGAGAAATCTCAACCCTGTCCTCATAAAGGTCGAAGTGGGATTGCAGGGGTAATATTTTATAATTAGGAACTGCCTCAGTGGGAGGTGATGAAGGTCTGAACTGGAATGGTAACTGTGTGAGTAGAGAGGAGTAAACGTGAGAAATGTTGTCATGTAGAAATGGCAACATTTAGGAAATAATTTTGATATGGGGGTGAGGAAGGGTACTTTTCTAGCTACTACTAGTAGTGATTAGCATTGATGTAGTGCTTTAAGGTATACAGTATGCTTTATAAATTTTTCATTTTTCCTCACAAAACCTTGAAGGGTAGGTTTTATTATTATCCTTATTTTACAGATGAGGGAACTGAGACTGAAATTAAGTGATTTGCTTGGGGTCTCCCAACCAGTAAGTGTCTGAAGCTGGATTTGAATTCAGGTCTTTTTGACTCCAGGCTCAATACTCTATCCATTGCACCACCTGGATACTTCAAGGATAATGCCAGAAATACAAATCTGGGAGACTAGAAACATAGTGGTAACTTTGACATAGGACCATAGGATCAAAGATTTAGATTTGGAAGGAGCCTTGGGGGCCATCAAGTCTAACCCATTCATTTTACAGATAAGGAAACTGAGGCAAAGGTTAAGTGACTTGCCCAGGGTCACATAGCTGGTAAATGTCTGAGGTGAGATTTGAACCAGGTCTTCCTGATTCCAAGTCCAGGATCTTCTCTATTAAGGAAAGTATGAGTTATGTTTTGGACTTGTTGAGTTTAAGATGTTTCAGGACGTCTAGTTTGATATGTCCAATAGGCAATGTGCTGCAAACTAATGAGAAATCTCAGGTTTAAGGCCAGAGAAATGGACACCATTGGCCATCCCTTCCATCCATCATACCAGTCTCTTAACAATCCTTATTATATTTCTTAATCTTCAAGCTATGTCTCCAAACTCCATGCCTACCTCCCCTCCCCCAGCAAAAATGAAAAGACTTTCCCATGCTGTCATGACTAATTGGCTTTTTAGCTAATTATGTCTCACCTTTCCCATCCCAGTTCCCTTTTAAGCTGTTCTCTACACCACTAATCTTGACTGTGGTTGTCTGTCTGCTCTGCATTCCAAAAGCAGCTTCTTTCTCAGGTGGGTGAAGATCTTTTCTGTGATCCACCCAAAAAAGGGTTATCAAGGAATCTTCTAGGAAAAGTATGACCAAGTGTGTCCTCTGCTGAGTTGTATGGTAGCTGACACTTCTCTTTAACACCATTCTCTATGGCCTTGTTTGGGGACAAGAAGGCCCTTCCTAGTGCTCCTCTAGACCCACCCTCATCCGTCACTGATACCCAAGTAGGGTTTGGGACTACTTTCTGCAAGGTCCCTCAAGTTCTCCTCTAGCCCTTCTTCCTTCCCACTGGACTTCCATGTCCAGCCTCCTCTGCTCCTCTCTTCCCAGAACTATACCCTCCATGTAGCCTTTCAAAGAGGAAAGGGGACTCAGCTGTTGTCTTGTTTCTTGCTCAGGCAAGTGGTTTGTGGGTATGAGCTGATGCCCACTGCCAGAATTCCACAGGCTTCTGACTGACATGGGGGAATGGGGAGGGGTACTTTGTATGAGGGTGGAGTAGCTTGTCCCTGGTACATTAATCAGGACACATCATGGAGCTTGGTTCAGTAGTGCCCTCTACTGCCCTCTGTGGCCTAAATGCCAATGTGTCTTGTCAGTGGTATGAGAACAGTTTGGAGACCTAGCTTCAGGTTGCCTCTCTGAGCTTGGGTGTCCTCAGCTGTGGGATGAACCCGAAGCTCCCTTCCAGATGTCACGATCTAGGATTCTCTCAGCCACATTTCAATCACCTGACTCCCGAGCCTGAACTTCCTCCCCTTATCCCTCCCCCTCCCTCTCTTCTCCCCTTGCTTGGAAACTCCTTTCCAAACTTTTTCAGTTTTCTCAAAGATTCTGTATTCAGTAATGGGAGAGTCATCTTAACCGTAGAATTGGAATCTCATTTACTCAACTCTATGCTCTCTGGACGGACCATTCCAGTAAAGATTAAAAGTAGTTTTGAAAAGCCACTGAGTCTACCCCCTTCCGAAAGGACAAAACAAAACAAAAAATTACACTTGATTTGACCAGAGGGCACGTTACATAGGTCTTTCAGCAAATTGAGCAGCAGTAAATGTACAAACCTTTTTACTAAAATAGGTGACCAGTAAGAAAAATGGAGAAAAGGGATCCTTAAAGACCTAGAGGGCTAAATTTATAAACCCACCAAACCAATGTGAATTCTGAGTTTCACTGGTTTCAATTTTGCTCAGAGGGCAACGCATTACCGTTGGAAAGTAAAGATAGTAGCTTTGTAAGCCATTTTCTCCTGCCAATGGTATTCCAGGGCACCAATACTGTCATTAGCTCCAAAAAAATCTTCCTTCATTTCATCCAAATGAATGCCTCCAGAAGGTTGGGAAATAAGCAAATATTTTTTTTTCCACTTCCTCCCACTCCACTGCCTCCTTTCCCATTTCAGGAGAAAAGTATCAGCAATTTTAAATGTCAGTAAGTGAATCAACCAACAGAGATTGGTTCCCTGGAGCAGGCCTAGCTAGGCTTGCATTTGATCACCTTGATAAAAATGAGAAAACAGTTACTAATATGATAAAAAAAAAAAAAGTAACCAAGTTGAAAAATGGTTTCCAATAATTGAGATCTGGGACATGATGAGCGATTTTTACAAGTCAGAACACACAGTGCTCAACACTGACTGAGAACTCCAGGGAAAATAAAATAGACACAATTTGCCCAAATCCTCTACAAGGCTTCCTCCCCGCCCCCGAAAAAATATCTAGGTTATTCTTTCCCAGTACAATGCATTTCATTTTGTATTTGAAACATTTTAGATGTGCACACAAATACCGTATGGCCATAACTGACACTTGTGTAACCACCATTTGTTGTGTCTAACTCAGGGTGACCCCATCTAAGGTTTTCTTGGCAAAGATACTGGAGTGTTTGTCACTTCCTTCTCCAGCTCATTTTAGGAGTGAAGAAACTGAAGCAAATAGGGTGAAGTGACTTGCCCCATGAATTGACACAGCTACTAAGTGTGTGAGGCTAGATTTGAACTCAAGACAATGAGTCTTTCTGACTTTGGGCCTGGCACTCTATCCCCTAGGCCACCCTGGTGACCCTGTGTAAGAGCTGGATACAAATACATTTAGACATAAATATTAACTCATGGAAGCATATCCTGGATAGGGGATTGTCCTTAGAGACAAGAAAAGGGTCAAGTTTTGTCTCTAACACATAGCAATGTGTGACCATGGGCAAATCACTTAACCTCTAGGTCCCTGGGGCAACTTTAAGACTATACGACTCTGGTGCGTACATCAGTGGAAGGATTTTGTACAACAGGGACTATACACTGATAAAAATCACAGGTCTAGACAACCTCCCCCTCCATCCCCTAAAAAAAATCCCTCACGGTTTATATAACCTTCAAAGAGGCTTTCAAAGCAATATCCCCTCAGTTCCTCAGTGAGATAGGTGGTACATGTTATTACCATTTTACATATGAGGAAACTTTCTTTTAAGTGATTTGTTCAAGGACACACATGTAGTGTAAGAGCTACAATTAGCAAACATTTCTCTTGACTCCTAGGCCCCTACTCCAAGACGCCAAGGTTTAAGAAAGAACTCTGATCAGACCAGTTCTCCGGCCCTTAGTCCCCTCCCCATTTCACACCTGTACTGTGTGTACAGACCCCTGGGCTTTTCCCAAGGCTTCAAAGGTTAAAATTCAACCAAAGCCTCACACTGGGATCCCTTTAGAATACTTTTCTTCCTTAAGAACTGATAAACTCAAGGTTCCCTTCACTTGAAGGCAAGAACAGAGTGGATTCCCTCAGAAAACGGGTGCTCAGAGTCCCCGAGAATGGGGAGACGGTGAGTGAAAGGAGTTTCGAAGGCGTGAATTCCTAGGCTTTTGGCCTAGCCTCCCAGTTCTCCAGCAAAGACGTTCTGCAGCCCAAGGTATTACAGAATCGAAATCACCCGGAAAAATTAAGGTGTGCCTGATCCCGAGCGTTGATGGGTCTGCAATTTGTCCTTGATCCTTGGTCTTGTCTTCTTTTCACCCACAGAAAGGCTTGGGTGATTAAACTTTTTTTAAAGCACGTCTGAGTTCTAGTTATCTTGCAGGGAGACCATCCCTACTATGAGGCAAAGGCCCATTTAAAATCTGAGCCCGCACCACCACAGGCCAAACAAGACACTTTTCAAGTTTCCTTTCTGTTGTTGTTATATGTTGTTATATGGCCAAGCAAAACACCAGTCCAGGTCTCGGGTGGAGTAAGGTGGCAGCGGTGGTTGCTAGCATAATAAGAAAATAAGATGTGCAGAGTGAGGAGGGGGCACGAAGGGGAAGGTTCATGCTTTGATTATATGTATTTTTGCCAAGTAGGTCCGACAGCAGGCACCCCCCACAGCCCCTGGATATCCGACCCCCTTGCCATCGCTCCTACAGTATCAATTTCACCCAGCAGCTCCCACACCGCTCCCACCGGCTCTTGCCTCCCTTCCCCGCCCTGGGAGCGCTTCCCTCTTATTCCCAGATTGGAAACAGCAATCACACCAAGGTCCCAGGGCAGCAGTCTCTAGAGTTAGTCCTAGTTAGCCAAAGAATCAGAATGGGAGGAGCGAATATTGAAAAGAACTTTTTGGGATTTAGCAGAGTTACTGGCTTCAGATGGGGAGCAAAATTGGGGAGGGGCACCATGAGGAGGAGCTAAGAGAGGGACCTCTCTCAGCATGTGACTCTTCCCTCCCAGCCCCCAAGGACAAACCAGGGGAGGAGGGAGGGCGCGCAAACTGAAGCCGCGGGGATCGCTCCATCTCTCCCGGGGTAGGACTCCGCCTCTCCTATCTCGCGACTATCTCCCCGCCAGTGTCCCAGACCCTCTCCCCTCCTGCCTCCCCTTTTCCTCCCTTCCTCGCAGGGTCCGAGAGACTCCAAGCCGCTTTCCACCCCTCCGACCTCATAAACAACTCCTGGAAATGCTGTGGGAGGAGGCGGGGCAGGCCGGCTGGCCCGACCCAAGAGGGGAGGGAAGGAAGCGAAGGGGCGGGGACGGGGTCAGGGGCAGAGGCTGGAGCTGCGCCTCCCCCATTGGCGGAGGCTCAGTGGGCTGCCCCAGCTTATGTCCTGAGCCCGGCTTAAGAGGACTAGGCTGACAGCTCCCCCCCCCCCCCCCCCCCCCCCCCCCGGTCCCCCCCCCCCCCCCCCCCCCCCCCCCCCCCCCTGGACTCCCCCTCCCTGACTCCCACCCACTCCACCCCAAGCCCTCCCGGCTCGCAGGGCCGGCCGAAGTTTTAAAGTGGGGCCGCCGCCTGCTGCTCCTGACATTCGGGACGCGGCCAGCCCCAGAGCCCCGGCGCTCGCCGCGCTCCCGCGCCCCTGCTCTTCTGGGCGGGCTGTACAATCCTCGGCAGTGTCCTGAGACTGTATGGTCAGCTCAGAGGCCACGATCGCCAAGGCCGCGACAGCGCGGCTCCGAGGACTTGTTTCACACGCACTTTGATCTGGATTTGTACCTCCTCCCCCATTGATTTTTTTTATTATTATTATTTTAGAAATTTTTTAAACTTTTTTCTTGGTTCTCTCAGTACGAATTTGACAACCTCTCCCCCATTCCCATCCCTCCACCCTTCCCTCCTACAACCACTCCTCCCGGTTCCTCCCCCACCACCTCTCTCCACCCTCTGCTTTCCCCGCACCTACCCAACCACCTGCAAACTTCCACCTGATTTTGCGGAGCGCTTTGGGCCAGAGAGCGCTCAGGACCTTTTGCAAGCGATCCAGTAAGTCACAAAGGCAGCAGTCGTGAAAATGACAGCTGACAAGGAGAAGAAAAGGTAAGCTAGGCGCCGAGAAGATCTGGTCAGAGAGGAGTAAGATCTGGCCACAGAGGGGGAGGGAAGAACTTGACTATGGCGATGATGGAAAGGGTGTGAGAGATCTCGAGGTTACCGACCTAAAGGCTGACTCTGGTTGGGATAAAGAAGTTTGCAAAGGAAGCAGAAAAGTTTTGACGGAGTCAAGTTGGTGGGACCTTCAGGGAAGACCAGGTGTGACCCAGGAGCAGGCCAACTCGAGTTTCCATGAGTGTTCTGAGTTTAAGGAAACGCGGTACTTTGCACGGGTGATTTCTCAAAGTCTTTCTGGTCAGTGCGGCTGGGGGCTAGATACAATCTCCTTAGCCCTTTCCTTACCTCTCTCTTACCAGAGTGGAGGCAATAGCAGCTTCTTTCCCTTCTCCAGTGTTCCCTGCCCCTGCGCAGTGTCCTAAACTGGATCGAGAGCGCTTTGGGCACTTGAGACTCGGGGGCAGAAAAGGGCTATGTGAGGGCGACTGAGCTAGGGTCCTTAACGACTTAGAAGTGGGAACCATCTCGTAATTCCCAGCTGTTTTCGTCCTCTGAGGTCCTGGTTTCCCAGAGAAGGAATGGAGGAACTGGATACAGTACTGGGGTGCCTCCGAAGAGGGCAGAGAAGGGCAGCCAAGTTCGGCCCACCGAACTCTAGTCTCTTTTCAATAGGTGAAAGGTAACGCAAAACTGTCTCTTTCCTGCTTTTTCCTTCGGGGGCTCTATCTCCGATTCACTGACAAGAGACGTGTTGGTGGGCACGTTTTACCTGTTCCCCGATTCCCACGACTATCAACAGCCAAAGGGGCATCGATCGGGGCGTTCTTTATCCAGCAACCCTTCCTTCTCCCGGAGATAGGCAGGCATGTCCACACACGGACGCACAGCTCGAAGAATCCAAGCCACGGATAACCCCACTCACTATTTTGGCGTTTCCCCTTTCCCTTTGGCGCTGTGAGCGAGAAGGAGATAGTGGGGAGGTGGGCATGGGAAGGGGAGGGGGTGTTCTTTTCCTGGACCAGGCTCAGGCCAGGTGGATGTGAGGTTAATGTAGCCGCGAGAGTTCCCTGCATGAGGACGACATTGTGGGGAGGTATGGCTTGGGATCTCCACCCACACTGCCTAGGAGAGCGACCCAGCGGAACTTTGCTGCAGTTCGGGGATGGCCCGAAGCTGTTGGCTGCGGCAACGGTTGTGGGACGCTAGGAGGAAAAAGCAATCCTGGTGCTTTTGGTGATTAGCTTTGGCTGCGAATCCCTGCTAGATGAGGGAAAGGGAGAGAGCTTGGAATTGGGTTTGTGTAAACGAAAGAGCTGCCCCTGGTAAACTTGGCCCTTTTCGCCCGGTCACCCAAGTTACATACTCCCAGTGTCCCAAGTTGAAGTGACATTTCCTATCTGTACTCTTGGATAATCGGGTAATCGACTGGAGGCATAATCTGTGGTTGTACTTCCCCTTCCCTGCCCTCCAAAATACTTCTGGGATTTGTCCACGATTTCTTTCCTTTCTTTTAATGACCGAAATTTATGAGATCGAAATGCGGGGTTAGTCTGGTTAAACATAGCTGAGCTGGTGGTTTGTGGATGAAGGTAAGGTTGCGAACCCTATTCTCGCCTTTGGGTGGCCCTGAAACTTCCAGTCGAGGAAGCGCGCATCGAATTTGGAGCCGCTTAAGAGTGTTTAATCCCAAGTGTGCTGAGGGCAGCTTGGGTAAGGAAGAAACTTCTGAGAAGCCTGGTACACTTGTTCTGAGCAGAGGATCTATCATAGTAATAACGCCAGTAACAATGATGATTAAACAAACATTAGAACTTGTGCTCAAATTCTGTGCCCAATGCCCAGGACTGACTGGGGAACCAGCCAGTGAGAACTTATTGTTCGTTTCACAGCCCAGATGCTTATCATCGAATGTCGAAATCAGAGGGGGTGTGGTTTGATCGTAATCTTGACAAATGTGTGAGAGATGTCATCTCCTCCTACGGGTGCCCAGCGCTGGGTGATGTGCTAAGTTCTGCCATATGCATATTAATTATTGCAAGAAACTTGGGAGCTAAAGATTTCAACATACCAGATGGGTTGCCCTCTTCTACAGGATGCGGGCAAGCAAATAAAGAGGTACAGAGTTTGGAGCCAGCCCTTGAGTTATGTAATTGGGCCCAAAACTGTATTCCTGAGCTGCCTCTTTAGGAATCACTAAGGGTCGGCCTGCAATTTGAGATGCCAGCTGGGGTTCCCAGAACCCTGAACCAGATTGGAAAACTGAACTTCTTACTTTCGTAATTTGCTTAAATTTCTGTGCTTCCATAATTTGGCAAGAAAAAAGATCTCGTGTGTGTGTGTGTGTGTGTGTGTGTGTGTGTGTGTGTGTGTGTGTGTGAGAGAGAGAGAGAGAGAGAGAGAGAGAGAGAGAGAGAGAGAGAGAG
>NW_027187358.1:9437750-9606480 GCF_028583685.1 Petaurus breviceps papuanus
GAGAGAGAGAGAGAGAGAGAGAGAGAGAGAGAGAGAGAGAGAGAGAGAGAGAGAGAGTGCTCCTTATCTGAGGGACTAAGTTGTAATTAAAAACTGAACGAATGCATTGACAATTTGTTCCGTGCTGATAGCGATTGTCTTATCTCTAACCTTGCAGCAAGATTCACTAGCCTAATATTTATTTTAAGGTGCTTTGCCTGTGAGCTTTGCATTGGTTCTAGACACAGAGGGATCTATTAGAAACTCCAACTACCCATATGCGGTGTTAAATTCAGGACAAAGAAGCTTCTCCTCCCTAAATGTGAGCAATTAAAGTAACAACAACAAAACCATTCATGGTGCTTCTCTAAAATAATACGAACAGTTAGAAGTCATCATTTAAAACAGAAAATTGCCAAAACTGATGGCCCCCAAACATTAATGGAATGACTGGTTCTGGTTAATGAATTTATTCCAAACTATAATTAGTCTTTATAGTTGGTGTCATAGGGAGCTAATGTAGTGATCAAAGTTAAAAATGACTGCAATATGTATATTCTGTTTTCTTCATTGAAACCCAGTGTGTGAATTTAGAGGGAGATAACCTGGGCTCATTGATGCCCTTCTGTGTACTTCTGTGTAAACTTAGGTTAAATCTCCCAGGGGCTCTAGGCTTTAGTTTCTGCATCTGTAAAATAAAGGAATTGAACTAGGAAGCTTCCTAGGGCTCTCTACCCCCCATTACTGTTGTCCGGAGAGAGTCTGTGCTGTCACTAACTCAGTTTCTACTTAGATGGAGATCTATAAAGTATATGGTGACTCACCTCCTCATTAGCTATGTGACCTTGGGCAACTTACACCCCTGAGTCTCAGTTTTCACATCTGTACAAAGGGAATGATGACACTTGTGTTGTGGTAAGGACCAAATAAAATGTAAAATAAATGTAAATCTAAATATAAGGTAGTATTATGTAACCTATCAATCTGATCCATAGAGGAAAATCCTGGATGACCATAAAGGAGACTCAAGTATTTTGGGGGTTCACAGGATTGATGAGTGCTCATATAGATATAAACAAAAGCACCTTGTTTACAGGTTGGATCTTATTTACATCTTGCCAGGACTCAGAGTCCTTCCTTATGCTGTGTCCCTAGGTCATGGGCTTTATTTAAGCTTGAAAGGAACCTTAGTGATATAGAGACTAGTCTACCACTTCAAAGAAAATTCCATAGTATGTGGAAAGAACCTAGACTTATTCCAGGTCATGAATTTATAGAGTTCAGAAGAGGTCTTGGAGATCCAAGTCCTAGACAGGTTGAGATTTGTCTTAAAATCACAGAGCTGGTAAATGCTAAATGTGAGATTTGAACATGGTCCTCTCTCACTAAATCCAAATATTGGGCCCACAGATCCAAGGTGTCTTACTCAGTCATATAGAAAGATAACAGCAGTCATGTAAAAAGTAGTGGTCCCTTAATATATGTTTGTTGAATTGAAAAAATGCAGGACTGGTTTGCATACTGTAAGCAAAAAGGTGTCCAGAGGTCCTTACACTGGAGTTTTGAACCTGAGCTTTTAATATTTTGGCAATAGTATTTCAATATAATTGGTCTCCTTTGTAATTCTATGTATTATATTTATTTTAAAAATTCTGAGAAGGAGGTCCAGAGATTCATTAGGCTGTCAGAGGGGTCCATGCCACAAAAAAAATTAAAGAATCCCCCAATGGCCTCATTTAACAAAGAAAATTGAGAATTTAAGTGACTTGTTTAAAGTCACAAAACTAATTAATAGCAGAGTTGGAATGAGAACCTTATGCTATCCATTACACCATATTGCCTCCTATCCAAGAGACAGGTTGGTGGGGCCGACACCTGCATCCAGTTACATTTATTCTACAATGCATTCATGTCTATTCAGTTTAAAATGTTATTTTTGGAGTATACTAGGTTTTAGTTCACACTTAAAAATCATTATGACTTTGGCCTGAAATTAATTATCTGTGAATGGAGGTTCTGCAGGGGCTGGACAAGCCCAAACCCCAAAATACCTAGTATGAAGGTAAGATGACTTCCTGGCAATTATCCTTGTGCATCTGGAAGTATTAGAGATGCCAAACAACCTTCTGAAGCCATTGAAAGTCCAGTGGAGAGTCTGGGGGGAGGGACAGACCTGAGTGCTGGGGATTCTCTAGGGCTATTAAAAACCTCTGGCTGTTCTGGGAGAGAGACTTCTTATCTTTAGAAACGAGAAAGCATGAACCTGCCTTTAGGGGAAGATGCCTGTTATGGTTTGGTTTTTTGGAAACTTACAGGTACTTGTCATATGGATATGTAGACTTGGGAAACTGTAAAGTTGTCACTGTAGTTTAACTTTCAAAATTGTTACTATGTGTATAGATGGGCCTTGTTTTACATTTTTAAAAATACAGTATGTGAGGTGTCTATAATGTCACTGGCATTGTGATATAGTCAGCTTCCTATTGCTGGAAGTATTAAATCAGCTGAACTGATGAATAGTGTTAAGGAATTCTCAAGGTTCTGATGGGGCCTGTGGGACCCACAGCTAGGGACAGCCAGGTGGCACAGTGGATAGAGTGCCTAACCTAAAGTTAGGAGGACTCATCTTCCTAAGTTCAAATCTGACCACAGACATTACTTGTGGTGACCCTTGGCTAATCACTTAACCCTGTTTGCCTTAGTTTTCTCATCTGTAAAATGAGCTGGAGAAGGAAATAGCAAACCACTCCATTGTCTTTGCTAAGAAAACCCCAAACTGGGTCCTGAAGAGTTGAAGATTTGTAATATTATTTTTGTGTCTTATACTGATAACAAGGAAAGCCATAACAGATTGAATATTTTTATATTATTAGTTCATTTAACTTGAGTGACAGACACTCAGAGATCAGAGAATGTTTGGGTCTTGTTGGAGAAGAGTCTGGGTCAAGATGTCATTTTTTGTTCCCAATGAAAAAATGATCAGGGCTATTTCCCTTGGACATCTGTAATGATGGAAATTTTTGTGGTTTTCTTTTAATTCATAAACTTTCTTTTAAAGTCTTGTCCTATTTTTATATTTGGTGGCCACCCATGTGGGTTCTGGCTTAGGGGGATGTGGAAGGATCTACATGTCTGGTGTAGAAGATACATGACTGTTTTTTAGCCTCAATGGACCTATGCCTACCAATCTATAGTTTAAACTTACTGATTCTTCTGGGGCTGCTAGGTGGTACAGTGGATAGAGTGCTGGGTCCGGAGTCAGGAAAAACCTGACTCAGGAAAACCTGAGTTCAAATATGGCCTCAGACACTTACTAGCTATGTGACCCTGGACAAATCATTTAGCCCTGTTTGCCTCAGTTTCCTTATCTGTAAAATGAGCTGCAGAAGGAAGTGGCAAACCACTTCAGTATCTTTGCCAAGAAAACCCCAAGAAAACCAAATGTGGTTATGAAGAGTCAGATGTGATTGACACAACTGAACACAACTAGCTTTTCTAACCTCTCCTAGATTTGTTTCAAAGGATAAGAGGCAGAAATGGAAAGTTGGATTTGAACATCTAAAGAATATGAGCAGGTGGGGTGGTAAGGTGGTGCAGTGAATAGAGCACCGGCCCTGGAGTCAGGTGGACCTGAGTTCAAATGAGGCCTCAGACACTTTACTCTTAACTAGCCATGTGACCTTGGGCAAGTCACTTAACACCAATTGCCCTCCAAAAAAGCAAAAAAAAAATATATCAGCAGGGACCTGTTTCTTCTAACCATCAACAGTGAATTTTTTTTTCTCACCATTAAATCATTTCTTCTTCTTCTTGTTCTATTCGCTCTTCTTCTTCTTCTTTCTGGGCCTCCCCATGCATTAGGTAGCTGTCTGATCTCTAAATCTCCAAAGTGTGTTACTTTATCTTCCTGACTGACTACAATACACATGCACTGAGAAGCTTTGGAGTTTCTTCTCCTTCAGAGACTTTTCTAAGCTTTGGCACATGGAAGCTCTCCATTTGCCCTGGAGGTTCAAAGCTCTCCCCTTCCTACCCCCAAGTTTTACCCAGAATTGGTGGCAAGGCCTCAATGCTACTCAGTCGTCAAACTCCATTGTGCAGAGTAACCTGTTATAAGGGCTTCCTCTGTGGCCAGAAAAAAACAGCCTCCAAATCAAGGCATAGAATGCTCCCTTTGGATCTTTTGATCTTTTGAAACCACAAACACTGGACAGGAAAAAAAAATGGATGGCCGAATAAAGAATAGGAATGATCATCTTTGTAATAATACCTTGCATTTTTATAGTATCTTCTTGCTGAGAAGCTACAGACATTCACACACAGACACAGACACACACACAGACACACACAGATACACACACTATTCTATTTGGTTTTCCTCAGCCTTGTGAAGGTTCTCCCAAAGAGCACCTTAAGTTTTCATAAAAAATGAAATGTATGATTACATTGACACATTATTGTTGTTAATAACGATGATGATAATGATCATGAAAAGCTAGTTGGGTGATTTCTCCTAAATTCTTGTGTGAGTTTCTACTACTGATGGATGATGTCAAAAAATGCCACTGGCAAGCATCTGCAATTTTCTGGTTGAAGCTGTGTATAATTTAGTGTCTAACTCATAGGATCTTTAGGATCATATATTTAGGACTGGAAAGTGAGTTCAAGGCTGCCTAGCTCAAGCTCCTCATTTTACAATTGAGGAAATTGAGTCTTACAGAGTTTAAGTAAGATGTCCAATGAAGAACAGGGAGTAAATGGCAGAGTCAGGATTTGAACTCATCTTTAGACTTCTTGATCTGAAAAGGTACAGAAATGATCTGAACATAAAGTGTTGAAGAGCACTGAAATCGATAGATACAGAGATCCAGACAAGGAATGAACCCATTCCTTGTTATCTACTCCTTGTTGACCTGATTTTGCCCTACTTTTTCCAAGAAAAACTGGTTTGTGAGCCTGCCTTAGGCTATTTCTGGGGGTCACCTGAACATCTGCAAAGCATTTATTATATGGCCTCATCACTGAAGACTTCATGCATTCATTGAAAGGTACTGTTTTTTTTTCTTAATTTGGAAAGTATATCTAATCATTTTGCATAAGAAAGAGTTGAGATACATTGACTTTCTTCTAATGTAGGAAGGAATTTTTTTCCCCTAAGGCTAGTTGTCAATCAAGTAAAAGACCTCCCCTTTCTTTGTATTTGGCGTGGGTCCATTTCCACCCTCTCTGATTCTCTGCTTTCCAACTCTAGAAATTTATTCTTACCCATAACAGAAATAGCCCTTTAAAGAGCTCCTTTCCCATCTCCTCCCTGACCCCAAGCCAAAGACAAATCCAGGAGAACCTAGGATTTAGAACTACAGGGGACCTTGGTTCTTGGTGTTCACTTCCCTCTTCCCATTTTTACGGATAAGTAAACTGAGACTCAGAGAGGCCAAGGAATTCCCAAGGTCACTCTTGCTAGTGAGCAGAAGATCATATATTTCAAGTATTCAAATCTAAGTATTCCAATTACAAAAATGCTATACCAGAGATACATTTGATAGGCACTGGGAATCCTAAAAATCTGAGATTTGATTTGATTCAGCTGTTTGCTGTAGACATTTGAATGGGGGTGATGTGTTCATTACTCCACCCGTGAGCGCATCAAATGAAGCTGCAAATTGCCAACAATTTCTTCTGCAGGAAGGAGCTCACCAACTGTTTTTTCTGACAAGGAGAAAAGTTGCTTTAGTAAATTTTTTGTGGTCTGATATTTTGTCAGAGGTGGCCTGATCTTGACCTGCCCTCTGCCTGTGAATATGAAAAGTAAGCAGTTTTCTTTGATTAAGAGAAGGGGGAGGTGGGGAGACAGGGAGACAGGAGGAGGGGAATTTAGGGTTTTCCCTGCAAGGTCATAATCTGGAAAAAATTGAAAAAAATGTCTTATTCCTCTAACGATTTAAGCTTCTTCAGATGGTAATGATATTCCTTTGAGACTCTTATTTTCTGGCCAAAAATAGTTGGCTTCCTTTCCTTTCTCTACTTTGTTTTGAGTTCTAGATCAAATCTAACATAGGCACATACATTGTTTTGCCAGAAAGTGGTTTTTAGACCATCATCAATTAATAATAAGAAGAATAACTAGCATTTACATAACACTTTAAGGTTTGTGAAACATTTTTATAAATATTATCTCATTTGATCCTCAAAACAACACTGGGAGGTGGGTAGATGATATTATGATCCCCATTTTACAGATGTGAAAACTGAGGCAAATAGAAGCTAAGTGCCTTGCCTAGGGCCTCACAGCTGGTTAGTGTCTGAGGTAGCATCTAAACTTAGGTCTTCCTGACTTCAGATCTAATGCTCTCCATCCACCTTACCACCTAACAGAAGAACAAGTAAAAACATCTTATTTATATGATTCTTGACCATTAGAAAACAGAACAAAACGCCTGAATATTAATGTTTTATATGTGGTTACAATTTGGTATTGTAGAAAGGATGCTGAATTTGGAGTAGGGAAGGGCTTAGATTCAACTCCCATCCCTGAAATTTACACAGCCTCTTTTTCTTCTCCTGTAAAATGGCAATAGTATTTATAGTACCCAACACAGATTTAATTGAGACAATGTATGTGAAACGCTTTGCAAACTTAGCAATTATTTTTTTTTGTTGTTATTATTATTCCTGACACAGCACTTTTCATCCAAGGCAGTCAGAGGACTGAATAGATGACCTCATTCATCCTGGCAGTGTCTCTGTGAGAGGTAGGAGGGCAACATCTATTATCATCCCAGTCATGAGGATGGAAACACTGAGCCTCAGAGAGGGGAAAGTCTCACAAGAAAAAATGAAGCAGAGGCTTGAACCTATGTCTCTGTGGCCCAGTGAGGGCCCCCATCCACCAGTCTATGCCACAGGCTACTCCTAGTTAGTGAACCAAGGACACAAATGTGGTGACTCAAACTTCATTACTAACAATCCTCATTACTAATGAGTAATTACAGCAAATATTTACAAGGTTCCTTCCTACTTTTACAACTTCCTGCTGCCAAAGCACTTTGGAGCATTAAGACAGTGCTAGGAAATTCATGCTGATACTTCAGAAAGCCTGGTTTGAACCTTCAAGTACCGTGCAGACGTCACTTAGTTGTGTTATTCGGTATCGGAGCCTCAAAAACTAGCCTTCCTGAAGCACTGACGTTAATTTTCTAACAATCTTTCTTAAGGGGCAAGGGGTCTCAAAAGTCTTTTCTATCTCTGCATCTGAGGTGCTAGGGTTTACTGTACATTTAATTTTCTGTGCATTAGCCCACTAAGACCTCACAACAGTCCCATGATAGAGGGGGTGCAAATACAATTACAAGTACAAATACAATTTTACTGATCAGGAAATTGGAGGTGTTAAGACATGTTAAATGACTTTCCCAGGGTCACACCAGTAGTGTAGTTATCAGAACCGGGGCTTCTGTCTGATGCAGTGGAGATCATGTTTGTTTGTTTTTTCTCATTGCATTGAATTTGGGATGAAAAACAATGCTTAGAGAATTAAATGTTCTATCTAAAATTATTATAAGGAAGGGTCATGACTGTAAGCCTTCTTTTATAGCTGGGGAGGGAGGGAGAAGGGAGGAACTGACCAGAGATATCATGAGGTCATAGAAAAAAGGCTGGCTTGGGAATTGGAACACCTGGGTTCAAATAGCAATCTTGTCATTCATTTCTGTGGGCAAGTTGTTTTATATGCATTAACCTTAGTATTTTGTTCTGTCAAATGAGTGGGGAGTTAATCTAAATAACCTTTTGAAGTTCTTTCAGGTCTAATATTCTGTGATTCTGTGAACTTAGCCCTTAGAAATAGGTGCTTTAACATCTAGTTGATGAATAAAGATTACCATCTGAGAGGGGGGAAAATCAGTTGAAAAAAATGTGCTCATAGGAATATGAGACTGAGACACCGTTTTACAACAATTCAGTTCAGGGGAGGGGAGGAGAGGTGTTGGAGAGAGTTAGTCAAAGTCACATTCCCCTCCCACCCTCCATCGGTAATGATTATAGATGATTGGTGAAAATTGTCATTATCACCTGTCATTGTTTTTTACTTACAGGCCTTTATTGAAAATGGGGTTGCAATAATTTTCTGTAACTTGCCAAAAAATCATAGAATGTTAAAACTGAAAGAGAACCCTCCTCTTCTCATGACTTACCCAGTTTACCCAGTTGATTAGCAGTAGAATGGACTCCTGGCCTAGCACTTAACCAAATACCAGAATGCCTCACCTTGCTTGGTCTTCTGCTCCTGAAAGCTTGCTGCCACTCTTAGAATGGTGATGAATGCATAACTCTCATTCACAGTGCTGCACCCAGCGGCCTAATGTCCAAGAAGAAAAAGACCAGATAGCCAGGAGGGTTTTCCAGGCCTGAATCTGGGAGCAGTTTTACTGTTACTAGACATACCACATTTCACCTTTAGAACATTTATTTGTGTGCTTGCACAACAAATGTTTACTTAGATATTAAGATAAGGAAAGTATGAAGGTCACATTTCACTGGTCACAATGGAGTTTCTATAAATGTCTCCATATGACTTGAAGGCTAGAGTCTCCCTCTCTGTCTCTGTGTCTCTGTCTCTCTCTCTCTGTTTCTCTGTTTCTGTTTCTGTCTCTGTGTCTCTGTCTCTGTCTCTCTCTGTGTCTCTGTTTCTGTCTCTGTCTCTCTTTCCCTGTCTGTCTCTCTCTTTCTCTGTTTGTGTCTGTCTGTCTGTCTCTCTCATACATGGAATCATGAATAACCAATGGCCACATTACTGGGGTTAAGATTGTTCTTTCCTCTGTTTTATTGGAAATCCTTGTCACAAGCAAATATTCATAGGCTAGTTGAGAGGAAACATGAAATAATATAGAAGCCACTAGATTTGTCATCAGAAGACCTTGGTGTAAATTTTGCCCTAGCTATGTATGATCTTAGACAAGTCACTTAATTTCTCTGGGCCTCAGTTTCCTCATCTGTCAAATGATGGGTTTGGCCTAGATTCTTCTAAATATCTCTGCCCCTTTCAAAATTATTCCTTCAAAGCTTCCCTATTAGCTCACAAAGGACAGCTCCCCACCCCCACCCCATCCTACCTACCCCACAGTATTTACTGTCTACCACACATTCTACACCTTTAATTATCTTTCCCTCAGTACCTCATAATCCATTCTCTTCTGTGGTTCTCTCTGTAGGTCTTGGTCTCGTAAGCTCTTTGAGCCCAGAAAGCTTTCCCTTTTTTTTGCATCATCTACAACACTTAGTATGGTTCTGGGCACATGAATGTAATTCAAAAAAATGTAATTTCAAAAAAAAGAGAATTCAGTTAAAATGTCTTCTGGCTGTATAAGGCCTAACTTTTGAGCTGGACTTTTCCCTTGGTGTGGTAGGGATTCTTTTACCATCTCAATAAAAACGAAGGAAGCTAAAATATTACTTTCCCCTCCCTTCCCGCCTCCCCTGCCCCCTGCATTCCCCCCCACCCCCACCCCATGGTTGGTGTCCCCATAAGCAAGGCTAGCCAATATCCTGTCAAGGATTCACTTAAAGAAAATTCCCTATACCCATAGGCAAGTAACAATTTGCCAGCAAAATAACCCAGAAGCAAATGTGGAGCTTGGGGCAGTTTGGCCTTAAGATTAGGAAGAACCATCTTCCATTTTTGTGGTTAAGGTCAGATCTCAACACCTTCTCCCCCACACCTCAAAAAAAGCCACAAAAACAAACAAACAAACAAAGTACTTTCTCTAAGAAACCTTTCACAGAATGAGAGTCCCTACTTCATCACTCTTGAGCCTCATATCCCTTAGCATATGCTAAAATCATTTTCACTTTGCTCTCTAGAGCATTTAAGTGTATATTTCTATGCACTGATCTATCCTTTCGGAATAGGGACTATAATTTTTCCACCACCATCAGACTGGGGATCAGATGAGACTATTCCCATAAAACAGTGAAAACTTTTAAGCAGCAGGAGAGGTATTCTCTTTATTTCCCTTTTAACTCCTTGAAGGCATGGATTATATTTTCTGTTCCTTTTCTCACTTCCCCAAGTTATCTAGAATGGAGCTCAACACATACAGGAGAGTTTGTAATAACCGGGGCTCCATGATGGTGATAGGTGTCTGATAGTTCTAAGAGCCATGGGCCTAGTGCAGGAGCACTGGAGCCCATCGGCTGAATTCTTGACCCCAAGAACTATTTGGCTCTTCTTTAACTATACCTTTGCTTAGACCAACTCAACGAGTTATTATTGAGAGTCTACTATCTACCTCTCTGGCTATCTCTGCTGGCCTTGTGCTAGATACTTACTGTGGAAGATAATTCACTCATGCCAACAACAAACATTTGTTCAATACCTACTCTGTGGGAGGAATGGTGCTATTCCCTATGTTTATAGAGAGTGGCAGAGCTAGGGCTCAAACCCAGGCTGTCTGACTCCAATCCTCCACTCCATTTTATTAGAGAAGATCCTATCCAACCCAAGGCTAACTGAAATACGATTGTGATTTGTTGTTCAGCCTTTTTCAGTTATGTCTGACTCTTCATCACCTTGTTTGGGGTTTTCTTGGCAAAGATATTGCAGTGGTTTTCCATTTCCTTCTCCAGCTTACTGTACAGATGAGGAAACTGAGGCAAACAAGTGACTTTCCCAGGGTCACACAGCTAGTAAATGTTTGAGGCCAGATGTGAATTCAGATTTTCCTAACTCTAGTCCTGGTGCTTTATTATACCACCAAGCTGCCCATGATCACAATAGTGACAGGCTACTCGAGTATGTAGATTTGAGTGACCTGTCAGTGTTCATGGTTTTGTTGAATTCCATCATCTCCCCTTCCAACGTCTTGTCTTTTCAAACTTTAGTGTTTGGTGTCTCTTCTTCTAGAACAACACTTCCATCCCCCTCAATCATAGGATTCAGAGATTGTGTAGTTAAACCCACTCATTATACAGAGGACTTGTTTGTCCTTCTTTCTGGAAAAGGACCCTAACATCAGGAAAATGAGGTCACGATTGGCAGGCGAGCTGGATTTAAGTGAAGCAGGGCTGTGCAAAGTCACCGGCCTTACTTTGTTCTGTGGAGCCATCTGGATCCAGTGGCAAGATAGAGATCAGAAGCCATGGATACAGTGGGAGATGGAGACCTGGGGGAAGACCTTAGCTTTAAAAAAAAAAAGACAGATGAGGTACCTGGAACCCAGACAGGAGAGCTGACCTGGTGAAGGTCGTACAGTTAATACACCACTGAGCTGGGATTTGAACCTGAATCATCTGTGACTTGATTTGTTCCACCTGTGTTACATGTCAGGGCTTCCCCAGGCTCCCTAGGGCTTCAGAAACATATGCTCACTAGAACTTACCAGCCAGAGACAAACAGAAATGGAAAGAGAACTCTGGCAAAACTACCAGGAATCTCTGGCCTAACAGGAACGACAAACAATTTTTAGGGTGGAGATAAAGCCCAAATCTGGTCAAGATAACACATGGTTTGCCAAAATGTTCTTAGGCATGTTGTTGTATGCCCCAAAGATAACAAGAGAATCCATCTATCCATCAGCACTTTGTGGAATGCCAGGAATAAACCTCTGACTTCGTTTACCTAGCACTTGCGCTAGGCATGTGGAGATTGCTTGACTGTCTCAATGGGGTTATCCCTTCAGAAGAGCAGCAGAGCCAGTCCAGTAACCCCAACTTTGGACTGTGCCCTGAAGTACTTGGCTAGAGTTGCCAGAAGAGGAAAGACTAGAAATTTCAGACTCTGATGGAAAAGGAGAAGTCTATGATTTTCCTTCTTTAGCAGGTTACATTTTACACCCAAGAGACTCCTGGAAGTCACTTGGAATTGTGACTTGAGATATATGTGTAGGCGTGGTATTGGTTTTAAAACCTAACGTTGGCTGAAGAAAAGTCTCCTGGTTGGTGTTGAAAAGCAGCAGAGCCAGGCTTATCATTTTATACGTCTTACCTCTTATATAATAAACCTGTGACTGTACAATGGTACTTCTGGAGAGAATAATTCTGGAAAAGTTCTCAGAAATTTTGCCTATAGGTTATCACTTCTAATTGAATTAAATTCATCTAATCAATTTCTAGACCTTACAGCTTACTTTTATTCAACATATTTCATTACTGTTCCTTCCTCTTGGGCTCCCATTTCCCTCATCACCTTTATTGCTGACTGTCATAAAAGTTTTGCCTCTAATCTCTCCTTTTCCCAGTCCATCCTTCACCCAGGTGCTAAAATAAGTTTCCCAATCATCCATGTCACTGCCCATCTCAGAAACCTGCATTGGCTCCCATTTGCCTGTGAGTTGAAATAGAAACTCATTGACCTGGTGTTGAAAGCTCCCCAGAATCTGCTACAGCCTACCTTTCTAGCTTTATTTCACATAATTCCCCTTTATCTTCTCTACAGTCAGGCCCCATTGAGCTACAGAGAGGTCCCTGATCTCAACCTACCATCTCCCACCTCCATACATTATACTGGGCTCTCTCCCTCCTGCCCATCATTCACTCTTACCTCAACTCCGACTATTAAGCTCCTTTTCTTTCTTTAAGGTTGATACCAGCTGCCAACTCTTTAATGAAGCCTTCCCTGATTCCCACCATCTTCCTTTGAAGTATTCCATATGAAAGTGTTCTCTCTCTACTCAAAATTTCCTAGAGTAGAATTGGAGAATTGTCCTTTACCTCATTCAGTTCTATCTTTTGGCATACTTATTTGTTATCTGTCAAGTGCCCCTAGTAAGATTATAAGATTATCAATTCCTTAAGAATAGGGACGAAGTCATTCTCATTTTTGTATATCCCCAGGGCTTAGCATAATGCTTTTCTATATACAAGGTACCTAGAAGATGTTTGTTTGAATGGAATCCAAGCAATCAGTCCAGGCCCTAGCTCTCTGAGTCTGCACCATTGCTTCTATACAATTCAACCAGCATTTATCAAACATGTAGAATAGTAGCTGGCATTTATAAGCTTTATGTTTGCAAAATACTTTCTTCACTGTCACTCTATGAAATATATGGTATAAGTATTCTTGTCCACATTTTATAGATGGGAAAACTGACACTTGGAGATGTGAAATGACTTAGCTCATGCATCTTGGTAATAGCAGAGCTCTGAGAAGTGTGGATCAACTTATTTATTGAGGACTTAGCTTGTACTGTGCTTAGGTGTTACTCATCTACTCTGCTCTGGACTTGTCCCATATTCACCTCTGTCTCCTCTGGCCTTGCTAACAACACCCCCCCCCCCCCAATCTCCTCTTTCATAACTGTCACCTCTTTGGAGAATTATCTTTATCAGTGAATTCAACCTTTGAAAATTCTGCAAAATACAAAGACCTTCTTGCAAAGATTCTCATCTTTTCAGAATGTCTTTGAGTTGGGTTCAAATCCAGTTAGCTCATGACTACTAAATCCCAAGTCAGTATATAGTCTTTAGAGACATTGTCTCCCTTATAACTCAGGAACTGGTGCCGCCGTTTGTTGTTCTGTGGACTCTTGTCCTCCAGGGAATGGCCAGCCTCTTCCCTTGATAGAGATGTTGTGTCTGCCGTTTTTATTGTTTGTATATATTGTAATCCTGCTGTGATTAAAAAAAAATCGAGCTATTCACTCTCCTGGGGGCACCTGAGTCATCAAAGAGAGTCTAAGGACATGGGTGGAGTTGGTAACATGAGCTTGGTCTTTTCACTGGGCCACTGGCATATTATGATTTCTGAATTGGAGGCCTCCTTCACACAGGAAAGAACAATTTAGGAGTTAGGGTAATGGAGGAAAATACATTTTGAAGGAAGAATAATAATTCATATTTATGTATTTTCTTAATGTTTACAAAGGACTCCCTCCCCCCCAAAAAACATACACTGTGGAGTAAATAGTATATTACTCCCATTTTACAGATGAGAAAACTGAGGGTCAGAGAGGTTTAAAGACTTATTCAGGATTGGAGAACTGGTTAGGTGTCAGAGACAGGACTTAGACTAATGCCTTCTGCTCCCAAGACTAGGACTTCTACCTTGTTGCCTCTTGAAAAATAAAGGGTCCGCTACCGTTTAGGTGGACAAAAATACTGGTAGTAGCCAAAGATTGGAAACTAAGGGAATGTTCTCCTATTGACAAACAAATTATGCCAAGTGCAGAGATTCTAATCTTATTATGTCCTAAGAAAGAATGAAATGGATGCTTTCTAAGGAAACTGGGAAGATTTCTATGAACTAAGGTAGAGTGAAGCGAGTAGAACCAGGAGAATATCTATACAGTGACAACAGCATTATAGAGGGAAACAGTGTTACAAGACTGGAAAAACTCTGACCATGCAATGGTAAAGCAGGAGTCTGGAAGACTGGAGGGGAGGGGCAAGAGGGGGGAAAGGGAAAGAGAGAAGGGGAGAGAGAGTAAGAGAGAGATCGAGATTAGTTTTGGTCATGGCCAATGTGGAAACATTTGTTTTGCTGTACTATTTGTGTTTATGCTGAGGGTTTTTCTTCTCTTTTTCCTTTTTTTTGGTTCATTTGTAGGGAGGCAGTAGGAGGGACAGATTATATAAGGGTATAAAATAAGTAAATATATTTGTTTAAAAAACTGCAGTGGATCCATGATCTCATTGATGTGGCAGCTCCTTCCCTCAATGAAGATTGTGACCCATCTTGTTCAATTTGTGACCCTGTTCTTCCAGAGACCTTCCAGAGCAAAGGAGTCAGACATGTGGCCCATGGCCCCAAGTGGTCACTGCCCGAACCAATACTAAAGTATAATTGAGAAATATTTTAACAAAATAAATAAAAACACCATAAAATATAGATAAAGTGAACCTGTGGTTTTCTAAGAACATTATGTGGCCCACAGGATTTAAAGTATTTGAGTTTAACACCATGGCTCCAGAGGATTTACCCAGAATGCTAGGAAGAAGTCTTCTTCTATGTCTTTCATACATGTTGAAGGCCAAATGGATCCCTCAGGCTCCCCTCCCATACCTAGCCTACCTCCTTTTCTGATCATGCATTTCCTCAGTGATACAGTTTTCCTCACTCCTTGAAAACAGGTTCTCATTTGAAGTGTGTTTCACCTTCCTTATAAATCCTTTGCATTTGTTCACTGACTGGCTGACTGACAGCCTCTCTGCTCTTTAATAAGTAGCTGATTTCCTAGAGTTCTGCAGCCAAAAAGTCTTTATCACCTGGTAGTTCAGCCTTTTGGTAATGAAGCCTCTCCATACTGAGTTAGGCTGGCCTCAGATAACAGGAAAGGAATTCATCTCTGGGCTCACTCTCCAATCCTTTCCAGTTGTGTAAGACCTGCCAGAGTTTGTGTCACTCCCACACCATGATGAGGCATCAGAATTCCTTATTATATAATTCCTTACAGGTGCATCGGTACTGCCCTAGGACTTGCATAATGTTGGAAGACCTTGAAGGAGGTCTCCGCACTTTGGGTGTGCTGCCTTTAGAGAATCTGTGGGCCAACACAAACAAGAATCCCACAGGATGAGAAAATGTGGATAAGTGTTGATTTGTACATTGGAACCACCCATATTGGAGCTTGCACACAGCAGGTACTTAATAAATGTTTGCCTGCTTGATCAGTGAGGTTGTGGTTATGTGAAGCCATGGGGTTCCACTCCTAAAAACATTTTATCATTTGTTATTTCTTATGGTCTTCATGACAATGTCATGAAGTAGGTTATTCCCATTTGATAAGTGAAGACTTGCCAGGTCCGGGTTGCCTGCCTCCCACTGCCCCACACTGGCTCTACAGTACTTACTTTCCCCCTTATGTTCATGTTATTGTTTGTCTTATTCAGTTATGTTTACATCATAGGGGTAGAGCTATTGTGTGTTGGTGGAGTCTGGAAATACAAAGCAGGAGGCCCAAGAGAATTCTGTCGGTACATATCACAATCAACAATTGTTTTGCCTGGGCAGTGATGGAGCAAATGGTGTTTTATTCTATTCTTAACCTGGCCTCAGCTTCCCCACCAAAATGGGGATGCTAACTTGTACACCTGTCACACAGAGCTGCTGAGAGGCCCAGTTCTAGGCCCCTTTTTCAACCTCTCTGTTTAACATGGTGCAGGTGTGCTTGCTATGGGAACACGGCTCCAAACAAGGAGGAAATGCTGTCTACACATCAACATGGTACTGTCTGCTTCTGACCCTTTTTTTTTTTGCTTTTTGGAGGGCAGTTGGGGTTAAGTGACTTGCCCAAGGTCACATGGCTAGTTTTCGTGTTAAGTGTCTGAGGCCAAATCTGAACCCAGGTCCCTCCTGACTCCAGGGCCAGTGCTCTCTTCACTGCACCACCTACACGCCCTGCTTCTGACATTTTGCTGCCAATGTTCTAGACAAGGGCAGAAAAGCAAGGTACCCTTAGGGCTATATCTCTCTTTCTAGCCCTCAGTCTCTGTATCATGTGTCTGTTTCTACTGGAGAAATGGATTTTCTTTTTGGCCACCAGATATCTCTAGTTTTAGGACATTGGAGAACAGCAGTAATAA
The DNA here is from genome assembly GCF_028583685.1 of Petaurus breviceps papuanus. NCBI lineage: Eukaryota > Metazoa > Chordata > Mammalia > Diprotodontia > Petauridae > Petaurus > Petaurus breviceps. Next base: position 9,454,245 of record NW_027187358.1, read on the forward strand.
TAATTGACTTTTATAGAGCACTCTAAGATTTTATATATCCATCTATATATACACATACATACACATCTATATACATATCTACATATACATATAATATATATATATCAAACATACATGTATGTCATACAAATATACGTGTATTTCAAATATATACAGCAACCCAAAGAGGTGCATCATTATTATACTCATTTTATAGATGAGGAAACTGAAGGTGAGTGAGATTGCCATGGTCACATTACTTGTAAGTGTCTGAGATAGGATTTGAATCTAGTTTTCTCCTGACTTCCTGTTCTACTAAACTATGTTGTTTCATGCAACTTGGGTGACCTTAGGCAAATCACATTGCCTATCTCCTTTACCTCAGTTATCCCATCTGAAAAATAAAGATTGAACTAGATGATCTATCTAGGTTCTTTCTCACTCTGAGTACCTAGAAATTCTATGATTCTAAATTTTAGTACCACTATCAATTTGATGTTTTAAGTGCCTGCCATAACTTGATGCTGTGACCATGTTCAGAGATAGCTTCAGAGGGAGGAAAGAAGAAGGAAGGTAAAAATGATGGTCTGAAACTATGTCCTCAAGAGATACCAAAACTCAGTTGTTGTTTTTTTGGAACCTTCTGCCTCCCAGAGAGGGACCATGGTTTGAAGGAAGGCTTTAAGATCAGCATGTTACTTTGCTGGACATTGCCACCACCATCCTGATCATCTATCGTGAGAGAACTTGGCTTTGACCTTACCTCCATATATAGCCTCAGGATTGTCCTAGAGAAGGGTACTAAGAGGCAGCTGTGCTCAGGCCAAAATAGTAGAGTTCTATCAGCCAGAAGAGATCTGTCTTAGACTCTCTTGTGCTGTTAAAGAGAGAGGTTGTCTTATTGTGGAAAGTACCTTGAACTAGGAATCCTGAAACCTGGGTTCTAGTGGCAGCTCAGCCACTCTTTGACCTTGGACAAGTTAGTTTTTTTCCTTTGTAAATAATTTTTTTCCATCTATCAATGGGCGGTATTACCGACCCTTGTCCATTTTGCCAGGTTGCCATAAAAATCAAATAACCAAATGCAAAAGGAAGCACTTTGAAAAACACAAGATGTATCAGCATCTTGTTAGGGTATCATTTTTATTAGTAAAAAAAAAAATCAAACAAATTTTAAAAATTCAGACATTTTTCAAAAATTAAAAAAACCAAACAAATGTTAAGATATCTTTGTTTTTATGTAAAATTAATAATAAAATAATAACAATTCACATCAGCTTGCCTGTTTTTCCCCATATTGAAAATGTATGAGATGATGAACCTGCAAATCCTGTTTCAGCGTTCTTTTCCCACCTCATTAACCAGAGAGGTTGAGGAAGCGGATCTCTCAACAACTCTGTGAGGCAGGTATACACATCCGCATACTCATTTTACTGGTGGGGAAACTGAGGCAAAAGTGAAGTGACTTCCTGTGGTGAGTGTGTGAGTAATTACTGGAGATGTCAAACCCAAGTCTCCAACTGGATTTACTTTGCCACATATCCCTCTTAGCAGGACTATTAGGGTCCATGCCTGAAAATTAGTGACTGAAATAATGTGGCAGAAGGGGTGGAGTCAAGGGATAGGTCAGGGGCTGGGAAGAATTTTGAACTTGCGTTAATACTTACACACTTGCACATGCACACATACACATGCACATGCACAAGCGCTTGGACTTGGGGTTATCTATTTTCCATCAGGTACATAAAGTTCTGGACTGTATCCCATTGACCAGAGACATAATGTGGACGGTTATCCTTTGCTGGGCTGGGAAGGTTTCTGCTGGCTTTGGCCCCACTGAGCAAAGTCCGCTTATTAACTACAGTTCACACAGACTCTTTGCCAGGCCTGCCCAGAATCCTGTCTCCTGTAACTTCCTGTGGTCTTGCATAATATTTCCTTGCTTTTTGAATGACTGCCCTGGATGTTGGGGCCGCTCACTTACACAGTGCAAGGGAAAGCAGGATGTGGATCTAGGTGTGGGATTGTGTGTGTGTGTGTGCGCAAACCAAAGCACCCCTGGAGTACTGGAGTATAGACAGAGCTGGGGACTGACCCCAGAGACATCTCTCAAACATTGCTAAAAGATTTCCTTCCAGACCCTGTTTCCTCAACCAGAAATAAAGGAATTGGACTATTTGCCCTTACTGTAAGGTTCTTGGCTGGGGAAGGCAGTAGGGAGACCAAATAGACAGCCTCTGTAGTCCTCTTCTCCTTATATAAGGACCCATATGTTGGGTTTCCCCTAAGCCCCAGGACCAGACTAAACCATGAACCTAAAGCCTGAAAGGGAACCTCTCGTCAATTTTTCTAGAACCCTCCTTGAGTGTCCTAAATTTAGCAAAGCTGAGTTTATAAACCTGAAAGGAAAATAGGAAATAGCAACATATAAAGGGGTTTTATAGTTACTTTTTGCTGGTTATTATTTCTGAGATTATATAGAAGGATGAAGGTCAAAGGGAAAACATTGTATCAGAAGAGCTCAACTGGCCACCGAGGTAGAGCCAAGAGGAACCCTAGAATATTTGTATTCTAGTCCTAGCGCTTCCATTAACTAATACTGGGGCCTTCAGAAAGTTCCCGAACCCCTCTAGGCCTAAGTTTCTTCATCCATAAAATGGACTAGATCAGCGGTGACAAATTCAAATGGCGGTCACTAAACCTTATATAAGGATCCCTGTGGGATACATATTGATTCAGAAAATGACATATTAACATTATATTATATTATATTGTATTTTTATTTATTTTGTTAAATATTTCCCAGTTGCTTTTAATCTGGTTCTCCATGTTTGGGGTCTGTGGTATGCCCTCAAATTCTAACATTGTGAGCATGTGAACAAAGCTGGAAAAGAAGTCATAGTTAGACTTCAGCATTTTCTGAGGTCAGTCAATTTACATGCCCACTACATACCAGGCAGTGTGCTAAGTGATAGGCATAAAAAAGAAAAGCAAAAACCAGTCTTTCTGCTCTCAAGGAGCTCAAAATCGAATGGGGGAGACAACATGTAAACAATTATGTACAAATAAGACATATCCAGAATGAGAGAGAGAAAATGACTTGGCCAAGGTCACATTGGTAATCAATATCAGAGACAGATTTTCAAACTCTAGTCCCCTGGTGCCAAGTTCAGTGCCTTTTCCACTTTACCTTCATGACCCAGTATTTTGTGAGTTGATCTCCATCCATGGTGCATGTGTGCTCTCTATGGGAACACGGCTCAGAACAAGGAAAATGATGAAATAATTGCTGGCAGAACTAGTTTTCTCTCAATGTTCCTCTGCCTTGGTTTTCTACTAAGCTGGCTTTATTATTTTATTTTGTCAATGCCTTTTAAAAATTTTATAAGCAGTTATAACGCCCCCACACCCAAATTGTCACCTTTTTTCCCTGCTCTGATTTTTACAGGTTAATGTTTATGTGTTAGCGAAATAAAAGGGAAAAAGAGAGTAGAGTACAAATTGCTTTAAAATGGAATAAGATAAAAATTGGCGCTGTGACTGAGGAGCATGCTGTCAGTAAAACATGCTGCTGCATTTTATGGTCATACTTTCCTAAGGCTAATTATTAGCAGCTTCCTGGCCATTTTGGAGAGTTTGGTTGGTGGTGGTAGGGAGGATTAGATTATGGTCTCAAATCAAACTCTCCCTTCCACTGTTCTGGGTCTATATTCTCTTTCTTAGGCTCTTTAAGGATTTGTTTTAAAATTGGATTACTAGGTTTCTTTGATTTCATCTGGAGGCTTAATTTGAAAATGGGCATAATTGCCTGTGTTTCAGAAGAAAATTGTTTTCCGAGGGCTCCCTATGCTCCCAGCTTTGAGATTATCAATTGTATCTTCTGAATTTAAACCCTTGATAAAGCTAATCAGCTTTACTGCATTGGTTTAAAAGCTCTTTTCCAGCTTCTCCAAACAATATTTTGCAGCAAAATTTAATGTTGTCTTTCAAGGAATCTTCCCTGGTTGTCTGCTCTCCGTGTAAATTATTTTATGTAACAATTTTTGTAATTATACTCCCTGTTTGTATGGATTCACCCAGTAATCCTTTTTCTAGAATGACTGGCCAGACTACTATTCGAATCTCTTGACTTAACCACCTTTGGATGCTTTTTTTGTGTGTATGTGGGTGTTAGGAAGGAGCTATGTTCAAAATGGACGAAATAATCACTGTTGCTTTTTTTTTCTGCGTCTACACTGGGGGTAGAAATGTGAATGACTTTCTAAGTAGCCCTCAATTTGTTCATGGTCATTACCTCTGATTGTAACTCTTCCTGATCATAAGCAGTAGCAGTTCAAGGTTGGGGTGGAGACACCCTAATGGGAAAGGAAGGGAGGGAACACCGAATCAGGCCTCAGCTTTATGAAACAAGACTTTGTTGAAATTGATACTTTGGTACAGTGAACCGAGAGCTGTTGTTGCTGTGGCAACCCCTACGTGGAAAAGTACATGCTGCCTGTAGATGATTTTTGCAGTGCTCAGTGTTAATCTGATAAATGTCTTTTTTAATAGTAGTTTGTTGGCTAATGGGGAGGGTGAAGTGAACCTTCACTAACCAAAAGGAGGATGGGAATTTTTGAAGCCTCTGGCTCATTGGAAAACAATAGCTAGATATCTGTTTTTGTTTGGGGAGCCATGATAATATGATAAACTTGAATGACATCAAACAGAGGTACAGTAAGGTTACTGTATAAGTTTTGTAGCCACCTGGCTTGATCCTTCAGAGGAGGCTCGGGACCAGGAGGGCTTTGCTACATGTTCCAGAAATGTACTTGGATTAAATAGTCAGTGGGAACATCATTTAGGAATACTAATTCTCAAAAACAGGGGAAGGGTTCTTAACTTTGTATCCATTAATGTAATAACTATATTTCAGTATAATTGGTTTCTTCTATTATTCAATGTATTTTATTTTGTATTTTTAAACCACTGATTCTGAAAAGGGGTCCATAGGCTTCATCAGTCTGACAAAGAGTTCTATGACTCTTCCAGAAAAGTTAAGAGCTCTTGCTCTAAATGATTTGTCTTTGCCTTGCCATAAAAGTGCTTGTTTTGTGCCAAGTATTGAGGTTAAGAGCTATGTATACAAAGAAAGGCAAAAATTGCAAAAACAGTCCCTGCCCTCAAGGAGCTGACATTCTAAAAGGGACAACAACATTGCAAAAAAAAAAATGTACATTTGGTTAGAAAAGATAAGTCTGTGGGGCATTTAACTCTTCCCATATTTGTTTTCAACACAAACACAGCTTCAAATATCAGTCCTCTTTAAGTCCCTAAATCAGATGCCTTTGGTATTTCCTTGTATGAATGGGAGGTATCAGAGACTACTAGAGAGAAAGCCTTACTTTATACATCTGGGATTTGGCAGGGGTGGGTTTCCTAGAGAAGTCTGGACCTTTGGACCAATGATTCCATCAAGGGAGCTTTGACCAAGGGAGGAAACTGTCTATCAATGCATATCAGCACTTGTTCTGCAACTTATAAGTCTTAGATAGAGACCTGCCTTAGGGCACTGAGAGGTTGTGATTTGACCAGGAACATGTTGCCAATTTTGTCAGAGGGAAGAAGGCAACCTACCGTGTTTCCCCGATAATAAGACACTGTCTTATTAATTTTTTTGGACAGAAAAACACCAGAGGGCTTATTTTCAGGGGAGGGCTTATTTTAATGAACATTGACAGCAATTTTAATAAACAGGTAAATGTGAACAAAAAAATGTACCTTTATTCAATAAGCAAATCACTGGGGAAGAACAGGATGACGCGCTCACTGCTTCAGCTCTGATTGGGTGCAGCTCGGAGCGCGCCGTGCGTTTCACCGAGGGGGGGAGGGACGGGTACCGTAATGTAGGGTGTAGCACAGGGGATCACCTTCACTACAGTAGCAATCTCAATAGGGCTTATTTTCGGGGAGGGCTTATTTTAGAGGAATCTTACACAGTAAGGGGAGGGCTTATTTTCGGGATAGGTCTTATTATTGGGGAAACACGGGTAGGTCTTGTTGATTCCAAGACCAGCTCACCATTAATTATGCTACTCTGTCTCCATTTGGGTTTGGGAATGATGGATGATCCCTGGCCTTTCCCTTATCCTGTCTCAGAATATTGACTTTTGGGAAGTGGGAGAAGCACTTTGTGGTTATTACTGCTACTACATATGTCATTTGAGGTCTTGTTCTCTGTGATCTTCTGTGGGGCAGGTAAACCGGCCTTCTAAGAAAGACCTTTGATAGTGTGGTCATTACTTCTTCTTGGCTGGAGTCCAAAATAGACCTGCTACACATTATCTACCTGGTAACCCATCCCTGTGTAAGCCAGTGGAGAAAAATTGCATCAACTCTGGCACATCATGGTGGAGTGGTAAAAATAATGGTCTTATTGGTAAGAACACTGGTTTTAGTGTCCTTGGATAATTAATTACTGTTACTCTGGACAGAACAACTTAACCTTTTTGAACCTGTTTCCTCATCTGTAAAAGGGGACTAATAATCCTTATACAATGTATTTTTACAAGGTTGTGAGATGGTACAGTGGGTAGACAGAGCACAGGGCCAGGAATCAGGAAGACCAGATTTCAAATATTACCTCAGACGCTTATTAGGTCTGTAACCCTGGGCTAGTCACTAACTCAGTTTACCACAATTTTGGAACATCTAGGTGTCATGGTGGATAGAAAGCCAGTTCTGAAGTCAGGAAGACTAAGTTTCTTCATCTGTAAAATGAGCTGGAGAAGGAAATGGCAAACCACTCCAGTATCTTTGCCAGGAAAACCCCAAATGGGGGTCACAGGGAGATGGAAATGCCTGAAATTACTCCAACAGCAACAACAAAAACAAAAGAAACACTTGGTTATAAACCTTAAAACAGTGTGCAAATAATAATTTATTAAGGTATGAGTCTTTTATCCTTCCTTCGCAATCAGATTAATCAGCATCCTTAGCAAGAGTCCTTAAATTTGAAGCTGAAATGAGGCAAGATGGCATCTGACTTTCTCCATTTGACAGGAGTTTGCTTTCTTGAGCCCTTGTTTAAATACCTTGCTACCTAAAATGATACTCAGTTCATTTAGAATCTTCAGGAATCAAGGGAAGGGTTGCAATCTACTTCAGTGGAGGAAGTACCTATTGATCTTTGCAAGTGTTAAAATGGAATAATTATTATAATGTCAATCAACAAGGATTTATTAAGTACCTACTGTATGCCAGGCATCATGGCACTAATAATGAAGGGACCTCAGAGACTATCTAATCCAAGACACTCATTTTACAGATAAGACATGAGCTCCCTGAGGGAAGAGATTATATTTTTGCCTTTCTGTGTATCCCACATACTTAGCACAATGCCTAGCCCATGGTTAGTTCTAAATTAATGCTTGCTGACTGGAATTATAAATTTAGAACTAGAAGGGACCCTACAGGTTGTTTAGTCTAGCCCATTGTTCAGATGAGGAAACTGAGACCCAGAGATTATGACTTGCCAAAGAGTACCCACTCTTTGTAAGTAAGTGGCAACACTGGAATTTGAAATCAGGTTCTCTGATGACCAATCCAACATCTTTGCCAATGTCCCATGATGCCCATCATCATCTCCTCACACAGAGACATTTGATAAATGGGGAATTGAATTGTCTCCCTACAAGACCATTAGCTTCTTAGAGCACAGAGCAGATATTTTCCATCTTTTATGTCAGTAGGCAAGCATTTATTAAGCACTTACTGTATGCCAGACATTGTTAAGTGCCAGGGATACGAAGTGGGGCGATTTTCCACAATACCTTGCCCAGGACTATGCATATGATAGATGTTGAGGAGTCAAAAATGAACATTCGGAATTTGTTTTAAAACCTTAGTAGATCTGTGTGAGTAGATTTGTGTATATAAAAACTTTCATGGGTAAAGATGTAGGTCCTTTTATGAGGTAGTGACTTAAATCTTTGTGGGAAGTGATAATAAAGAAGGATAGGAAGGTAAGGAGTGCTAGTTAGGAAGGTGTAGGTTGGGGGAGTGAAAGAGAATCCCCAGTGATAAGGCTGAGGGTTATCTCTAGATAAACCCAAACTCCAGTTGGAGTAGAAATTCAAGGTTATAACCTTGAAAACCTCTAATGAGCCCTTCCCAGGTCATCCTTTCCCCTTATCAGGTGGGAAAAAGACCTTATTGTGATTGACCCTTCTCTACCACAGATGACCCTGCTAGCTGAACTCTGGCCCTTCTCAGCTAGCTTAATGCCAACTGAGTTTCAGCTTCTGGATTCTTGGGACCCAGGACCACTATTCATTTGTTTTAAAATTCCCTCTAGCCACAGTAAGAAAGAGGTGGAGGGGGAAGGAAATGAGGTAGGAGGGACAGTCTATCATCTGGGAGACCAAAGGAGAAAAATATAGCAATGTCCACTTTGGCTTGTCCTGGCAATTCCAAGCAATGGGTGAGAGCAGGGGATGGTTTACATGAAAAATGGCCATTTCTTGGCATCTCCAAGGCGCCAAGGCTTTCTGCAATATAAGTTTTTAAGCCATTTATTAAAGGGGTTACGTAAGTGGAAAACTAATCTCTTCATATAAAAGTCCTTACAGGAGAGGAGCCTTTTGGCTTGTTAAATGTCAAGGGTGGTGGGGAGGGGGAGGAAGGGATACATTCCAAAACCAGTAAATGCTGGTGTTCAGGACTGAAAAGGGGATTAGTGTGGAGCCGGCACCAGCAGCAGGCTGGACCCAGCATGACTGACTTCTCATTCCAGTCCAGCTTAATATCAGGCTTTTGCTTTACAGCAAAAAGGAGAATTTCAGTTGACAAGTAGACAATTTATTTCAGGTATGTTACCATGGCAGTTATAAGTAATTAAGAAAAAAACAACAAACCCTGGCATTTAACCCTGGGATAGAATAGCTTTCCAGGTGGAAACAGGAAATCCCTAGGAGGTCAAACCAGGCCAGGCCACTCATTGAACACAATTAGCTGCTACTATTCTTTCTTTTCCATGCTGTCTAAAAAAGAATGTAGAATAGGTTTCCCAGGAATAACAATTTAGGAATTGGACTTTCCCAATTTCCTATTTGATGAGTCTGACCCTCTTTAATCCTAAGAGAAGTTACTTACTATATTGCTCTCTGGTCCCCATACATATCTTGTGGTTTCCTGCCTCTAGGTCCTAACCTTTGTAGTTCTCTACCTATGTAGGTATACCCATTTATTGCCTGGAATGTCCTCTGAGTCCCATCCTGCCCCCTTTTCCCTATTGAATTCCTACTGATCCTTTAAAGCCCAACTCAAGTACCACACCCTTTAGGAATTCTTGATTTCCCTTCAGTTTAAAATGACCTCAAGACTTGGATCTCACATAGTCATTTTGTTTTCCAACATACTAATGCACTTATAATATAATGCATTTAATTATAGTTATTTATGTTTGTCTTGCTCTTTCCTACAAAGTAAGCTCCATAAAAGCAGGAATGGTTTTGTGTCATTTTTTTTTTATCTTCCATGACACAGTACTTTGCATACAGTAAGTGCCTAATAAATGTTTTTTGAATGAATAAATGTGTATGTTGAATAACATTTGGTTGTTTTTTTCTTAAACATTTTAATAATGTTGCTTTATTTTTTTTTAGAGATGCATTTTTGGGGATTTTTTTTAAGGGAACAAGGGACAAAACGTTACCATCAGCAATGTCAGTATGGCGTAGTAGAAGGAACCCTGAACTGGGAGCCAAAAAGACGTGGATTCAGATCTCAGCCAGTTTCCTCATTTGTAAAATGAGAGGCTTGAACTAGATAATCTCTAGTTGGAATGATCCATTTCCATTCTAACATTCTATGGCTTTATAATCTAGTTGCCTCCTTGGGAAAAGGACCTGAGGATGAACCCCCCACTAGGACATCTCCAAAGAGTTCACAGTGCAATGCTGCTCTACCTTAACCAATGTAATGGTTACTTGGGGTAATTCTGGAGCAAAAAGTGATTGAGTTTCTTGAGCTGAGGAGGCAGTGGGACCAGATCAGAAAAGCCCATAGGATCATCAATTTTAAAGTGCCATGTACATTAGATATAATTCGTTCCATCTCTCTCATTTTACAAATGAAGAAACAAGCCTCCAAAGTGAATGGTACAATTGTCCAAGATCATATAGATAGTAAATGGAAGAGCTGAGGTTCAAACCCAGGTTCTCTGGCTAGAAACCCAGCCTTCTTTCCTCTGTGGGCCACTCCCTTCAGTTGCCTGGTTGCAATCCAGCTCCTTTCTATTAATGTGCTCAAGTGATTCCTGGAGTGCACGTGACCGTGATGATAAGGGAGTGTTTGAAATGACGACATCAGTGCTGGGCCTCTTGGCTCTTGCCAAGTCATCAAGAATAGAGGTTCTATGCTTAACAACCTTTTTTCCTTGAACCTAGAGCAGCCACTTTTCTTTCTGGGGGACAAAATAAGTTTGATATGAAAATAGAAATCTTCCTTCACTGATTTTCAGAATTGTTGTTATTTTTGTTTATTAGGGGGTGCTTTTGTTTGTAAAACATAAATACTCAGTAGGGAGGGGAAAGTAAAAAGAGTCCCATTTAAGATTGATATTGATCAATCGATATCAATTGGAGTGATCAATCAGCTGTTGAGAGAAGTTCTACATCCCTCCTGAAAGGGAAACTACTGTGCAGTCTGGTTAAGGTCTGAATAGAGTAAATGATTAAATTGTAGTGATTGCTTCCTGCAGAAGAAATTGCCCTTATCATGCTTGGTCTGTCTTTAAAAGAGCTGCCTCCAGAATGAGATAATCGGGGTGGGGTGGGGGTGGGGTGGGGAGGAGGGATCTCTGGTGCTCAGGAAAAGGATGAATTTCAACTTGAAACAGCATGAGACACAGATAGGTCTTAGCAGTCAGAATGACAGTGACTTAGCTATCCCCAAAGAGCAAGTTTAGCCAGCCAGAGGGAGCAGCCTCCCCTCTTCTAGGTCAGTACACCAAGTATAAGGATGGGGTACAGTAAATCGGTTCCATGTAATTTAGAGAAAGTGATAAGATGCTCTGATACTTTAAAGGAAACGAGAACCAGTCCCAATCAATATCAATTTTAGTTTCAGTCACTTAATCATAGACTTTGGACTAATGCAAAAAAAAAAAAAAAGCAAAAGCCCTTGGAACTACAGTAACAGAAGAAATTTGATCGAGCCCTAGAGGTCATCTTGGAAGTATCTAGTGTAGTGCCAAGGTTATTCTAGAGATTGGATCAGGCATTGGTAGGCAAATTGAGAAACTGCCTTCACTGTCTCCTCCCCAGAAGGAGGAGCAGCTTTTTGATTCTCCCAAGCAGCTGAATCATGGGGAGAATGTGGCTCTTGAGTTTTTTTTTTTTTTTTTTGGTTACCTGCTTCATTCATCAGCCTCCTCCTCCACTTATATAATACCAGATGCAGCTTCTCACCTCACCTGCTGTCTCCTGATAGGTGAAAGCTGAGGCTGTTTGTATTAGTATTTCAAAGATGAGAACCTAGGACTCCTCAGGGTCATCATTTTGCTTAGGAAGCCCATGTGATTAAGAGACTGACTTTGTCCACTGTCACAAAGAGACAGAGGCTGAGTTGGGGTTTACTCCCACTTTGAAAAATTAGAGGGAGCTGAATAGGATAAGAGATGAGGGGCAAGGTCACCCACTCAGGGAAGTGATAGTGCTACAGGAAAGAGAGTTGCATGGGCAGCTAGGTGGCTCAGTAGAGAGCCAGGCCTGGAGTTAGGAAGACCTGAGTTCAGATTTGATCTCAGACACTTTACAAGCTGTGTGAATGTGGGCAAGTCACTTAACCCTGTTTGCCTCAGTTTCCTCATCTGTAAAATGAGTTGGAGAAGAATGGCAAATTACTCTAGAATCTTTGAAAAGGAAGCCCTAAATGGGGTCATGAAGAGTCAGACATGACTGAAAAAAATGACTGAACAACAGTAACATCTGAAATACAAGGGCCCTTCAGGATATGTAGATACCCCATAAGTCTAATACCTTAGGCTAAATAAGCTAGTATGAAAATATCCTGCCCAGCTTTGTGGAAAGAAGAAACCTGGCACCCTGATTGAAGCATAGTAAGAGTTTAGATAGTTTCTTTGGCACTTTTATTAGATCCAAATGTTTTTCTTTTCTTTACCTATTGAAAAGCAACCCCTCCTCCAACCCATATCTCACCCCTCCAGGACAGGGGAAGATAAGACCTCAGAGGTGTCAAATGTGTGCTGCCTGTGGGCCAAAATGATGAGTACTGTCTGAACCAGATTAAAACAAAATTAGGAAATATTTTATAAAATAAATAAAAACACATAGAACATAGATAATGTTAATATGTGGTTTTCTAAGTCAATATGTGACTTTTTCAAGGATCCTTATGTACAGTTCAGTGATCCTTTCTGTTTTTTGCTTTTTGGAGGGCAATTGGGGTTAAGTGACTTGCCTAAAGTCACACGGCTAGTAAGTGTGTCAAGTATCTGAGGCCAAATTTAAACTCAGGTCCTCCTGACTCCAGGGCTGGTGCTCTATTCACTGTGCCACCTATCTGCCGTGATCCTCTTTCTCTTTGAGTTTGATACCACTGCACTAAATGTATGTTATAGCTCATATTTATAAAAAGTATTTAAAGGTTGCAAAGCACTTTACCTAAGTTATCTTATTTGATATACGCTTTATCAGCACTGGATTTGAAGCCAAAGGAGCTAGGTTCAAATCCTACTTCTATCACTTCTTAATAATAATGAACAGTTATAAAGAGCCTACTAGTCACCAGGTACTGTGATAAATGCATTACAAATTATTAATATGTGACCTTGGTTGGGCAAGTCATTGAGCTTTCCTGGTGACCTTGGTTGGTTAGATGAGGGGACTGGCCTACATGGTCTTAAAGGCCTTCACAGATCTAAATCCATGAGATAGATCCATGCTCCTGTGAAAAGCACTGCTTCTGTTCACCTACCATCTGGCTCCAGAGACAAAGCTGACTTTAGGAAGACACTTCTATTTCAATGGGTCCAACATCTCATCCTGCTTATCCATGTGGCCAAGCTGGTTGTCATAAGGGTGATAATAATAGCAGCTTCCATTTATGTATTTAATTGGTATTTTAGAGTTTATAAAGTGCTTTCTTCCCAATAACCTTGTGAGATTTGGTATAAGTACTATCTTTTCTTTTTTATAAATGGAGAAACTGAGGCTTAGAGTAATTAAATGGCCTGTTCAAATCCACACAGAGAGCAAGCACTTGGTCCTCTGGATCAAGTCCAAAGGCTGGTTTACTTTCTCCTACACTAAGGTGTAGTCAGCATACACATAAGGATGGAATCTTAAAGTTAGGATTCTTCAGTCAAGAAAAGCAAAGGCTAAGGACACCAACTAATAGTCTGGGAGAAGCTAGGAATCCTATAGTCTGGGAGAAGCTAGGAATCCTAACACTTGAAGCCAATTCCCTTGGAAGGAAGAGACAGTTGGAGAAGTGGAGAGAGAGTCACCCAGCAGATTATTCAGCCTATGCCTTTGAGGGGTTTGGGGGAAAGCAGGTGGATCTTAGGAGAAACAGTCCAACCTAGGGTTGCTCCCTTCCTTTCCACTCCAGCTCCTCCATTCACTCACCCTCCTCCTGTGAGCTGCCTGCCCCCACACCAACACCCCTGTGGAAGCACAGGCTGGTAGAGGATGACCTCAAGGCATGGGGAAGGGGAGAGGAATAAGCATTTATAGATCACCTACTATGTGCTAAATGCTTTACAAATATTATCTCATTTGATTCTCATAACAACCCCGTGAGGTAAGTGCTGTTATTTTCCTCATTTTACAGTTGAGGAAACTGAGGCAAACAGAGGTTACATCACTTACATGGGCTTATAAAGCTATTGAGTGTCAGATTCTGGATTTGAACTCAGGTCTTCCAGACTCCAGGCCTACTGCTTTATCCACAATACCACTTATGTCTATGCTTGGGACTTCCGGGTCTTTCTTTCATTTCCTTACTTTAAAAAAAGGGTACTCAACTGCTAAAGGGCCCCCAAAATTCTGCTCATCTCTCCTCCAAAAACTCCTACAACAAATAATTTAATGAGCAAAATATCGACTGAGCGCGTACTCTGTGCAAAGTACTTTACTAGGCCATAAGTCGGGGCTCCTGCTTGCTGGGAGTTGATAGTGGGTTGGGGAGAGAGAGATAAACACATACAACTAAAGATATAAGGCAGTATATGATGTATTGGATAAATGCTAGAGGTCAAAATATCATCAGAATCCTGAGGAAGGGAAGACCACCGTGGACTGAGTAGTCAGGGGCTGTGCATAAGGTATGAAACTTGTGCTGGGCCTCTACAAACAGAGAGGAAGCAGATCAGAATTTTGGAAGGGCATCCCTAACTTTCTATCACCTCTACCTTATAATCCAAATTGGTCACAGACCAGAATGGAACTGGGGATGAAAAAGACAAGATTTTAGATTAGATTTGATTTTTTTGTGGGGTGGGTGGGGATGGGGGAAGTGGTGTACAAGGAGATATAAAGAGCTTTGAGTCATGCAGATGAAGAACAAAACTAAACTCATTAGTTTTAATGCAAGCAAAAAGAGTGCCACCTCCTCCCCCCTCACTTTAACTGACTATCTGGTCCAAGAGGTCTTGTTGACTTTAACCATTGACCCAATCTCTCAAATCTTCAAGTGTATCTGTACATTTTTATTTCCCATTTACATCCCACAGCTCTAGCAAATAGCCCCTCCCCCCCATCCCACTTTTAAAGAAAAACATTACTTTCTTTTGAATTAGTAAGGATAAAGACACCCAATCCTGGGTATAAGCATAGCACCTTATATCTCCAATGATGAGCAAAAACTGTATAAAGGATATGATTCAGAAAATGTATGATAGCAAAAAGATGGGACTGGTCAGGTACAAGAGGAAGAGGAAGCTGATGGATCACCCTTGTGCTGCTCTGGTAAAGTGTCAAATAAATAAATAATCACCACCACCGCCACCACCTAGGGGGGAAAGACCTTTTGCACACTGGGTGCATTAGCATGGAGGACCTTCTAGAGAACATGGATGTGATTCTCATAACAAGAGAAGGCATACATGGATGTATGGAGTGAAAGCAATGCTCTAATCAGCGAGATGATGGGTCAACTGATGGGTATAGTTAGAGTGGGATTGAACCAATTTTTGTCACCCTTGAACCTATGGAATAAATATTTTTCCTAATTAGACTCTGAGAAATGTCTCATTTTTGAACTCAGCAGACGACTGTAGGGGGAAGAAGTCTTAGGAATTTAATCAGTAGATAAGTATTTATTAAGTGTTTATAACATGCCCAACACTGTTAAATTCTGGAGATTCAAAGACAAAAATGAAGCAGCCTCTTTTCCCAAAGTACTTCTATTTTATCAGGGGAAAATAGTTAAGTTGATAGGCATTGCAAGTCAGAGTACGTTTCTTTTACTTTAACAAAGGTTATCCCCAAAAGGGCTCCCTTCAAAGCCATGCTGTTTTGAGATATTTTCCTTCAAACAAGTAGCAGCTAGGAACTGATTCCAGATGCTCAGGGAGGTGTTTGGGGTATTAGGAGGGAAAAAAGAAGGATGGTTGAATTTCTTTCTTTCCTTTTTGGAGGGCAATTGGGTTTAAGTAACTTGCCCATGGTCACATGGCTAGGTTTTTTGTTTGTGTGCGTTAAGTGTCTGAGGCTGGTTCCAAATTCAGGTCCTCCTGTCTCCAGGGCCAGCACTCTACTTATTGCGCCACCTAGCTGCCCCAGGATGGTTGAATTTCTAGTGTACTCTGTTCTACAGGTCATAGCTTCCACCCCAAGATCATCTGTGAATCATAGAGAGGGCTGTAAGCCTTATCCCATTCTGACAAAAGCAGAAAGCCAGAGGGGTGCTATTAGTGAGTACATCAGGGCAAGAATTTATGGATCATACTTCCCAGTACATTCTTTTTTAAAAAATCAATTAATGTTTAGTTTTCAACATTCATTTTTATAAGATTTTGAACTCTAAATTTCCCCTCCTCCACCAAGACAGCATACAATCTGATATAGGCTATATACACAGTACATTCTTCTTTCCAGTGGACTTTTTTAGTCCACACTGAAGATTCTTCTAAGAATAACAGGTCTTCCTTTAAAATAGCCTGTGATTTCTGTGTATTGATCCTGCCCACCTTATAGAAAATATTACAAACCTCAGTTTATGCATTCACTATCACCCCAACCCCCTAGTGTCCACCTACGGGCCTTGTAATGAATCATTCACTGAATGACTGAAAACCACCTTACTTTTAACCAATGACTACTTTCTGTTGTCACAGAATAATTAGGGCAGCGTGTGTGTTTGTCATGACATGTAAGGGATTGGTTGCATTTTAATTGCTCCCCTTTGTTTCTTGAAGTTCCTCTAATTTTCCATCTTCAGAAGGGTGCCCCTCTATTAATCAGTCACAGCTTTTAAAATCATCATCTTCCTTCTGGTGATTAACCTTCCTTTTGGATACATGTCGATTCCATCCATACCACTCATTTCTAACTCCATGGAAGAACTGAAGTCCATCGGGGGAAAAGAGTATTTCTTCCCATGATGGAAGTCGACAGTATGGGTACCTATTACTAGGCTGTAAATTCCCCAAGGGCAAAGTCTCTGTCTCCCTCCACAGTGCAAGGCTGGGCACAGAGTTGGTGCTCATTAAATGTGAAAAAGACTTTATGTGCAGAAAGTAGCAGAGCAGGTGATATTTGCATTTAGGTGTAGCTCAGGGGTGGGGAACCTGTGGCCTCGAAGCCACATGAGGCCCTCTAGATCCTCAAATGCTGCCCATAGCTGAATCTACACTTCAGAATCGAGGCCACAGGTTCCCCACCCCTGATGTCACTCGTCTTAAAATGGGGGTGAGAGGTAGGGAACCCTTGAAATGAGCTCTCTTATAAAGAGCAGGTATCCCTTTGGTTCCCATGAGGTTGTCTCTGGAATAGAAAAAGGCAAGGGTGACCTCAGAAGGCTTTGCTGAGCTGAGACCAGGTCTTTGTGGTGAAGTGGGCTTCCTGCCCATGGGGATAATCACCTCCTCTAGTATCCACACAATCATCCCATTGTCAAAGCAGAAGGAATATAAAAATAGAAGAAATGCCCTGGTGGGTCAGCCAATGTTCACCCAGTCCGGGATTCAGCCTCTGATCGGCTCACAGCATATCCTCAGGACTGTGCAGTTTGATAGATTATGCCTGGGAAAAGCTAAATTCATGTAGCCAAACCTTTAAAGCAATAGAAGATAATTACAGTGATGAGGCCAAGTCTGGCATTTTTATAGGACTGCCCTTCTCAAGGAAAAATAATGAACTGGGAAGTATGGAACACCATGTCTTTTTTAGAATGGGAGAAATTAACCACAGTTTACCACTTAGAACTACAAGGTCAGGGAAAAGCTGTAGCTTCTTAACAAAGTTACGAAAACAGTTAGGATGAAATCTCCTCATACAGTTTAATTAACTACAAACCTTCACTGGGGCTTTACTTTAAGGGACTTTCTCTGTCTCTCCCCCTCTCCAAGACTCTTATTCTGCAGATGACTCACTTGTTAATTATTGCTTTCCACAAAGAAGAGTTAATAATACTAGCATTCTGTCTCTCTCCCTTTCTCTCCCTCTGTCTCTCCCTCTCTTTTTTCTCCCTCCCCCACCTCTCCTTTTCCCACTTAGATGTTATACATCTCTTTGGGAGTGGGATGGAACATGTGGGAGCCAGACAGTCAAGTGTCTCTTCTCCCATATTAATGAAATTGATGGTGACAAATGTGAACACTTGCATTAGCTTGAGAGACATGATAGAAAGCAGCCCCATGTCCACCACACACCTGAGGAGACACAGGGGTTAAGCCTTAAGTACTTGTGACAAAAATCTCTAAAAAATGTGGCTGAAGAGCCTCAGTCCCCTGTCATCTGTCAGTGTTAATGGACAGTACAAGTGTTGTTTAGAAGAAAAAAAAAACAATCAGCCTATTTTCTCCTTTGTCTGCTGTCTGGGTAATGAAATAAAAAGCAAAATTATCTCTGATAAAAGTAATTTGCAGAAAAATGGATAGACCCATTGGTGGAGAGGTTTGTCCCTTGCCAGCCTGGCCAGATAAGGGGAGTTTCTGGATCGTATTAACGCCTTCTGGTCTAAGAGCCAGGAGAGAGAGATTTTAAAAACCAAACCTCGGTCCAAGAGAAGGTGGTCTATTCTGAGGTTCCTAGGCCCATTTCCTAACTTTGGCAGATGGTCCTGGGTAGGACTCCTTTTTCTTTGGGTTGGACTCTTGCTAAGCCCCAAAATTTATATCCTTGGAGGCTGAGGGAAGGGACTCTTGGCCAGAACTCACAGCATCCTCCACAGCACTTCCTGCCAGAAATCCAACCTTAAGGGGTGTCCCTCCTATGTGTGATGAGAACTCTGGACTGAACAATGGGTGGTTCTGCTGCGTGGCAAAGAAAACGTCCTTGGTCAAAGCTCATTGGTGGCATCCCAAGGACAAGTGAATATTCTTGTTAAGACTTGTTAGATAAATCTAGTGAAAGGTCTGATTTCCTCTTGAGTGTTGGTCCCACTGGACTGATTCTGTGATATCCACAGCAGGAACAATTACAAAGTCGGTTTCTTGAGTGAAAGGCAATTTCAGAATGCTGGACATGTCAAAGGATTTTTATTCTAGAACTGCTTAGGTCTGTTTGGGCAGAATATGGTGCTTAGAACCATAGAATCTGGAAGCTAGAAGGGCCCTCAGTGATAATCTTCAGAGGAAACTGAGAACTGTGACAGGGTGACGTGACATGCACAGGGAATATCATACAGATGGTACTAAAGCCAGTTCTCCTGGGTCCCATGTTAGGTTGGGCTCTCCCTAGTTTCAAGATTTCTGTCCACCTCTGGCATTGCTTTGGGATCATCTCCCCTACTAAAAGTATTAGCTATTTGAGGGCATGGACTGTGGCATACTTAGCCCAATATCCCCCTTTGCATTAATATCTTTAAAACATATTTGCTATACTAATAATAACAATAATAACCTTTTAGGTTTGCAAAACACTTTACGTATGTTTTCATTTGATCTTCACAACAATCCAGTGAGGTAGGTAGTCCGAGTTTACAGATGTGCGAACTGAGGCAGAGAGAGGTTAAGGAACTTACTCAGGATCACACAGATAGGAAGTGTCTGAGGAAAGACTGGAACTTGGGTCTTCCTGACTCCAAATCAGCCCTCTCTTTACTACGTACACCCAGCTGCTGAATCGTGGGGGACGGTCAGTGCTAGAGCATGGAGTTTGTTCTTTATCCTGTAGGTAATGGCAAGCCATTAGACACTTATAATACGAGGGGAAATGGTGTTTGGGGAAGGTGAGTCTGGTGATGGTTTTCATCTTTGTGGTTTTCTTCCTCAGTGAAAAAAAACAGAGCATTTTAATGATATTATAATAGTAAAGCATTAAGGAAGTCACAAAATGTCAGAACTGGAAGGGACCCTGGGTAAGGGATTTCTCTCATGGCCTTTAAAATGAAAGGGTTGAACTAAATGCTAGCTATCATCTCTTCTAGTGCTTAATCTTTGATCCTATCATCATCCTATGGCCTTAGATATAATTTAACCCAATGCTGCCACTTTACACATGTCAGGAAATTGAGGCCCAAAGGCAGCTAAGAGTCTCCACAATCTAACAGTAAAGTGACTCAGTGGATAGAATAGAGTAGAGATTTGGAAGTCAGGAAGACCAGAAACAATGGAGAGAGCCCTAGGTCCGGAGTCAAGAAGGTTTGATTTCAAATCCAACTTCAACCACTTATGTGGTTTGGGGAAAGTCACTTAACTTCTGTCTGCCTCAGTTTCCTTACCTATAAAATGGGCATCATAACACCTACCTCTCAGGAACCAATCATATCATATTTGTAAAGAACTTAGTAAACGCTTGTTCCCTTCCTTCCAGAGAAGGGAAGGTACTTGCCTAAGGTCTCAAAATTAGTCAGTAGCCAAAATGACTCAAACCCAGGTCTTCTGACTCCCAAGTTCACTTCTCAATGACCTGGAAATAATGAATCATAACTACTCATCCATTAATTTCTCTTCTCTTCTACTAAAAAGACTTAGAGAAGATAACAGTTAATCAGAAAATATTTGTTTCAAGTCACTGTGCTAGCAGCTATAGATGAAGGTACAAAGAGGGGATAAGGTCCAAGCCTTGCCCTGGGAGGGTTTATAATCTGCCAGGTACAGACAAAGATCTTTGTATATGTGAAGACATGACCAGTATACTAAACAAGGCAGTATATGGGTGATATAGACACAGAAAGTAACTGATGTTTTTATATAGTGCTTAAAGATTTCCAAAGTTTGTATACACAGATCCCCTTCTATCTATATGTATATCTATACACACTTTGCAAATTTATACCTATATATACCTATATAGAGACAGATATGCAAATATGTGTATGTATGTGTGTGTAAACTTATTTGATCCTCACAACTCTTTGAGGAAAGTAGTGTTGATATTATTATCCCCATTTTGTAGATGAGAAAACTGGGACTTATAAGTTAGGTTACTTGACCATGGCCATATGACTAGGGTTAGAGGCAGGATTTGAACCCAAGTCTCTTGACTTCTGACCCAGTATATAATCCATTATAACTGCCTCCTTTAAGGACTATGCCCATTCAGAAGTTCAGTAAACACAGTGCAAAGAGCATTGAATGTGGAGTCAAAGGATCTGAGTTCAAATTTTAGCTCTGTCACCAAATACTTGGGTGACTTTAAGCAAATCCTTAACCCCTCTAGGCTCCAGTTTCCCTATCCATATAATGGGAGAGCTGTACTAATTACCTTATTTCACAGCATAATCATTGTCATTGCATAATCATTGCACCCTGAAAGGGGTTGGGGGTGTGTTATTCTAGTACAAAAATTGTTTTATGACCTTTCATCATGTAATGGTCACATGGTATGATTTTCTTCATCACTCCACTTAAAAGGTAAACAGAGCAGTAATGTATTCACCAATGGCATATGGATACATATTTATCCCTCATTCACTGCAAGACCGAGAAGCCTAGAATTCTCAGCACACTTGCATTGTCAGTATTCAATTTTAATGTATATTCACAAATATTCCGTGTATCCTAATCTTGCACCAAAGACAGTTTAGCAATAAATGATTTTAAGTAATACTGGAACAGTTTTTTAAAAGGTTCACATAATGGTCGCCCCCCATGTTTTTGCAAAAAAAAAAGAAAATCTGACATAAAATCTGCAATGATTGTGTGGTGAAATATAGTAGCGTCTGAAATCCCTTACATTTCTAAACCCATGACCCTATAATTCCAGCTACAACCAGTGTGGGAGTCTATGAGAGTAGGTCTCCATTTAACTGTTGTTTAGCTCAGCCTGAATTTCATTGAGTTGAATGAGCCTTGTTGCTATCTAATCTCCAGTAAGCCATCTCTCTGGGGTCTTAGCTCCTCAGTCCATTCCAGCTCTAATTTTTTAGTGATCAAATGAATTAAACTAAATGAAACCAAATTAAACTAAACCTCTTTGAGGTTTTTTGATTGTTTGTTTATTTGTTTTTGAGGGAGATATGAGGCTTTAAGTCAACTCTTTCCTCAAAAGCAGCTCTCCTGGTTGGAATGGCTACAACTCCACCTCTGGGATATTAATTAAGTTTCTAGGTGCCAATGAGGAAGAGGCAATGGATGTTAGCACTCAGACTCCCTCCCTATACAAACTCTGCTAGTCTGCTTTCCATTTTGTGTGCACCATGCTCATTCTTGCTTCTAATGCCTTTTTTCAAGTCTCACCATCTTTTTTTTTTCTTTTTGGAGGCAGTTGGGGTTAAGTGACTTGTCCAAGGTCACACAGCTAGTAAGTGTGTCAAGTGTCTGAGGCTGGATTTGAACTCAGGTCCTCCTGACTCCAGGGCCGGTGCTCTATTCATTGTGTCACCTAGCCACCCTCACCATCTTCTTGTTACTTCTCCTGGCCCTTCCATGATCCTCTTTCATCCTTCCTCCTTCTTCCCTTCTCCCCATAGTAGGTATTTCCCACCGTTTTCTCCATGGTGTTGAATTTTATCTTGTATTTATTTTCAATATATTTGGTATATACTTGTTTGTAAATATGTTGTTTCTATGATAGAATATAAGACCCATTGAACAGAGACTGTTTTATTATGTTCTTTGCAACTCCAACACCCAGTACAATGGCTACCATATAATAAGTACTTATTAATGGATTGATTAAAATAAAATCATAGCTAGCTAGGTAGCTAGATAAAAACATGAGTCTGAGAGGGGGCCTATAGGCTTCACCAGACTGTCACCAAAGGGGTTTCTCATACACACACACACACACACACACACACACACACACACACACACACACACACACACAAAATGATTCAGAAGCTTTGACCCTAGTTCCATTTCTATGGATCTCTCACAGGGCCAAGTCGAATGCTTCCCTCATTGTAGGCCTCAGCCTAGTATGTTTGTGGAGTGAAGGTTCTCCTGGGGGGTTGGGGTGAAGGGATGGAAATTGAGCAATTTGGGAAACTAGTGAATGTTTTCTTTATTGGAATATGCTAAGCAAGTGGGAGGGAATTCATGGTCATTTCCCATATTTTTTTTGACAACTTCAGTAAGACTGATTTCAGCATAGCTTACTGCCTACATGTGTGTGTGTGTGTGTGTGTGAATTTGTAAATATTGCAGACCTCAAAAGCTAGAGGCAGAATTTCTGGGGGGGAAATGTGTTTCTGGGTTGCAATGAATCAATACAAGAGTTCCCATTAAGGCAGTGGAGAATGCAGGGGTGGGTGAGGAGGGAAGGGAGCATCTCAGAGATTCTCAGACTTCATTGAAGTCATTTCCCCTTTTTCAGTGAATGAGAGAGAATTAAAAGGGTCAAAGGGGTTCTGTGTTGGTTTTCCCTTGCATTTTCAAAATCCTTTCATGAGTGGGCCTCAAGTGCAGCTACTGGCAGTTCATGGACAAAACCAAAACAACAAAAAGCAGATTCATTAGTTAGGCATATCTGGTGGTTGGCTCTATTCACAAACCAGAGAACTTAAGTTGTAATTAATAAGCTAAACAAATGTGTCTTTCCTTAAAAGGAAGCATGTGAGTAGGGGAGAAGGAGAGTGCCCAGGCAGTGGGGTGGTATTTTTGAAAAAAAGTATCCTTTTGACCATTCTGCTGATCATTTTCAACCAGTGTGTTTGATGGTTCTGCCAGTGGCAGATTCTGCCCTCCCGTTCTTGAATATACCCAGCTCTGGCCCCTGGGGAAGCAGAGCTCTGTTTTCTCATGACACAGTGATTATTTTGGGCACCCTGCATATTTTTTCTAATATTATTACAATTTGAGGTAGGGTATGGGGGGCCTGGCTTGACTGCCTCTTGAGAAAGACTCTTTCTAAGTAACCTCACCCTTCATATCCACTGGTTAAATTTAGATCAGATGTTCAATACGGAGGTGGGGGTGGGATGTGGGGGATGACTCTTTTCCTCGGACAACCCTTTGTGTTTCTTCCATTGCCCCTCATTTTGGTGCAAATCAAAAAGAACGCCTCGTTTTTCTCCATTCATGAAAAAGCTCATCCCTCTCACCCCCACCCCCGCCCATGTTCTCGGTTCCTCATTCACTCTTTTCTGTGACAGGGTTTGAGAGGGTATCTTCAACATGACATTAGGGGGTTGCACTCCTAGGATGGCATCCTAATGAATTCGTTAAAACAGCCCCATTCAGAATGAGTTAGCATCATGTGCAGTTGGCATACTTCCCCAGCCTCTGTCCCATAGATATTCCCTTGTTCTGCACATTTAGAGACATACTTTCAAGAGGCAAATAGCCTCTGCTGCCTTCCAATTTTAACTTCAAATTTGTAGAAGAAACGTAGAGAATTTAAATGAAAAACTAGGCTGGTCTGGCTCAGAGCTTAAAGAGGAGAGAAACAGAAGCCTTGAAGGGCTGAGGCATGTGTCTGGTTTGGAGAGTGTTGTTGAGGGAAGAATTGTATTTCTGATAGGGACATAAATGGGCTTAATAAGAGAGGGCAAAAGGGCCAACTAGATTGTATCTGAAACCAGTCGATCAGCAAAGGTTTGCTAAGTATTTCTTATATGCTGGCACTGTCTCTGATGGACCCTGTAAGGGACACAAAGAAGTATAATTGGCCTTGTCCTAGGAGAGTTTATAAGTGAGTTATAGAAATAGTAGAGATGTATATTTTTGATGACAACAGGACTAAGTTGATGATAATCAAGGGATGAGAGGAGTGGAGATGGAGGAAGTTGCAAGGATTTTTACTAAGGAAGCCTTAAGAAGAAATGCAAAGCCTGGAAAGGTCTCACTCATAGTATTTCTAGAGCCTTAGAGATCCTTTAGCCCAGCCCCCTTATTTCACAGGTGAACAAACTGAGATGTGGTTGTTCAAGGTCACTGTGGCAGAGCCAGGAGTAGGTCTTGTACCATTACAATGTATGTATGGACCTGCTGCTGCTGTGCCTCAGGTTAGAATGAGGGAAGCATGCTTAATTGTGCTAGATTCTCTTATTTCGGGTCCTTGAGACCTCTCCCATTCATGGAGTGCACACTTGGAAGGTTCAATGAGTGAGTGTCTGGTTTAATTCCAAAGTGACCTTACAGCAACAAAGGTTTGGATGGAGAAACTACAATAAGAAATGTTTTGTCTTGTTTTTTTAAGCAAAACAAAACCCAGAACTCATTGAATGAAGGAACTAAAAAGAGGCCTAAAATTCTCTTTGCCTAAATCCATTTTGACATCTTTTGGGCAACAGTGTAGAAGACCAGATAATGCTTTCCCTCCTCATCTCTGCTTCTGCCTTCCCTGGTGTCCTTTTTAAGACTCAGCTGAAATCCCACCTTCTGAAGGAGGCCTTTCCTTCCTCCTTCCCACCCCCAGGACCTTCCCTTTAAGATTGCATACTTTCTCCTCAGTTAGAATGTGGGATCCCTGAGGTCATGAACCACAATCTTGCCTCTTTCTCATTTTTTTTGGATTAAATTTTTGTAAGTTTTTTTTGCTTTTTTTTTTGAGGAGGAAGGTAGGGCAGTTGGGGTTAAGTGACTTACCCAAGGTCACACGGCTAATTTTTTTTTTTTTTTGTGAAGTGTCTGAAGCCAGATTTTAACTCAGGTTCTCCTGACTCCAGGGTTGGTGCTCTATTCACTTCGCCACCTAGCTGCCCCGTAAATTCTTTTTTTTTTTTTTAAAGCAATGGGAGTTAAGTAACTTGCTCAAGGTTATACAGCCAGTTATTTCTGGGTGTGGTGCTGAGTATCTGAGCCCGGATTTGATCCAGGTCATCCTGACACTGGAGCCGGTGCTCTTATTCGCTGAGCCACCTGGCCGCCCCTAAGCAATTGGGGTTAAATAATTTACTCAAGGTTACACAGCCAGGTGTTTCTGGGTGGGTGCTAAGTGTCTGAGCCCGGGATTCGATCTCCAGGTCATCCCAACACTGGAGCCGGTGCTCTTACTTGCTATGCTACCTGGCTGCCCCACACCCCGTAAATTCTTAATAAATGTTTGTTGCCTGACTGACAATGAGTGAGAGATATATGGGACCTATAGAATGGGAATCACTGAATGTATCACCAAGTGTTGGAGTATCTGCAGTATAACTAGTCTTCTTAAGACACTATAGGAACACAGAAAAGGCATGACAGGGTCCCTGACTTGAAAGAGTTTACTCTGTAGTTGGAAAGGCGAAATGATATCACATGAATAATCAGAGAATGAGGCCCAGAGAAGGGAAATCAAGACCCTACAGAAATATATCTGAAGATGTGTTTATTTTGCAGTTAGCAAAGGGTGTAATTGCCCCCTCTCTGCCATTTTTGTCTGACGGGGGGGGGGGTGCAGGCGGATAAGAGCAGAGCAGAGAAGGGGAGTCATGATTACTGGCTTATCAAGGTATGGGGGAGGGAGGAGGGAGAAAATGACTCTTGGCTTTGATAGTGGCTGGTCACCAGGAACTGATGGGAAGTAGTCAGCTGGGGCATTTGAGTTGGTGCCCAGGGTTAGGAAAGAGTTTAAAGAAAACTCCCCTAACCTCTGCATTTTTTCTGCTCTCACCAGCTGTTTTATCAAAATGAGTGTGGTAGGAAGAAATGGGAAAAAACCCTCAGGAAGCTATTTTAGCATTAGCTCTGAAGGAGTGATTAATTGGAGAAGGGAGAATTTTTCTTAGGGGCACTGTTGGAAATGAATATTACCTCCATGAGGGACAAATTGCAGAGCATTGAAGTTGACTTCCTGATTTTATTTCATTTGAACATTTTAACAAGAATTTATAAAGTCCCCGAGGATGTGCTCAGCCTTATGCTGTCTGCTATGGGAGACACAAGAAGAGACACCATGATCTCTGCCCTCAAAGGACCTTACAGTCTAGTGACAAACAGAAACAGAGGAGCCATCATGATAAAGTGGAAACAATCCAAGGCTTTGAACTTAGAGGATCTTGGTTCAAATTCTGCCACTAATACTTAATGGGCAAGTCACCAAATATCCCTGGGACTCAGATTCCTCATCTGTAAAATGCTGTGTTTGGACAAGATTAGTGGTGTCAAATTCAAATGGAAATCAGTTTTGTTTTAATTTAGTTAGGGTTATTGTGGGAGTTTGGGGATCTGGGAACTGGAAGTTTAACACCCTTGGACCCCTAAAATTCCCCTGGTCTCTAGACATATGAGCCTATAAATATATCATAAAGGACCCTAATGTAACAAAAAGTTAAATGATAGTATGAGACAAGATTTCATATGGCCTCATGTGATTAAGTATAAAACAGAGTTAAGAGTAGGAAGATATTATTGTGGCTTAGAATGATCAAAGGAGGCTTAATGAAGGAGATGGGACTTGGGCTGAGCCTTGAAGGATAAGTAGAATTCATATGAATGTAAAAAAAAACAAAACAGAAAAGGATGTGGGAGGGAAGAATTCAAGATTGGAAAAATGGAGTGAACAAAAATGTGTTGATAGGAAGATACTGGGTATTGATGGAGAAATCTTCATGACTGTGTACATAAGTAGATTTGGATTCCCTCGAGGGCAAGGTTAGGGCCATCTATTTCTGGTATGTTTCTCCTTTTCCCTGGGAAGCTCCTCTGAATGACAATGACTTTAGGGTCAAGTTTGGTCTCAGAGATTTTGATGTAGCCTTATCTGGCTGTCTGACTGGCTCCATGTTGCTAGGAGGGAAGAGTGTTGTTATAAGGGGGGAGAAGTAGTGAAAAGTAGGGAATAGCCCAGAAAGGCATTCTCCTTTATTAAAAAAGGATTAAAAAGAGACTTTAGGGCCTTCGAAAGGGCTTGATTTTCCCAGGTTTTGGAGGCCCACACCCATCTGTGGGCCTAGTTTTCATTGTCTCTCTTTCAACAAAGACATTCGGTGCAAGAAGTTAATATAACTTGATGCCAGTGATATGAGATAAGAAGCCAGAGCTGCAGGGGAGTTCAGAAGGCTGGGCACAGTGGAGAACTGACCATAAACCCAAGTGAACATGTCCCTACATTGGTACACCATGGTGTGGCCTTGCTGCTGAAGCCATAGAGAGCTGGGAGTGTGGGTGGGAAGGGACCTCAGGGCAACGATCCCTTCATTTTCATCTGGGGACCCTAAGCAGAAGACTAAACATTCCTTTCTCCCAGTAGCCCAGAGAAATTAGACCTGTGGCAGTTGTTTAGAATGGGAAAGGGCACATTCCCTTGACCAGGGGCTTAGACTTAAGCACTTGGTTGGAAACTTTCCCAAGGCCCACGAGACCCCAGTTAGCTCACACTATTCGGAATCATGTCAAAGTGAGATGGAAGGTCATGGGTTTGTGTTTTGTGTCTTCGGCTCCATTTAAGTGTCAGTTGTCAGTTGGTGTCAGTTGGGCCGTGGGCGCTAGGAAATTACATAAGGGGCTGAGTTATCTAGGGCCTTACCTACATGGCTGTTCTGTAATTGAATCCCCAACCTTTCTCACTCTGGATTGTCATGAGCACAGAATACTGCCAGATAAGGATCTCTAATCTCCCTGAAGCAGAAATCACCACTAGAGAGCCAAGTTGGGTGGTGTCCAAACATTTTTCTGGGCTCTAAACAGGGATCCACATTCGCTTCTCTGGTATCATGAAGTCTGTCAGGGGTAATTTCAGGGAAGGAGTAGCTATCCCATAGTCCAGTCTTGGAAGACGGAAGGTTGCAAGGTTATTTAAGGCACAATCTACTTTCCAGGATTCATGCAGTGAAAATAGCCTGGGTGGGGGAAGCTAGCAAGGGGGTAGAATAGGAAGGAATTCCTAATAGCCTAATAGTAATAATAAATAATAGCTCTTTTTAAAGTACTTACTATGTTCTAGGCAACATGCTAAGTGTTTTACCAACATCATCTCATTTAATCCTTATGACAGCCTCCAAAAGGTAGGTATTATTATTATTATCCCCATTTTACATCTGGGGAAACTGAGGCAAGTAGAAGTTAAATGACATGCCCTGGTTCAGAGAGCTAGTAAGTGTCTGATGCTGGATTTGAACTCATGAAGATGAGTCTTCCTGATTCCAGGCCCAGACTTCTATATACTGCACCACCTAGCTACCCGTAGCTGCTTGGCTTTCCTTTACCAACTCGGTTTCTCTTAGTGAGAACCTTCCTCTATTCTCTAATCTAGAAGTACCCTTAGTTCTTCTCCAGTGACCCAGGCTCAGCCAACAGTGAATTCCACTCTAAAGTTAGTGAATACCCAGGTATTTTTCCTTTGATTCAGACAACATTTATGAAATACCTATTACATGCAAGGTTCTATGTAGGAGAAGGGGAATAGGAAGGGGGGAAGATGACTACTGAGATGAAAAATGACACCATCTCAAGGAACTTGCAAACTAGTGGGGGCGATGGGGAAATTGACACATGCACTCAAATAATTATAATACAGGTTTTAAAATTAAGCATATTTGTTCTCAACAATGAGACACAGTCACTCCCCTCTCTCATAAATTATGTCCCATGTGGATTCCAAAGAATACATTGGGTGTTAGTGAGTTTTTTACCCCATAATAAATGCATTAAACATACAGCAACATTAACATATTTTCTTGACTTCCTTATGCCTGGGCCAGTTCATTGCACCCCATAGAGGCATCGTGGTTGTAGATTAATCATTTTAAGATTGCAGAATGTCAAGATATGAGGAGATATCCTGTTTTCCAGAGCTAAGACCCAACAAGCAAGCTGTGCTCTGAGCTTAGCATAACAACAATCCTTTGCGCTCACCCTCTGGATGATCTCAGCCACAGTAAAATCCTAGAATTGTTTCATATAATTATTGTTTTGACTAGCTCTGAGTTTAGACAGGCACCGGACAAGTATCCGTGTTCGGGTAATGAAGCCCTGCTCTCACTAAAGCTGTCACTCATCGTCAGGGCTACAGCTCACTGCATAGCCATGGGTTAAATTGAGATCTTCCCACTCTGCCTCTGGTACCCCTCACTAGGGGTGGAGCCCCAGCACATGTGACAAATCTGCCTCCTTGCTTGCAAACCATTTCCCTCACTTTGAAATTGAACTTCTGTTTGCTGATTCTCCTGTCTGTAGCCAGTTTTGCTCAGCTCTGGCCACCCACGGGTTAGAGGCTGGTTCCATTCCAATTGACAGTGACTTTCCTTTGCCTTAATCATGATATGGTAGACTTAGAAATAGGAGACTTGGGTTCAAATGTCAGCTCTTACACATCTCGACTAGCTCTGTGGCTACAGGCAAATTATTTAACCTTTCTGAGATCAGTTCCTTACCATGCTAAATGAAGTTAATGATACTTGCACCACCTACTTCTCAGAGGAAAATTCATTGAGTTTATGACTTATATGACTTATAGTCTTGGACAATTGTCTGAGATTCTGATCACAGCTGCTAAGTGTCAGAGGCAAAATTTGGGCCCAGATCTTCCTGACTCAAGGTCCAGTTTGCTAACCACTCCCCCAGCCTTTAGAGATGGACTGGAGAAGTCACATGCAACATAGCAGTCTTGCTTTCCAGAGAAGATGATCTCTGGAACTCTGGAATTTTACAGCCTCCAGGCTGACTGATTTAAGTAGCCACTTGTCCCTACAGCCTCCTGAAATTCATAAATCCATATTGCATCTGCTCCCTGGTCAAGACCTGCAGTTATCAGGCAGAGCTGAAACCTTTTTCTAATTAAGCTGCCCTTCCAGTCCAGATAGATACTTTTTAGAGCTTTGCATTTAGAAGCCAGAAGCCAGAATATTCTTGGCCAAGAGGAGGAAGTGATTTGGTTACTAACCAAGCAGAGATCTCCCTAGAGACTGAGCCAGGCCTTGGGAAATGACCTAAAATTAAAGAGAGGCTTTCAAGATAAGCATTAGAAGCAAACATTTTTTCCCAGTTGGATTGTTGTTTCTGCAGTGTGCCCCTTCCCCTTTCCAAAAACATCAGAAAAATTTAGGTTATTTTTCATCACTTGTCCTTTCCGTTTAGCATTTCGTTTCAGTGTGGCTTGATGCTCTCTTTCCTTGTTTAGTAGAAGTTTCCAGAATTTGCATTTCTATCTTGAGGGGAGCCATGAGTATTTGTGTATATCGAAGGGGGCAGCGACTAAATGGAGTAGTGAATAGAGTGCAGGGCCTGGAGTCCGGAAGACTCATCTTCCTGTGTTCAAATCTAGCCTCAGAAACTTCCTAGCTTTGTCATCCTGGACAAGTCAATTAAACCTGTTTGACTTAGTTGCCTCATCTGTAAAATGAAATGGATAAAAAAATGGACAAACTACTGTAGTATCTTTGCCCAGAAAACCCCAAATGGGGTCACAAAGAATTGGACACAACTGAAAACAACTGGGCAACAACAAACATAAAAGAATGTTGTCAGGAAAAGAGAAATTCCTAGAAGACCACAGATCTTTCGTTTGAATTCTGGCTCTCCTATTTTATTGGTGTGACCTTGTGGGAGTCATTTCAAGTCTCTGGACCTCAGTTTCCTTTTTTTGTAAAACAAACAAAAAGGTAGGGGCCGATTTGACATCTTCTTAGGCGCCTTCCACTGCAAAGTCTATGACCAGATGATCTTAAATCCAGACAGTATTCAGTGGAAAGTGATTGGGATGGTGAAGGGCCTCAGGGCCTTGCATTCATGACATCTGAGGACCAGTGGACAGAATAGGGAATAGTTAGCCAGGAGAAAAGAAGACGTGGCAGAGAGATGCATGAGAACCAACTGTTTTTAAGTATTTGAAGGAAAGATTCTCTTGGTTCTGCCTGGCCAACCAGAATAAATGGGTGAAATTTGCTAAGAGGCTGAGGGTAAGGGAAAGTTGTAAACAATTAGAGCTGTCCACAAATTCAAGGGACTTCCCCAGGAGGTGGTAGGCACCCCCAAACCACAGCTGTGTGACCACTTGTTAGTTAAGTTGTGGAAGGGACTCTCTTTCAGGTCCTAGTTGTACCCAGTGGCCCCTGTGTGTGTCACATCCAACTGGGAAATTCTCCATTTCCTTCAATAAATGCAACACGTGAATTGGGCCCTCGGAGACTGAGCTCAGGCAGCTTCAGTTAAGCCTCCCTGAATGGGCATTTATCTATATGGTGCCTATTGTGTGCTGGGTGTTGCACAAAGCATTTTTCTCTTTAACAAATGTCATCTTGGGGTGGCTAGGTGGCACAGTGAATAGGGCACTGGCCCTGCAGTTAGGAGGACCTGAGTTCAAATCCTGCCTCAGACACTTGACACACTTACTAGCCATGTGACTTTGGGCAAGTCATTTAACCCCAATCACCCTCCAAAAAGCAAAAAAAAAAAAACCCTTAAAAACAAAAAACCAAATGTCATCTCATTTGAGCCTCACAATGACCTTGCAAGGTAGATGCTATTATTATTATTTCCATTTTACAGTTGAGGAAACTGAGGCAAAGAGAGGTTAACTGACTTGGATCATCCCTGGATTTGGAGTCAGGAGGTTGAAACCTAGCCTCAGGTACTACCTAGATGTGTGACCCTAGGCAAGTCACTTAACCTTTGTCTTTCAGTTTCCTCATCTGTAAAATGGGGATGATAATAATACCTACCTCATGAGGTTGTTGTGAGGCTCATTATACATATATATTTATAGTATATATAATTATTTATATATTTATGTATTATGTTTTATATAATTTACATTATAATATATTTATTAGTCATATTTATATGTTATAAAACATTTTTAAAATTTAATTTTAATTTAATAAATTTTTAAAAAATTTCATGGGCATATATCTTTATGTAGATATAAATCTTTTTTTCAAAAAAAATCTGGCCCTCCTGCTGAAAAATATTTGATGAGCGAATGAACCAAGTTACAGATTATCTGCCTTCCCAGCTTCCAACTGGTAAGGCTGGGACCAGGTCAGAGGCCTGAGGTTGGACATTAGGAGCTGCTTTATTCATCCATTTGTGCTATTGGGGTAACGGTGGCCACGTCTCCACATTTGGCACCATCTAGTTTTCTAAAGAGATCAGCTGATGGGAAGAATGGTCTCTAGATCATCCTGGGTTTGCACAGGAAGGTCCATGCCTTTAAGACTCGAGCACAAGTAAATTAGTCCTATGTGGTTCAGCAGCACAAAAGCTGCTTTTAGAGTCCAAAAGAACAAGTTCAAAAACTGTCTAGGGCTATGACTCAGATCTAGCCACTACATCTCTCTCTACACCTTAAAGTTATCTCTTCTCTCAAATGAGACTAATAATAGGTTTGAAATGGATAGAACATTGGACCTAGAGTCAGGAAAACAAGTTCAGATGCTTCCAAACACTGGCTATGTGATCCCTGGAAAAGTCACTTAAACCTCTTCATGCCTCAGTTTCCTCATTTGTAAAATGAGGATAATAATAGCATTTACCTCCCAGGATTATTTATAAATAGGATAAAATGAGATAATATTTATAAAGCATAAAGTGCTACTTAAATGCTAGCTATCATGATTACTTTTAACTGTGGTTGTTGGGAAGATCAGATGTGGTAATAGAATACTTTGAAAACCTTAAATCATTATATAAATGCCAACTGTTATTTATTTCATCATTAAGACAGTTAAGCAGCAATGCCATGAAATCTGTGGAACAATCTGTTGCTGAGTATGCATGTTGGGTGTCTGCCAAACTCCCAGTTCCATGCTAGGTACTATAAGAAGGATAAGGGAAGAAGGCATAGCACTGCCTTCAAGGCTCTTCCCATCCAATTTCAATCTAATTTAGGAAACAATTAGAAAACAATACACAATGTGGACTAGCAGAATGTTAAATTGCATGGCCTTGATTCTGGGTTGCATCATAAGCTCAGCTGTTTTTTTAGTATCTGTCTTTAGTAAACAAAAGGAATTAAGAACGAGTTGCAGAAGAATTGAACTGGGGCTCTTGGCCATTTGTGGGGAGAACAGGGTGGACAGGAAATAAGCTTCTGGGATTCTTGTGGAGACTAAGAAAGTGAAGAGGGGAGAAGTGAGCAGTGTGGAAAAATGGGTCTGAGGAATGCTAGTAAATATTGAAAGGGATAAAATGTAAAATTTAAAAGTCTGGTCAAGGATTTTGATCAAAAGACAATTTGAACCTTTGTATACTTACCAATTCTAGAGATATCTGAGATCAGCCAGCTATTAAATTCATATTTATTGGGCAAAAAAAAAAGTTTTAAAGGTGTTTTCCTCAAGACAATACAGTAGTGATAGCTCTTTTAAATTGTAGCATTCTCATTTTACAGAGAAAGGAAGGGAGGAAGGAAAAGAGAAATGGAGGAAGAAAGGAAGGAAGGGAGGGAGGAAGGAAAAAGGAAGGAAAGAGGGATGGAGGAAGGAAGGAAAGAATGGAGGAAGGAAGAAATGGAGGGAAGGAGGAAGGAAGGAAAAAGGAAGGAAAAGAGGGATGGAGGAAGGAAGGAAGAAAGGAAGGGAGGGAGAGAAAGGAGGGGAAGCAGGAAAGGAGCAAGGGAGGCAAGGAAAAGAAGGAAAGAGGGAAAGGAGGAAGAATGAAAGAAAGGAGGGAGGAAGGGAGGAAAGGAAATAAACATTTAAGTCCTTACAAATATAATCTCATTTGATGCAAGAATCTTGTGAAGAATCTTATCATTCTCGTTTTTCAGTTGAAGAAACTGAGGCAGACA
Organism: Petaurus breviceps papuanus; assembly: GCF_028583685.1. NCBI lineage: Eukaryota > Metazoa > Chordata > Mammalia > Diprotodontia > Petauridae > Petaurus > Petaurus breviceps. The sequence goes on from NW_027187358.1 coordinate 9,488,429, forward strand.
GAGGTTAATTGAATTGCCCACAGTCATAGAACTAATAAGTGTCTGAGTTAGAATTTGGACTCAGGTCTTCCTGACTCCAGGTCCACTGAAGAAGGCAGAAGATCAGTGGTATTAAGAAGCTTGTCCATGACCACACAACTCTTGTAAGCCAATGTTAGACACCCATTTGTCTGAGTTCCATAACTTTGGGCAAGTTATTTAACAATTTTCTGCCAACAGTTCTAATCTGTAAAAATAAGAGGATTAGAGTAGAGATGGTCTTTAGGTGTCTTCTGGCTGTAAATCCTTAGAATAGAAACCATGGATTCTTGCCTTTTTTATAGATGAGTAGACTGAAGCACCAAGAAGTTTAGTGATGACAAAGTTTACATATCTGGTTATTGGTTAGCTAGGATTAGAACTGTCTCTTTATTTGTAGATGGCATAGTTAGTAGAGTCCAGGGCTTGTAGTTAGGAAGATTCATCTTTCCAAGTTCAAATCTGGCCTCAGACACTTACTATGTGACCCCAGGCAAGTCACTTAACCCTGTTTGCCTCAATTTCCTCATCTGTAAAATGAGCTGGAGAAGGAAATGGCAAACCACTCTAGTATCTCTGCCAAGAAAACCCCAGTGGGGTCATGAAGAATCAGACATAATTGAAAAACAACTGAACGACAATACTCTTCTGAGCAATGTTGGTAATCTTAAATCCTGTGAAGAATTTTGTGGAGAACAGAGAGAGGCTGCCCATTGACTGCATTTAAAAAAAGGTGTCACCCTCACACTTAGAGTGCTAATAGTTATTAGCATTTAATCTTTCACAGTGCTAATTAATTACCATAATTACCCCTAAGATTTCCTATTAGCCAGAGACGTTCAAGTTATTTACTTATGATGAAAAAAATAATATCCTTAAAGCATTCTCAGCTTTGTAAAGGCATTACATATATAAAATCTTACTTAATCCTTACTTGGTAGGGTAGGTAGCATAGATATTTTAGTCCTATTTTGCAGATGAGGAAATGGAGAGTTGAGGAGTTCAAATGACTTCTCCACGGTCTTACAGCAAGTAAATGGCAAAGATGGGATTCGAACCAAATTTTCTCCTGATTTTCAATTCCAAAATATCAGCATTATAAAATGCAATAAGAATGAGTTTGTGACTTTTAAAACAAGGCACCTAGTTAAATTTTTACTTTCTACTTTTTCCTCTTATCATCTCCAATAAAAGTTTTCAGTCTGTTATGTAAATGTTTAGTGGAGAGAGCACTGGCCTAGGGGCCAGGATCTGCCATTTTGACAAGTAACTGTGTGGTCATCCATTAATCTATCTGGTCCTTAGTTATAAAACAGGGATGGAACTACCTATTTTGCCAACCTTTCAGAGCAAAGGGAAGATGAAATCAGGAAAGTACTGTGACAAATGTAAATTGTTGACTTGATGCACCCCTCTAACATAGAACTTGCCTATGGATTTTGGGGGGATTTCTCTTTTTTTCAAGGGAAGGAGACTTCATAAATATCCTCTTTGAATGGCCAGGGGCAGCAAGAAGAAGAAGCTGCTGCTAGGCATTGTGGGTATTATAAAACTAAGACTTACACTATGAACGACAACCATTATCGCCCTCTTTATCACCATAGTTCACATTTCTTTATCATTATTATTATTATTATTTTGGAGAAGATCTGTAATTTCATAGCTGTCTCTATCTTCTGGAAGCAAGAGACCTTTCCCAGTCTCCTTCCCCTGAGATTACTTCCAGTTTCTACTGTATAAATCTTGTATGTACATAATGGTGCTTCCATCATTAGAATGAGAGCTCCTTGAAGGCAGGGACCCTGTCTTTGTCTTTCTTTGTGTCTCTAGCACCTGGCACAGAGTAAGTGTTTTATGAACCCTTGTTCACTGATTGAATACCGATGCAGCCCAGCACCTTTTGCCTGGGGCATTGGGAGAGTTTAAATAACTTGCCCAGGGTCAGGCAGCTAGTTTGGGTCAGAAGACTTGAATCTTGGCCTTTCTCTCTCTGAGACTGGCTCTATTTACCATGCTATTTTTCTATGGTAGTATACAATTTCCCAGTGTGTTTTCCTAGAAATGCAGTGAGGTAGGTAGTGCAAGTATTGTCTTCAGTTTAGGGATGAGGAAATTGAGACTCAGGGAAATTATGTGACTTACCGAAGGTCAAGGTCACGTGTCTAGTACATGTGATGGAGGGAAGGCTTATTCATTCATTTTCTGGGACTTGGTTCTTTTTTTTTTTTTTAAAGCAATAGGGGTTAAGTAACTTGCTCAAGGTTACACGGCCAGTTATTTCTGGGTGTGGTGCTGAGTATCTGAGACCGGATTTGATCCAGTGTCATCCCGACACTGGAGCTGGTGCTCTTACTCGCTGAGCCACCTGGCCTCCCCTTGGGACTTGGTTCTTGCCTTTCCTGACCACTCCAGTCCTCTCCCTTCTAATTCACTTCTCTCTTCTTATAGCTTTTGTTGCAGCTACCATCTGTATTCTCTTGATATTTAATAATTTACTACCTAGTATTGATGGCAACATAGCAGAGTGAGTAGGTAGAGTGCTGGATTTGGAGTCAGGAAGACCCAGGTTCAAATCCTGCCTCTGACAGGTACTAGCTGTGGAATACTGGGTGAATCAATCTCTGTACCACAGGCTGCCTTGACAAAGGGAGGTTCTGCGCTGGAGTTTCCATATTTATATGTCTCGTCTCTCCAGTGTGATTGTAAGTCCCCATCAGGGCAAAGACACCATGGGAAAACTGGCCAAGTTTATCATATACTGTTTGTATCTGGGGCAGTCCCAAGTACTGCGGAGGAGGGGGTTGACAGACTGCTAGCTGTATTTCCAGGTCTCTTCTGAGAGACCTTGGTGATTATATTTGTTTCATAATTTTGGAAAATCCCCTTTCTCCCCTTTACACTCAGCTGTATTAACTCTGGAAGAGTGGTGCTACTTCTCCTTTATAGCTGGCCTTTCTCCCTCCCACCACCAGCCCCCACTTATTTTAGTTGTCTTTTGTTCCTCCTGACAAGCTCCCAACTAGTTTGCTCTCCTGGGGAGCAGTGGGAAGTCAGTGGAAGATTTCTCTTGTAAATACTGTAATATCACAACCCCCCATTGGAGTTCTCTAGGGCTTAACACAATACCTGACACATAGTAGGTGCTTAATAAACATTTGTTTACTTGACTTGCCTTTGGAATATTTTCTGATTTCCAATATTTCTCCAAAAACCTGATCCATGACCCTATTTAGATGGTTTTTGTCTCAATAATATTGAGGGTTGGGGTCCTATTGTTAGTGCTAAGAATGGAGCTCAGTGTTTTAAAACAATAGTTCAGTCTTTCCTTTTCCTTAGAGGTAGCTACTTAGTGCGATGGATTGAACGCTGGGCCTGGAATCAAGAAGAACAGTTCTAATCCTCAGATCCTAGCTCTGTGACCCTGGGCAAGTCATTTACTTTGATCACTTTCTTCAGCTGTAATATGGAGTCATAATAGCACCAGCTTCCCAGTGTTGTTGTGAAGATCAAATGAAGTAATATGGGTAAATCATTTAGCATAGTTCTTAGCACATAGTAGGTGCCCGTTTCCTTTTTCCCTCCCTTGATCCAAAAGGAGTCTTAATTGATTTCTTAGAAAGGGACAAGAGGCAGCTAATTAAGGAATTGAGGCAGGAACACCTGAGTTCCAGTCCCCAGTCTGACACAGACTGGCTGCATGACCCTGAGGGAATCTCCTCAATTCTAGAAGCCCCAGGTAACTCTACCTAGTGGGTCCAGAGCATATGCTGATGTCTTAGTGGGAGGAGTTTCCTCTTTTGTAATGCTCTATAACAATGAAATCACAGATCAATTTAAAAAAATCCAATAACTCTAGCTTTGCCCATAGACAGAGTAGATAGCCACTTTACTGGTGTGATTTTTCTGGGTGGGGGGAACTTAGGGAGACTCTTTCCTATTATCAGATATCTCATTCATAGATGGAAAAAAAAAGAGAAGAAAAGGAAGAAAAATAAAAAAGGAAGGAAGGAGGGAGGGAGGAAGGAAGGAAGGAAGGAAGGAAGGAAGGAAGGAAGGAAGGAAGGAAGGAAGGGAGGGAGGGAGGGAGGGAGGGAGGGAGGGAGGGAGGGAGGAAGGAAGGAAGGAAGGAAGGAAGGGAGGGAAGAAGGGAGGGAAAAAATATTTACTAAGCAATTACTGTATGCCAATCACTGGAAAGTGGAGGAGGGGAAAGGTAGTATGCAGATATGTGATTTGGAGATGGCATAGTGGCCTGGTTTTAGGGAAGATGAAAGGTGGGGCTGAGTGCCTGTATTGGAGGAGGAGTTAGGTATGGTTAGATGTGACTGATTCATTCACATTGTTTATCTAGTCCAGCCCTCTCATTTTATAGATGAGATAACTGAGGGCCAACGAGTTTAAGGGACTTCCCTAATGCCACACTGAGCTTGTAAATCGAAGATTGAGGACTTGAACTCAAATCCATTTAAACTTCTGTTCTTTTCCCATTGTGCACACAGCCTCCAAACCCTGAAATTCCTTTAATAGAAGACAACAGAAAGGGGAAGAAATCATGGTGATGATCTCAGAGTTTTCCTGAGAGTGGGTGTTGAGAGGGAGAAAGGGCAAAAGCAGGACACATAAAATGGAAGTGAGAGGAGGCAATATGAGGGACAGACGGCAGGAAGGAGCAGAAAGGGGAGACTGAGAGTATGCCAGCAAACCACCTCCATTTCATAATTATGCTGAGGCCTGGCCCTATCCGCCAAGGTTTGGACTGGCTAGATGGTAGAAAATTGTTTCTCTGGGATGGCTGTATGCTTAGTTTGGGTGACTAACCAACCCTCAGGGAAAATTAGGAGAACCAGCCTTCCCAAACAGCAAAACTGGCAAAGACATCAGGACTGAGATTGTCTGTCATGCTATTAAAGAACAAAACAAACCTCTTCCTTATGCTCAGGAGACTGGAGAATATTCCAAAGAGATTTTTTACATAGAGGGGACTGAAGAAATCTTGAATTTTTTTGTTTAGATGAAGTCATAGATCTTTTGAAATATCAGAATTAGCCCCCCTCCATGCCATTCTAGTTAGGTGCTTTGGCCAAATAGACTAATTGACTAGTGGTCGTATTCTGAGCTCAAATCTCAATTCTGCCACTTACTTTCTAAGTGTTCTGGAACAAGTCACTTAACTTCTCTGGGCAGCTAGGTGTCAAAATGAATAGAGCTCTAGACCTGGAATCAGGAAGACCTGAGTTCAAATCCAGCTTCAGACACTTATTAGTGGTGTGACCCTAGACAAGTCACTTAAGGTTTTCATGTTTTCGCAAATTTCTCAGATGTAAAAACTTTAAAGAATTGTTGTGAAGATCCAATGAAGTGATATTTGCAAAGTGCTTTGCAAATCTTAAAGTAAATGCTGCTATCATTATTATTAATATTATCTAGGATTAACGTCATCATCTGTAAAATGAAGAGGTTGCATTAGGTTATTTCTGCTTGAAATCCACAGTACTGTGAATTTGTGAACCTTCTTGGAGGTGAGCCTCTCTGAATGTAGCTGCTCTGGTCCTCAGATGAGAGAAATACTCTCTGACTGTTCAAGCTTACTAGCGTCCAACCCTTAGGGTCTGCCGGCATAGACATAAAAACCCCAGGGTTACCACCACATGACAACAAGTGAAGGCATTAGAGAGTGACTTGGATTGAATCATGTAGCTGTCATAGCTTCCACAACAAACAGACTTATGAGATGCTGATCCTGGTGAGCTCAGGAGGGTCAGTGTGACTATGTCGGACTAAATAGGGACAGGCTTCGGGATGTAAGAGCTTCTTTGACAACATTTCTAAACCTGTCCCTACTGGACACTCAAGACCTAACAAAGGACAAAGTCTAGGATCCCCTGAAGGATTTCCTGAAAGACATGGTCCCTCCAATTTTCTATTTCCTCCAAGGACCAAGGAGTTCTTAAAAATATGCCTTTTATTGATTTTTTGTATTCTTATGAATATATGTTATCTTTCCCAACATTCTTTCTTTGAAATTTTATCCTCCCTGATAGAATGGAAGTCAGCCCCTTGAGAGCAGGAACTAATTTATATTTTTGTTTCTGTTCCTAGCACCTACTGTAGTACTGGGCATAAAGCAGGCGCTTAATGACCACTGGCTAGCTGATTGTGGGTGGGAGAGAGAGACATCTTGATAAGCTTGGTATGATGGAGTATGAACCCAAGCACCAGTGTTGGGTCAGAGCTTTATTTAAAACTGACCAATTGTGTGCTTAGTGCCACAAAGTATATAGTATTTCCTAAGATGCCTGGCTTGCCGTTTCTCTTCTGATTTTGATAGGGCTTTCAGTTTTTATCATGGAAATAATGATGATTTGAAATATGTTCTAAATTCTAGCACTGGAAGTCTATTTTCTCTGAGCGTTATTTCCTTATGGAAAACAAAGCCTTTTGTCCATCTTACCTCTGTCTTGCTGATGTCCAAATGATGTTCCCACCCATCCACCCATCCAACTTTGCCCCCACACCTGTGTTTCATCTGTTCTGCTGCTAGCTCTTAATTAATGCTAGCTTTTCTCCATCTTCTTTGTCCCCTGTCCAGGGTTAGCCATTGTGAGGCATACAAGAAAAAAAGAGAGGACAGGAACATTGACCTGTAGCATACTTTCTGATCTGGAGAGGCAAGATCAGTGCTTGTGAAAATCAGACCAATAGAGAAAGTCAGTGCAGGATGAATGAGTGGTATAAGAAATACAGCGTAGTTTGATTTCAAAGGAGAGAGATATCCCTATGGACTGGGGGTGGTCAGGGAAGGCTTTCCAAAGGAGGTGGGACTTGAGCTAAGCCTTGAAGTACAGGAGGAAGTATATATAATTAGAAGCCCTTCCTAACCTAGCCCCTCCTACCTTTCCAGTCTTCTTACACCTAATTCCCCAACTCTTTGTTCTAGTGACACTGGCCTCCTGGCTGTCTCATGAACAAGACACTCCATGTCTCTGCTGGGGGCATTCTGTCTGGTTGTCCTCATGTCTGAAACACTCTCCCTCCACTCAGACTGCTGATGTCCCTGGTTTCCTGAAAGTCCCAACTTAAATCCCACCTCCTACAGGAAGCCTTCCCCACCCCCTCTTAATTCTAGCACCTTTTTCTCTGTTCATTATTTCCTCTTTCTCCTGCATATCACTCACTTTGTATACATCTGTCTTATGTTTCCCCCATCAGACTGTAAGCTCCTTGAGGGCAGGGACTGTGTTTTGCCTCTTTTTGTTTTCTCAGTACTTAGCATAGTTCCTGGCACATATGTGTATTGATTATTGATTGGTTGGACCAGCTGACCTCTGTGGGTCCTTCCATAGGCTGTTCACTAGCAGGGACTTGACATGACAGGAAGAGTGTTTTCAGAAATACTTCAAGTCCTCTTTCTCATTCTCTTTTGTGCAGGAGTAGTTCAGAGAGGAGAAAGGAAAAGTCGAGAGATGCTGCCCGATGCAGAAGGAGCAAGGAAACAGAGGTTTTCTATGAGCTTGCCCATGAGCTCCCCCTGCCTCACAATGTCAGCTCACAGCTGGACAAGGCTTCCATCATGCGTCTGGCCATCAGCTTCCTCCGGACACACAAACTCCTGTCCTCAGGTAAGGGAAAGGGCCAGCCAGGGCCAACAAACCACCCCCTCCAGCCAGAAGACTAAAAACCTCTCCTCCTCCCTCCGAGGTCCCCTCTGTGGGGCGATTTTACACAGTTCCTGAAAAGTCTGCCTGACAGACAAGACCTACCTTTCTGGCCTGAGACGCCCTCATTAGTGACTCTTTCTTTTGTGTCAGATATTGCTAGAGAGCCAGCACCAAGTAGTGAAAAGAGCTGGTTGGACTTCGATTCTGATGCTAATATGTCCTAGCTTATGACTGAGGGCAGTTTCCTGAACTAGTCAGAGCTCAGTCTCTTCCTATGTAAAACTGGGGGATGATACCTATCTGGCCTACCTCAGACATTTGTCTTGGGAAAAGAATTGTAAACCTCAAACAATTATAGAAATGTTTTCATTATTCTCTCTCTCTCCCCCTCTCCCCTCTCCTCTCCTCTCCTCTTCTCTTCTCTCTCTCTCTCTCTCTCTCTCTCTCTCTCTCTCTCTCTCTCTCTCTCTCTCTCTCTCTCTCTCTCTCTCTTCCTCTCTCTCTCTCTCTCTCTCTACCTCTCTGACCCCTTGCATCCCTCAATTATATTTACCTTTTCATCTCTTCCCATCTATTGTCTACCCAGTTTTTAAAAGCCTATAGAAAGTGTGATTTGTTTATTTTCTGAAATTTTAGTAGCTTTGGTAAATGGTCTCAAACTAGGCTATTTTCCTTTGTCCATTTTCCCCTAAAGTATAGCGGTATAAGCATAGAGTAGGACTCATCCAGTGAACTTTGATTAAGCACCGACTGTGTGCAGAGCACTGTGCTAGATACAAGCTTTAGAAAATAAGGTTGCATTATTCTGCAGTATACATGAAGTATTTGAGCTGAGGAAAAGAGCTATGGCCACGCTTAGGTTAGAAAGCTGTTTATTAGGCTAACACAAGGTCAGTGAATGTGTGGGTCAAGCTCAGGGACAGTCATCCTTAACTCCCAAGATTTCCAAATTCTGGGATATGCAATAAATAATGCAGATCATATCAAAGAACATATCAATCAGAAACAGATAGTACAGACGGAGGAAGGCAGTGGTGAACACAGGCTTTTTATACAACATGAATTTCAAACACCTTATATAAGTAGGCAGCTAGATGGCACAGTAGATAGAGAACTGGGTCTGAAACCTGGAAGACCTGAGTTCAAATCCAACTTCAGACACTTAGTAGTTGCTCAACCTTGGGCAAGTCTCTTAGTCTCTGTTGCCTCAGTTTCCTCATCTGTAAAATGGAGATAATAATAGTATCTTCCTTCTAGGGTTGTTGTGAGGATCAAATGAGATAATATTCATATAGCATTTAACATATAGTCATAAAATGCTTATATATAAATAAATATAAATTCTTCTTATCTGTAAAAAATCACACATGTCATATGCCAGTTAGTTTATGGGATTTAAAGAATGACCTTAATGCTAGAGTTAATTAAGGAATGACCTTAATGCTGGAGTTAATAGAGTTAAGCACTATCATATGATCCATCATGGATTAAAATTTAAGATTTAATTAATATTGGTAAGGGAATATCTAATTAGGGTTTGATGGTAGGGGTGGGAGTATGGAGAGAAAGAGAGAGAGAGAGAGAGAGACTTAAGAGTTTTATCTCCCCAAAAAGAAACAATTCCAGGACTATAAAGTAGGAAAGGGTGTACCCCTTTCTTATGCACAAGGGCAATTCTGAGTCATGCCACAGAAGACAGGGCATTTAAAGCAAGACCCAGAAGTCTCTCTGGTCTGTGAAATAGAGATTCTCTGGACCACTAGGAAGGAACCTTGCCCTCATGAAGCTAGCAGTCTGGCAGAGGGATAAGACATTAATACAAAAGAGGGTATAAAAACAAAGTGACCTGTGGGCCCCAATGGGAAGAGGCTAAATTTAGAAATCACCAAAGATTGTCTTCTGGTGCCTCCCTTCACACAGACTGGACTGTATTCTCTCCCCTCCCCAACTTTCCTCTCCTCTCCCCTCTCCCCCCTTCTCCAACTCTGTCTTCTACTCCTTTCCTTTCCTTTCCTCTCCCCTCCTCTGATCAGTTAGAACTGAAAATACCCTGTCTTCCCTGAAATTTTAGTTCGAAGGTTGAACAGGAAAGAGATTTGGGGGCAGGGACTGGCGTGGAGAAGAGTCATTTTGTCAATTCTTCCTTTTTCCCACCATTCAGGTGGGAAAGCAGACTCCCTCAGAATCCAGTTGTCAATCCTGTCCCATTGTGAATTGTGCTATTCTAGGAAAGAAATCCTGAATAGAGGAGAATCTGATTTAAAAAAGAGAGATGCTGAAATGGCATGTGCTATTCCTGTCCCTCGAGCACAGGAAGGATATAGAGAGTGAAAAAAAAAACCTGAAAGAAAAATGCAGAGAAGGGGGCAGCCTGATTGATCTGGGGACTGGGCAGTAGGAACTGTGCAGGAGGCATAAGTAAGCTAAATGTGTATTTAATAGAGGAAGAGAAAACCCTAGAGGAGGGGCCAAGGGCAAGACCACATTCTATAAATACCTTCAAAGTAACAATGCAAAAGAAATGATTATTCACCACCCTGGGATATAGGAAAGCTAGGAACAATGGTTTGAAGCAAAAGTTCAAGCTAGATATGGACAAATGTTATGAGAGGGCTGTTCATGCTGAGAAACGAATGCTGGGAACATCAGGGAAACGTTACAGCTTATAAGCATAAATCCTTATCATATCTCTCCTGCTACTGTTCCAAAGGAGAGCAGATAAATCCTTGGTAGAGGCAGGGCTGTCTGCCAGGTAGACAGAGCAGGCACTGACCTCTGCAAAGTGAGGCATTGCAAAGAGCTCTGGGTTTGGAGTCAAAGGACCCGGATTCAAATTCTGACTCTGCCACTCACATATTCTAGGCTCTCTCTGGGCTTCAGTTTCCTCATCTGTAAAACAAGAGGGTTGTGGCTAGATGAATGCCAAGGGCCATTCCAGCTCCAAAATATGAAACAAAATGCTTCAAAATTAAGCATGATCATGCTGCAGAAAATTCTCAAATTTATTAAGTTGGATTAAGATAAATAAATTAAAGCAGCTGTGTTGACATCAAATGTTTTATGAATTTTACCTATAACTTTAAGATTTGGCTTAATGTTAATGATTGCTTAAGAAGTATGCTTTCTGTTTTTGCTGTTTCTCCTAATATCCCTTTGGCATCTAATACTGAGGACATTTATGTGAATCAACAGAAACCAAAGGTCATCAGCAGAAACTCAGACACCAATCTGCTGTGCCTTCTGCTCTACCACAAGGGCCCTAAAATACTTGGTTTTCCAGCAGTTTTTCTGTCGATGCCCTAATTGAATTTCTGTTGATGCACACAGGTAGCTCTCTTTGCCTCACTATTAACTGACAACATGCCACTGAAAGAAATAGATTCCAGAAATTTGAAAACTTTTTGCTCGTGCCTGAGTTTTGAAGATACTGTTTTGTATTTGTGGAGAGGGGATTCCCAATCTCTTCTTCCATCCCTGCTGACCCCTCCTGTGGCTTCCCCCTAACCCCAGGATGCCATGGATGAAGAGGGAAGTTATGGCGGTCCAAAGTAGGACAGCATAAGGATAGAGACTGAACTGTTTTCACTGGTGTAGGAACACTCTCTACAATACAGGTCTACACCTTCTCTGCAACTTACAATCATATACTCCTCTCCACATCAGTAGTCAATATTGACATTTATTAAGCACCTACTATGTGTATGCCAGGCTAAGTGGTAAAGTGATTTGTCCAGGATCATACTATTATGGTTGTTGTTGCTGTCACCATCACATAACCTGTAGGTATCAGTCAGCACTGGACTCCAGTTCTTCCTGGCTCTGAGCCCAGGTCTCTTTTGACTGTGCCTTACTATCTCTATTGCACTATGTTATAGTAGATTATGGTACTACAGCTTATGTCCTAGAGTGATACCACCAAGACCTTGTATCCCAGGGAGGAGATTATACTAGATGGGCCTCCCCAGGATGACATCACTCTAGAGCTTTTATGCCCGTTCACAAGATGTAGCCAATGTTGAATGCCGATGGACTGAGTTTGGGCCATGGGGCTAGAGGGCTGACCTTGGAACATTCACAGTAATCGTTCTGTCCTGCCGTTCTGCAGTGCTGCTAGGAGGCTGAAACAAAGGAAAAGTATAAAAAGTTTCTACCCTTGGTCATCCGTTCTCAGTGGCCTTGAGGATATGCCCTTATAAAGGCACAGCAGCCTCCAAGAAAAGGAAGGGGAAGAGCAGAGACTTCTCAGTTGGTCTTTTTGTTCATTCGCTTATCTATTTATTTTCTGTCTCCTGAGTCCAAAGCCTGTGATTTCCTTGGTGTGAATACAGCCTCCTGCAGATTGCAGCTGTTTAGTAGATAGAGTTCCTAGAGTTGCTGAGGTTGGATCAGGTTGGGGCTGGGGGAGGAAATTACCTGGTTGATAAGCCTCTGGCACTGAGCCTCTCTGAACTCCAAGAACTGGTTTTCTATCAACAGACACATAATCTGTTGCTGGCCTGTGCTCAAAGGTTTTCCAACTGGGGAAGACCTTAGCAGACTTGGGGCATCCCCAACATAGCATTCCCAAACCAAGACTTATTTCCATGCAGAGAAAGGCTTCAGAGCAGAACCTTATTGGAAGACCAATAATAGTAATAACTCACCATTAAAATTTTTTTTAATAACTCACCATTTAAGAAAAAATATGGCACTTAAAAATCTAAATCCCTTTATATACACAGGCTTCTCTGATCTTGGGCTTTTCCAATACTGAGAAATATTGTATAAGATACTCCTCCTCCCTTTCCATACTATTAGCCTCAAGTCAAAACCACTAAACTCTGTTGGCTACCTGTTCCAAGAAGTGGCTGAAGCCATTCATGCTCAGATATTGCTGGCTGCTAAGTCATTCTGTGTGGTTCATGTTCACCTTATACGGAAGCATTAAGGGTTCCCATTTTGTAGATGATAAAACTGAGGGTCAGAGAGATGATGCCAAAAAGTGATAGGGGCCAAAACTTGTATTGGGATCTTATGACCCCAAGTCCAATACTTTTTTTCTGACGGCCTGAGTGTTCTTTTCTTGCTACTCTTCTTTGGACTCATGCCCTTGCTTCCCTGGATTAGGCATCTCATAGAAATTGTTTCAGGAAGAAAGTGTTAGCAAAAAGGTAATTTTCTTTTCTTCTTGAGGGCCATTTACTTTTGGAGTATATATGTTCTTTTTTAAAAAAAGCATTAATTTACTCATGTTCTTTTAAAAACAACTTGTAATCCTATTTTAAGCACAGAATCTGTTGGAAGAACATCGTGAAAAGGAAACCAAATTCAAAAACAAACAAACAAACAAAAATCGAAACAACAGCTTTGGGGTTGTTTTTTTTTTTTTTTTTGAGGGCTCTTGTTTCAGCAATGTCTCTCAAAAAGAAGCAAGCACTCACTGGGAGTCCATTGTTCAAGAACTCTTTCCTTGCACCCTGCACCCAGAGCAATTCACCCATTCAGGCCCATTTCATAATAGGAAATACCTGGTTGTACAGCTCAGAGGTGAAAAGTGTACAAAATACCAAGACTTGCTTGAGAAAAACTCGGTCCTCACTCACAGACACATTTCCCTTTGATTTTCTCAGTAGGCAGTTGTGGGTGGGAATGTTGGAGAGGAAACCTGTAACATTTAGAAATCCAGGCTGTGGGTCGGGACCTTCCCTCTGACTGAGATTAGTATCACAGGAAGCCGATTCAAACAATGGCTTTATAATATTTGCTTCCATGTGGAGCAGGGAACAGAACACCCTCTTAACTGGAGGGAAGGCCAGTGTAATGGTGGGTCGCTGGATTGCTCTCAAGTTTTTTTTGTGGGAGGTGTTCAGCAAACAGAGGCCTGGTAGGCTATCATCTCCATGAAACAGCGCTGCCTGCTGGGTATTATCATTTGCCTTGGAATTGAATCAAATATGCAAACTTTGGTTTTATTAGAAAATAAATCAGCGGCTTCCGAACCCCCTTAAAAAAGGGCATTAAACTGCTTTTTCCCTGTTCATTTAAAACCAGAGAGGCATTTAAAGGCATGTGTTTTATTCCCTGAAAAGGATGCGCAGCTGGATTGATTCCTGGAAAGTTACATAGGAGTGGCATTGGACTTAATGAAAAACCCATATTTTGGGCTTTCTAGCCCACTAGAGGAAAGATGGTAAAATGGGGGGGAGGAGAGTGGAAATGCTCTCGGGATTTGCTCATTATGCCCCATGTTCCTCCCTCCCTCCACCCCTATCCCCAGTAGGTTTAACTAAAGGCTTATAGGAAGAGCCAACTCATGGTAAAATTGTGAAGGAGGCAAAGTCTGTCTTGTTTTTCACTCTAACAATTCCTTTGCCCTAGGTCTCTGATGCCATCATTCCCCTTCCTCTTCCTAATTGCTAGGAGGGATACAAGAGAAGTATTGTGTAAGATACTCCTCCTCCCTTTCCATCCTACTAACCTCAAGTCAAAACCACCAAGTTCTGTCAGCTACCTGTCACAAGAAGTGACTGAAGCCACTCATGCTCAAATATGAGCCCCTGCTAAGTCATTCTGTGTGGTTCACATGCCATTCTCCTGAGAACATTCACACTTTATATAGAGTCACAGAATTAGAATTTTAAAATTGAAAGTGACCTGAAGAAGCATAGTTTCAAAACATTTTAAACTGGAAAGGACATTGGATATTGTTTGGCTCCTTCCCCTTCGTTTTAGAGAGGAGGAAAAGTAGGCTCAGAATTGCCTAGGTTCATGGAACTCTGGTTAAGGGCCTCTGGTCTAGCCTAATGCTATCATTTTACCCATGAGGAAAATGAGGCCTAGAAAATTGTCTGCTTGTCCTGGTGGGGTCACACAGGTACCAGTTAATGTCTTCTGATTACAAATCAATTTCTGTTTCTGTTTCATTATCCTGCCTTTTATAGCATTAACTAATAAAATATAAAATTTATATAAAATCATCTATATAAAATTATAACTATGTAAAATTATCTATCCTAATTGAGATACTTATTCATAATACATGGATAAGGATTGGTATTGGACCTGTGATTTTAGTGATAGAGGAAAGTCTTACATGAGGAAACCCCTTCTAGGATGCAGACCCACAATTTTCTCTGCAGTTTATGGTCTGAGCGTTGCCTCAAGAACTGAGAGGTTAAGGACCTTGCCTAGAATCTCCCAGCCATTATGTGCCAGAGATGAGACTAAGTCCAGGTCCTCCCAGCTTGGAAGCCAGCATTCTATCAATTATGTATGCCTCTGTTATTAGTAGTGACAGTAACACCTCACATTTCTGTTGAATTCTTCGACAACCTTAAAGAATAAATAGTACAAATATTAGTATTCCTCCTGTTTTGCAAAGTTGGAAACTGAGGCAACTAATTCATTGATGTAAATGTAATTTGCCCTGGGTCTCACAGCTAATAAGTGCTGGGTTCAGAAACACTGATACTACAAAGTAGCAGATCATTTTAAAAAGTTATATTTGGCTTTGAAATTCATAGTAAGATAATTTTCCTATCCATAGTTTGGGTTCTTACATTTTCTTTGGTTCAAGCTTAATATTACACAGTTAGCCTCACCTGAGCAACATGCTGGTTAATTGCCAAGGCAGAGGGTAGTATAAGTGCTAGGCTCAAGGAAAATGTAAAACATTTAAAAGATAAGCCAGGTGGACTCACACCTTAACCCCATCCCCAAGTAGGTAAAAAAGAACTGTGTCCTTAAGGTATTCTGCAAATCACAAAAACTATTCTTGTTTTAGCTGTAAGATTTGGGGGAGCAGAAGTAGGATTTTCCAAAACTGGACAAAAATTGGTTTTGAAAATTCCTATGAGGGAAATTTTTCAGTTACTGTAAAGATCTACCCTCCTGGAGAAGCTTGCTCTGATGCCACAGCCTTAAAAAATCCAAACCAGGCGTACGATGCTTTTGCTTACCCTGGCTGTGGATGGCCAACCCCTGGCACCCTTTGGCTCCTGGGCCTACATGATAGCTCCCTCTTCACAGGGCTGCTCTGCCTGAAGGAAACGAGCCAGCACTCTGGAAAAGGTGCCCCCAAATTCGGGGCCAGCGCACATCCGGGCAGTGGGGAGTCATCAAAGCCTACTTCCCTGGCCTATTTTTAGCATTAAAGAATATTGTTTTAGACCTTGTGGGGAGCCTTCCCCGAGACAGCCCAGCTCCTGTGCCAATGATTAGCTGGCTTCCTTTGGGCTTAAACCCAAAGCAATGGCAGGGGTGGAAATGAGTTAGAACCAAAGATCAATTAACCGTTCACCAAATATTTACTGAGCTTCTGTTATGTGCTCAGCCACTGTGCCAAGCAGTAATTAGAGCTAACAATTAATATACTTGGTGGTTGTAAGTTACTGAACACATCCTTTGATTTGTATAACTGAGTGGTGGAATTATTGCCCCCATTTTCCAGAGGAAGAGCTTAAAACTCAGAGAGGTTAAGTGAGCTGTGTAAGCTTAGATAGATGGAATCCAGGGGTTCTGATCCTATCAACTAGGTCTCATTCCTCCAACCTCTTGTTGGTGATTTCACCTTTTGTGTCTGTCTCCTGTCTTTTTTGTTAGACTGTGAACCCCTTGAAAAAGAGTCTGTTTTGTATCTCTCTGTACTCTCCACAAGGGCTGGCATAATACTGGATATGTAGTAGGTACTTAATTAATGCTTGTTGATTCATGGAGTAATCAACTCCCCCAACAATCAATCACTAGGAGCATGATGGAGATTAGTCAATCCTTATTGACTGAATGAATATGTTTTAATACCTGCTGTGTGCTCGGCCAATTCTATATTATTAGGCAGTACAAAAGATATCTGTGCCCTCCCTCTAAGAGTTTATAATCTTTCGGGGAAAACAAAACATGGACACAGAAAACAATGAACAGTATGTGACTGTATGGTGAGGCATTCAGTCATGTGGTACCTACTGAAGGGGTAGCCTCATTTTACCTTGTGGCCTCTAGACAATTAGTGTAGGGTTGTAGGATGATGATGGGGTTGGGAGTGGCCCTTGAATTCACAAGGTGATAAGATTTATAACTAGCCTATCTCACAGATTATCTAGCCCAGGGTTCCTAAACTTTTTGTGTATATGATGGTACTTTTTGGCAACAGTCTGGTGAAGCCTATAGATTCCTCAGAGTAGTGTTTTTAAATGCACAAAATAAATATATAGGATTACAAAGGAAGCCAATTATATTGAAATAGAGTTACCACATCTTAAAAAAAGAAAGTTCATAGGACTTGCATTAACAACCCTTGATCTTGTCTGTCCTTCTCGTTGTAGATGAGGAAACAGGTCCAAGGAGGTAAAATTATTTGCCCAGAGTCACACAAATAGCAAATAGTAGAATGGGGATTTGAACCCTGGTCCTTTGACTCTAGTCTGTACTCTTTAACTCATGGAAAGGGACCTGAGAATGTTCTGGGACAAGGCCAGAACTCCTCAGAGCTCCTATGGGCATCACCTGCAAGACAGAGAAGCAGATATGGACCCCAAGATATGACCATAAGGAGACTCAATCCAGGCTCATTGCTCCTAGGTCCCAGGACAAAAGTTATAGTGATTTTCAGTAAACTGCCCCCACCACCCATACTGTGAATGGCGGGTGGAGGTGAGGATGTTAGGAAAAGGAGGGTTACTAAAAAACTCCTTACTTCAAATATCTCCCTCATGGGCAGCTCCAGGGCCTGAAATAGTCTCTATTTGTGGGTCATGCCTTTTTTCAAGGTGCTATGTCTCCATAAAAACTGCATTAAAACTGAAGCTATGTTTCCTGAGAAGGGTAGTAATAACGTCTAACATTATATTGCACATTACCATTTGTGAAATTCTTTCTCCACAAGAAACCTTAGAGGAAGGTGGAAGCATCTTTCACTTTATTTTGCAAATGAGAGAACTGAGCCTTATCAAGAATGACTGACTTGCCCAGTGCAATGCAGCTACCAAGTACTCAAGCCAGTACTTGAACTCACGCCTTCTGACTCTCCTTCCAGTGCTCTTTGCACCCCATATTTTGCATTAACTTATTAGCTGTACCCATTAGTGTATCAGCAGATTAACTTATCAGTTCAGCAGGCCAATTCTCTAGCAGAGGGCAGGGTCCTACTCTGGAGTAAGACTCAAGGACGAGGGAGACACCTCCCATTCTCACCAGGATCCTGATCAGACACAGGAATGAGCCCTCTTCCCCCAGAGGCCCACTACCTCCCCTGTTCCCAGCAGCCAGGAAAGGACGGAGAGCAAAAGAGAAATTCCCCCCATTCACTCCCTCCTGTTAGTCAGGGTGAGGCAGAGGAAAAGCGACCCCGACACCATTGTATGTAATTAAACATCTGAGAAGACTGAAGACCTGCTTAGTCTGGTTTTGTCTGTCAAAGACAGCAGTTTGGAATCATGCAGATTCCCTGACCCAGCAGTCCCAGCCCAGTGTGTAAGGAATGGACCCAATAGCACCTCGTTCTTACTGTTCTTTTAGCTGTGTTCAGCTCTTCATGATGCCATTTGGGGTCTTCTTGGCAAAGATACTGGAGTGGTTTGCCATTTCCTTCTCCAGCTCATTTTATAGATGAGGAGTTGAGGCCGACAAGGTTAAGTGACTTGCCCAGGGTCACACAGCTAGGAAGTGTCTGAGGCTGGATTTGAACTTATGAAGATGAGGCCTCCTGATTCTAGGCCCAATTCATTGCACTATCATCACTTTAGACATTCCTTTATAGGGAAGCTCTATATTGGGTCCATTTCCTTTCAAAAGGGTAGAAATATGTTCCTGAGTCCAAATTTGGTGAGTGAGGAGGGAGTCTCATTAATAAACTTGACCTTGGTCTAATCTATGGTGGGCTCAACTTATACAAGAAATGGATTCCTGAAAAAGCTGCCTATAAGTCAAATTCTGTGGTATACTCTAGAGGGGAGGGGTTGTCTCTACTTAAAAGACAAATAGACTTTCATAGGGTAACAAATTACTCCCTCATTTAACTGCCTTGTAAATCCAGATTGAGTTTGCTTAAGATGAGGCATACCTGAATTTCTCTAGGCTTTTTTGTGGCCAGCACTGGATGAATGTAGAGAGAGGTAAGGAAAAGCAAATGAGAGTTTGTGGTTTGAAACACAGATTAGGCTGGATTAGCCAGGGTTCTGCCTTCCCTGCTTGGTTTGGGTTATGGCCAACAGTCTGGATGACCAAGCATTTTTTGTCTGAGACAAGTGCAGAGTCTTTAAATTTTGCAAATATCAACAGGGCACTTGATGGGCCAGTGGCTGCCCAAAGTAATTGGTATGTCAGTGTTTTCACAGGTTTTCCTTTCTAATTTCTAGACTGCCTTTTCCCATTCCAATCCATCACGCACACTACCACCAACATTTATCTTCAGAATTGTCCATTTACCTTTAAGCATCAGTCTAGACCTTTCGCCTCTGCCAGGACCTGTCTCTGGTCCTGTATCCTCTAGTGAAGCTTTTCCTAACTACCCCTGCTCTCTGGCTTCTTCTCCTTACCACTTGTGTGACCTCAGGAAGTTCTGGGATTCAGTTCCCTCATCTGTAAAATGAGGAGGTTGCCCTAGATTGTCTCTAAGGCCTCTTCAAGATCTACATGTATGATACTGTGAATTCCTAGATGTAGGGGCAGGGAACCTGTCCTCACTCAAGTGTAGCCTTTGACTGAATCCAAATCTCACAGAACAAATCCCCTTAATAAAAGGATTTCTTCTGTAAGACTTGGACTCAGTCAAAAGGCTGCACCCAAGGACCTAGAAGGTCACATGTGGACTCAAGGCCACAGACAGGTTCCCCACCCCTGTAGAGCATTTAGCCTGGACCCTACAGGCTGACTCTGGCCTCTATCTTGGCTTGAAACGGTCTTTCCTTGTTTCAGGCAGGAGAATATTGTTTTTCCAACCAGACTGTGAGCTTCCAAGGACTAACATAGGGCTTGGGTTCCCCATTCACTGATTGATGAACCTTTAGGGAACAGAGGCTCAGTGGATAGAATGCTAGGTCTGAGCTCAAATCCAGCCTTAGACACTTACTAGCTGTGTGACCCTGAGCAAGTCACTTAACCTCTAGTTAATCCAAGAAAACTCCATGGACAGTATGGTCCATGAGGTCACAAAGAATCAAACATGACTGAATAACTGGGGAGCAGGGTCTGCTGCCTGAATCAAAGAGCCCAACAGAAGAAAGGAGCCCAAATTGTTATACTCTTATTTGAAAACACAAATTTGAATTGAGTTTATGTTGGGAGGGTGGGAGAGGTGCCAAGAGGAAGTATAGCATAGTACACAGCTTCCTAGTCAAGATTTGGACTCAAGTCTCACGGGGGGCATATACTGTCTGTGTGAGTCACAACATCATGAGCAAATCATTTAACATCTCAGTGGGGTCAGAAACAGGAGCCACTAAGCCAAACAGAAGGATCCCTCCAGGTGCATAGTGACTTAGAAAACCACATATTCATATTAACTATGTTTTATCACATTTTTATTTAGTTTGCTAAATATTTCCCAATTACATTTTAATTTAGCTCAAGCTATTCTTAGGAGTGTTTGGGGACTGCAGGTTTGACGCCACTCTCCAGGACAATGAGTTTCAGAGAAGGTGCTGACCTGCATTAGTAAAGGGGCTTTTCCTCACATGGGAGATTCCCCTTACTAGTGAGATCATATGTCTAGTCCTTATGCCTTATATTGGGAATGGTTCTCCAAAGAAAGCCATTATTTAGAGAATTTGGGGTAAGGAATCATACCCAAACCTCATTTCCAACCATGACAATAGGCAGGGATATTAGGCCTCAAAAAAAAAATGATGGGGTGAGGGTGGAATAATGTCTAAAAGAAGATTCAGCTTCCTGAATACTCTTTTTAATCATGTGATTGTTTGATTTTCAAGGGGATATACTCTATGCCTGGAAGTGAACACTGAGGTTCTTGCTGTAAAGTAGGATTTCTTTCCATCCTCCTAAAATTAATAATTGATATTCATAGTAATGTTATAGGATCATATCATAATAAATCATACTAGCTATTATATATTTAGATCTAGAAGGAACCTCAGTCATCTACTCCAACTCCCTCATTTTACAGAGGAGGAAACTGACACACAGAGAATTTAAGTGACCTGTACAAGGTCATACAGATAGTTGATAGAGGCAAGATTTGAACTCAGGTCCTCTGACTTTAAATCCATCACTCTTTCCATCCTTTCCTATTGTACCATCCTGTAAGATCCAGAAAGTACCTTTCAGAATTGGGGGGGGGGGGGAAGGATTTTGTCTTCAGTGCAATTCCAATGTTATATATTTTATTCCTTGAAAATTTTTTATCTGTATTTAGAATATAGAGTAACTATCAATAAAAACATTTGATTAACTAAAACATTCCATTTCCTAACTCTCCCGAATAAATTTTTTGTTGTTCATTGATGGAGTCCACTGGTCTGCTTTAGTTGTAACATATGGAGGATGTCCCAATAGTTTTTTCTTTTTTTTTCTCTTTTGAACCAGAGTATTCCCTTATTTCCAGATTATAGAAGCATAAAATTAAGAGCTAGGAGGAAACTTACCTTACCTTTCCTCCTCCCCCCCACGCCCCAATATTAGTTATGTCCCCATCGTCTCAGTGCAGTTTTAAGTAGCTTAAAACTTCACCAGGACTTTTGAGTCGTGATATATATATATATATATATATATATATATATATATATATATATAATCTGTGTGCCTACATAGTCAGCCACAGAACTCTTGGTGTGAGAACTCCCTGCTCTGTCAGTAGAACCCATCTCTAACTTAGTAGGAAGGTCCTAGGGGAGTATCCCGAGATACAGCCTGCTTATGGTCTTACAGACAGTACATTAAGGACCTAGAACCCAAGTCTTTCTAGCTCCAAGACCAGCCTTTTATCCATCCCATTACTCTGCTTCTCCTGCCTGAGTGTACATGTGCACATTGGTTTATCTATCCAGAGGCAACCTCTATGCATTTGTAGAAACACACGATTTTATCCATTGGATCCATTTTCGTGCAAGTCATTATTACTCTGCCCTCTCCCTCCAGTGTGTACTGAGAATGAGAACGAAGTGGAAGCAGACCAGCAAATGGACAACTTGTACCTGAAGGCCTTGGAAGGGTTCATTGCTGTGGTGACTCAGGATGGAGACATGATCTTTCTGTCAGAAAACATCAGCAAGTTCATGGGCCTTACACAGGTTGGTTCCTCCTTCTCGGTTCTTCTCTGAGCTTTTTCATCTTGTAGCAGAGATGATTTATTTCCCACCGACACCCCCTCCCACAGACACCCCTCCAAGGCTAGCCTGGGACTGACCAGAAATTGAAGGGCAGTGATTACCCCCAACCCTGGAAGGAAAGCTCTTAGTTGAGGAAATTTATATCCTAGAGCTTGTCTCCGATCTGGTTTCTTCTCTAAAAGCTGTAGTATTTTCTCCATCTTGGTGTCAACCTGTAGTTTCTAGTGATTCAGGACACCCTGGGTTGTGCTGGAGCCCCTCTGGCTGATTGTTAAATTTTCAGTGTTAACACTTAACACCTCAGAGATCTGCAAACTCTACAAATCACAGTCTGATCCTTTGTTTTGTTGATTTGTCTAGAATGATAAAAGTGTGTCATGCATTTTGGGAGAGCTGGTTATTAAATGTTTACCAATACACTGCTACCTAGAATCAATTCCTTCCCCATCCCTGCTCCAGCAAATTGACCTTTTTCTTGAGTTCCTTCATCCCTGTAGCAGGAACAATGATACTCACGTGCCCCAACTCATCTTATTTTTTGGAATAGGTGGAACTAACTGGACACAGTATCTTTGATTTTACTCACCCTTGTGACCATGAAGAGATCCGAGAGAACCTGACTCTAAAGAATGGTAAAGTGACTTTCCAATTCACGTTGCCTTTAATAAATCCTGGGGAAGTTTGTGGTTCCATGAGTCAGGAGTCCACTGTCTGTGAACACAAGGAAGGAGACTCTTAGCTATTATAATCTAGTCATTTTCATGCAGTAGAACTGGGTAGTATGCATCAGCTGCATGGACGGAGACCAGATGGTAAGATTCGTAAGGTGCTACAAGGTCTCCTACTCCAATATATTTCACTGTGAACCTGCCTTAACTCAAGAAATTCCATCTCTACGGTGGAATTTCCCTTGGGTTAAAGTATCTTTCCCTGGCAAGACTCCTTTAATTATTCACATGTTACCTAGGACAGGGTGACACATTAACTCATTAGTACGTATTAATTCCTGATAGGATATTGAAAGACTAAGTTTTGGTAAGAGAGAGGAAGCAAGAAAAAGACCAGAGTACAGTGGTCTGCCCAGGGAGGACAGGCTTGAATGGAATACCAGTTGAGGAACACTGTGTGGCCAGGAGAAGCATGAGATCATGCTGTACCATGAGTGGGATGGAGAGAAAAGAATTTCCCTTCCTATAATAGGGGAGGCATAATCCTAAATGTAAAAGTTCCCTTATGCATAAATCAAGGGTGATTAAGAGGTGTCCCCAAAAATATTCTCTCTGTCTTAGCCCACTATAGGGCCTGGTGTTTATTCTGAGAATCAATTCCGGTTTGTTTTTTGAGCCCTTCCCAAGTATATGGTTCTTTGCTGGGGGTTAAGACATTGCCTACAGAACTCCTTGTTAAAAGGTTGAGGTTGTTTGGTTTCAAATATAGGCCACTCTGAATATAGCAAGGCCTTGTGCTATAGCAAAAAGCATTCTGGACCTGGAGTCTGGAAAGAGCTGGGTTGGAATCCAATCTCTGACACTCCTTGGTTGGAAGGAAAAACATAAGCAAGTCATCAGACTCTTTGTGTCTCATTTTCCACATCTGTAAAATAGAACTAAGAGCATGTAGCACATAGAAATGTGAGGTGTGATTCCTATTACCTGGACTGCACACCCAAAATGAGATCTCTTCTTAAAAAAAAAAATACCCACCCCCTCAAACCAGAGACATATATCCACCTAAAATGAATGCTGGTTATTGTTTGTGCTTGGTTTGATCCATCCAGAAGCATGGCCTCTGCTGGGACCAAGCAACCAATGGACAACTTGTACCTGAAACTCTTGGAAGGTTCTATTGCTATGGTGATTTGTAGGAAGGAGGTGGGGAGGGGGGAGAGGAAAGGAGGGAAAGATGGCAGGCAGAGCAAAGGACTTCCTGGCTGTGCCTCCTGGCCTCTGTCTGTCTCTGTGCAACTTCTCACTTCTAGACTTCCCTGTTAGGGGCATATGTTCTTGCTGGATGAGGTAACCAATGGGAAGCTGGGATTGAACCCCAGCACAATTGCCCTTTGAGGTCAGCCTATAACTTCACCCACTTTAAAAAGAGGAACTCCTCTAGACAACCTTATTAAGAAGAAACTGGACAGCAAGATCAGAAATTTTTTCTCCTTCCTTCCTTTCCTTCTCCTACTCCTCTGGCCCCTCTGGAGATACTTACTGCCTCCAGACCAGATCTAATATATGCATGTTCTGAGCCTGAGGCTTGGTTAGAGACACCCAGATGAAGTTTGTTGCATTCTGCTGCCATACTTTCTGAGCCTTCATAGTACAGTCATATCAATAGTTAACATTTCTAGAATGCCTTAAGAGTCAGAGTACTTTCCTCATAACATCTCTGGGAGGTTCAGTGTGTGATCATCCCCATTTTACAGGTGAAGAAACTGAGGCCTTTGGGTCCCAGCTGTGATCTTTTATTAATTTGTGACCCTGGACAGATTATTTGACCTATCTAAATTCCAGCAATACCTTTACCTTTACCATATACCTTTACCACAGGTAAAGGTACCCTTACCACATGAGTGCATGCACACGTGTGCACACACACACACACACACACACACATACACATACACACACACTACCACCCTTAAGAAATAGGCTTGGATTTTTCTCAGCAATTATCTTTCCTAGGGGACACAGCACAATGCAGTGGGAAAAACCAAGGCTCTGGGGTCAGTAGACTTGGGTTCAAATATCCCCCCTGCCATTTGTTCCTTATGTAACCCTGGGCATTTTCTTAACCTCCATGGGCCTCTGTTTCCTCAACTATAAAATGAAGAAGTTGTTCTAGATGGCCTGTGAGGTCCCTTTCAGCTTTATGCCTATGATCCTAGGAGTCGTTTAGTATTCATTCACTTACCAAATATTTATGAAATGGCCCACTATGTACCAGAGAGGATCATTCTGGGGAAAGAAACTTATTGTAAAAAAAAAATTCCCCAGTTTTCTGCTTTTTTTTTTTTTTGAGCTTGGCTGCATTGATTTTGTTTGTGCAAAACTTAAAAAAAATAAATGTAGTAAAAATTACTCATTTTACATCCTAAAAAAGAAAAGTGTATAGAGTTTAGATAAGACATGATCTTTGTCCTTGGGGAGTTTTCAGTCTATTAGGCATTGATACCCAGTAACATATTATGTTAATTAATAATTAATTCATTATTATTAATTTAATTAATGTTTAGAAAGATAACAAAGTACAAAATAAAGTTCATCATTAATAGGATCCAAGGCCTAGCTAACCAGCATTTATATAGCGCTTTAAGGTTTGCAAAACACAAATGTGATTCCCTTTGATTCTCACAACAACCTTTTGAGGTAGGAGCTATTATGACTCCCATTTTGCAGATAAGGAAGCTGAGGCTAAGAGGTTAAATGGTAAGCCAAGAACTACTAAGCATCTGGGGGTCAGATTTGAACATAGGCCTTCCTGACCTAGTCCTTTTCTAGATCCTGGGGTGATAATTCAAGAGAAGGAAAAGATACCCTAAATTTTGAGCTTGAAGGGACCTCCAAAGTCATCTAGTTCCACTTCCTTATTTTACAGATAAGGAAAATTAAGCCTCAGGGAAGTGAAATGATTTGCCCATAGCTACACAGACAGTGAGTGGGAGAAGCAGGACATGAACCCATGTCCCTGACTCCAGAGCTGGTACTTTTCCCACCCTCGGAGAGTTTATAGTCAGGCTCTTCTGAGTAAACAGGAGGATCAAGCCAAGTAGAAACAGGAGGTAATTGTGTGATCCATAGGCTACATTTTGCAAGGGGAGGAGGGAAGAGAGTTGGTTTTGGAGTCCCTTAAAGAGATTAAAATATAAGACTCCTCGAGTATCATCAAATTGCTTCTGTGTCCATTGTCTGGGCCAAAATGGTGAAGTCCAATCCACAGAATCTCAGAGCTGGAAGGGATCCCCAGAGATCATTTAGTCCAAATTGTACCTGAATAGGAATTCCCACCCACCTATCCACCCCATGGCGTCATTGGCAAATAATCATCCAGCCTCCATTTGATTACCGACAAACATGGGGAACTCATTCCCTTATGAGGCAAAGCATTCTTCTTTTGGAGAACTCTGATCTTTAACAAGTTCTCTCCTATTGAACTAAAATCTACCACTCTATAATTTTGCTCATTTTTAGTTTTGCCCTCCGAGGTCATGAAAAAATGAATCTGATCCTTTGCTACAAAAGCCCTTCAGATACTCTAAAATGCTGATTTTTTTTCCTCCCCAACTCCTCTCTTGTCCAGGCTAAATGCTCTAGTTTCTTCAACTAACCTTCGTATGGCATAATTTTTAATACCCCCACCACTGTTTGGTTTATTTTCTCCCTTCCCCAAAGGGTCTGGTTTTGGGAAGAAAAGCAAAGATGTGTCCACAGAGCGGGATTTCTTCATGAGGATGAAATGCACCGTCACCAACCGAGGCAGGACTGTCAACCTAAAATCTGCCACATGGAAGGTAAGAGAGGAGTGTGTATGGGTGGTGCTCCCAACATGGCTCCCTTTGGGGAACTCCCTTGCCTACTCTTCCTCTACAGCAATGGTAACATTCTAGATCTCTTCTCCATCCCCAGGTCTTACACTGCACAGGTCAGGTGAAGGTCTACAATAGCTGTGCCCCCCACAGCCTCTGTGGGTATAAGGAGCCTTTACTCACCTGCCTCATCATCATGTGTGAGCCCATCCAGCATCCATCCACCATGGACATCCCCCTAGACAGCAAGACCTTCCTGAGCCGTCACAGCATGGACATGAAGTTCACCTATTGTGATGATAGGTAAGGGCACCTGGGCTTGTGTGTCTCTGAGCAGCGCATACATGAGTCTGAGTCTATGCACACATGTGTATGTATATATACACACACATACATACATATATTTTAAGCACTTGTGCACAGAGACATAGGTTTATTTTTGAAACCATATATGTGCCCAAATTGTAATTTGCATATATGTATACATGTTAGGGTATACCTCACAGGTAGATTATGTTTATTTTATATGCTTAAGGCAGGTCAGGGAGACCTGAGTTCAAATCCTCTCTCAGACAATTACTAACTGATGATCCTGCATAAGTCACTTAACTCCTCTTGGCCCCAGTTTCCCCATATGTAAAATGGAGATAATAGTAGCTCTTACCTCCTAGGGTTGTTGTGAGGATCAAATGAGGTCACACATATGTAAAGTGTCTTGCAAATCTTAAAGCATTATATAAATGCTAGCCAGTACAAGGTGCCTACATCTTTGTGTATCTGGGCACATACGCCTGCATATCTGTAGACTCTTTGTTTGTTTTTTTGGAAAAGATCTCCATCTATGCATTTCCAGTACTTGCCTCAGCTTTCCTCCCATTTGGAACCAGATCTAACCCATTTTTGTGTCATGTATTCTCAAATGTTGTGTTAGTGTTTTTGAATTGTGTCAGAATTCTTCAATGAGCCCAGCACCCCTCGGATACTCTCCACTACACTCACTCTGCCCAGCCAGGCCCCACCCTCTGCTCCAAGTGAAACACCAGCTGGTGGCTTTGGGTTCCCGCCTGGAAACTGTGACCGAAAGCTCCCTAGCGTTCTCTTGTTCTCTTCCTCCCCAGGTGGTTTTCCTCTTGGGCTTTGTTCTCCTCCTCAGACCCTCTGGGCCTTTTGCCCAAAAGCTTTTTAGTCCAGAGACTTCAACCTGCACTAATCTCTCCTAAGCAGGGCCCCATTCTGACCCTGAATCTTCTCTTGAATTTAACCTTTGTTAGGACTAAGATTGAAAATGAGGATCCCCTCATCTCTGGTGCCCAAGTCAGGATGAGAGTTTGAAAGAGCTTGGGTTTGGGGAGGGAAGCCTCATGTCTCAGCAGAGATTCCTGGGAGATGCCCCACTGCGGGTCACTTCCCTCCTATTTCGTCACTCTCTCTGCTCAGTTGACCAACTGAGACTTGGGGAATTAAGGGGAGGTTGGTGTGGATGGTTGAAGAATAAAATGAGCATATCTAGAGGGCTAGAAGGACCGTGAAGACAAGTCCAGCTTACATACCAGGCTAGTTCTGGCCCATCTAAATTATATTCAGTTACAGCTGTAACTTGTTGCATTTTCCTGTGGAAAATGGCCCATCCCTGCCCCATCTCAAAAAGCATCCTCTGTTTCTGCTCAGCATGGGATGGTGAAAAGAACAGTGGAAAGCCAGATTCTGGTCCTGCCTCTACCACTAAGTAACTGTGAGAGAGATCACTGAGACCTTCTGAGCCTCAGTTTCCTCACATGTAAAATTGAAGGACCATCAGCCAATCAGTCCACCAACCCATCAATCAGTAAACAATTCATTAAGCAGACATCGTGGAGGTGCTAGGAATACAGAGAGAAAACTGAAATGATCCCTTTTCTTGGGCTTACATTTTATCAGAGGATGAGTGTACATAAATATGTATATACAGTATTCATACAAAATAAATAGGAAGGAATTTGGGGAAAGATGGCATAGAAAATAGGGACTTCAGGAAAGGCTTCATGTAGAAGATGGTGCTTGACTTGAAGGAAGCAAGGATCCTATGAGGTAGAAGGGAGGGAGCGTGGGTATTTCAGGCATGAAAAACTGCCAGGACAAAATCTCTGAAGTGGTAGATGAAGGATCATGTATGAGGAAGGGCAAAGCCAGTTTGATTGAAGTGTGAAGTGTGGGAAACTAGAAAGATAGGGGAGGACTATGTCGTTAAGAGCCTTGAAAGTCAAACAAAAGAGTTTATATTTTATCCTAGAGGCAAATGGGAACCACTAGGGTTTATGGAGTAGGACAGTGATGTGGTCACTTACACGAGCATCTGTAAGGTTTCCTCTAGTATTTCCCAGCTTCCCACAGTATCCCGAGGCATCAGTTCCTCAGGAGCCTCTACCAGTTACAGGAGTGTCTAGTCATATAGTCCCTACAAAGAACATACCTATATGCTTGTTAATTTCCTGTCTCCCCACCTCAGGACTTCTCCTTAGGAAATCATAAGATTTGTTTCATTAGTCATTAAAATGGACCCTCTGCCTCTGAGCCATAGGAGGTAGGCTTCATGAGTTACTATGACCAAAAAAAAATGGTGGCCAACTTTCTCTTAATAAGTCTCTCTCATAACTTAGTCTGATCCTTGGATGACAGCTACTCAGTCTGTTACCTGGGTCCTTACTCTAAAACCTATCTAACTTAAATAAGCTTCATTAGGATAGCCTTTGAGAACCCAGGATCACTTCTTCACCACCACAAGGCCTCAGAGCATGGGAAGTCAATGGAGGGAGGCAATAGTTGTCGTTAACAAAGTTGTTGTTTTATTTCTCTCTCATTCCAAGCAGAGTGAATGGCCCTCTCTGGACCTCTATATTCATCTTCTGTAAAAGGAAGGGGTTGGGCCAGATGGCTTTTCAGGCCCCTTCTAGCTCTAAATCCATGATTCCTCAAGAAACCTGAAGCTAGCATTTCTGAGCTGAAGGCTGAATGAAGGGAACACAAAGCAAAATAATCTCTTCCCCAACCAAAAAGGAAACCACTTAGGAAATAATTTTATAACTCTTTTATAACTCTTTTCTCCAGAGTCCATCAGCCAGGAGATATAGGCTGTGAGAACTGGTTTATGAGAAGTTTAGACTTCTCATTTCCTAATGAGTAAAA
This sequence comes from Petaurus breviceps papuanus, assembly GCF_028583685.1. NCBI lineage: Eukaryota > Metazoa > Chordata > Mammalia > Diprotodontia > Petauridae > Petaurus > Petaurus breviceps. The sequence goes on from NW_027187358.1 coordinate 9,518,047, forward strand.
GTTCATTTTCTTGGTCCAGATTAATCTTTCCCTTCCCTATTTCTAATTGCCTATTTCTAGCCTGGCCTGGGTACTGGTCAGATGACCCTTTCTTCCAGTTAGTCATTCTCCCACCCCTTTTCTGCAAAGCTGCAACACCTTTGACCCTCATAGTAGAAACCTACCAGGACTCCTTCCCTCAGCTCTAACCCCCTTAGACCCAATCTACAAGCCATCTATAGAACAAATGAAGGCCTCTGAACCTGCTAGGGAAAGCTAAATGTGATTACCCCCACCCTCTACTTTCTGAGAGATAGGACCAGCTGTTTTTTCAGGCTTCTAGATCTGTGAGCGTGTATATGTTTGTAGTGTTGTATCTCCAAAGGGTAGTTTCATTCTCAAGAGGCATGGTGTCACACATCTATGGTTTCTACTCCTGGGATGGCTGAGCCTGGTGGATTACTTGAGCTTAGGAATTCTGAGTTGTAGTGGGGTTAAAATACCATTCTTAGCTTAAGGATGGCTCAAAAACAGTCAGCAGGCCAGATTTGACGCTAGGATCATAGTTGGCCCATCCACCTACTATAGCTAGCTAGCTAGCTAGCTAGATGTGTGTATGTATGTATTGTGTTTATATGTATATATATTTACACAATATATAACATATGTGTAGATACATGCATACATGTACACACATAGATATATACTATATAGTGCTAAGTGCCAAAGTATACTTTCTACGTACACAGAATTGGTGACAACCTACGTGATATAACTTGAGGGACATTGGGATGGCCCAGCTGCCCAAGCTAATATTACTGTTTTGAACTTAACTTTCCTTCCTCCTTGCCTTCCCCCTCTCCACCAATGAAATTCTACCAGGAGTTTTTCATTCCTTTAGTCTGAGACTTTGATCCCTATTAAAGGATAATTACCCTTGAGAGCTAGCACATAGAGCTGATATTGGTCAGAAGAGAATAGCAGGCCTCATAGGGGCATGGAGATGTCAGGAAAGAGGAAATGGGTGCAAAAAGAGGGAAGAATCTGAACACCAGAAGCAAATGTGACCAACATCCCAATGGTGTTAGGGGCAAGCCATATTCACTGAGCAGTAAAGAGCAGAGAGCAGATATCTAGACCTTACATAGCCCTTCTGTAATTCTCCAATGCACATATCATGCATCATGGCTACTTGTGTCTTAGCCATGGTGGTAAAGGGCAAGCTTCATGAGAGCAAAGATCTAAACCTGACCCAATCTTATCTTAATTCATCTTGGCTTATCTAAACTTTCCTCCAGTGCCTTGTAAAGGGATCTGTACAACATTAATAATAATTAATCATCAGCACTTAATAACTATTGCTGTCATCATACAAAGGCTTAAGGTTTTGTAATTCACAATAAGTGGAACTACTCTAAAAAGTCTACGGAGGGTTTTGCAATTTTTGCAGCAAGCTTTAATCTTTCAAGAGACCTAATTATAGGAACTAAACTCTAAATTCAGTAATGCTGAAGTGGTGAGTGGAGAGAGGCATGTAATGACATTAATTGTGCAGTGGGGGAGAAGTTGTGTTGAAGTGATTAGCAGATTAGTGAATAAGGGCACATGGGCAGTTTAGCCAATTTAGCCATAGCCCATAGCTATTTTAAGTTCCTAATCCCTAGGCATTGTTTACACTTGCTTGAACTAGGTTTAGACTTTTTCTTTTTGCTATTTTTATTATCTGTTTGTTTTCTTGTCTTGCTTTTCCTCCCCATGCACTAAACACCCAGTTCCTTGATACCCAGCCAGAGATGAACACTCCAAAAAACATTGCTTACCTGTATTAACTAATAAGGAAGGGGCTTGGCTCTCCCCTCCTACTTTCGGTATTAATGTGGAATTATACCGGATAGAATGAAATGTGACACACATAAGAGAACATGAGCTTCCTACGAAAGGGACCATTTTCCCATAAGGGAAATTAGAAGGAAAATGTGAGACAGTTTGGAGCCTATAAAATGATCTTGGTGGCAGCCTGGGGCTATTTTCTTAGGCCCAAAGAGGCTGTAAATACAACAGGTTGAAGAAGTGGGGGAAAAATGGAGCAAGAAAGGCAGCGTCTGCCACCAAATAAAGGATCATATAAGATAAATATTTGTAAAGTGCTTTGCATGCTTTCAAGTGCTATATAAATGTTAGCTAGGAAAGAAAAGCATTTTAAATCAGGAAATCAAGGGCAAGGGATGCAGATGATTTGGAACCAAGCTTGTTTGAGGTTTACTCTTTCTTCTATAGCAAACCCCACTAAGTTCGCCATTAATTATCTCAATACAACAGAACTTCTTTAATTGATATGTTGTAGAAAGCAATCATGTATCTTTTATGTGTCTGTTATATGTATGTACATCACATAGTGGGCAGAAAGAAGCCAAAGAGGCGGCCAAGGAGTGAAAAGTACTCATCATTGACCAGTATTGCAATGAGAAGAAAATAGAAGATGACATGGGCTGACCCCTTCTACCTAGATGAATGTACTTGGCTCTTAGATGTTTTCCCAAGTTACTATTGAGTTCATCACTCAACAACTATTTATCAACGATCTAATATATACCTAACATTGCTAGTAATGTGAAATGGTAGCAAGGGCATTGGATGTAGAGTCAGAAAGACCTGGGTTCATATCCTGTCTCAGACACTTACTAGTCATGTGACCCTAGGAAAGTCATTTAATTACTCTGGGTCTTTTTCTGCCTCATCTGTAAAAAATGAGGGGATTGGACTTGATGGTCCCTTCCAGCTATGGATAAATAATCCTATGAAGGAAGATACATTAGATATTCTCCTTGCCTTCCGAGAACTTACAGTTGAGTTGGGGAAATAAGAGAAAGAAACACAAACTGTGAATAATGTAAGACAGTGCATTACGACCCAAAGGGAAGACAATGTATGTGGGTTTCCTGTTCAAGTCGTGTAACTTCAGTTTTCAGTTGAAATTCATGAACAAGAGTCATCTAGTGGAGAAAGAGGTTCTATGCAGAGAAATATGCCTTGTAGTCAAGAGGGGAAGGAAGGGGGTTTGAGGAGCAAACTCTGATGACTAGTTTTCTTCATACCTAAAATTGAAAGCTTGAGGACTGCTGTTGTTCAGAAAATCCTCCTCTCATTTTTGGTAACCAGATTTTTCCCCAATATCATAATTTATATGGGAAATGGCCCACCAAATAGAAATAAAAGCATAAAAAGAAACTACCAAAAGAGAAAGGAATTAAGGGATTCAGTTCGTGCTGGCAGTAAATGCAGGCATGCTAGGTTCATAGGTCTAGAACTAGGAGGGACCTTAGAAGCCATGAAAATCCAATCCCCACATTTTACAGATGGGGAAACAAAGGTCTAAAACGATTAAGAGACTTTCCTGAGGTCATATAGCTAATAAGTGGCAGAGGTCAGATTTGAACCCAGGACCTCTGGACTCCAAAGTCAGTGTTCTTTCCACTGTGTACCAACCTAGATGATGAGTCCATATCTGTAGGCTCAGAATCTATGTCAATGTGGCTTTTACATATTTGTATGTTTCATGAGACCAGTGAGTGGCAATCTCAGCTTAGTTCCTTACATTCTTCAACTAATCTAAAGCCCTTTTATTCCTGAGTCTCAGAGCAGTTAAGTAATTGACCCAAGGTCAAACATATACAACAAAGTAAGTGTCCCGAAAGATCTGAAACCAGGTTTTTGTGACTCTGCAACCAGCACTCTATAAAAATAAAACTTAGTTGATTTGGAATAACTGAAAAAAATCATTAAAAATAGTGAAAAGTATGAAGGACATTGAGGAAACATATTTTTACCATGACCCTTCATGATTACTAGAACTAGTTTAATAAAGCTCTGCCTAGTAGTGTCAAAGCCCCAGGATTGGGGGCTACTTCAGTGAATGTTTCCGAACTAACCTCTAACTTAAATGCAAATAGCTAATTTACTTAGCACACTCTTTATTAATAGAATAAAGTTAAAAGCCATGGCTATGAGAGTTGGACTATAAGGAAAGCTGAGTGCCACAGAATCCATGTTTTTGAATTCTGGTGCTGGACTTTTTGAAAGTTCCTTAGATATGAAGGAGGTCAAACTAGTCAACACTTAAAGAAATTAATTCAGACTGTTCACTAGAAGGCCAAATACTGGTTTAAATACTTTGGCTGCATAGTGGGAAGATGGGATTTATTGAAAGCATCCCTGATGTTGGGAAAGATTGAAGGCAAAAAGAAAAGGGTACGGGGAGGCTAGGTGGCGCAGTGAATAGAGCACTGGCCCTAGAGTCAGGAGGACCTGAGTTCAAATCCAGCCTCAGACACTTAACACAAAAAACTAGCCGTGTGACTTTGGGCAAGTTACTTAACTCCAAATTGTCCTCCCTGCCCCCAAAAAAGCATAGGATAAAGAATAATTTTAAAAGTTGAGAACAATGATTTCAAAAGTAATATTGATTTTAAAGTCATCTTTACCAGGAAATAGAAAGTCATAGTTTCTTACTGTGTCTCCCCTATTTCTAAGTGTCACTTCATTCTCTTTCTCCTGCTGCTTCTCTCTTGAATTCTATGGTTATGTATCTGTCTCTTTCTTCTTCCCACCCCACCCCTTCTGTTCCTCTCCCTTCCATCTTCCTTTTTCGTTTCCCAGTTTAGTCTCCCTTTCCAACCCTCCCTCCTCTTCTGTCTGTACCATTTAATGAAAATAGACTTTTAAAAATGTATTCTATCTGTTGAATAAATTTTGGTGTTCCCCGTTTAATTTTCAATTAAATTGACTGAACCATTTTACATTTATATTTCTTAAAAAGAAAGTAGGATAGAAATGAAATTGGATGGTTGGTTGTTTTTGAACTGATTTGTGGATCTCAATTGCTTTTTGATTCTTTATAGAGTCAAACTCTTTTCCCAAGGTTTGGCATAGCCCACTTCTTAGAAGTATCCTGAAATGCTTGGAATGCCTTTTCTGGACTCCTGCAATCCCCTGTCCCTGTAAACTGGCGCCGAGTCATGGACATTGAGGGTAGCTACGTGCTAACAGACAGAGGCCGAGAACCAGGAGCTTGAAGTTGGGGTTTCCTGGCTTTGTGAACTTTGACAGCTCAAATGGTGGCTGATTGTGTATAAAAGCTCGGTGTATTTTCCAGTTTTGTTTTTTTTATGGTAGTCTGTTTTAAAAAATGTAAGAAGAAACATTAAATGTTTATTTTAGTTGACAAGATAAATTGTGGCAGCTACTGGTTAACTCTCTGGCAATTCTGAAGAATAAGCTTGTTTTTCTATTTTCAAAACATGTCATTGTACATCTTTCATTAATTAGATAATGGATATTATATTATCAGTTTGGTTATTATAAATATTTACTTTGAGAGTTTTCTCTGGAGTATACTAACCTTGAGAGAGAATGTTTCCACTCTTCTTGGGGGGGGGGGAGGTGTAATGAACTCCTCAGTTCTCCAAATCCTCATTTTTAAACTCTCTAAGAGAATGCTGTATTTATAAGAGTGCTGGATTAATAAGAGATGAATTTTTATTCTCTTAGCAATTGAGTTTGGCAAGTTACCTTGCTTCTATACTTCCCTCCTCCTCCTTCCCCCAAAAAACTCCTCCTCCTAATCATCAACCCCTCACCAAACTCAACTACCCCATATCCCTGGAAGGAATTTTTAAAAACCAAAACCAACTTGAAAAGAAGTTGGATGTATTGTAAAGAAACTGGGCTCTGGGCAACATAAGGACCAGCACTGTCCTGTCCCCAAATGCTCCTTCCGTTCCCCCTAGCTATGAGGTACACTAAGCTGATGACATTGGTGTGGGAGGCCAGAGAGCATGTGTGCAGGCCACTCTCTGTTCAAGGCCAAGGGAAGGAAACAAATCCTTCTTAGTCCAAAGTTGGCAGCTCAGGGAAAGTGAGTCCCCTGTACTAAAGTTGGCTGGACCGGAATTTCACTTGAGAAACCTCTTTGCCTCAGCCAAATCAGCTGATGCTAAAGCCTTTTCTGACTTAGCTTTGCTGTGGTATAACTTGGCTTGGGCCCCGAGTACCACACAAGCAGAGACTTTACCCTTTCTTTGCCCAGATCTTCTTTTCCAGTAGAAAATCAAAACCTCGTCATGATGATTTTTAGTGGCAGGGAGATGTGTCATGGTGGTGGTGGTGGTGGTAATAGTAGTAGTAATAATGATTAACATTTATGTAACTCTTTAAGGTTTGCAAAACACTTTCCCAAATATGTTAACTCATTTGCTTTTTACAGCAATCCTGGGATGTAGGTGCTAACATTATCCCCTTTTGACAGATGAGAAAACAAAGAGATTAAGTGACTTGACCAGGGTCACACAGTTAATAAGCATCTGAGGCAGAATTCAAATGAGATCTTCCTGCATTTCCACTGTGCCCCTTAGCTGCCTCTATCAGCAAATGATGGCATGAGTTTTGCAAGTGAGTTAGGATTGTGATTGTTATAGGGAGCCCCCAGTGAATAATGGAAAGGACTCTCCCCAGATTTATTCTTCCATACTAGGCTTGATAGTATACCCCTCCTGGAAAAAAGCAAAAGACCTTGGAAGGAAGGAAGCCAAAGGTCATGGTTTCTTCTTTGCTCTTTTCATTGGTGAGGCATGACATAGAGAAGGTGCAATTTATCAAAGTTATTTTCAGCCTCTGACACCTCCAGACTGTGGGGTCCTGGTCAAGTGACTTACTCTCCCAGTGCCTGAGGCAATAGCTTATGCTCATCTGCATTAGAAAAGGGAGTCTTCTCACTGCTTCTCTGATAAAAAAAAAAAAAGGGAGGGGGGATCTAGGATAAGGCTAAATTGGGATGTTTAGCCTCCCATGCTCTGCTCTTTTCTTGCCTCCTCACCCTTCAGATATCCAGTACTTTCCTACCGTGTTTCCCCGATAATAAGACACTGTCTTATTAGTTTTTGGACAGAAAACCACCAGAGGGCTTATTTTCAGGGGAGGGCTTATTTTAATGAACATTGACAGCAATTTTAATAAACAGGTAAATGTGAACAAAAAAATGTACCTTTATTCAATAATGAATTCAATAAAGAACAGGATGACACGCTCACTGCTGCAGCTCTGATTGGATGCAGCTCGGAGCGCGGCGTGCATTTCACGGGGGGGGGGGGGATGGTGCATACAGAGGGTACCGTAATGTAGTGTGTAGCGCAGGGGATCACCTTCACTACAGTAGCAATCTCAATAGGGCTTATTTTCGGGGGAGGGCTTATTTTAGAGGAATCTTACACAGTAAGGGGAGGGCTTATTTTCGGGGTAGGTCTTATTATCGGGGAAACACGGTATGTTTTTTTTTCTTTCTCTCTATCAAATGCCATTTTGATGAGGTTCAGGAGACTGATAACAGTTTGAGATAAGGACTCCTTCCAGGGGGTTTTGTTCTATAATCTGGATCACAGCTAAAGAGATGGATCTCTAAAGTAGAATTGCAGGCATTAGTCAGTGAGGAGTGCAGGAGAATTTTAGGGGTCAACGGTGTCTTGCCAATGACCCAGAGAGCACATCGTGAAAGCACATGTCTTTTCCGCCTACATGTAAGGCCAACCTTGCCTTTCTTACTGGTCGGCATCCTGTCCTGAGTGTTGGTACCTGTGAGTGTTTGCATGAGAACTCTCTGATCAGGGAGCTAGCTAGTTTGCTAGGAAATAATTTTTCCTACCTTCATGGGGTGGTGTTGGAGCAGAGTAGGTTGGTTGATTTGGATCTTATTTTTAATAGAATGTTAGTGCAATGACCCACCTGACTGGCACTTGGGTGGGGGAGAGGCAGGGCCTGGATGGGGAAGAGAAGAGAATATATGTGTTTGATTTATAGTGATTTGGAACACCCAAAGCTACCAATGGCTACCTGGATATGCTTTCATCTTTGCTAAATCTGTTGGTCTTTTTGTGTTTTCCATATGCATTTGATTTTCAATGAAGAATTACTGAATTGATTGGCTACCACCCTGAAGAGTTGCTTGGCCGCTCTGCCTATGAGTTCTACCATGCCCTGGATTCAGAGAGTATGACCAAGAGTCACCAGAATCGTAAGTGACTCCGTTTCTTCCCCAGTCTTCCTGGATATGGGTTGGGCACTGAATAATAACGTGTGCACTTGTAAAGTTCCCTAGAGGGGGACCCTCCCCTGTTGGCCCTCCTCAGGGCGACAGGTTAGCAAAGGCCTTGTAACCTAGGAACAGGACAGCAGGTACTGAGGATACTGTTCCTTCAGCTTAGGGAGAGAAGCCCTTGGATAGGAGAAGCTGGAGTAAATGGTTATTTAAGGTTTGGACCCACAGGGAGAGTTGGTGGAGGAGAAAGTCTTTCCTGAGGGCCTAGTGTATGACTGTCCCAGGAAGCAGCAGTACAGTCTCCCTCAAGTAGTTCATAGTCTTCTTAGAGAGACAGAACATGTGAAAAAAAAACAAAGGGGCAAGCCAGGGTGTAGTGGGAAGAGAACACTGGATTTGGAGTCGAAAGGTCTAGGCTTAAATCCTGGTTCTGCTACTTACTAGCTGTGCGATCATGAGTAGGTCACTTCTCTTCTGACCCTGTTTCCTTATTTGTAAAATGGTGCTAAGAATACTTACACTATTTACCTCACAGGTCTGTTGGAAGAATCAAGGGAGGCAATTCCTCTACGGTATGCTTTGAAAACAAAAGCATTATATGAATGTTAGCTATTTAAGTATAATAACAAAATGGACCCACGTGGACAAAAAATAGTGATGACTGGGAAAGAAAAGAAGTGGCCTGATTGTATATTGAGTATGAGAGATAACAGCTAGATAGCTAAGTGCTGCTCTAGTATCAAGGGGAAAAAATTTTTTTTAACTGGAAGAAGTCCTTCAGGGCATGGGTTAAGGCTTTTTTGGAGGATTTATAGAAATATGTGAACAAGAATCACATAGGATAAGAACGTATGAGGGGTTGCTATCTATACCAATGGAGAAAGTACTTATAGCAATGAAATCATCGATCCATTGAATTAACATGAGGTATAATAATAATAAAACAATTGCATGATTTTCTATAATTATATGTTCATTATATGGCAGGAAAAGCTTAAATTTTTATTGCTGAAAATGGAAACATTCAGATATAAATAAAATCAGTGTAGCTCGAATTAGAAAGATTTAATTGAGAAAAAAAATCAAATATTTAAGACTGCTAGCCATTGTCTAGTTAATAAGACTATTGAGGGGCAGTTCTCAAAGGAAAAATAAATCCCACCTATCAATAGGCATATGAAGAAATGCTCCAAATTACTAACTCAGAAGATAGAGGAATGGGGTATGGGTTGGAAGTTGGATCAATTTATCGACTTAAACTGAAGCTTCTGTTTTCTCTCCTTGCTCTCACATATGCATCTTTTGACCCTTTGGTAGTAAATAGTGGTAGATTTTGTTCCCATTTTTCTTTTGCTCAGTGACACAATAAAAAATCTAGTCTGGAGGTCTGTTCTAGTTTGCATATTACTGTGTATGAGAGACAGAGCAAGGAGGAGGATACTTTCTAAAGACTGGGGAAGCTCAGTATTTAAAAGAGAGATAATTGAAAATTGTCATTTCCAAATGGATTTGTAATTTATCCCATGTTAATTCTCAAGACAGGGCTCAGTGGCTCTTTGTTGTATGAGGACATTATGTACTCTTGGAGGAAAAAAAAAAAACAGAATCAAGATTAAAGGCAGTAAAAAGCCTGTCTGTGATGTAGCAGGCCCCCTTGTCATGCCTGCAATGATGAGGGAGTGATTAGAAAACTGATGTAATTATATTGCAGTGACAGAGCAGGCCTGTCTGATCACTAGAAATACAATTAAAACCTTCCCAAAATGCACTGTTTAATCAACATTAACAGTACTAATCCTGTACCTCCTCCACACAAAGGAAGGTCTGCCTGAGTTAACAATGGGCTGCTGGAAGTTTGCTGGAATCACTGTCTGCAGCCTAAATTCTGCCAAATCCTGTTTCCCAGACTGAGAGTAGAAGGGGAGTAGTGGCCAAGCCTGAACCATGAGTGAGCAGATGGCTTCTTGGATTTGGCCAGGGGGCAAATGCTAGGATTTTTTTTTTTGCAAGAGCAGTGACAAATTTATCTTGTGGTGATATATTCAGGTTCTGGTGACAGAGAACTCACTGTGTATATTAATATTGATGAAATTCAGGTTAAATTGAGCATCAGAAATAGCCCAGAAGTGGAAAAAAATTCACTAAAGAAAGAGTAAGGGGGATATGGGGAGGGGGATATAATAGGAGGAAGGGGTGGTCCTCTTCCTCTGCTTTGGCAGTCTATTAGGCTGTTTACGTGTATGTGCAGGAGGTGAGCATCACCCCTTTTGTAGGACCATCTAACCTGGGCCACCTCCTAATTTGTGTGCCTGCGACCTTCCCAAGACACTGCCCCAGTAGCATAGTTATGTGGTTATTATTTATATATGTATGTATATGTACATATATATGTGTGTATGCACACACATACATAAACACTTTAAGGTTGACCAAGCTTTTTCTCCATAACTGTCTTCTGTGGCAAGTATCATTATTCCCTTTTTTTTACAGATATGAAACCTTGGAGAGGTGAACCCTGGAGACTTGCTCAGTCACACAGCTAATAAGGGGCAAAGCCAGGATTCCAACCCAGGTCTCCCCATGGCTAGCCATAGGGTTCTTTCCACTCAACCTCACTGCCCACAAAACACCCAAACCTAGGTTAAAAGCATAAGTTCATCCACCTGATCTGGCACCTAGGGAGGGCTGTGGGACTACAATATTCCTACGTATTTCCATACCTTGTCCCTAGGACCTTCCATACCCTACGGTATTATGTAGGACCTGCAAGGGCTAAGAGATCAATGGGTCTAGGTATTTCTGTAATGAAGTCCAATGCAAAGGCAATGTTGAGAGAATTGGGGGAGCAATAATGTACATTTTTAAAAGAAACTCAAGACAAGACTATTTGTACTTAGAAAAGAGCAGGTTTTATCAGGGAGACATCTCTGGGAGATTAATTTATTACTGCTTCTAGGGGAAAAAAATTCTAGGATGTGCGCCATGGCCAAAGGAAAAGGCCTTTGGATCATATGTTTTCTTACAGTTCAGATACTCTCCCCACCCCACCCCATTCCTCCTCAGTTCCCTTTCTGTCCATGCTCGTGAATCAGAAATTGATATGTTTTTATTATTAAAATTTTGTTAAGAGGAGCCATAAATTGTGCAGAATTTATAGCCTGGTGCACTATTTCTTAGAAAACCACTTTAAATAGAGACTGCTTTTCTAAGGATTCTGATCTCATTTATTGCTATGAGGCAGGTAGAGGTGGCGCCACTATTTTTTTTTTCTCACCTATGAGCAAGTTGATTTCCCAGAGAAGTCAAATGAATAGTTTTGGGCTACATGGTAAGTCAGTGTTAGGTACTTGAATTTAAAACAAAACAGCCTAGAGACACAGGATGACTGATGTCGCACTAGAAGGGAATTTAAGAGAAAGTCTAGTTCCACCCCTCTGTTTTGTAGATGAAGAATCTGAATCTTAAAGAGGTTCACTCAAGATCCCATTGTTGGTAAGTGACAGATGTGGGATCTCTATATGTACCCCTAGTTTCTCTCCTGAGCCCTAGTCTACATCACCAAATACCTCCTGGACTTTGTGGGTGGGACACCCACATCATAAGTATCTTAGATTCAATGTCCAAAAAAGAAAAGAACTTACCATCTTTCCCCCCCAAACCCTCCAGTCTTCTGAATTTCCCTAATGCAGTCAAGGACACATCACTCTCCTCCCAGTGACCCAGGTCTGAAACCCAAGTATCATCCTCGATGCCTCATTTTCCCTCACACCACACATCCAGTGCATTGCCTGACTGTCATTTCTGTCTTCACAATATTTCATATTTCATTTCCCTGCTCAAAAAGCTATCATCTCCTCCTCATCTCTCATTTGCCTCTTACAATCTCTGGCTCCCTATAATACTCAACTCAAATACCATCTTCTGAAGGATGCCTTTCCTGGTTCCCTTGGGTGCTAGATCTATCCCCACTGAATTACCTCCTAACTATTCTGTATGTATGTTGAATATACCTAATTATTGGAGTGTTGTCTCCCTCGTTAAGTTCCTTGAGGACAGGGACCATTTTTGCCTCCCCCCCCTTTTTTTTTTGTATCACCAGCACTTAGCAAAATGCCTGGCTCACTGAAACCTCCTAAGAAATGTTCGTTGTTGTTTGAACAATCTGTAAAATGATGGCATTGGACCAAGGTCCCTGCCAACTCTAATATTCTGTGTTCTTCCTATCAAACCATGAGTTCTTCTACCTGTATTGCAAACTCTGCCTAGTCCACTGACCTCTGATTCTCATTTTGTCTTCAGTGTGTACCAAAGGTCAGGTGATCAGTGGCCAATACCGGATGCTCGCCAAGCATGGTGGGTATGTGTGGCTGGAAACCCAAGGGACTGTCATTTACAACACTCGAAACCTGCAGCCCCAGTGCATCATCTGTGTTAACTATGTCCTGAGGTGAGTTCTTCTAAAACTCCTCTGAGGGGGCCTGGTAACCAAAAGATGGACCCATAGCATTCTTAAGTCTTGAGAAACTTAGAATACTTAAAACACGTGAAGTCCCACACCAGGGGCAGACCTCAGGACCTAAAAGCATTCATGGCAAATTAAGAATTCCAGACTTAATTTCTACACCCTCTTTTCCCATCCCCACCTTATTTTTGTTACAATGTGCATTGTCTGTGACACAGGGTGGAGAGGAAGTTGAGAGAGGGGAATGAGAGCTACTTTCTGGGAAAGGGAAGGTGGAAATTCTTTAGCTAGTATCTTTAGTAACTGAGGAGGTAGTACCAGGAAGACATTCTGTCCCCAAAAACCATTCCTGAAATCCTGATGTCAGACAACTAGAGACTCAAGCCTGTGTATGGACAGTGGACAAAGCAGCCTTCACAGTAGATTTGTGTTTGGAGGATGTTATGATTGTAATCACCTCCCTGGCTACAGGTAATTACACAGTTATTTGAAGAACCCAGATAAACAGGTTCTGTTCTTCCCCTTGCTACCTGCTGAGAGTATCCAGAGTCAGAGCAGTCAGGAAATCTGGGGTTCAGGGACAGCCATACACTTCAACATTTCTTGTAAGAAAACATATTTGAAGGATCTGTGAGTTTGTGGATAAAGGGATTCCTGCAACCACCACAGATCCCAACCCATTATAACTTAGACAACAAGTCAGGGAGTCACCTGAGTCTCAGAGAGATTAATGACTTGCAGATGGCCACACAGTAAATGTCCCAAGCAAGATTTGAGCCCAGGTCTTCCTGATATCCCCTCCGCCATGCTGCCTCTGTAAAAAGGGACTTGAAGTCTCTTTTTCATTTTATTAGTGAAATCGAGAAGAATGATGTGGTGTTCTCCATGGACCAGACTGAGTCCCTGTTCAAGCCCCACCTGATGGCCATGAACAGTCTCTTTGACACCAAAGTCCCTGTGTCGGAGAAGAGTAACTTCCTATTTACCAAGCTCAAGGAAGAGCCCGAAGAGTTGGCGCAACTGGCGCCCACACCAGGAGATGCCATCATTTCTCTGGACTTTGGTCAGTACCTCCCACCTGCACAAGAAACCTAGAAGAGCCCGAGCAAGGGTAGCTTTCGTTTTTCCTTGGCCACCTTGAACATGCTTCTCTCTCTTTTTTTTTTAATTGAAATTTTTATTGACATCTTTTGTTCTCATGTCACCTTAATTTCCTAATATAGTCTTCCACTCTCCCCCACCCAAAGAACTATCCATTATTTTTTTTAAAAAGAGAGGAAATAAGGAAGCAGCTTCACAATATTAACCAGTGCGTCAGTCAAGCTTGATAGTGCCTTGTCTTCTGCTTCCACAGTCCTACAGCTCTGAAAAAAGAGAAGGAAGTAGATTATCATGGCTCTCTCGGGGGCCAACCCTGGTCGTTATAATTACAGTGTTAGGTTTTGGTTTCTGATGTTATTCTTCCAGTTTACATTGTTGTGCTTTTTGTGTATGTTGTTGTCCTGGCTCTGCTTTATTTTGTATCAGTTTATATAAATCTTCCCATAGTCATCATTTCTTACGGTACAATCATATGCTACTACACTCACATACTACTGGTTGCTCAACCATTCCCTAATCAATGGGCATCTCCCTTGTTTCTAGCTCCTTGCTATTACAAAGAGTGCTACTCTCAATATTTTGGCTCACATGGGTCGAGGGAATGGGAGCTTTCTTGCTCTCTCGAGTCTCTGAGGAGTGTGGACTCAGCACTGGGATCTCTGTGTAAAAACTTCATCCTACACTAAGCTATACTCTTTGAATTTTAGGATTAAAAGGAACTTTGGAGACCATCTAGTCTCACCCTCTCATTTTATTATAGGACCACAAATGTAGAGCTAATAGAACCCTTAAAGGGCATTGAGTCCCTCCACCTCTTTCTACAGATGTAGAAACTGAGGCACAGAGAATTTAAGTGACATACCCAGGGTCACACTGTTAGCAAGCCTTAGGTGGGATTTGAATTCAGTGCCCTAGCCACCCTATTAAAGAGAGGAGGAAGCTACGTGACTTGCCCAATACTCTTCTTATATCTCTTCACCTTCACTTCTAATTGTTCTTTGAAAGAGAGACACTAATTCAATAGGTTCCTGCCCTATATAATTATGTGCAGAAGAGAGATCTCCATTTAAAGGAATCCTATAGTAATGAAGAATCTTTCTTAAGACTAATCTTTTCTTTTTGTCACTGTCTTTCTGTGTGTCTCTGTTTGTCTCTCACACACATACAATTTAAATTCACAAATTTAAATTGTCAAAGGGAACCCCATGACCACCCATCTACCTAACAGGACTTTTTACCTCCTTTCCTTTGTAGTTTGAGATTGCCCCCACCCCCCTCCTGTGTATATTCATGATCAAGATGAGTTAAGTTAGAGCAAACCTACCCTGACTGTTGTCCCTTATCTCTACAGGAAACCAGAGCTTTGAAGAATCATCTACTTACAACAAAGCCCTTCTGACCTCAAGCCAGCCCTGGCCTGGAGACATGAAGAGCTGCAGTTCCCAGAGTGAGGCCTCATTCACTGTACCTCAGATGGCCCCTCCTGGCAGCACCACCCCTAGTGCCAGCAGCAACAGTAGCTGCTCCACGGTAGGAGGCGAATCAAGCCAGAAATTATTGAGTAGACGGCAGGTCAACCAAGTGCAAAGTGGGAAGGAGAGATTTAGGCCCCTCTCTACTCCATTATCTACTTCTTTCCTTTGACAGCCTCAGGCTGCTTGTTGAACAATTTAGTTCTATACACATGAGCTAAGCTACTACTTTTTTTTTTTTTTTGCTTTTTGGAGGGCAATTGGGGTTAAGTGACTTGCCCAAAGTCACACAGCTAGTTTTTGTGTTAAGTGTCTGAGGCCAGATTTGAACTCAGGTCCTCCTGACTCCAGGGCTGGTGATCTATTCACTGTGCCACCTAGCTTTTTATAGGAGAGATTGCTAGGCTTCAGGAGAGAAATAAGGTTAAATAAGACCACCCCTGCCTTCATGGGGCTTTACAGTCTAATAAAAGATGTAACTGTAATACAAGTTAGAATATGCCAAGTGAATGATGGGTACAAATAAATACAAGGTCTGAAGCAGGAAAGATTATTTCCAGTTAGTGGGGGACTAGGGAGGTCCTCTTAGAAGGAGGGTCTGTTTTTAAGAGGGCTAATGATTTTATCAAAATTATTATCATTAATATCTCATGTTTAGTAAGAACTTTTGAGAGGCCCCCAGATTGCTCACACTTCATCATAAAACATTTTTAGTAAGAACCACAATCCCTACTTCCTAAGGATGGCATTGTTCTAGGGACAATTCCAGCTTACAGTAGCCCTTGTCCTCTCTTTGCTTTATGATGACACAAACAGGAAAAATGTAGACAACTGGACTAATTGGCAGCCCTTACTCAGAACCCTACCTCAGTCTACAAGTATGGATTGAAGAGCCATTGTGTACCTACTCTATGTTAGAGACCAAGAGGCGGTAGCTGACATGGGCCCTTCCCCTCTCCACCTGCCCCATTACAATTTCATGGGAGAGAGAGGGCTCATGCACATGAAACAATGAGAAAACCACATAAATTAAAGAAACACTAAATCATATAAGCCAGACTAAACACACCATAAGAGATGATGTATGTAAACCAATAAGGACCCTGGCATTAAGGTTTCCCGACAACCATGGTCTAAGACCCCTTGCCTGATAGGGAGCGAGCTGATCAACTGTCTAATAATTAATCTCCTTTTTCTATCTTCTTCTCCCCTATCCTTCTCCCACAGCCAAGCAGCCCAGGAGATTATTATAGCTCTCTGGATGAAAATCTGAAGATGGAAGTGATAGAGAAGCTTTTTGCTATGGATACGGAATCCAAGAACCAATGTAACACCCAGGTGAGTACCCAGAAGGAGAAATTCCCACCTTCACCTTCATCAGGGGCTTTCTGAATCCAGTAACACCCCAACGGGTCTTAAGCAGGGAAATGACTTGATGAAAGTGAACTGCACCATTTTTTGTCCTCTCCTGACCACCCACCCTGGTTAGGACCCTGATCACCTCTTGCCTGGGAACTATTATAATCATCTCCTAAATATTCTTCCAGTCTCCAGTCTCTCCTTTATCTAATCCACAGCAGAGTAATCTTAGTGCATGGTCTGACATGTCAACGCCTGAGCTTCCTGCTTAAAGACCGGTGGGGGCTCCCTGTGCAGTAGAATACAAACTCCTTATCCTGATATTCAAAGTCACTCATGACTTGGCTTCAGCCTTCCCTTTCAGTTTATTTCATCTTACAGTCCTTCTCATGTTCTATACTCCATTCTTTGTTCCCTGATCTGGTTCTGCTCAGTGTTGTCTCCGTGCATTTGCCCAAGCTATTTCCCATGCCTAGAAAAGATTCTCATCCTCATCCCTATCCTTGTTATCTCCCCCTTTTGAAATCCTTATCTTCTTCCAAGATTCATTTTAGGCACCACTTTCTCCATGAGGCCTTCCCTGATTCCCTCTTCCAGCAAGAGGTTATCCAATCATAGGATCGTAGATGTAGAACTTCCTTTAGGGAAGGAAGGGAAGGGAATAAGCCTTTTCATATACATATATACATATATACATATATATATATACGTGTATGTATGTGTGTATATATATATATATACGTGTATGTATGTGTGTATATATACATATATATATACATACACACATGTATCTCACCTATGTGCCAGCCACTATGATTAGTGCTTTTATAAATATTATCTTATTTGATCCTCTAAACAACTATGTGAGGTAGGTGCTGTTATTATTCAAATTTTACAGTTGAGGAAACTGAGGCCAGTAGAGGCTAAGTGACTTGTCCAGGGTCACACAGCTAGTTAAGTCCATGAGGTAGGATTTAAGCTGAGATATTCCTGACTCCAAGCCCAAACAGTCTCTCCATTGAGATACCTAGATACCTCTTTCCTTGAACTTCTCTAATCATTCTATTCTACACCTCTTAAGACATTCATCATTTTCTAATTAGACTTCCATTGTTGTCATATTAGACTATAAATTTCTTGAGGACTGGCGTTATGCTGTTTTTCATTTTTATCTCACCCCTAGCCCTAACACACTGATGTACATTTAGTAGGTGCCTGTCAGTCACTTAACAAGTATTTATTAAGCACTTGCTGTATACCTAGCACTGTGCCAGGTTCTGGGAATACAGATACAAGCAGTAAGAAAAATAGTCCCGGCCCTCAAGGAGTTGACATTCTAATGGGAGAAGACAAGACATAAGAGGAAACTGAATGGCTTGGGGTTGGGGCGGGGGATGGTGCCTAAAATGTTTGCTGTCAAATTACATTTCAGGCAGATTGCCTTGGTGGTAGGATGCAGGATGGAATGGAGGAGGGGAGCCTAGAGGCAGAGAAGCAGAATCTGCCAGAAAGGCAGATTACAAATGATGAGGAGAGTCTAGTCCAGGATGGTGGCTGTGAGAATGAACCACAGTTTCTTCAGACTCTTGTTATCCTTTCTCCGTATTTCTGTACAGACGGACTTCAATGAGCTGGACTTAGAGACACTGGCACCCTACATCCCCATGGATGGGGAAGATTTTCAACTGAGCCCCATCTGCCAAGAGGAACGTCCCCCACTGGAGAATGTTCAGCCCAGCCCTCAGGCCAATTTCAGTACCATGACCAGCATCTTCCAGCCCCTGGCCCCAACATCCTCCCATAACTCCTTCATGCTGGACAAGTACCAACATCAGATGGAAAGCAAGAAGTCAGACCTGGACCCCCAGCCAATGTCATTCATATTCTTTGATGGCGGGAGCAAAATGACCCTACCCCCATGCTATGGGCCTGCCAATACCCCACTCTCCTCCATGGGAGGGAGGTCCAATACTCAGTGGCCCCCTGATCCACCGTTAGAGTATGGACCCATAAAGTGGACACTAGCGGATCAATATGCCAAATCCTTAAGGAGATCTCCCTCGGGGCCCCCTCTGCCACCACCCAATATCTCAATGTATAAGAAAAGGTAACATGTCCAGCTTGTTATTGCTATTCAAAGAAAATTGTTATTGCAAAGAAAACTAAAAGTATTAATGAGGGGTGGCTTTATGTGTAGCCACCCTGGTAGGAAAGATTTCAGGGTCATTGTGAAAGACACTTGATCCTTGAAAAGCATGTCTCCCAGTAGTCTGGGACTACTTCTCTGCACTTCTGTGCCCAAAGTCCCTTAAAACTTTTAGTACAAAACTTTAGCTGTGTAACCTTGGGCAAGTTACTTAACCCCAATTGCCCTCCAAAAGGCAAAAAAAAAAACAACCCCAAAACCCTTTTAGTCCACAGCCTGAGATAACACTTAAAATGCAAATCTCACAGGGAAAGAGGAAGGACAGTGACGTTTATTTGTTTATTCTCAGCAAAAGCATCAGTAACTGATCTTTTCTGAGAGTAGGGGAAGAGGGGATAGGTGAGAACATGAGAACCCTGCATATCTAAAATGAGGAATATAGAAGGAATTCCAGGAAGACTCATGGAAAGGAGAAGCTGGCTCCCCAGAAGATAAACATTTTGCTTGAGGCCAGCTTGAACACTAATGACAATTTATGCTTTTAGAGTAATTCACCATTTTCAAAGGTCTCTTTGTTGCAAAAGTTGTGTATTATTATATATAGCAAAGCAGGCAAAGCTTGTCTTTGGTGACACCAATCTCCACTTTCTGTGTCGTCCCATTTTTTTGGTATCTCACCCTAGTACCCAGAGCTACCATGCTATCCCCAAGCAGCTCAAGGCTCCCACCACAGTGACATCTCCCCAAAGTCTGGGTTCCAAAAGTCATCAACCTATCCATTATAACTCATGGCCTCAGTGGGATCATTCTCACTGCATTGCTGAAATCTCTGAGTTGATCAAACAAATTGTTACTACAGGGTGAGTCACTGATAACTACTGAGTCTTGGATGTTGCCTTTTCAATCAAACAAGATACTATTTGTATCATTACAGTTATGTAGCACCTGCAGATCTTAAAGATAGAGATATATATGTACATATATATGTATAAAAGTCATCATCATTATCATGATTATTTTCAGAGGTACTTGAACTTTAAAAGAGCATTTAAACCCAGTTCTTAGTGGTAGAATTTCAGGCAGAAAGAAGAATGAGGAGAATATCATTGCTAGGTGGCATGAGGGAGGAACTTCCCACCGACCCTCAGGTCTCACCAGCCACTCAGTGGCTCTGCCTGTGCTTAGGCTGACTGTATAGTTTGCAGTTAAAGGAGCCTTAGAAATGTAGAGGAAATGGATGGAGGGGAAAGCAGAATCACTCATGGTGGGTTTGCTTTTATTGTTTGTATTTTTAATGTCTTACCAGAGTCCCACTTATTTCACTTCAAAACTTAGTATCCCTGCTCTTTTAGTATTATGGAATCATACATTTTAGTACTAGAGGGACCTTGGAGATAGATCCCCCAGTTCAATCCCCCCGCTATTTGACAGATGTGTCAACGGAAGCCAAAAGAAATTCAGTGAATTCCCTACCAGAGTCAGCACTACAACCCAAGCCTTTTGACTCCCAAGCCAGTGGTTTGACTCACCTGCTTAGCTAACAGACTACTCTGTCCCCTTTTACCCCTGACAGTTTGGTGAAGGGATTGGGGCCACGAGGCCCAGATAAAATGAACCCAGCAGTGATTGCCCTCTCCAACAAGCTGAAGATGAAGCGGCAGCTGGAGTATGAAGAACAAAACTTTCAGGACATGAGTGGGGTGAGTTTGCCATAAGTTTGGCCATAGGAGAAGGTGTGTATGTGTATATACGTGTATGCATACATGAGTATGTGTGTATGCAGTATCTGTGTGTGTCTCTCTGTATGTATATATGTATATATCTCAGTGTTTGCCTGTATATCTGTATGTGTCTATATCTCTGTCTGAGTCTGTATCTGTGGCTGTGTCTACATCTGGGCCTGTACCTGTGTTTAAAGTAACTCCTAGAAGAAATGACGAAATGTCCATCCTTTATTTTGTTGGAGAGGTGAGGGGCTTTGGTTGTGGAATGTTGCATGTGATGTTAAATGTGGTTAGTGCGTCCACTGGTTTGGCTAGACCATTGTTTTTCTCTCTCATAAGGGAAGACATTGCAGTGGGGCCAGGGTGTAGATGGCCCACTGTGGTATATATCTAGGAATGAGTGTAAAGTAAAACCAAAAAAAGGAATTAATAAAACTTATAAAAGTAAAGGAAGTACCTCCTTCCTGGCTTTGTGTCTTCTCCTCCCTTGTCCAGCACAAGGTGAGGTGTTTGGCAAATGCTTGATTAATAAATACTCTGCTAGGAGAAGTTCTGATGCTTTTTGACTGGTGTCAGTCTCTGCTGAGATGCCCGTCAGTGATCACATTAGCACCATGAGGTGAAGGAGGGAAGGAGGTAATGCTTGACTTCTCCCAGCTTGAGCTGGAGCTGTCTCATAATTACCTGCTGGGCAGAAGGGGAAAGAAAGGAATGATGGTGTGTGCAGATGGACCCCACTGCCCTCAAGCTACGAGTCTTCTGTGCTGGTGCAGTGCTATTTCTGCATGGGAAGTAGAGGTCAGGCTGCCCAACCCATCCACTGACTTTGGTTGCCTCAGGGTTGATGGATCCCAGTGACAGCTAGAATGACCTGATGGAGTTCTGCCACCCCCTTGTTCTTGGCAAACTTCTCTGAGGTACCTGTCTTCTCTTCCCTTGGCTCAATCGTGGGTTTTCTGCTCTCTGATCCTAAGGGAGATTTGCCTGGCAATAGTGCTCCTCCCCTGATGTGGAAAAGGATGAAGAGTCTCAAAGGTGGAAACTGTTCCTTAATGCCGGAGAAATCCTTGAATCTGAGTGTCCTCAATGGTAAGTGGCCCAACCTTAAATCACCCCCAATGGTCTGGTAGAAAGAGAACTAGACTGAGACGGGGTATATATGTTGTATATAAGTGTGAGGCCTATTTCCCTGCCCTGCCTCCCTCACCAGGGCACTGTAGGACTCAGAAAAGATCATAGACATGAAAGGCTTGTAGAATATTAAGACTAACAAAATATAAAGCATTGTTTCTAGTCAGAGTACTCATGACTTTTGAAAAGGCAGGCAGACCCGGTGAAATGTTCTGATGTCCTCTATGCTGATTTCCAAATGGTCTACTTAACCCAACCCAGACAAGGGCTACAGTACTAACTTCTGCTATCCTGCTTCCCCACTCCCCATCCCACAACTGCTGTCTGCTTGGGAAGTTTGAGATCCTAACTCAACCTCAAAAGTCACTTCTGAAGAGTCATAAATGTCCATTCCTGGCTCTTATCTGGTATACTTTAAAAGCCACAGACACAATGTCAAGTTCAAATCCTGCCTTTTCCAAGTAATCTTGGGCAAATGGTATTACTTTTCATTTAATCTATAATACACTGACATAGTGGATAGAGTGCTGGACCTGCAGTCAGGAAGACCTGAGTTCAAATCCTGCCACTGACACCTACTGGATGTATGAACTTGGGCAAGTCACTTAACCTCTCTTCTCAGTTCTCTCATCTGTAAAATGGGGATAATAATACACAACTCCTGGGACTGTAGCAAGGATAAAATGAGACAATATTTGTACAGTCCTTTGTAAACCTTAAAGAACTACATAAATGCCAACTATTATTACTGTTATTTTATCTCTATGTCCCCTCTGAGTTCTCAGTTCTGTAATTCTGTCCCTGCACAGGGATTCTGAGCTCCTCCTTCCCAATCCAATTTAGGAAGACAAACCTGGCAGATGAGCCAGTTACAAAGAATGAGGCGCCCTTTACACGTTTAGGTTTAATGGCTTCTTTTAGAAGTCTCTAAAGTGCAGAGTCCCCAGGGAGGTCAGAATTTTGAGATGGTATTCTTCTGTACATGCCCTCCTCTCATTAGACTATAGTGCTTTGGTGATCAGTCTAAGAGAGAAAGGTCATTACAATGGGTTAACAGTCCTGTTCCCCTCCCTTCAGATTTGAATGATGTCTACACCCATACCGGCCCCAGCATACTTAATCGCAAGCATTTTTCTTTCAGATGAGTTTATCCATAACCCAGCTCTGGGCCTGAGCCAGCCCCTAAGCCACCTGCCACCACCACAACCACCGACTTCTGTGGGCCCTGGGGAAAATCCGAAAGTGATCTACCCTCCCCAGTTTTATGCTCCCCACTATCAGGATTACAACCCACCATTGGTTCACAAGTTATCAGGTGAGCGTCATCCAATAATCCCAGACCCATCTAGGGGGCTCAATCAAAGCAAAGAGGCCAGAGGGCTAGGAAAAGGACATGGTGCCTCATGAGTCCTATTTGTGGAGAAATATTTGGAAAGGCTTGGTCTCACAAGAGATGTAGATTCAAATCCCACCTTTGAGATGTATTAGTGGTATGATCATAAGCATGACACTCAATTCTCTTCAGTTTCCTCATATGGAACCTGGAGATGATAAATATGTCTTCTCCAGCTCACTATGCTGTTTGGAGGGTCAAATGAGCTAATAGACTTTATAAAGCACAATGAAAGCCTTGCAGTTCTTTTTAAACATCAACTATTATTGATTGATTTGGGACCAAACACAAAACAAAAAAAAAGCATGAAAATAATGACTTAGAAAAACACCATTCACTTTGTTGCTATTTTCTTTAATGGCATGTACTGCAAAATAAATAAATAAAATTTTTCAATGTCCAGCACAGAGTTGGGCACATGGGCAGTATTTGAAAGACATTCCTGGAATGAATGAAAAAAAATTAATAAATATTCTGAGTCTCTGCCATGGAGATGGTTTCATACGTAGCACTACCTTATAATAACAGCCTTCTGTGACTTCCTGTGGATGGTGTCTGTATGACGTAACTGCTTGAAAAGTTAATGAGATATGAGCTTACATGAAGAGAAGTCCAATATTCAGACCACACAAAGTAAGAGCCCCTCTTGTTAAAGCACATCTGTGCGATGTTCTTTTCAACTAAGCACTGTATTTTAAGGACATTGACAAACTAGAGAGAAAATACACACAAAGACAAGCTAGGATGGTTAAGATTCGGAAACCATGTCATGTGATCGACTGAAAACATAGAAGCCTTGGATTAGGAGCCTTGGGTGAATCACTTCATCTTTGGGTCTCACCAATAAAATGAAGAGTTGAATAAGATGATCTCTAAGGTCAAGGGCCATCTTGCTTTTCCTTGAACGTGTCATTCTATCTCCTGACTCTATACCTTTTCAATGTGCTCATTCTCAAGCAGAATGGTGACCATACTAAAATTCTTGTATGACATCCCTTCTGTCTAGAGTGACCTCCCTTCTGACCTCCACCTCCTAGCTTCCTTGGCTCAAGACTCAGCTCAGATCCCACCTTCTGCTTGTGGCCTTCCACACTGCTGCTGTCTTCCCTCTGAGATTATCTCTAAATTTATCCTTTGTCTATCTTGTGTTGACATAAATATGCACTGCATGTGTAGCTTGCATATATAGCTGCTTTCACATTGTCTCCCTTATAAAAATGTGAGTTCCTTGAGAGCAGGAATGCTGTCTTTGCCTTTCTTTGTATTGCTAGTGCTGATCACCATGTCTGGCATATACAAAGTGCTTAATAAATGCTTTTTGATGTTCCTTCCAGTTACAAAACCCTACGATTCCTTTGTTGAGTCTGCAGAAGAGAAAACAAAGGGGAGACATGACAGCTATTTTCCAGAACTTGAAGGTTTCCATGTCAAAGGAGGAGCAGACTTCTGTGCTGCTCTGGAGGGCTAGGGTCAGTGAGTGAGAAGTTACAGGGAGAATGGCTTGTGCTTAGTATTGGGAGGAATTTTCTTTTTCATTTTTTTTTTTTTTGCTTTTTGGAGGGCAGTTGGGGTTAAGTGACTTGCCCAAAGTCACAGGGCTAATGTGTCAAATGTCTGAGGCCAGATTTGAACTCAGGTTCTCCTGACTCCTGGGCCAGTGCTCTATTCACTTTGCCACCTAGCTGCCCCAGGAGGAATTTTCTAACAAAGCCACCTAGCAATTGAACAGGCTTCCTTGAAAAGCAGTGAGGCCCTAGTACCAGTGTCTTGTTAGTTCAGGTTTGATACTGGGACAAAATGAGGCATTCACGAGTGACTGAACGAAGGGGGAGGTTTTCTTTACCCTAATCTAGCATGCTCTGCACCTGGTCCTTTTTGGCCCCCTAATCTCCATCTTAAAATGTATCCTCAAAGTGTTCTAACTCACAAGATGTCAGGCAGTCACCAAGTCTGAGATCCCAGATGACCCCTTGCTAGGGATTTTTATGCCTTTTGACCAAGAAGCTACATTAGGGAAACTACTACGAAAATTGTGGCTGAAGGAAGTCCTGTGGGTATTGTGTGTGGGGAGGAAGCCGAGTCAGGAAAGTCAGAGCCATCAGAGGGAGGGAAACACTGGTCCTGTCCTTGGTGGCAAGATCATAAGGATCTTCTGGAGAACCTTTCTCCATTTAAAAGCTTATATGGCTTTTAATAGACGGTCCTTCCCTGGCATTGGTAGTACTAAGGGAGAGACAAGGTAAACAAGCAAAAACAGAACAAAACAAAATTTTGAAGAATAAAACTCAAAATTCTAGGCCTTTCTTCCCCCTTACAGAAGGTCCAAGTCTTAAGTCTTTTACTGGACAGTACTTCTAGAGTGGTCAGTACTCAGGGAAAAAGGAAAAAATGTGGAGAAAACTGAAAGCCAGGAAAGCCAGGTCTTCCCTCCCCTACCCCTCCCCTTCAGAAGGAATAAATCACAGTCTCATAGTCTGGTCCATGTGATGGCTGATGCTTCATCTTGAAAGTTCACAGTCTCTTCTAATGCAAAGCAGTGAAGATGAATCAGAGTAACACTGAGACCATCAGTCACAGCAGAGATGGTGCTACCTCCAGTGTGATTGCAGATTTCTTCTCCTGATGTAGGTGGCTGGTGATGAGCAGCCCAAGGAATATTAGGGGTTCCATACAGATACTCCCAGCACGGTCAGCAATTCTTTATCCCATATCAGGGTCATCTGTAATAAAGTGGCTAACAGATCATAACCCTCCTGCGTGGAACCTGTCGTGGGCTCTAAGCTGATGCTGGGCCTCTTCCCATATTGCCACTACTCAGTCTTTGCCCCTTAGAGACCTCCGGGAGCAAGATCTGCAGAGTATTCTGCAGAGAGTGTCATTCTACCCAAGAGAAGTTCTGGGTATCACATTTTCTTTCTTTTTTGTTTTTTAGGGTAATTGGGGTTAAGTGACTTGCCCAAGGTCACATGGCTAGTTTTTGTGTTAAGTGTCTGAGGCCGTATTTGAACTCAGGTCCTCCTGACTCTAGGGCAGGTGCTCCATTCACTGCCTTTAAAAAAATTTTTTTTTTTGCTTTTAAAAAATTTTTTTTAATTTATTATTATTATTATTTAGAGTATTACATTTTCACAAGGACATTGATAAGGAGGAGAGCATTCAGAGGAGGGTGGCCTTGAATTCATAGCATGTAAAGATAAATTGAAAGAACCAGAGATGTTTAGCCAGAAAAAAAAGAAGACAGCGGGGGACATGATAGCTGTCTTCAAGTATTTTGAAGGCTGGCACATGGAAGAGGGAATATTAGATTGGTTCTATTTGGCCCTAGAGGGCAGGACTATAAGCCAGGGGTAGAAGTTGGAGAGAGACAAATTTAAGCTTGTTAGTAACAGTTACGGGTGTCCAAAAGTCAAGTCATAGCAACAAGCATTTATTAAGCACTTACTGTATGCCAGGCATTACGCAAAGTAATGAAAATACAAAGAAAAGTAAAAACAGTCCCTGCCCTCAAGGAATGCCCGGTCTAATGGAGAAAACAACATGCCGACAAGATACAGACAGAGTAAACTGGAGCTGACCTCAAGGAAGGCACGCTCATTAAGGGTATGGGGAGAGAACTCCTGCAGACTCCTACAGGAGTTTTAGCTGAGATTTGAAGCGAGCTGGGAGGTGGAGATGAGGAGAGAGAGCATTCCAGGCCTGGGAGACTGCCAGGGAAGAAGAAGGGTGTTGGGACATATAATATAGGGTGCCATGGGCAAGGGTAGCAAAGAGGCTGGTGTTGGTGGAATGGGCTGCCTTGGGAGGCAGTAGGTTCCCCATCGTTGGAGGTCTTCAAGCAGAGGCTGGTTGATCATGTTCTGAATAGATTTTAAGAGATTTGATGGGGGCAGGGGTGGTTATGAATTGGACTCTATAGCCACCAAGTCCCATTTCTATCCCAGAAATTCTGTGATTGGGTAAACAATGAGAAGGACAAGGGAAAGGAATCAGCATTTATAGAGTGCCTACTCTTTAGCTAAGCACTTTACAAATATCTCATTTGATTATCACAGCTGCCCTGCGAGGTAGGTTAATTATCTCCATTTTACAGTTGCGGAAACTGAGGCAGACAGTGGTCAATTGATTTGCCTAGGATACCATAAGTAATGAGTGTCGAGTGCCATAGTTAATAAGGCTGGATTTGAACTCAGGTCTTCCTGACTCCAGGCCCAGTTCTCTATCCACAGCCAAGAAAAATGGGCTTGTGTCATAGACATAACAAGAACTTAGAACATGTAAGAGAGGTCTAATTAGTTCAAATATCCCACCCATCCCCAAGCCACATTTGTCTTTTTTTTTGCCTTGAGAGCAGGCACTCAAAACTTGTTGGATTGTATTTTTTTACCTACTCAAAAGTGGAACATCCAACTGATTCTCTCAACAGTAAGGATGGTTCCAAGGCTGGGTAGCCAGAGGGCTATGTTATCAGGCTCCTGAAGAATAGGAAAAGGAATCTGTGGAGCAAGGCTTACAGTTGTAGGGGGCACGTCAGCCACTGGTCTGCTCCCTTTCCCTGATGGTGAACAAGAAGAGGCAGAGCTAGGGGCTCTGCAGAGCCTCTCCCCCTTCCCAACCTGCCATCCTTCAGGGTCTTAGGGTAGAGCCTCCCTAGAGCACACCAGCCAACAGACCTGAGCTGTCTGTTTTCAGAGCTCCTGGCACTTAGTATCACCTCAAATGGAAACAGGGCCCCTGAGCCACACATAAAATCCCTGTTGGCTGACTTAGAAAAACTCATATTAACATTATCTATGTTCTATTGTACTTTTACTTATTTTGTTAAATATTTCCCAATTATATTTTAATTTATATTTTAATCAGTTTCCAGCAGTCATAGGGAGTGTTTCCAACCCATTTGACATCTCTGGTCTGGACCACACATTTTTTTAGCCCATATATATATATATATATATTGTACCTTATACTGCTTTCTGTTTCCTGTGTTAGTTTTATCGTTATTTAGACTCTGACCTCCTTGCGACAGAAGAGACTGAGTTTTCTCCTCTCACATCTCACACAACACCTAGGACAAAGCTAGGTAGAGAGCCTGAGTTCTTTCAGCTGGGTCAAAAAAAAAAAAAGACACTCAGACATCAAGAAAAGAGGAAGCTTCTACTGTAGAGAGTCTGGGCTGTGCCTCCATGGGACTTTGGGAGGGAAATGAGGCCCAGAAAAAAAAAAGAGGACCACAAAACCCCAAGGATGAATGAGAGAACAGAGTCTTGTCCTGCGGCACAGGCTGACTTCTTTAAGAGTTGGAGACCATGATGGCTGGGTATCCATTCCCCCTCCCTAGTGCAAAACCCAGGCTGCTCCACCCTAATTACAACTCTGAGAGCAGGCATTCAATGCTTATTGAATCATATTTTTACCCACTCAAAAAAGGTACAGTCAACAGAGTTCTTTTTATCAAAGGTGTTTGATTTCATTCTCTTTTTTTTCCCCAGGCATGACAAGTCGGCTTCTTGGTCCCTCGTTTGAACCTTATTTGCTGCCTGAATTGACCAGATATGACTGTGAGGTTAATGTCCCTGTCCCCGGCAGCTCCACGCTTCTACAAGGGAGTGATCTGCTCAGAGCCCTGGACCAGGCCACTTGAACCAGAGCCAAGTGGTAGCAACCTCTCCCTCTGCCAACACTCTTTCAACAGCATCAGTTTCTAAGTCTATTTTTGCAAGTAGATTATATTTCTAACACCAAAACACTTCTACGAGATGTACTTAACATGTCGAATTTGTCTACATCACCAAGCAGTGGCCTTTCTGAATTTACTCACTTTATTACCCATGTTTAAAAGAGAAATATGTTTGTTTCAGCTACTGTATTTTTCTCTCTTTCAATGAAAATGTTTAAAAAGTTTATATGATTTTACTTCCCTGTTCCCCTTTACTTCTAATTTATAGTCACCATGGATTTTTCTGCAATTTCTATACTAACGAGCTGTGGTGTGTGTTTGTGCCTCTATAGAGAAAACACTTTGGCTCCATTTTATTGCAAAGAATTATTTTGTGTTGTTGCTGCCAAAGATAAGTGAATCAAAAACAAGTCTACTCCCAAACTGTGGTTCATGGTTCCCTCAGTCCCCTGTTATCTATTCTCTCCTTCCTAGCACTAATGACCATATTGTAAATGTAATGTCTTTTTTTTTTTAAAGCTGACTATTCTCATTATGATACCATCTGTCGGAAACAGAAATGTGAAGAGTGAGCTGCAATGTTTGTGTTATCTGTGAAGTGGCACATTGTAGGTTTTCCTAAATTGTGTGGTGTTTTGTTTTGGGGGGCTTTTTTCCATTTGGTGGGTTGGTGTTTTTATTGTTATTATTGTTATTATTATTATTATAATACAAAAGCATACCTGAGGTTTGTATTTTTTTTTAAGAAAATTGATATCTGGGTTAAGTGTTTATCATATATATTGGTACTTTGTTATATCTAAAAACTTCAAAACCGAAATGGAGTCCTGCTCAGAGATCACTTTCAGAGCTTTTTTTTTTAAAACTGTTAATTTTGTCTGTCCTGGTGTTGCTGATATTACAGGATTGTACATATCTTTCCCAGAGGCTGGCACTAACATTGCTTGCTAATTGTCTCTCCTCTACTGTTAGCCCTTTGTGTCTCATATCTGCTCTAGGCCTGACTACAAGTCAGTCAGAGTCAGCAGAATCATTACACTGATGCATTAAAAGACATATTTCCTTTATATTTTAAGCATGTATTATGTATACGTTATTATTATTAATTATTATTACTGCTGGGCCTGATGTCAGGGGGTGAGGGGTGGGGAGAGGGCTGGAGAAAGCTGAGGGTGGGGGTGGGGAGATACGACTTTTCTTAATCTCTAGGGTTTTGCTGTTGTTGTAGTTCATAGCCCTTCAAGTTCCTGGAGTGATGTGACTCTAAGGGCATTCCACCTGAGGTATTAGGATGCTTTCAGGACTGCCATTAAAAATGGCTTTGATGTGAATTGAGGAAAGGAAGCAAGATTCAGGAACGAGGTTTGTTATACAGAACATGGTAACAAGATTCAGAAACAAGGTTTGTTGTATAGAGCAGGCCAGCCTCTTGGGGTGACACCTTTGCATGGGCACAGGTGAGTTGAGGATCTAGGTGAGGACCCAGGGAGGAGCTGGGGCCCACTGTGACCCAAAAGAGCCTAGGCAATCTGAGGTCAGGCTAAGCTGGGAGGGAGGACAAAGGGCAACCCCATACCCAGCTAGGGAGAGGCAGAAAGGCTGAAATTCCTGCTGGTTTCCTCCCTGGAACTGCCCACTCACTGGTGACCAGCCTACCTGGCAGCTTCCAAGCCTCCTCTGTGTTCTATTCTCTAACTTGCACTGACTTGCTCAGAAAGGGAAGCACTGTAACTGGGTGAGTGTTCCAGAAATACTAGAATTCACTGTATATAGGTAAGCTTACTTTTTTTGGTTTGAATACACTGAACATTTAGAACCTTTTCCGTCATGATGGGTGCATTGAAAAAACTATTAAACACAAGTATGAGAAAAGTCACAACGGGCCATAATTTGCTGAGCCTGGGAAGACTTGTTCAAAACAAAAATATAAGGGAAATTTAACTTTAAAGAGGAATCGAAGTGCAACATGAATTAATTTCTCTAGTATCCATGTTGGATGAGTCTTACTTTGGACAAAGCAGCTTTGACAAACCTGCATACTATGTGAGTACTTGAAGGGTTATTGACACATACACTCATGTTTTATTTCTGTTTTTGTTGCTTCCTCATAAAAGGGCATTTTTTTTACCTTTGCAGTTTTACTAAAAACACTCTGAGAACTCTTCTAAGCTTCATATTAACCTGACTGTTGGCATAGAGACTTCAGAAACGATTATATTGTTGACTTCTTACTGATGACATTATAAGTGTATGGGAACTTTAACTTTATAAGGAATTGTATTTTGCCACTGACACCTTATTAAAGTATACTGATCCTACCACTGTGGTGGCTCTTGCTTACTATGGATCTACCATTGGATGTACCATTGTAAAATGAAGTATTTATTAAATTATTTCTAGAAAACTAAGGTTTGCAATGATTCAACAAATTCAATTCAAGAAACATGTATTAAGTGTCTGCTATACGGTACTGTCCTAGGGCTTGGATACACAAAGATTATGAATGAAACTCAAGTCCTGGAGGAGTTGAAGATGTGTTACTGAGGGTCAGCATTGTGTATATGAGTTGGTAAATACCACGTGTACATGAGGCCATGCAAAGTATGTTCAAAAGGAAGAGAGTGCTAATGACTGAAGAGATCAGGAAAACCTTCCAAGGGAGGCTTTGAAAAAAGCTAGGGAGCCTACCAGGGGGAGGAGAGGAGGGGACTGGCCCTTTAGAACAACATACCACATATTCAGCACCTAACCTTCAGTTGACCTGAAAGCAAAGCCTTCAATACTTCAAGGATATCCCAATGATCACATCTCTATGGACTCTTTCTCTGACCATGAAGGTCACAACCTCCAGCTTGGTAGGATCTGTCAGAGCTTGTGTTCTGCTGGCATGAACTTCAAAGAGCACAGGGTCATCGACACCACACAATGAAGCATGGGAGAAAGACTTTAGTTGTGGATTTGTACCTTCCAAAGATCTGAAGCAGGAAAGTTTTCCCCACCCCAAACATCTTTGTGTATTGTCAGTCAATTCAAGTTAATTCAACAAGCATTTTGTTAAGTACCTACTATTACCCATATAGTATATAGATAGTATTAATACATGAAACAACATAATGAAAATCTCTCTGAATCTGTTTCCTCATCTGAAAAAGGAAGGAGTTGGAACAGATCCTTTTAGTTGAACTTCCTATAATTTTATATAATCAAATGATCCTTAAGAATGAGGACTTAAGGGGCAGCTGGTGGCGCAGTGAATAAAGCACCAGCCCTGAAGTCAGGAGGACCTGAGTTCAAATCCAGCCTCAGACACTAAACACAAAAACTAGCTGTGTGACCTTGGGCAATTCACTTAACACCAACTGCCCTCTAAAAAGAAAAAAAAATAGAATGAGGACTTTAAAAAGATCTTGGTAGCCCTACCACCTAGCACAGTGCCTTGTATATAGTAATTTGTTGAATTGAATTGACTTGCTAAAGTGTGTTACAAATTCCAAATTTTATGAGAATTCAGAGGTGAGCTGGAGTGATTTGGAAGACTTCGTGAAGGAGGGATTTGAATTAGGCTCTGAAGGATGAGTAGGATTTAGAGAAGTAGAAAAGAGGAAAGAGGATATAAAGTTGGGAATAAATTTGGTGTGAGAGAGGGGCAGTGAAGAGACTGACCTGGTTAGAGTGAAAGGGGACTTCAAGGTTGGTGAGGATTCCATTTCCAACTTAATAGCCCAACACTCTTTCCCCATTTCTTTAATCTTGTAATATATTTCTTCCCTTCTTCCTCAATATCCTGTACCATCGATTTAGAGCTGGAAGTGAGTTTAGAGATACTTTAATTTCTATGTGTTCATTTTACAGAAGAGAGAGGCTTATGAGACCCAGAAAAGAGAATTAATTTGCCCAATATCATACAGGTAGAAACTGACACAGCTGGGATTTGAGCCAAACATCTCCCATTCCAGACCCACTGTTCCTTCTACTGTACCACTCCACCTCTTGCCCTTTGGGCTAACCTTTCTTGTCCCTGTTCACCATTGTGTTCCTCCTTCCCTTTCCAGCAATACTGTCATTCCTGGTAACATAATTTAATCTGTATGCATCCTGTGGATTACAGTTTTCATATGCTCTACAGATTTAGTTTTCTAAGGATCATATATTTAGAGCTCTAATAGTACCATCAGAGGTCACTGGGTCCTCATTTTACAGATGGGGAAGGTAAGGCTGAGAAGTTAAGAGTCTTGGCCAGGGTCATATACTAGGAAATATCTTAGGCAGGATCTGAGTTCAGGTGTTTCTGACTCCAAGCCTAGTGCCCTATCCACTGGGCCACCTCACAGAATTTAGAACTTTGTACTGTATTAGAATAGATACAGGTCAGCTTGGTCTGTCACAATTCTAGCCCCAACTTGTGGGATAGCCCTGCTTCAAATATATTTGCAGAGTCATAGACACTCGCCAACATCTTCATTTAATAAAATAACAAAAGACCAGAATCTTCCCTTCCTTCTAGACATTGTGGGGAAACAGGATAGAACGAGGTAGGTCCCTGTTTCTACTAACATACAAATTCTTTATCGCACCTGTTGGGATGAACTCTTCTGTCATCATCTCTCATCAACTTTTGTGAGCTTATAGTGCATTCCCAGCTTTCACTTACTGACCTTCAGGTCACTCTCCCCCTATTTTTCAGGGATGTCACCTACTGGATCACAATCTCCACCTGTCATATTTGGGCACTTCAGTATTCACACTGATGCCTCTGGGAACACTCCTGCCCCAGGTCACTGCTTGGGAACTGCCTGGAATTAGTGACCTTTTCCCTTTCCCATCACTATAGATCCTCTTTAATCAGATGCTTTTCAATTGAGGTCTTAGGCTATAGAGAATAGAGTGCTATATTAGAAATCAAGAAGGCCTGGGTTTTAATCCTGTCTCAGACACCAGCTGTGTGACTTTGGGCTCTATCCCTCAGTCTCTGTCTACCTCAGTCTCCTTATCTATCAAATGAGAGGGTTGGATACAATGACATATATGTTCCCTATTAGCTCTATATCTGTGATCTTATGATTCTCTGCTGGTATTTCCTACTTTCTGCTCTCCTTACTGTTATGATCCTGAGGCACCATTAGCCAAGGCAAAAGCCCCTTTCTCTTGCTACCTCTCCCTGGAATCTCATCCTTATGCTGTGCCTCTCTTTGCCTGCTGGTGAGTTTTCTGAAACCCTTATTCTACCGTTAACATTTACCTCTTTATCCTAGAGAGTATCTTTTCACAGTTTCCATTTCAAGGCACATCTAAATTTTCCTCAAAGAATCTTTATCCCTGGTCACCTTCTCCTTCACTGGTTGCCTGCCTTTTCCTCAACCCAAAACACATACCCCCATGCACTAGGCTAAGAGAATGGTAGATAGATTCCTTGTTCCCTACTTCCACTCCCAGACCTTCTGTCATCATCTCTCATCAACTTTTGTGAGCCTATAGTGCATTTACAGCTTTCACTTACTGATCTTCAAGTCACTCTCCCCCTATTTTTCAGGGATGTCACCTACTGGATCACAATCTCCACCTGTCATATTTGGGCACTTCAGTATTCACACTGATGCCTCTGGGAACACTCCTGCCCCAGGTCATTCACCCTCACTACACTCATGACCCACCTCTACACAGGTCCTCAGCCACCTACTGGAATGGTCACATTTTAGATCTCACCATTCCTCAAAAAATGTCCCACCTCCCTAATCCTGAACCCTAAACTTCTCCTCCTATCCTTCCATCTCTCCTTCTGCCTCATTCTTCATCTTTATCATCACCTCCAGTTCCTCTCTCACTTCCCATTCTCCTCCAATTCTGATCTCCCATTACTCCCTTCATTGTCTTGACCTGTTCAGTTATGTACTTTCTTCCTCCTTTCAAAATCACTTACCTTCAATCTCTACTAATCCTCCATCTGGGTTCACTCCCAACACCTACCTTCTCTGCTCCTACTGCCAAATAGCTAAACAGAGTCACAGGACAATTTATGTTATTGAATCAACTGATTCTTTGCTACTGCCAACCAATCATTTTTCTCTTTCCTGTTTGACTCTATCATGTTTCTGTTCTAAACTTTCTCCTCTCTCTTACCCCCCAAAGCCATTCTCAGCTCCCTTGCTCATAGCTGATGACCTTGCCCACTACTTTATCAAGAAACTCAAGGCCATCCCTTTGTGAACTTCCTTCTTTCCCCCAGTACACAGACCAAATTTCCTCTATTTCATCCCCTATTCTCTCCTCTTTTGCTCCACTCTCCCAGAAATCCTTCTTGACAAGGAGGATGCCTCTATTTTAGCCCTTATCTCATCCTAATCCCTTCTGGGAATTTTCCCTAGATCAGTCCTTCTCTCTCATCCTCAAGACTGTAGCTTCTTTACTACTGACTATAAAAATGTTTGGATCTCTTTCCTTCTTAAGTGCAAAACAAAACAAATCAAAATCTTTACTTGATCCCTCAAGTTTCTGTCAATTCAACACATTTCAACAACCTCTCTATTCAAAGCACTGTGTTAGGAATTAAGGAAATCTCTGCCCTCAAAACAAACAAACAAACAAAAAACCTAGCAGAATCCTGAGAGGCTATTACCCAAACTTAACGTGCCATCTCTCACACCCAAGAACTGGCACAACTGGCACAAGCTAGTACAATTTACACAATGACACATAAAATGTCAGTTAAGTGATGGGGTAATGGAGAGGAAAAAGTGCTTAGGAAATTTTACAGAGAGAGTACTAACAACTGAGGAATTCAGGGTGACTTCACAAAGGATTTGGAACTTCAACTGACCCCTAAAGGAGGGAGATCTTGTAAAATAGTATTTCATTTTTTCTCAATTACGCATAAAGACAATAATTAACATTCATTTTTCAAAAATTTTGAGTTCAAAATTTTCTTCCTTCCTCCTTTCCTCTTTCCCTGAGGCATTAAGCAATTTGATATAGGTTACACATGTGTAATCATGCAAAACATTTCCATATTAGTCGTGTTGTGAAAGAAGACAAAGACAAAAAGGAAAAACACACACAAAAGTGAAAAATAGTATGCTTCAATCTGCATTCATACTCCCTCAGTTCTTTCTCTGCATGTGGATAGCGTATTTTCATCATGAGTCCTTTAGAATTGTCTCGGATCATTGTGCTGCCGAGCAAAGTTTGAAGTCATTCACAATTGATCATGAAATTTTGCTGTTACTATGTATGCTGGGCCATGTCCAGTCATCCTGATATGTATTTCGCCACTGGATCCAGATGACTCCTGAGGAGAAAATGAGGCTGGTGACTTTTCAGAGCCCTCCCTCACTTAAATCCAGTTCACTTACATGTCATGGCATCACATCCCTGATGGTATGGTCTTCTTAGAGAATGAAGGACAAACAGCAACTATACTACTGTAGACAATGTTCTCCTGGTTCTCCTCACTTTACTTTGCATCAGTTCAATAAGTCTTTCCAGGTTTTTTGCAGAGCATCCTGCTCATCATTTCTTATAGCACAATAGTATCCCATCACAATCACATACCACAACTTATTCAGCCATTCCCCAGTCGATGGGCATCCCCTCAATTTCTAATTCTTTACCACCCCAAAAAGAGTTTTTCTACAAATAGGTCCTTTTCCTTTCTTTAAAATCTCTTTGGGATACAGATCCAGTAGTGGTATTATTGGATTAGAGGGTATGCACAGTTTTACAACTCTTTGGGCATAGTTCCAAATTGCTCCCCAGAATGGTTGGATCAATTCACAAGTCCACCAACAGTGCTTTAGTGTAAAGGAGAAGATTCTGAAAAGGCAAGATAAAAGGGAAGCACATTCTAATCAATCAACCACTAATTATTTGTTAAGGGCTTGATTGGTCAGGCATTGTGCTTGGCACTGGGTACATAAAGACTAAAATGAGGCAGTTGTACTTGACCGAAAGGCCTTTACAGGCTATTGGGGAAGACAACATGTCTATGAATACACACACACACACACACACACACACACACATTATATACATATATAGTAACCATAAGTTAAACTTTTCTAGGGCACTAGGAAGGGACTGGATCTATTCTGAGAAGGTTGCATGTAGAAGGTGTTATTTAAACAGAGTTTTGAAAGAAATGAGGGACTCTTAAGAGGCAGAGGTGAAATGGGAGCATATTCCAGGCTGGAGGGAGAGCAAGTAAGTACAAAGTCATGGAAATGGGAATGGAGTGGTGCATAGGGGCATGGTCCTATGACAGAAGTGTTAGGATGAGCTGAGACTGCAAGAGAAGCTCAGAAAAATAAAAAGTGTTCCTTCCCTCCCCTCACCCCGACTTTGGTTGGTCTATTTCCACGTAATTGGTTTTGGAGCTACATTGGGTAAAAGAGGAAGACAAAGAAGAGGTAGAGCCGCTGCTCAGGGTGGATGGCACAGAAATAATGGGTGATGGGGAGAAAGTTTTGCTGTTCAACTGTTATTTTGCTTCTGTTTTCTCTGGACTGGAAAAGAGGACAAAAATGGAAAACAGGGAGGCGATGCCCAAAATAAGTGATAAGATAGTATTAGAGTATCTAATTGGCCTTAATGCAGATGAGCTATGGTATAGGCCACTGGAGTAATTGTAAAATGAGCTTGGCGAGACATTGTTAATGATATTTGAAGATCATGAAGGTGAAGCCCTGAAGGACTGAAGAAGGACAGATATTCTGATTTTCCACAAGCAAACAAAACAAAATGAGTGGAGGGGGAGAAAAGAGTCTACAAGTATAGGCCAATGAGCTTGACTGATTCCTGGCAAAAGTCTGCAATTATTAAAGGGATGGTTAGTGAACAGCTAGAAAAGGAAGCAGTGATCATAGAGAGAGAACATGGCTTCATCAAGAACAGGTCATGTCAGATGAGTCTCACTTCTTTTCTGCTGGGGAGAAATACTATAAATGATCTACTTAACCACTTACTCATTGGTGAGCCCCACATTCACCTTGGTAGTTTGCACATCCTGCTCTGGAGCAGAAATACCAAGTAAATGCTATTCTTCTTATAGTCCCGAGAGGGTCTGAGCCCTCTACAGGGAGGCAACACTCGGAACCTAAGGGTAGGGTGGGGAGGGTGAATTTGTGGGTCTACCCAATTAGAACAAGCCCAAGTTCCAAGCTGCCAAGTGAATCTATATAAATATATACAAAATAGTTAAATATGAGGTGATTTAGGAGGAAGGGCCCTCTCAGTTAAAGGGACAGGGAAAAGTTGCATTGCAGAGATTGGTACTTGAGGAAGAGATGGGATGCTATGAGGCAGATATGAAAAAAAGAGTCCTATCCAAGTATGGAAGATCATCAGAGCAAGGAGGTGGGAGATAGAGGGCCATATGTGAGAAATGCCTGGATCACAGAGTGTGGGAGGACTGGAAAGGTTGGGAGCAGAGAATAAATGTAAATATACACAAGGAAGAGGTGAAGACCTTTAAATGCTAAACAGTGGAATTTCTATTTGATTTTAAAGGCAATAAAAGTTGGTTGGCCCTACATGACAAAACTAGATGAATTAGGTAGAATGAGTAAAGAGGCGATTTTTGTCTCTGTCAAGGAAAAACTTCCTAACAATTAGAGCTATCTAACAATGATATGGGCTTTTTTTTTGGGAAGGTCTCCCTCATTAAAGGACTTCAAACAAAAATTGTGCAACCACTAGGCAGGTGTGACAAGAGGCAATCCTATTTGAGGTAAGGCATCGGACCAGTTGACTATGGAGGCCTCTCCAGCTTTGAGGTTCAGTGCTTCTATGAATTTAGAAAAAATGGAGCTCATTGTGGGCTACAGGTAAATCTCTGAACTTTGTTCTTGCCTCAGTACACAGTGTTGGATTGAATACATGTTTATTGACTTTGTTGTATTGAGGAGACTTGAACTAAACTTCAAAGGATGAATCTGAGTGTCTGAATCCAAGGCCCATTCTTGGTCTTTATTGCCTCCCACCTGGGATCATAGGAATTAGAACTGGGAGGGACCTTCTCCAAGCCTACATTCCAAATCCATATTTTTCAGATGAGGGAACCAATGCCCCAAAAGGTTAATTGACTTGTCCAAGGTCATAAAAGTAGTAACAGAGTGAAGATTTGGGCTCAGATCTTCTGAGTTAAAATCCACTGATCTTTCAATTAAATTCATTGAACATTTATTAAGCACCTCCATACTTCTCTGCAAAAGAACAGTTGACACTTTAATGAATGTTCATCCCTCCTCCCCTTGGCTTCTCTGACACTGTAATGTCCAGCCTTTAGCCCTGTACCTCCCTGTACCTCCCTGTACCTCCCAACCCTTCCCATATACACCCTTGGGACCACTGGGGAGGACTCACTGCATCTAGCTAATCTCAGGCACCCTACCAGACTACCTTCTTGCCACAAACTCCCTCTCTGCCTCCACATACACACACTCCCTGTCATACTTTTTTCCTCTTGCTCTCTAAACAATATTCAAATCAATACTACCATTGCTTCTAGAAAAGAATTTCACTATAGATTTCGCTATAGATCCATTTACCATCCCTGTAATCTTCCTTAGCCATCAATCTCTTCTATGGTGTCTCTTCCCATTAAAATATAAGTTTCTTGAGGGCAAGGACTGGCTCTGTATTTGTATCCCTGGCATTACCACATAGCAAGCATGCAACAAATGCTCTTCAATTCATTCATTTTCCTCCTACCTTTTTGATCATTCCTTCTCTATCTCTTTCCATAGTTCTTTTCTCCTCTTGTCCTTTTAATGTCAGTTGTCTTTGGCCCTCTTTTCTTTTCCCTCTACATATTTACATCCCTTTCCTTAGTCTCAACTATCTCCTTTCTGCCTATGACTCCCAAAAAGCACTGTCTACCATGTTCAAAGCATCGTACTAGACTCTGGAGATGTGGTAACAAGTAAGACAATAGAATTGGGAGTTGGAAAGGAGGGGGAGGGGTTCAGAGATCATTGAAATCCATTGCCTTCATTTTATAGAAACTGAGGCTTGGTGGAGATGATACCCAGAGTCACATAGTAAGCAGCAGAGTTAAACTTTGAACAGGCCCAATGACCTTATATATTTTACACCATGTTGAGGAGATGGATTTTTTAACACCAAATTCTATCCCCAAAGACAGCTCAATATAGTGGGTAGGTTTCTGACTCTTGCTCTGTGACCCTGGGCAAATCTCTTCATTTTCACATGCCTCAGACAACTCCCTAACACATCTATTACTCATAGAGAATTGACCCTTTCCTATTTTTCTTTACTCATTAGTCTTAACTATATCTTAAATAACTCCTGGAAGAAGAAGGGGATAGAGTGAGAAGAATTGGGCAGCTTCCAGAGTCCTAATCTCCTGTAATTTGTTGGTCTGGGGGAATTACACATAGAATCCTAGAGTGTTCCAGTAGAAGGAACTTTGAAGGTCTCATTCAAACCTTTCATCTTATTGGTGAGGAAACTGAGGTCTAATGAGGTCAAGTGTGCCCAAAATACCACAGTCATTCAGCAGACCTGGAACTCCCATCTCTTAACTCCTGCTGTCATGCTCTCAGCTCAAATCTCACCTTCTCCATGAAATTTTCCTTAGCCACTGCCAACTATATTGGTCCTTCTACCCCGATCCCTAGTATATTTATCAGTCATACATATTTTAGCAGGCTTGGTGTTCCATGAAGGGATGGCTTCAATTCTCAAGTTAGACTATGAGTGTAAACCTGTATGATGTTTTTCTTATAACCCCCACAACTTATATAAATGTCTTCCCCCATAGCTCCATATTTATCATCTTCAATTCCAGCAGTCACATCAGCCCAGGCCTAGATCTTGCAGATAGGGTAGGAATAAAATTCAGCAGCCCAGCACATCTGAACTACCCTCCAATCTACTTACTGGTACCTCTTAGCATCTAAACTGGTCTGTCCATTGGATAGGATGGGCAGATACCATATCACTGTAGAACTGAGACTGTGTCAGGCAGTAGGACTGTGGCATATAACTCCCAAAGAGTCTCAAACTGTGCCCAAATCCCTGCACAATCTGCAGCTTTCACTAGGGCCCCTGATCAATGAGGCATGAAAGGAGCTGTTCATTTGGGGACAGCACCATGCTGACAGCCAGCTAGAGCAGCACAGAACCCTCATTGTGCCCCCAACCCACTGCTGGGGGCTAGGGCCTCTGCCTGACTTCCCGGAGTGAGATGGAAAGAGCTAGGGGAGCAAGAAGAGACTTAAAAAGAAGGAAAAAGGAAGGAAATGGACCAAAAAAAGAGGAAGAAGGTTGAAAAAAGGGGAACTTCTTGGTAGAGAATATGAAAAAGTCAACAAATTATAACCCCCAATTGGACTAAGTGATTTCCAGGAAAAGTGACCTCATTTTAAGCATCAGTAAAAAGCTGTACATGAGTAGAATTTTTATAAGTGAAATCATGATTTCTGTTCTCATTCCCCCTCCCTTGCCAAAGATGCTGTTTCTTCCTCACTACTTCACTATTTATGGTGGGGGGAGGTAGGAAGGAGGAGGAGATCTTAATATTTCAAAAAGTCTCTGAGCCCTCTACACCACTCTATTTTCCACATCAAACTGATCCTTCCATCAATGATTATTGACCTATAAACAAACTCCTAAATACAATAGAATTATTCATTCAAAGAACACTGGTGGAAATCTTTTATAAAGTGAAGAATCTTTCTATATTATAAATAATCTTCACCACCACCCTTCTATTCCTATTTGGGCATATGGGGCAAGGTAGAGCTGTCTTGAGTTTGGATTTTATGTCTAATAGCCAGCTGGCCCTGGTGAGAAAGGCAGGCCAAGCTAGAAACCTTAGAGTTTACAGTGGGGGTGGAAGTGGGATCATACTGATTGTGATAGTTTTTAAGGACTTCTTTTGTCTCTGTCCATTTTTCATGACTCCCCACGCATGACTTTTTCTTGCAAGTGATTCTATTGCTATTCTCCTTCCCACCAGCCCCTTCCAATCTGGCCTTGAGGTCACTTAGTCTACCACCCGGTCAAGTCCAAGATCATTAGAGCTTAAGGTATGCCAGGGAAAAGACTTCTACCAACACCTCCTTTGCCCCCACTCCATGCTTCTGTTGGCAGGGCTCCAAAGATCAGATGTCTCAGATCAGAAAATAATTTTAGATTATTAATTTATTTATTAATATTATTATTAGATTTTCTTAACATAGAGTAAACAGAGAGAAGGTAGGAGTACCTAGAAACTTATTCTACTCTGATGTTAAAGTTTATCTTTTCAATTAGTGATATGGGTGACAGGTAGATAAAAGGAATAGAGACAGAGACAAAGACAGCAAGAAATTAAGGAAAATGGTAGAAGAAAAAGAAAGACAACAGGGAAGTAAAAGGAAGAAAAGATGGAGAATTAGAGAAGAAAAGAAATAAATGAGAATGAATGGCAGAGAAAGATAGCCAGCAAGAGCATTAGGAAGAGAGAAGAAAATAGAGAAATAAGATGATGAGAGAGAAGAAAAGATGAGAAAGGAAAAACAAAGAGAAAGGCAGTAGATACCAACAGAGATAGAAGCAGGCAAAGAAATAAAAAAGGGACCGATGGTTAGGACATGACCAATATAGAGAATCTTTCAATAACAGAATCTCAAAGTTGGAAAGGACCTCAAAGGTACCTAGTCCAACTCATGACAGAAGCAAGTAAGTGTCCCCTCTATGACAACCCTCATAAGTAACCGTCTAGTTGAATGCCTCCCATGAAGGGGAATGGGCCATTCTCATTCTGGAAAGCTCAAATTATTGGGAATTTCTTCTCCCCACTGGTCAAAGTTCTGTCCAGCAATCATATCCCCTGACTGCTGTCTAAACAGCCTTAGTTCCTTCCATCAAATCCACAGAGCTTGATTTCAGTACCACTAGACACTCTCCATTTTGTTTGTCGATGCCCATTCTCTGATTACATGGTCAGGGCTGGGGTAGAGGTGGGGAAAAGGAAAAAGGGAAACACTCAGAGATTTGGCTCTGGAATACTCTAGACTTGAGCTTTTCCACTACAATAGTCGTTCCTCGGTTGACTGAATTCACTACCGGACTGATTATCGTTTTTATGCAGTTTGAAAGTTTTTCTGCTATTGAGTCTGATATGAAGTAAGTTGGCATCTTTGTAGCTTCCCCTGAGTACTCCTAACCTTGCTTTCTGGGGCCAAACAAACAAGTTTCATCTTTTTTACACATGGCAGCCCCTAAAAATACTTGAAGACAGAAATCATGTCTCTCCTAACTCTTCTTTTCTCCAGGATAAACATCTTCAGGTCCTTCTTATTGTAATCAATCAGCAAAATTTATTAAGCAACCAGGCACTGTGCTAGCAGCTGTGGATACAAATACCAAGAACGAAACAATACCTAATTTCTAGGAACCTGAACTCAAATGAGGAAGACAACAAGCAATGATGGGGGTTAGCCAAATGCTTGCTATATGCCTCCTAGAGGACTTGAGGAGCTCAGAGCCATCAGCACATAGGAAGCTCCCAAGAAGGAAAGTCCAATTAACCAAGACCTGAATTGTTATTATCTCAAGGTAATAACAGAGCCCTTTCTGAGAAGGAAGCTGATCTGATAAATCAGCCACCAGAAGTTGTCTATTTTCAAACCAGTCACTTTCCCTACCCCATACCTGGAGCTTATGCCATCCAATGATCTTTTTCTGTAGGTTACCAAAGAGTGATTTACTAGAATGATTTAAGCTCTCAGTGTTCAGAATACGCACAGGGAATACAGATGTACTTTTTAAAGGCTGAGCTTGCCAATGTTGGGAAGACATTTAGTTTTTCTGGGGACATCAAATATTGAACTAGGATTTAAGAATATTGTGGGGGGGGAGTTGGGTTTCAACTCCAGCTTGTCCAAATATCCAGAACACATTTCAAGCTCTCCAGTGTTGGGAAGGCATTTGAAGGTCCCCAGTGTTGGGAAGGCATATTGACCTTAAAGAGAAATTCTTTGACCACAGGTTGGACTTGATCATCACATGCCACTGACTGCCACAGAGAAGACATCTAGGTGGACACGGTGGATAGAGTGGTGGGCCTGAAGTCAGGAAGATGAATCTTTCTGAGTTCAAATCTGGCCTCAGATGCTAGCTGCGTGACCTTAAGTCACTTAACCCTTTTGCCTCAGTGTTCTCATCTGTAAAATGAGCTGGAGAAAGAAGTGGCAAGGTATCTTTGCCAACAAAACACAAGTGGGATCACAAAGAGTCACACATGACTAAATGACTGAATGTCAACAACAAAAATATTGTGATTAAAGTTTATGTAAGATATCTTTGACTTAGAAATGAATCAATGAAACATATAGTGATATAATGAAGATGGGGGAGGGGGAGTTTTTCTAATCAGTGTTGCTTAGGTTCTGTTGACTAGAGGTTCCCAAGACATTTAGTCCATCCTCAGTCTACACTTTGCTTTTTTTTTTGGAAGGCAATTGGGGTTAAGTGACTTGCCCAAGGTCACATGGCTAGTTTTTGTGTTAAGTGTCAGAGGCCAGATTTGAACTCAGGACTTCCTGACTCCAGGGCAGATGCTCTGTTCACTGCGCCACCTAGCCACCCCTTTAAACAATTTTTTTTGCCTTTTTTTAGGGCAATTGGGGTTAAGTGACTTGCCCAAGGTCACATGGCTAGTAAGTGTTAAGTGTCTGAGGCCAGATTTGAACTCGGGTCCTTCTGACTCCAGGGCTAGTGCTCTATTCACCGTGCCCCTAGCTGCCCTCCGTCTACACTTTGGCACAGGTCCCTTTGGGGTGTGTATACACACCTGTGTGTATACACACATGCTCTCACCCTCTCTTCCGCTCATATTGTCTCTTCTCATTTTCTCTCTCTCTCACACGCACACACACACATACACACACACAATCTCTCTCACTCTCTTTCTCACACACACAGTTTCTCTCTCTCTGTCTCTGTCTGTCTCTCTCTCTCTGTCTCTCCCCCCCCACCCCCTCCAATTTGTTACACAAGTTTAACAAACATCATTTTACAAAATTTTCATACCCACCTCTCTTGGTGCTTTTGAAAACCTGCTCCAACACACCAAAAATAAAGAAAAGGAAAAAAGAAATTTGGTTTTCTCCCTTCAGAGGGAAATCTAGGTTCCTATCAATTTCCCAGTGGGGATATCACAATATGCGACAAGTTGTAATGTTGACTAGAAATCACTCCCTCAGCTTCAGATGAGAACTTGTGCTAGGGAGCATTTCTCTGATTTCCTGCAACACACAAGATGATGTAACTGGAGATTGGGAAAGAAAAATTCCTCTGGGTCTCTGAAACATAGAGACCATCTGGAATTCCTCCACTGGATCCCTACAATTTATAGGGCAAGTTTCTATGAGGGAAGGAAAAAGGAAGCTGTGGTTATTTATTTCTGAGTATGAAACTCCAGGCAGTGGCCAAAGTCTGCCACTCCTCCTTGCTAACTGGC
Organism: Petaurus breviceps papuanus; assembly: GCF_028583685.1. NCBI lineage: Eukaryota > Metazoa > Chordata > Mammalia > Diprotodontia > Petauridae > Petaurus > Petaurus breviceps. The sequence continues at coordinate 9,563,036 of NW_027187358.1, forward strand.
TCACTGGATTCCTCATGCCTATCAGGTCAAGTCAATGAACTCAGCAGAAGTTCATATTCTTCCTTTGCTGAATCATTTCCTCCTTTCCAAGCTTCCCTTTTCCTCTCCCCATTGCTGACATATAGTAGGTGCTTAATAAGTATTTTTTAACTCACTCATTCTGTCTGTTCTCCACTAAGAGGGAGAGTGAGAGAATTCCAGGCAGGAGTTCTGAGCTCATCTCTCACTAGGGAGCTCATGAGTTCCCATGAGTGTGCATCCTATTCAGTCAGCCAGTAGATTCAATCCAGTCAAAGCAAAGGCATTAATAAGATGGCATAATAAAAAACAGTAGCCACAAAATATTCTCCCTAAAAACTTGAGGGACACTGAAGGAACATGAGAGACCATGGAAAGAGAATTATGTTTGGAATCTAAAGACCTCGGTTCAAAACTTGGTACACTATTTATGTGCCCTTAAGCAAGTCACTTCATTTGTCTGAACTCCAATTTTTTCCTCTGTAAAATGGAGTGATTGGACTACTTTACTCCTAAGGTACCTCCAGTGTTCCATGATTGTGTAACATACATGTTAACCCATAAATTCTGCCCTGACAGTTTTTCCTGTCATGGTTAGTGGCACATAGCAATCAAGTCCAATCTGTGGCCAAAGAATTTCTCTTTGGAGGCAGAATGCCTTCCCAGTACTTGGGGGGGGTCTTCAAATGTCTTCCCAACAGTAGGGGATTCTGAATGCCTTCCCAGTGCTGGGGGGCTCAGGCTTTTAAAAAGTGAATCTGTATTCCCCATAAACACACTGAACACAGAGAGCTTAAATCATAAGAGCAAATCATTCTTGGGTAACCTAGAACAAAATATCACTTGTTGGCATGATGAGCTTGAGATATTGGGAAAGGAAGGTGTCTGAGTTGAAAATAGGCATCTTCTGGTGGCCAATTTGTCAGACCTTCTCAGAAAGAGCTCTGGGATGGTGCAGCAGACTAGAGGTAAAATAACAATTCAGGCCTTAGTTAGCTGGACTTTCTCTTTTACCATAGGTTTAAAAACCAGAGATCCATCTTACCAAGCCTTATTATTGCAATAATTGTGTAATTGAGCCCTAGAGAGGGAAGTGGCACACAGGTACCATGGACAGAATTTGAACCCTGGTCCTTTGATTCAACATAGAAAAGGTACTAGCTTTAGAATCAATGAACCTGGGTTCAAATCTTGCCTCTGACACTGTGTGACCTTGGGCAAGTCCCTTTACTTTTGGGCGGGCCTAAATTTCCTCATTTGTAAAAAGAGAAGGCTGGACCAGAAGACTTCCTAGGTCCCTTCTAGCTCTAAATCTATGACCCCTTGAGCTATGATCCAAATCCAATGTTTTTGACATCCTATCAATTCATGTTGGGCTAGTTTTCCATTGGTCGCCCACTGCATCCTGCGCCATAACCAGTCGTCCTGACTTTCGTCTTGTCATCGTACTTGGATGACTGGAGGATATAGCGAGGCTGACCACTCTGTGCATCTCTGCCTCGCTTAAATCCAATCCACACAAAAGTCAAGATATCACCCTCCCATCATCAGTCCTCTTCAAGAACAAAGGACAAACAACAAGGACAGTTTTCCACCCTCTCGTTGGCATCACATTCCTTTAGCACCTCCCACCACCTCTCACTTTATAGATGAGGAAATGAAATGACTTTGCTTGAAGCCATATGGCTAAGTGGTGACTGAGGCTAATCCATCTGTTCTTCCCTGGAGAGAAGTGTGGAGAGAGGTAGTTTCCTTTCCCCAAACAGCTCCCGGAAGAGGTCACTTCATTGGTGCCTTGCTCTCCAACGCCACCTAAATTCCTGTTTCTCTCATTTGAGAGGCGTTGCACGTTGGCCCAGAAATTAAACAGAACAAATGAAGACAACTGCCAACAGACAAGTGCACATTGAAACAAAGTGGTGTTTTCCTCTCAAGTCTCATTAGTGTGATTTGTCACTGGGGGCAGGGTGAGGAAGTGAAGCATAAACTTTGACATGAACTAGTTTTGCCAAGTTGGCCAAAACTACTCTCTAACCTAAGGATTTCAACTGGGTTGGAGGGGAGAGGTCTAGAGAACTTGGGGATAGGGAGCAAAGGCATGAATAGGAAGGGCCATAGATTCTGGATAAGCCATAGGGGATGTCCACTGTCCTATGTAAAACTATGGTAAAACTATACCATCTCTAAAACCATAGAATAGAATTTTAGAGCTAGAAGGGGCCTTGGAAATTTTCTAGTCTAAGTCTCTACAGGTGCTAAAACTCAGAGACATACAGAGAGTTTGTGGTAGACCAAAAACTAGAACCCAGATCCCTGGTTCCCAGGCCAGGGCTCCTTCTATCCAGCACCTACTTCTGAACCCTTGCTGCTTTGTTTGGTGAGTGGGGAGGGGAAATGGAGGAAGAAGGAGCTGTTAATTAATACTGATTATGTACAGGCTCATCCTCAAACTCCAGGCAGTGGTCAAAGCCAGCCTCCCCTCCCTGCTGCCTGGCTCAGTGAATACCTCCTGCCCGCCCAGTCTAACCAATGTACTCAGCAGAAGTTGGTATTCCTCCTTTTCAGAGTCTCTTCCTTCTTTCCAAGTCCTCCCCATCGTTGGCACATAGTAGGTGCTTAATAAATAGTTTTGACTGATGTATGTTGTCTTTCCTCCATTGAAGATGAATGGGAGAATTTCAGGTAGCATGGCACGTCAGGGTATTAGACACTTTGGGGAAGAAGGAAGCCCTCAAATCACTTGATGCAGATGGGATGGAATGTGATCCCCAAGGCTTCTTGAGCCCATTGGGGCACTTCCTTCAACTGGGGCTCCCACCTCTCTCTGTGGACATGAGCTTGGGTTTTTGGATCTTCCCTTTCTCTCTCTGCTCTACCACCCAATCAATTAGGCAATCAACAAACATCTAAATTTAGTGACCACTATGGTATCGACTAATTTATTTATTTAGTGACTATTATTATCAGACACACTGTTAGGATTTGGGGTTGACAGTATAAAAGGAAGATAGCCCCTCCCTGAAGGAGCTCCTTCTACTAGGGGAACACAACACACATGGAGAGTGGGGACCAGGGAAGGGAGCTTTGTTCTAGGCAGTCACAAGAACTGTGAGTCATAAGGCTGTAGATCGCCATACCCATTCCAGTAGCTATAGTAATATTGATCTGATTATTTCTCTCTAAGCAAAAGGAAGAAAGGGGTTGGGTAAAGGGGAGTTGTACTGGCAACAGTAAGGTAAATGGAAATACTCTTGGGGTGGCAAGACCCTGGTGTCTCAGCAGTCAGATGGACAGGCTAAAGCATTGTCTAGGGGGCCAAGGCTGGCTAGCAATAAAGAGCAGAGGTGAGTATTGACTCACGCTCTAATCCAGGCATCTCTGCCTACCTGTGCCCAGCTTTATGAACCTACCCTTTGTACTACAAGAGAGTTTAATACAGGATTGCAGTTTTTTCTTTTTTCAAGTCCAGGAGAGGTTCACTTTTTCCTTATCTTCTTACTGTTTGGGGAGTTAGTTATACCGACTATTCATGAAATTCAATAAGCTCAGAGCCCCCAGACTAGAGAAGACATCTTTTCCTTTCCCTATGCATTGGGCAGAGACTGTTCTCTCCATTCTTTAGAGTACAATCTGGCAAAAAAATCTCCACTAATCACTGTGTTTCCACTTCTAATACCCTCTATAGCAAACTTGTGCTCTAATGCACATCTTTACCTGGAGACAAATCCCTTATAAAGGTACAGGAAGCAGATAAAGAAGGTCCCAAATTAGCAAGAAACTCCCAAAGGTTAAGCAATGCTGGCTCACCAGGTAGCAATGAGGCTCGGAGGTGAAGATGGGGGTGGGGCAAGGAAGGAAGTGGAGAATAGATAATTAACAGGTCCCAGCAGCTCTAGGAGGCAGGCGCATCTAGGCCAACAGCAAGCTCTGAACAAACAGATCAGCAAGCCAAACAGGGCTCCAACTCCCCACAATTATAGTCACTCCTACTGTAAATTCAGGGTAGCTGTACTCCCTATTTTCAATCAACTCTTCACACAGACTTACCATGAGCTACCTAGCATTTCTACAGTACTTTAATGGTTGCAAAGCACTTTACAAATATTATCTCATTAAACCCTGGGAGGTAGGTTCTATTATTATCCCCATTTTAAAAATAAGAAAACTGAGGCACACCAAGGCTAGGTGACTTGTTCAGGGTTATACAGCTAGTAAGACTGAGATAGGATTTGAACTCAGGTCTTCCGGACTCCAGGACCAGGGTTCTCTCCCACTGTGCCACCTAACCACCACCTCTCAATATTGGCTAATTTGGCTCTTTCCCTTGATCTCTTCCCCATCTGTATGACTTTGTCCCAGTTATATAACCTCTCTACTTTTGTGCAGTGGGTTGTAGGGTCATGGAATATTAAGGCACACAAAGCCCCTAGAGATACTTCCCCATTTTACAGATATGGAAACTAAGGCCCAGAGAAGAGAAATAAATTGCCCCAGATCCAGAGAAAAAGGCAGAGTTCCAAGCCCAGGAGACACAGATGGGATAAAATAGAGAGATGAAATGTGTCATATTTCCCAAAGATTTTAAAGGTGAAAAGTGTTCTAGGGGCTCAGTGGTGACATCATAAATCCATCTACAATTTTCTTTCTGGGCAGCTGTAGGATCACTGCTCTATCTGTACCCACAGAGAAATGTAGTTTAGATTCTGTTGATCAGTGGTTTCCAAGACATTTTGCCCAACCTCAGCCTACACTTTGACACAGGTCCCATTGGGGAGTGTTATTAGCCTGTGTGTATGCACACACACTGTCACACTTTCATATATATATTCTCCTCTCTCTCTCTCTCTCTCTCTCTCTCTCTCTCTCTCTCTCTCTCTCTGTCTCTCTCTCTCTGTCTCTCTCTCTCTCTCTGTCTCTCTCTGTCTCTCTCTGTCTCTCTGTCTCTCTCTCTCTGTCTGTCTCTCACACACACATTCACTCTGTCATACGCATGTACACATATTCTTTCTCATATATACATACTCTCCTCTTTCTCTTATACACATACACTCTCATATACATACTTCTTTCTCTGTTTCTGTCTCTCTCTCACACACACACACATACACACTCATACACACACACACTTAGCTGAGTGAGTGCCAGCAGCCTTGGGTCATGGAGCTTCAGCCAAATCCATTCTGAGCTAATTGAGTCTCTCTTGACAGAACAGCTTCACAACAGGTAATCTCCCCAAGAGCTACAGGTTTAGATGAGACTTTACTGGCTCAGTAACTTGCTTAATGAGCTTAAAATTGATCAAGAGGGGAGGCCTCTACATAACGAATGCCTAGGTGTGTCAGGGCTGAAGACACTGAGCAACACTTTCACCTCAAAGACTAGGACAAAGAGGGAGTGGTCAGGGGAGAAAGAGAGAAACAAATAGGAAGCATGGAAAATCTCTCTGTGTGCACATATATGTATAATATGTGTACATGTTTAACTATATAAATATATTTACACACACATGCCATACATTTGTATATTATACATTTGTATATATTTAGGTACAAGTACATTTGAATACGAATAGATGTAATGTTGATTTATTTAATCACAGAAGCAGATTCTCTGAGTTTGGTCATCTCTGTGAATATAGCTGAGGGATCCTCTTCATGGCAAAGAAATTACTTCTCATCACTGAGATGAAATGCAGATCATTGGCTCCTGAATCGATTAATCTGGAAAGGGCCTTCAAGGTCATCTAGTGTAACATCCTCATTTTACCACTAAGTTTATTGAGACAAGAGCAACTTAATGTCTTGTACTATTTGAATACTAGCTTTGTCTTCCATGCTCCCCACCCCCAGCCCAAACACACTGGATTCTAAGTCCCATGACTTCAGAAACTGTGTCTTGCTAATTTTACTCAACTCCAAAAGTGTTTAAGCTCCCTGATGGCAGACACTGTATTATTTTTTTTAAATATTTTTTTTTTATTTTCCCCCAATTATATGTTAAAACAATTTTAAACATTTTATTTTAAGTTTTGAGCTCCAAATTCTATCCCTCCCTCCCTCTGTCCCATCACCCCTTCCTGAGATGGTAAGCAATCAGATATAGGTTATACATGTGCAATCATGTAAAACATTTCCATGTTAGCAATTTTGTACAGGAAGACTCAAATAAAAAAAAAGAATGAAAGAAAGTAAAAAAAATAGTATGCTTCAGGCTGTATTCAATCAATATCAGCTGTTTCTCTGGAAACAGATAGTATGCCTCATCTTTAGTCCTTTGGGATTATGTTGGCTCATAGCTAAGAGAATAGCTAAGTCATTCACAGTTCTTTATCAAACAATATTGCTCTTACTGTGTTCATTGTTCTCCTGTTCTGTTCACTTCAGTACGCATCAATTCACATGTCTTTCCAGGCTTTTCTGAAATCATCCTGCTTGTCATTTCTTATCACACAATAATATTCCATCACAATCATATACCACAGTTTGTTTAGCCACTCCCCAATTGATGAATATCCCTTTGATTTCCAATTCTTCGCCACCACAAATATTTTTGTACAAATAGATCCTTTTCTCTTTTTTATGTCTTTGGGATAGAGACCTAATGATGAGATTGCTGGATCGAAGGGTATACACAGTTTTATATCCCTTTGGACATGATGGCAGGAACTACACAATTTTTTTTTAATTTGTCTCTAGCAGTACAGTGCTTGGCATAATAGGTGTTTAACAAATTCTTGCTGGTTGATTGTATTCATAGTGCCTTGCATATAGGGTGTTTTCAATGACTGTCTCCCATACCTGGAATGTTCTTCCTCCTCATCTCTGCCTCTGGCTCCCCAGACTTCGTTCAAATTACTGCTAAAATTTCACCTTCTACAAGAAGATTTTCTCTTTCTCCCTTAGTGCTAGGACTTTTCTTCTCTTGATTAGCACTAATTTATCCTGTATGGTATATAGCTTGTTTGTACATAGCAGTTAGACTGACCATTAGACTGCAAGCTCGTTGGGATCAGTCTTTTGCCTTTCCCCCCCTTATTTCCAGCAATTGGTACAGTGCATGGCACATAGTGGCACCTGATAAATATTTATTCACTAACATATTAATTCCCTCCATCCTTTCTAAAGGGGCAGCAAAGTGGTTCAGTGCTGGGCCTGGAGTCAAGAAGATGTGAGTTCAACTGAACTCAGACCCTTATTAACTGTGTGACTTTGGGCAAGTCACCTAACCCTATATACCTCAGTTTCCTCATCTGTAAAATGAACTGGAGAAGGAAATGGCAAACCACTCCAGTATTTATGTAAAGAAAACCCCAAATGGGGTCACAGAGAGTCTGAAACAACTGAACAAAGACTCTCTATACTCCAATCTGACTAGAGAAGTCTTTTATTATCCAGCACTCCTTTCTAGCCTCTATATCCCTTTGTTCATGCAGTTCCGTGTTTGGAATTTCCATCTCCTTTTTCACTTGTTGAATTTTTTCTAAAGTTCAACTGAAATGGCAGCTCTTCCATAAAGTCATCCCTGATCTCTGGAGTTACTACAATTAAAAAAAAAAACTTCTCTAATGTCCTATTTGGGACAATAGTGTTGTAGAAATAATCAAAGACAGTGGGGAAGTTAACTCCCTTCAAGTTCCTACCTGGTAATAGCTGATAGAAATATGTAAAAATTCAGAAGCTTTCTCTACCCAATGAAGATTGAAACCATCTGTGGCTTACCTAAGGAGTCAATTGATGCATATAGATAGAGGTTAAGTGACTTGCTTAGGGTTACCTACCTAGTTTTGTTCAAGGTGGGATTTGATCCCAGGTCTTCCTTAGTCCAAGCCTATCACTCTATCCATTATGCCACTGTACCTCTATATTGAATAGTTTAGCTTGAGAACAATAGAATTTTTTAGTTAGAATATTCTTTGAGATTATCTGATACAACTCCCCCAACAGGCAGATAAGGAAACTGGGACCCAGAGAAGTTATATAACTTGTCTAATAACACCTAACTGAAGCAGCACCATGGCCAAGACTAGAACTTAAATCTCCTCATCAGTTCAGGGCTCTTCCCCATTTCTTTTTTATTATGAACAAACAGTAGTCAACAAACATGAACACTTTAGTTTACAAAAATAAAAAGAACCCAAAAGAGGAGGATTATGTATGAAACTGAGAACTTAGTTTATAGACTTTGTTTTTTAAGTGTATAGTAAATTTAACACAATAGTAATAAAATCACCCTGTTTGCGTCTTCTTCTGAACTTTTTTTCTCCTAAACATTTTTAAATAGTTCATTGATACTCTTTTTTTTTTTCCTTCTGGGTTGTTTTGGTTTTGCATACTTACCATTAACACTAGGGTAACTAGGTTATGCAATGGATAGAGTACCAGGCCTAGAGTCAGAAAGACCTGAGTTCAAATCTGGTCTCAGACTCTTACTAGCTGTATGATCTCAAGTGAAACCACTTGACTGCTTCAGTTTTCACATCTGCAAAATGAGCTGGTAAAGAAAAAGGTAAGGCACTCCAGTATCTTTGCCAAGGGAACATTAAATGGGGTTATGAAGAATTGGACATAACTAAAAAGTTGAACAACACCACTATCACTCTTTCAGACACCCCCAAAATAGATCTCCCTTGTAACAAATAAGGACAGTTAAATGAAACAAACCAATACACTGTCCATTTCTGAAAATAAGTGCTTCATTCTGCAACTCTTGTCTTGCAGCTCTCTGCCAAATAACAGGTGGCATGTTTTACCACCAGTCCTCTAAAATTACAATGGGTCACTGCACTTGTCAGAATCTAAAAATCTTTCAGAATTATTTTTTTCACCATGTAAATTGTTCTCTTGGTTCTGCTCATTTCAATCTGTATCAGTCCATACAAGTCTTCCCAGGTTTGTCTGAATCCATCACATTCATAATTTATCATATTGATTATCCTGGCTTTCACTGCCTACGAGACAAGGTAGAAGAGATTTCACCCCTCCCCCAGGGTTCTCTGATGTCCTTTAGGGAGTTGAAGTTTGTCTAGGTTCTCTGCAAATGGCTCCAGTCCCCACCAATGTTGTTCCACTAAGTGTAGAGGGGGTCTCCTGAACCCCAGTTCCAAGTAGCCACTAACTGTTGTACTATCTTTTACAAAGGAATATTTACTTCAAAGGTACAATCATAAATATATAAATGTGTGGAAGGCATAATCCCTCCCTTTTGTACCACCTTAGTCTATGGGAAAGGGAAAGTGGCTAATTCTATAACTCAGCTCAGTTTCTATACAGTCTCAGTTTCAATTCCAAAAAGCCATGTTGGGCTTGAGCCCCAGGCACCCTAGTTTCTCAGGGCTTCCCCTGCCTGCCTGTCGGCACTATTCTGCCTGGAATCCTGGCTCCAAGGTCATTATGGTTTGAACTCCAGATCCAACACTTGAAGTGGAAAAGAACAATATAGAACAGAGATCCTATGACCATTTCTCTGAACCAGAATAAAAGAGGGAGAGAAGGAGAAGGAAATCTTTCCCCTCTCACTATCTCAGTATCACTATTGGTTTTGTTTTGGTTATTTTTTGCTTTCTGGAGCGGGGAAGGTAGGGCAATTGGGGTTAAGTGACTTGCCCAAGGTCACACGGCTAGTTTTTTGTGTTGTGTCTGAGGCTGGATTTGAACTCAGGTCCTCCTGACTCCAGGGCCAGTGCTCTATTCACTGTGCCACCTAGCCATCCCAGTATCACTAATTTTGAAAGTATCATGCTGGGCAGCTAGGTGGCATAGTGAATAGAGAACTGACCCTGGAGTCAGGAGGAGTGGAGTTCAAATGTGACCTCAGACACTTGACACTTACTCAACTGTGTGACCCTGGGCAAGTCACTAAACCCCAATTGCTATTTAAAAGCCTTTTCTGGTTTTATAGTAAACTGGTCTTTAGCATCACTTTCTCATCTTTTGATATTTATTCCTTGCCCCCTCCATGGCAAAATGTTCTGAGTGTCACAGACTCTATGGTCTTCTCTCTAACTCCCTCCATCTACTTTTCCACCCTTTCTGCTCCCCCAGACTCCCATGGCACTCTAGGTTCTCTCTTGCCTTTTCTTAGGTGTTCTCAGGAGAGGTTCTGATTTTTCCATGACAATATGGTATCATGGAAAGTGCCTTGGATTTGGAATCAGATAACCTGAATTTCAATCCCATCTCTGTGACTTTGGGCAAGTCAGTTCATCTTTCAAAATCCCTTAGTGATTCCCTCAGGGCAAAACGGCTGAAGAATAACAGACATAGCACCATCTTCATGACCATAATGAGGTAGAAATTAGTTGGACTGACATCAAGAGAAGGTAAAACTTCCTTAGAAAATGGTGCTAGTCTGTGTTAATATCTATTCTCTTATCCAGTTCCCATGTTTCAGGATCAATAGCTTACATAAGGAGGTCATTTTAAGAAGCCTCAATTGCTTGCCACATGGTCAAATTTTTATTTTTTCTTTCAATCTGTTATTTATTCACATCTTTGTTCTAACAATTCAGATGTCTGACTGTTGTCTCCACTCCTGGGTTTTCTGGCTTCCTTCAGGTCTCAACTAAAACCCTACCTTCTATGAGAAGCTTTTCTTGTTCACTTTAATATTAGTGCCTTCCTTCTGAGATTATCCCCAATTTATCCTCTATGTAGCTTGTTTATACATAGTTGTTGGTATTAGAGTGTGAACTCCTTCAGGACAGGAATTCTTTTTTGCCTTAATTTATATCCCCAGAAGTTAATACTGTGCTTAGGAAATGGTACTTACTTAATAAATGCATGCTGACTTGACTACATAGATAGCTAATTTGGAAATCATCCCCACATTAATAAGTAGTTATTTTCTATCAGCCAAAATAAAATCAATTTTATTTTTTTGTGATATAATTCAATGTTCACCACCTCCAGTGCTTTCTTTCTTCCTTTAAAAAAATTAATTGTATTGATATTGTTTTGTTTTTCATCATTCCTTTATATTTCTTCTTCCCCTACCCCAGAGAGTCTTACAATATGATAAAGAATATTTCTAAAGAAAAGAAAGAGGAAGAAAAAAATGAGCAAAACTGAACAATAAATTGAAAAAAATCTGGAAATATTTACAATGTTCCACGCCTGTGGGTCTCCCACCTCTGCAAAGGAGTGGGGCGTGGCTTCTCATATTTCTTCCATGGAGACATTTTTGTTTTTTATAATCTTTCAATATTTACTTTCATTTGCTTTATGATAGTTCTCTCCATTGATATTGTTATAGTCATTATTATTTTTATTATGTTATTTTATTAGCTGTGCTTACTTCATTTTATATTAGTTCATGCAAGTATTTTGATGCTTCTCTGTATTCATCATATTTACTATTTCTCCTAGCAAAGTAATATTCTACAGGCAGCTAGGTGATGCAGCAGAGTCGGGAAGACTCATCTTCCTGAATTCAAATATGACCTCAGATACTTCCTAGCTTGTGTGACCCTGGACAAGTCACTTTCCCCATCTCTAAAATGCAAACCCTTTTGGTATCTTTGCCAAGAAAACCCCAAATGGGTTCATGAAGAGTTAGACACAACTGAAGAACAAGTAATTTTCTATTACATTTGTGTCCCAAAATTTGTTTTGTCATTCCCCAATCAATGGACATTTAATGTGCTTCCATTTCTTTGCTATCACAAAAAAGTGAACGCTAAATATTTTTTCATACAAGGGATCTTTCTTCTTAGCAATAACCTCATTGCTGTATAGAGCTAAGTAGCATGACAGATAGTGTTAGACTTGGAGTCAGAAAGACCTGAATGCAAATACTGCTTCAGTCTAGTTGTGTGATCTTAAGCAAGTCACTTAACCTCTCTCACCTATTTTCTCACCTGTAAAATTAGGATAATAATAGAACTTATTGCATCAGTTTATTGTGAGGATCAAATGAGTTAGCATATGTAAAGCATTTTGCAAACCTTAAAATAACATGTGTATATGATATATATATATATATGTATATGCACACACATATACATACATATCCTAGCAAATATTATATAGTGAAATCTTTGGGTCAAAGGCTATGAACATTTTAGTCACTTTATTTGACTAATTCCAAATTACTTTCCGTAATAGTGATACTGATTCTCAGCTCCACCAACAATATCCAAGTATGCCTGTCTTCCTACAATTCTCTAAACTGATTATTTCCATTTTTTGTCATTTTGCTGGGTTTGAGGGGAACTCCCGATTCTCTTCTTGAACAAAATCTTCATTCTATATGAGGATTTTACATTGTCTCCAACCTCTTTTCTTTTTTACCGCTAAGCTACCTTTTCCATCATATTTTTCAGACTAAATTTGGATGATCTTATTGAGTTCTCCATAGACTGCCTCTACCTCCTCAACCTCTGCCATAGATATTGGGACATAAACTGCAATTATTTTCATGGCAACCTTTTTGCAAATGCTTATCATGAGCATTGCAATATGAGATAGCCATGTGTCCCATGAAACAATGATTCTCATTATATTGCCTTGGTATCCACAATGAAACCAACTGCAGGGCCTGCGAGCCATCTTTTTTTTTTGGAGGGGGAAGGGCAAGGCAGTTGGGGTTAAGTGACTTACCCAAGGTCACACGGCTAGTAAGTGTTAAGTGTCTGAGGCCGAATTTGAACTAAGGTCCTCCTGACTCCAGGGCTGGTGCTCTATTCACTGTGCCACCTAGCTGCCCCTCTTTTTTTTTAAGCTGAAATTTCCTTTTTATTTTGGTTGGATTTGTAGAAAGAATGTCAAGATTAATATGAAGCATAAGGATACATACTATGAAGATATACCAAGAATAGTAAGAAGGTAACATAAGATTTCTCCCCATCACCCAGAGACACACTGTCTCATAGTCTTATGTCCCCTTAATAATCACAAGATAAGGACCTCACATTTGGATTACTAACAGCTATGTTAGACAGTTTAAAAACTGTGATCTTGTGGCAGCTAGGTGGTGCAGTGAATAGAGCACGGGCCCTGGAGTCAGGAGGACCTGAGTTCAAATCCAGCCTCAGACACTTAACACAAAAAACTAGCCGTGTGACCTTGGGCAAGTCACTTAACCCCAATTGCCCTCCCCCCAAAAGAACAAAAAAAAACAAAACTGTGATCTTTAGCACCTAGTGCTTTTCTGCCATCATTCCATCTCTAGAAAAGCAAGAGAGGATCATCTAAGACCATTTTGCATTTTCCTTTGTTCCTTGGCTTTCCATGGTTAAAGAATTCATCACCAAGTGAGCAGATTTCTGGTGATGAGCCTTCTGCACTTAACTAAGCCAACTCTGAGAAAGGCTCTCTATGCAAAACCTTTCTAGAATCTGCTGTAACTTGAGCTACACTTGGATGGCATGGGTCACCTCCAAGCCATGAAGAGGCATCAAAGTAGGATTTTATGGAGGGAATGAGATGGAACCCTGAAAAATATTCCAATCCAGTTTTCTAGAGGTCACATTAATGATATGGAATGGTGCCTGTCTATGATGGAGATGAGCAGCAGAGAAATAGACTTAGACTGTTTATCATTTTAGAGTCAATAATGCTAATGTCTCAGTGGGTCCATACATGATTTCATCAACATGGGCAGGCCCTCCATCAGTACATGTCCTTTCTACCTTTTTCACCCCTGTAATATTTTTGTTTTCAAATAAAGTTTCAAGTTGGATAGAGAGTTAATTCAATGTGCAAGCAGTTTTCCTTTCCCTTTATTTAAAAGAGTTTTGTTAGTGCCAGCATGGCACTCTGGTTTTCCCTCTACTACTGCTCATTCTTGCTAAATGACTGATCCACACCCTTTTTTGGGTTGTATATGGCCCTGATGACTTTTCAAATGTGAGTCATCATTGATAATATGCTGCAGCCTGTTTATACCCACAGTGAATTTCCTATGATTCTTTGGGTCAACCTGAAATTTCCAGTTTTTGGAGGCCATGATTTATAGTCCAAACAGCATCCCATTATTTAAAAAAATTCTTTCTTATAAGGGATGACTTTCTGGAAGAAGAGAAGGTAAGGGATATAAGGGGAAATATAGGTAGTATGAAAACAAAATAAAATTCAAAAAAATATATATTTCAATACTCATTCTTCTACATCAAGGCCAGCTATAACCCTGACTCCTCCCAACCCCACCAGAGTTCTACAGTGCCCCTGATGAGTCAGGGATATCTTTCTCTAAAGCTATGGCCTAAGCACTAATTATGATGTGTCTGCTCCACCTACCCCCTTTGTTAGCCCCCAGTAATTAGGTCCCCTATTCTATTTAAGCAATTACCACAAAGTAGGTTTTTTACAAAAGGATATATACTTTGAAGATATATCAAGAATACCAAAAAGATATAGCAAGATTTCTTCCCATCCACCAGAGGCACACTCTCTCCTTTACTACCTAGGTCTCTAGGGGTGTAGACTCAGACTTAACACAGCTTCTATATAATTCAGTCCCACCAAGTTCATTTCCAAATGCAGTATGACCAGTCCAGTGCGTGGGTGAGCGGATGAGTCTGCATGTCTGCTACTGTTGGACTGGAAAGGTCACTGGAGACTTTGTTCTTCACTGTTAAGTTTCTGGCAAATCCCAGAATAGACGTCACTCCCAAAATTCTAGTGGCTCATCCTTCCAACCTTTCAAAACTCACAAGGTCACACTATTTCCATTACTCCTTGCCCTATAAGCTGGATAGAATAAAAAGGCAAAAAGCAGAGGCCTATATTTATGGGCCACATGTAGGTCTTGGATGGGCAGGTCTCTCTCCTTACACCAGAAAGCCAAGAGGAGGCCCAGACTGACCGGTATCTTCTGAAAGCAGACCGCTCTCAGAATACACCACAGCCCATGTCTTCCTCAGGTAGTTAACTGACTAGAACTAACCACAATATATAAGCACATGCTCCCAATCAGGGAACGGGGAAAATTACACATCACCATGCCTTTCCATGTGAAGGACTGCATCAGCCCCACCTTCCCTCATTTTAAAAGATACAAATATAAATGTATTTAAAAGAAAAAAAAGAATACGACTGTTTATAAAGATAGGTGTTTGTAGCAGGGAGCAGTTTGGAATCATCAAATGCAAACCAACCAGGTGCTGGGGACCCAAAGATAAAAATAAAACCATCTTTGCCTTCAAGGGGTTTATGTTCCATTGGGAAGAGGTAACACATACAACACAAAGTGCATGTTGTCTTTGAGTTGAATTTTAAAGGAAGTTAGAGATTCTAAAAGATGGACATGAAGAGAAAGCAAATTCCAGGCATGGAGCTACATGGCAGGCAGGTAGGTGGCAAAGTAGATAGAGTGGCAGGCCTGGAGTCAGAAAGACCTGAGTTCAAATTTGACCTTAGATACTTCCTAGCTGTGTGACCCTGGACAAGTCACTTAACCCTGTTTGCCTCAGTTTCCTCATCTGTAAAATGAGCTAGAGAAGGAAATAACAAACCAGTCTAGTATCTCTGCCAAGAAAACCCCAAATGGGGCCACAAAGGGCTATAAAACTGTGCATACCCTTTGATGCAGCAACATTGCTACTAGATCTATATCATGAAAAGCTCAAAGGAAAAGGACTTATATGTACAAATTATTTACAGCAGCTCTTTTTGTGGTGGCAAAGAATTGGAAATTGAGGGGAAGCTCCTCAAATGGAGAATGGCTGGACAAATTGTTGTATATGACTGTGATGGAATATTATTGTGCTGCAAGAAATGACAAGCAGGCTGCTTTCAGAAAAGGCTTACAAGGTGAGTGATACAAAGTGAAGTCAGCAGAACCAGGAGAAGATTGTACACAACAACAGCAATATTGTATAATGATCAACTGTGAATGACTTAGCTAGTCTCAGCAATTCAAATATGCAAGGCAATTCCAAAAGACTTAGGGTGAAAAATGCTATCCACCTTCAGAGAAAGAACTGATGGAGTCTGAATGCAGACTGAAGCATACTTTTTTAAAAACTTTTTTGGTTTTTTTTTTTAGTTTTGTTTTCTTTCACGACATGACTAAAATGGAAATATGTTTTGCATGACTGTACATGTAAAACCTATATAAAAATTCCTTGATGTCTCAAGGAGAGGAAAGGGGCAGAAGGAAGAGAATTTGGAACTGAAAATTTTAAAACAAGTGTTAAAAATTATTTTTACATGTAATTGGAAAAATATTTTCTAAAAATGCCTGTTAATTGACTGACTTACATCACCATGTTACACACTCCCCAGGATCACTCACATTTCCAGGTCTTGTTTGTAACCTGGTCAGTGCACCTCTTAATATTGGAACACCTCCCAAGCTCCTACACCTCCCAAGCTCCTACACCTCCCTCTCCAAATCACATTGTGCTCCTTTTTTTTTCCATAACCATCATTCCTCTCTTCCCCCAAAGTGGGTGCCATCATCTAAAACTGGACTTCTTTTCCAAGGAGCTGCTCCCATCTTTGCAGTTATTTTTACCTTTTGAGCTTTTCTCAAAAAGAATATTATTGGGGCGGCCAGGTAGCACAGCAAGTAAGAGCACCAGCTCCAGTGTCAGGATGACCTGGGAATCAAATCCAGGCTCAGATACTTAGCACCACACCCAGAAATAACTGGCCGTGTAACCTTGAGCAAATTACTTAACCCCGATTGCTTTAAAAAAAAAAATATTATCACTCTTATGACAGACATACCAGGAAGACTCACAAAAGAATCCTTCAGAAAAATATCCTTTTTTTTCCCTTTTCACCAAATAGGGGTGGAATTCCCTCAGGATTCCTTGATTTTTACCAATTGGGGTGAGGATTTTCCTTTCAACTCCCATAATGCCAGGGCACCAGGGCATCACCAAACTTCAAGGAGAAACTTGGCAGTACTTCAGGGGATGTGGCAGACCCTTTGCCATACTTTTCTGTCCCAGGTCATACCCAGATCACTGCCACCCCATATAGTCCTTCTGGAATTGTCCCCTGTCTGGAGAATCTCAGAATTGGAAGGACTCTGAGTCCCAATCCAAAGTCTGATAGCTTTATATGTATTAGTCCTGGCTCCTCAACTAGACCAGATTCCTTGAGAAAACAGAGTAAGTTTCATACTTTGCGCATCCTATGGCAAGAGTGACACATGACCATCTACATAGTAGCCGGTCCTCAGAGTCCAGTTAGGGCACCCGCTCTGACTGTTCTGTCTTTGAGTAAGTGGCTTCACTTCCACACTTCTGTTTTCTCAAGATTAAAATGGGTGATGATGATGATGATGATGGTGGTGGTGGTGGTGACGATGCTGATAATACTGATGCTGATGTTGGCCGTGGTGGTGAATATGTTATATAATAATACTCATAATAGCCACTCCCCAGGACTGATGTGAAGAAAATGCTTTTTAAGCCCCGTGGCATTATGTAAATGAGGGTTGATCTTACTTGTGGTAAAGGATTAACTAGAAGCTAATTTTCCCAAAGGCTCCTTTTGAAAACTTACTAAGTTAATGTCATGACTGAATGCTCTCCCTCCTTATCTCTGCCTCTTGGCTCCCTTGGCTTCCTTCAAGGCTCAAGTGAAGTCCCACCTTCTGAAGGGAAGCCTCTCTTGATCTTCTTTAATCTTTGTGTCTTCTCCTTGAAGCTCTTCCCAACTTGGCCCGTCTATATGTTGTTTGTCCATAGTTATTTCAGTGTCGTCTCCCCCATTGGACTAGGAGCTTCTTGGATTGTTTTTGTCTTTCTTACGTTATGTCCCAAGAGATTAGTGTAGAATCTGGCACCTGATAGACTCTTAATAAATGTCTGTTGACTGACTGACTGACTGCTGTGCTGTGGGTAACCATTGGCTTGGCTATATCAGACCATAGATTAGTTATATTTTTCCAGGTAATATAGGCTAAAATAAATGTGGCTACAGCCTATCACTAGATCTGGTCGATCTTGCATTTTTCAAGTTTAAATTAACCTGGTTTTAGACTGTGCTTACTTTAGTCCTTAAAGACAACTGCCATTAGATGTTTTCAGCTAGAGAACCCTTCATGTCATCTTTTATTCTGCCCTATGCACCCAGATAACTTAAGAGAGGACATGAGAGTCACTCAGCTTGTGATTTGTATTAATGGAGGGTATGACATATAAACAATGTCATGGATTTGTTGGACTATGGGCGAGTTCTACCTCCACAACATATTTTGGAAGCAATACAGTGCCTGACAGATAGTCATTTTATTGATCATAGTTCATTTAGCTTTCACAATGATAAATTTTTATTTTTCAACCTTTAAAAGTTCTTATTTTAGACAGATTCTTGAACTGGTGGTTCATAGCCATTATCCCTTTCTATTTTTGTGCCTGTTTCATCTCCTGAAGGTTTTCCAGAGCCACCACCGTCACTATGCAGCTCTGTTAGCTTTCCCAATTCAAATTTGGGCTTCTTGAGCATCTTAACTTTTCAGACAAATACATCATGGAGAGGGTAAATGGACTGGCAAGCCTTTTCTATGTCTTTTCCAATGCTGTCTGGAATCAGTTTATTGACAACTTCTTTCAAGTCATTTGTCTGCACCTCTTGGGTCACGATTTCCCTCATTTTCTTACGAATTTGACAGACCTGTTGGTGCTGGGCATAAGAGGTCTTACGGATCTGGTTGTTGAGCTTTTTGGTAAAACCAACACAAAAGAGGCAGAGCAAGTACCCATCAGTAGTTTTGACATCAACATGGGCTTCAATCATGCTGCCACTTTTTGACCATGGAGCACATCTTGTCCCGGGGAAAGTCCATTCCATGGAAATTAGTCAAACAATTTTTACCCTGAACATCTTCAGTAATTAACTTGAACTTACAAAAAGCAACCTCATCATTCTACAGATCAGCAAGACTCACTTCAAAAACTCGACCCTTGGGACCATCAGAGGCAATTTTTGCTCCTTGAGTCCTTGTAACCAGTGTCTTGCCAATATTTCAAATATTGAACATAGCTGGTGCTTTTACATCATACCAGTACTTCTTCAAAAATGAATCAACCACTTTCTTCTTGGCTCCTTTTTTGCCGCCTTTGATAAAGCACTTATTCTTGCCTACAGCCATGATCCCTCTCTGAAAGCCAAAAAAAAGCTCATTTAGCTTTCAAAGTTGTTTTTTTTAGTCTTTTTTTATAGTGTTCTTATATAAATTCTTTTCCTGATTCTATTTGTTTCATTTTTAATCAGTTTATAAGAATCTTCAAAATTGTTCATTTTTATAATATTGATGATAGAGAATAAACTTTTTCTGGGTTCTGCTTAGTTCACTCTGCATCACTGGGTTCCCCTCTGGAGGAAGTTTCCAAACAAATGTCATGATCATAGTCATGGTTATGGTCATGCTCTGGGGTTTCTTCAGCCTCATCGGATACTGGATCAATAGTCAGAGTACTTTCATTCTTGGAGAAGAAGCCAATGGAAAGCTGTTGCACAGATAGATGAGGCATCTACTGTCTACATCATAAAACACTGTCTCATAATCCACAAAGATTCCCCACTTTGTAGAGGTTCCCTTTTAAGGGAATTTTGGTCTTGGATGTGGTGCAGACTATATACTTATTTTGTCTTAGACTCAGAAGTCAGTATCCAATAGAAGAAGATGGCAAAACCTCTTCGATTTTATTTACAGAGGTCTTACAAAGACCAACATACCAAGCAGAACTGTATCCCACTGACAACTGCCAATCATGTCTCCCTGACACAATTCTCTGAGCTGCTAGAACAGGACCACATAGATCAGATCTCTCCACAATACAATGCAATTCCTTCCATTTCTTTCATTTTCATATCTGTGAATAAGATGATTCCAGGATGGGCAATTTCAGGATCCACACTGACTTGCTCATGGAATTTTGTCTCGATCACTTTTCTATGATTGAGGCTCCTCAAGTGATATTGAAACAATTTGAAGGACTGTGCTGCTATGCACGGTTGTTGATTGGGCCAGAGATCCTTCAAAACAGACATTTTCCAGCATTTAGGACATTTAAAATTGCCCCCACATGTTGTATCAATGTGCTGGAACATACAATCTTTGCAGAAATTGTGACAACATTCTACAAATGTGTCTCATGTGAAGAAATCTAGGCAGAAAGAGCACTTTAGCTGTAAATTCTAAAATGCTTAAAGTAAGATATGAGACTCTGATTCTTTCTGATGGCTCTGATTTGGGTCTTTCCTTATGTTTGGAGCTCCAGTCAGTTTCCATGAAGAAAGATCCTGCCCTGGTTCTTATGTAGCTCTACCCTACTCAATTAGGCCCATTTTAATTAGATGCTAAAACATTCTCAAAAGAATATCTTGATTACATCTCTAAGCTGTGGGAGGTGTCTCTTCACTGATTCTGGCAAACCTAAAGACCTATAAGGCAGTTTTCTTTGAGACAATGAAGCCTATTTCATACAAGAATGGTGCTTGGGATGGAGTATGCTAAAGAGAAAAACCAAAGTCCCTGCTTTCAGGTGAACTTACATTCCCTTGGGACCAAACAACATGGACCTGACAAAGTATATATACAAAGTTCTGCAAAGTAATTGAGAGAGAGACAGAAAGAGGTAGAGGAGAGAGAGAAAAAAAAATACCCACTCATAATGAATAATAAGCCTCCTCTTCACCTGGCCATTTTCCACACCCTGGTCCAACTGCTAATCCATCCCTCTGACCAACAACCGACTCTCACTCTATTCTCCAATCCATATCTCCAGATACCATGCCTAGGAACCATTCATCTGAGCTCTCTATAGTTATTTTAAATTGAATTTCTCTATCTCTTGCTTCTGGGCTTTGTTGGTAATACATAGAAATGCTGATGATTTATATGGGTTTATATTATATCCTGCAACTTTGCTAAAGTTGCTAATTATTTCAACTAGTTTTTTAGATGATTCCCTAGGATTCTCCAAGTCATCAGCAAAGTGTGATAGTTTTGTTTCCTCATCTCCTAGTCTAATTTCTTCTGTTCCTTTTTTCTTCTCTTATTGCTATAGCTAGCATTTCTAGTACAATATTAAATAATAGTGGTGTTAATGGGCATCCTTGCTTCACCCCTGATCTTATTGGGAAAGCCTCTAGCTTAACCCCATTACGGATAATGGTTGCTGATACTTTTAAATGGATACTATTTATCATTTTATGAAAAGCTCCATTTATTCCTATGCCTTCTTGTGTTTTTAATAGGAATGAGTATTATATTTTATCAAAAGCTTTTTCTGCATCTATTGAGAAAAATCATGTGATTTTTGTTGGTTTTGTTATTGACATGGTCAATTATGCTGATATTTTTTCTAGCACTGAACTGACCCTGAATTCCTGGTATAAATCCCACACTGTAGGATCTTTGTGATATATTGTTGTAATCTTCCAACTAGTATTTTATTTAAAATATTTTTGCATCAATATTCATTAGGGAAATTGGTGTATAGTTTTCTTTCTCTGATTTTGCTCTTCCTGGTTTGTGTATCAGCACCATATTTGTGTCATAAAGGAAATTGTCAGGACCCTTTCTTTGCCTATTTTTCCAAATAACTTGTATAGTATTAGAATTAATTGTTCTATAAATGTTTGGTAGCATTCATTTATGAATCCATTGGGTCCTAGGGATTTTTTTTAAAGAGCTCATTCGATTCCTTGTTCCATTTCTTTTTCTAATATAGAGTCATTTTAAGTATTCTATTTCATTTTTTGCTAATCTGAACAATTTATTTTTTGTAAATATTCATTCATTTCACTTAGATTGTCAGATTTGTTGGAGTATAATTAGGCAAAATAACTCCTAATAATTACTTTAATTTACTCTTCATTGGTAATGAATTCACCCTTTTCATTTTTTATATTGGTAATTTGAGTTTCTTTTTCTAAATCAAATTAACCAATGGTTTATCTATTTTATTATGTGTTTCATAAAACCAGCTCCTACTTTTATTTATTAATTCAATGGTTTTCTTACTTTTAATTTAATTAATCTCTCCTTTGATTTTTAGGATTTTCTATTTGGTGTTTAAATGGAGATTTAAAATTTGTTCTTTTTCTAGTTTTTTTTTTAGTTGCATGTCTAATGCATTGATCTGCTCTTTCTCTATTTTATTGATATAAAAGTTTAGAGAGATAAATTTCCTTTAAATACTATTTTTACTGCATCCCATAAATTTTGATGTGTTGTCTCACTGGTGTTATTTTCTTTAATGAAATTATTGATTATTTCTATGATTTATCCTTTGATATTCTCATTCTTTAGGATTAGATTATTTGGTTTCCAATTAATTTTTAATCTATGTTTTAATGGCCTTTTATTGAATATACTTTTTATTGCATTATAGTCTGAAAAGGATGCATTTCATCCTTCTGCTGTTCTGCATTTGGCTGTAAAATGTTTATGCCCTAATACATGGTGAATTTTTCTGTAGGTGCCATGTACCACTGAGGAAAAGATATGCACCTCTTTATTCCCATTTGATTTTCTCCAGAAGTCTATCATATCTAACTTTTCTAATATTCTATCCATCTCCTTAACTTCTTACTTATTTTTTGGTTATATTTATCTAGTTCTGAGAGGGAAAGTTAATGCACCCCAGTAGAATAGTTTTCCTGGGGCAGCTAGGTGGTGCAGTGACTAGAGCACCAACCTGGGAGTCAGGAGGACTTGAGTTCAAATCTGGCCTCAGATACTTGACACTTACTAACTGTGTGACCTTGGGCAAGTCAGTTAACCCCAACTGCCCTGCCTTCCCTCCTCAAAAAAAAAGTCATCTAGAATAGTTTTATTATCCATTTCCTCCAATAACTCACTTAACTTTTTCTTTAAGAATTTGGATGCTATATCATTCTAGAGAATAACCTGGAACTATGCCCAAAGGGTTATAAAACTGTGCCTACCCTTTGACCCAGTAATAAAACTACTAGGTCTATATCACAAAGAGATCAAAGGAAAAGGAAAAGGACCTGTCTGTATAAAAATATTTATAGTAGCTCTTTTTGTGGTAGCAAAGAACTGGAATTAGAGGAGATGTCTATCAATTGGGGAATGGTCAAACAAGTTATGGTATATGATGGAATACTATTGTGATCTAAGAAATGATGAGCAGGATGCTTTCAGAGAAGCCTAGAGAGACTTATGTGAACTCATGCAAAGTGAAGTAAGCAGAGCATTGTACACTGTAACAGCAATATTATAAGGATGATCAACTATAAACTATTTCGCCCTTCTCGGTAATACAATGATCCAATACAATTCCAAAGTGCCTATGGTAAAAAATGCTCTAGAGAGAGATCTGATGAACTCTGAGTACAGAGGGTTTTTTTTTTACTTTCTTTCTTATGTTTATTTTCTTTTGCAACTTGGCTAATGTGGAAACAATATTTTGCATGACTTTATATATCAATATCATATTGTTTGCCTTCTCAATAGGTGGGGCAGAGGCAGGAGGAAGGGAGAGAATTTGTAACTCAAAATCTAAGAAAAGGATGTTTAAAAAAATTATATGTAATTGGACAATATTTAGTAAAAATAATTTTTTTTAAAGAGAAGAAAAGTTTTAGAATGTCCATGTGTGAGAGGGGTTGAAGAAGGCCCCAAGTGGGGAGGGGGAGAATCGGAGTAGCAGGAACTCTGGAGCCTCAGTGAAGGTGGCCGGCATGTGGATCCTGACCTAACTCTAAGAATGAACTCAATGCCACAGGCAGGAGTGCAAGAATTAGCTCAGGAGCACCCAAGGGTAAATCAAATGAAAACTTTCAATTGGCAAAGACCTGCATTTCAATCAGGTAGCAACTTGCCCTAGGCCTAGAGGAACCTCAGGTTACCTCTTTCTGTAACTTGTGGGAGCAACTTAGGAGGAAGAACATTTCAGATCATGAGGTAGATGAGACCCACACAGGATATGAGAGATTGGCTCCTTCTCCTGGTCTCCCCCTACTCAGCCAATAAAGAGAGAGAAAAAGATCTCACTCCCCCTCTCCAAGTGTCCTGTTTTCTGTGACTTCCCTTCTTATATGAAGACATAGTGTGGCCTAGTGGACAGAATGTTGTCTCCAGAGTCAGGAAGAGCTGAGTTTGAACTCTACCTCAGACTGGTCTATATGACCCTGGGCAAAATCACTTAATCTTTCAGAGACTCAGTTTCCCCAGCTATAAAAATGAGGTGGTTGACCTAGATATCCCCTAAGGCCCCTCTTAGCTTTAGATCTATAATCCTTTACAAACCTATTATCCCTCCACAGTTTCATTTCTTCAGTGTTTTTCTAATCTCATTGGGCAAGGGGCTTTGTTTTCACACCTTCCTATTAAGGGCACTGGCCTATCCTCCTGAAAAGAGACCTGAGATCATCCTGTATATCAGGATCCAACCAGTATTGCTCAAATCAGCAAGTCTGTAACCGAGGTGGGATTAGAAATTAGAGCCATGGTTTCTCAGCTTTCTGTACAGTAGAAGGATATGAAGAAGAAAGAATTGCCTTTCCTGCCCACAGGGAGTTTATAGTTTGGCTGGGAAGACAAGATTAGTGCACATGAACCAACAAGGGGTTCAACAAGATGAACTCCTGGTCCTCCCCAACTCAGATCCTTTAAACAAGGAAGAATCCTGAGACAGAACCACATAAATGAGTCACTCCATAAACATTTATTGACTGTTTACTACATGTCAGGTACTATGCTAAGCACTGGGCTTATAAAGAAAGATAAAAGATGGGGCGGCCAGGTAGCACAGCGAGTAAGAGCACCAGCTCCAATGTCGGGATGACCTGGAGATCTGAATCCCGGGCTCAGACACTTAGCACCCACCCAGAAACACCTGGTCGTGCCGTGTTACCTTGAGCAATTGCTTAGGGGCGGCCAGGTAGCACAGCGAGGAAGAGCACCAGCTCCAGTGTCAGGATGACCTTGATCAAATCCCAGGCTCAGATACTCAGCACCACACCCAGAAATAAAAAGAAAGAAAGAAAGATAAAAGACAGTCTGCCCTCAAGAAGTTCCAATCTTCTCCATGCCATGGGGCCACACATGGATGCACCAACTCCTGTCCTCCTCTAACTCTGAGTGATAATAATAATAGCAATACCTAGCATTTTTATAGTGCCCACTATGTGCCAGGTGCTAGACTAAGCTCTTTAACAAATGTTATCTCCTTTGATCCTTGCAACAACCCTGGAAGGTAGAGGTTATTATTATCCTCATTTTACAGATGAGGAAACTGAGGCAAATAAGGGCTTAAGTGACTTGCCCTGGCTCACTTAATTAATTAAATCAATGCCACCATTCTTGGCAAGAGCACATCAATCAGTTGTCCAGTCCCTGAGTTTCCTATCCCAATTACTCATCCCTGATCACAACATCCATGTATATGTTGTCTTCCTCTATTAGAATATAAGCTCTTTGAGGACAAGGACACTCTGTGTTTGCTTGTGTTTGTATCTTCAGCACTTGGCACAAGTAGCTTAATACTTGTTTTTTTTAATTCACTCACTCATTCATTCATTTATTCATACCAACCTGGCTTCTTTTATTTTGACATGATGGGAATATCTTCCTCCTTCTAGCTCTTTATTCCATATGAAGGGGCAACCCTCCACAAAACTATGAAATTAGCCTAGTTTATTTCCAACACTTGCAACCTGAACCTTCTTTCCACAATTTCAATGTTTCTTTCCGGGAAAGTTCAGAGTTCTTTTGCTGCTCTAGTCTCTTCCACTCCTAAGAAAGTAATTTCATAGCATGGTAACTAGCACACAGAAGTCAAACATTTAATAGATGCTTGTTGATTGGTTGAGGCCATGTATTTAGTGGAAAAAAAATGCTCCTTGTTTGGGAGTCACAGGATCTAGGTTCAAACCCTGATTCTGCCACTACATTTGTGACGTTAGAAAAATCACTTAATCCCTCTAGGCCTCAGTTTTCTCACATATAGAATGAGGGGATGGGGCTGGATGACAGCTAAGATCCTTTGTCACCCCATCTGTCATCCTGTCACTGATTGATAAGCTTACTCACACTGAGTAGCTCACTAATGGTATCATCATCATAGGGTATGTGTGTTGCCCGTACAGAGCAGGTGTATCCAAATGGGTTTATTTAGGTTTGCCACACTGTGAGGCATCAATAGCTACTTATAGAATGTCTTCCACCCAGCCTTCTCCCAGGGAGATTGAAATTCCTCCCAAGAGAGAAACAGGAGTTGGGAGCCCTTAGACTGGTTTCTCTGCTTACCTCAGAGAGGAGATATTATATTGGTCTGTCTTGGTCAATATTGTTAGTCTAGGGGAAATCATTATTAGGTTCAAGCTGTGATCATAATCACTATTTCATAATGGGGAAGGAGTGTCCAAAACTATATATTCAAGGCTTGACGCCCTTTCTACCCAATTTCAGTTACACAAAAACCATACATAGTAAATAGCAAATAAACCCATTTAACCTAGCCAAGAGCCAACAGAAAATAGAGAAGTTTTGTAGATGAGAATATATAAGACAATACACAGAGTGAATGAGGTCTCTCAGTAAAAGTGACTTATCTCAGTTCAGTCAGGAAAACAGTCCCAGAACTCACTTAAGAGAAATTCCCCAAAGTCAGTGGCAAGGTAAGCTGGGGATAGAGACCTGATCAAGGTGCCAGCTCCTTTACATACTGGTTTCTTCCCATAGTCTTTATCTCCCTCAAGAGAATCTGCAACTACACAGCCTCATTCCAAGCTGAAAGTCAAAAAACCAAGATCTCTCTTCTCCTAAGCTCTCAACACCTCTGCCCCTCACACATGTGTGGAGCATGGAGTAATATATTTCTACCAATAAGTAGAGTCTAATCAAATGGGCTTTAAGTCTCCGGTTATATTATTAAAGAGACCAGAGTTAGATACAGATGAGGAAGTCATCTGCTCAGAGAGGACAATTGAGTCTATGATGGTGGATAAGCTCCCCAAGTGAGGAGTATAGAAAGGAAAGAGTGGAAGGTCCAGGGCAGAGTCTTGGGGAACACTAGGAAAGAAGGGCCAAACAAGTACAGTAAACAAAGATAAGATGCAAGCTCCTCAAGCTGCTATGTAAGGTCCTACAAAATCTGAGTCCTATCTACCTTTGCAATCTCATTTCTTATTCCCTTCTTGCACTCCACGTTCCAGCCAAATGTACTACGGGCTATTTCCTAAGATTGACATTCTGTGGGACCAAAAAGAATACAGTTTTCCCATGTCCCTACATCACCGCTGCCCTGCTCCAGGTAGTCTTCAACCCAATGCCACTGGGCTCTTTTGCTAGACTCTCCATCTGGTGATTCCTGGCAGTCACCCATGCTCCTGGCTCCCTTGGCTTCCTTCAGGTCCCAGCTAAAATCTCACCTCCTCTGAGAAGCCTTTTCTGATCTCACCCTTTTAGTTCTAGTGCCTCCCTTCTGATCCTTGTTTCTCAGTTATCCCCATATATGTCTCCTTTGTCCTTGAATATCTGTATGCTCTCTCCCCCATTGGTGGGTTTAAGTGTGGGACTTCCCTCCTCCATAAGTTAAGGGTTTAGCATCCAGGGAAGTACTAGTGCTCCTCAACCAGCAATATCTGAGGGGGCAAATTGATATAATCTAGCCCTATACCCCTCTTAGAGACAGTTAAGGGAAGCCATGTCACTTGTGTTACCCACACAGTGGAAATCACAGTCTCCTTTGGAGAAGAGTGAGCTAGACCTCGAAGATCTCTATTCATGCCTCACGTGAGCCACATTTTAGATAGCCACATGGGACATACATATAGGACACATAAAGCTTACAGATAATTGAGGAAACTGAGGCCCAAGGAAATGAATCCATTTGTTCAAAATCATACAGGCAGTAAGTATAGCAGAACAAGAATTTAAATGTAGATCCTCAGACTTCAAATCTCATGTTTTTTAGGAAGGAAGGGGGATAAGGAATAAGTATTTATATAGTACCTACTGCAGGCCAAGCACTGTAGAAGTACTTTACAATTATTATCCCATTTGATCTTCATAACAACCATGAAAAGTAGTTGTGATTATCATCCCCATTTTACAATTGAGGAAACTGAGGCAGACACTTTAAATGACTTTCCAAGGGTCACAGCTAGGAAGTATCTGAGGCCAGGTTTGAACTCAGGTGTTCCTGATTTCCAGCCTAATGTTCTATCAGCTATGCTGCATAGCCCTCCCCCCCCCCCCCCCCCCAGGTAGTTTGATGTGGTGGAAAGAGCATTGAAATTGCAATCAGGAAGCCTGTGTTCAAATCTCACCTTCAATATCCAGCTAACTGTATGCCATCAACCCATCAGTTCATCTCTCTGATCCTCCGTTTCTCCATCTGCAAAATGGTGATATTACTTGCCCTGACAACCTGACAATGTAGTGAGAAAAACATTTCACGACTTTGAATGTGAATTGTTATTATTTCTGCTGCTATATGCCTTCCAATTACAGCTCTACAGCTAACTGGCTGTGTACGCCTGTTCAGGTCACTCCCCTTCTCCATGCTACAGTTGCCTCAACTACAAAGAGAAGAATATGGACTAGATGATCTTCAATATCCCTGCTCTGAGAACTTAGAGATGATTTAGTCTGGCTGTTCTCCATGTGTGCTCCAGTGACTCCCAGTAGTTCTAGAACCCATACTTATTATTATAATGTTGTTGTTCAGTCCTTTCAGTCATGTCCAACTCTTCATGATCCCATTTAGGATTTTCTTGGCAAAGATACTGAAGAGGTTCGCCATTTCCTCCTCCAGCTCATTTTATAGATGAGGAAATTGAGGCAAATAGGGTTAAGTGACTAGCCCAGGGTCACATAGCTAGGAAGTGTCTGTTTGAACTCAGGTCTTCCTGACTCCAGCTCTGGCACTCTACCCACTGCACCCCTAACTGCCCAATTATTATAACACATGTCTAATCATAATAAAATAATACATAATTCTTAATAATACCAAGATGTTTTCATTTTTAATATGGATAAAACCTACATAAACAAAAGTTCTTCAATCCCTATTATTCTCCATAATTTTTATGAGTTCCGAGAGATCCTGAGACCAAAAAGTGAAGAATTGCCGAGTCTAACTATTTCATTTTACAGATAAGGAAACTGAGAAATGAAGGGACTTACCCAAGGTCATCTAGGGAGACTCTAAAATTCTTTGATCCTATGATTCTAACTCTGCTGTTCTTGTAAATGTTTCTGTGGTTTGGGGAAAGGCAAGAGAAAACAAGCCGTGTGGTTGCCAAATAATGTACTATCTGGTGTTGATGGAAAAGATTAAGTACTTATTGGATTAACGCAGAGGCCTAGGGAGAGAATAAAGGGAGAACTAGAAAGGGGGAGGAGGACAAGGGTTAGAAGAAGAGAACAGAACAGGGAAGAAGGAACAAAAATAAGTAATAAAGGTGCTCACTGGGTACATGAGAAGAGACACAGAGCTGGCGACCCTCCCAAGGAGAGAATGCCCTTTTGGGAGATGCCCAAACCTGTGGACACAACTGAATGCTGGGAGAGTAAAGGAAGCTGGGCAAAGGCTGAGGGAAAGCAAGAAGACCAGAATTTTGAGGGGGACTGAGAAAACATGGAGGAGGGAAAACACTTGGTGAAGGAAGTTCTTGTGGACAAATGCTCTTTGTTGCCTTGAAGAATCTTCCCAGCTTTGTAATTTGCTACCTGTATGACTTTGGTAAAGTAATTTCTGTTCCCAGAGTGTTGGTTTCTTTATTTGTAAAATAAAAGTATTGCAAGGGAGGAAAGGAAGATATGTTCAGAAATTAAGGTGATATGAAAACAAAAGCTATCAATCATTTTTAAAACATAAAAAGAGGAAATTGGAGCAGATGGGTTCGAAGGTTCTTTCCAGCTCTTAATTATATGATTCTGTTGGTTTAGCATCTAAGAGTAAAGGGGCCAAGGAATGGGACACATTCAAACATTTATGAAATGCTTCCTATGTGTAGGACATTGTGCTATATACAACAAGCACACGGAATTTTAAAAAATAAACTTTCAACACAGTAATAGCAATACTGTACAGTGACCTGCTGTGAATGACTTAACTATTCTCAGCAATGCAGTGGTACAAGACAATTCTGAAGGACTGATGATGAAAAATGTTATCCATCCCCAGAGAAAGAACTGATGGAGTCTGAACAAAGATCAAAGCATACTTTCTTCATTTTTTTTGTTTGTTTCTTTTTTTTGTCTGCATTCTCTTTTGTAATAAAGCTGATAATGGAAATATGTTCTACATGACTGCATAAGTATAATCAATATCAAAGTGCTTGCCTTCTCAATGTTAAGGTTGGTCTGGAGACCCCAAAACACCAACACTCCGGGTCCTGCCAAATGAATTCTACTCAAGTCTTCTCTCAGCCAAAGAAAAGTAAAGTTTATTAAAAGTTCTCTTGTATTGGGCACAGAGCTAGCCTGTGCTAGGTCATTCTCTGGGGCTCTCACAAACATGAAGACAGGATGGGGTCTTATATACAGAAGGTTGTGGGAGGAATCTAGGGGTGGTCTACGGGAGGAGTTTGGGGAGGGTCTTCAGGAGGAGTTAATGAGGTCAATGAGTGAGGAGGCCACCCGAGACCACAAACAATGGTGGGCTAGGCCAGTTCAAGGGTGGGAGGATAGGGGGGAAGTCTAGTAAGTGTAGTAACAGAGGGTAGGAAGTCTAGTAACAGACTTGCCTCATGCAAATGCCTCATCAAATGAGATGATTTAATCAGAGTTCTAGGGCCTGTACCTCAAGGACTCAAAGAGAGCTCAAGGGGGCTCCCAGAGCCCATACCTGATCAGCTAGAAGGTGCAGTGAATAGAGCACTGTCCCTGAAGTCAGAGGCCTGCCAAATCCAGCCTCTGACACTTAACATTTACTAGTCATGGGACTCTGGGAAAGTCACTTAACCCTAATTGCCCTGCCTTCCCCCTCCAAAAAAAAGAGCACAGAATAGAATCAGGAAACATATATACTATAGTGTGACTTGATTGCAAAGTTCATGAAAGGCAAAAGGATGAAATAAGTTTGGAAAGGTAAAACTTTGGAGAGTTTTGACAATAAAATTAGGATTTTATATTTAATGTGATAGGCAACTGGGGAGCTACTGAAGATTTTTTGAGCAGGGGAGTGATATGGTCATATCTCTACATTAAGAAGATTCTTTTGACAGCTTTATGAAGGATGAATTGAAGAGAGTCTGGAAGCAGGAAGATCAGTTAGGAGGCTTTTGAAATTATCGTGGAGGTCGGCAACAAGGACAATTTCAGTTGGAATGGAAAAGAGGGAAAAGATTCAAGAAACAGCAAATAGTGTACATTGACAGGACTTACAATTGGATACCGAGATGAGAGAGAGTAAAAAGTCAATAATGACACCTAGGCTGCACATTTAGGTTGATAGGGAATATGGTGGTGTCTTAAAAGGTCCCAGTGAACTTTGGAAGAGAGGAGGCGCTGAGGGGAAAAATAGTGAGTTCAGTTTTGGAATTGTTGAGTTTAAGATGCCTATTGGGACATTCTGCTCAAAGTGTTCCATAGGAAGCTGGAGATGTGAGACTGGGAGAAAATGAGGGTAGATAAGTAGATCTGAAAGTCATCTGTATAAAGATGATTGAATCCACAGGAGCTGAGGAGACCACCAAATAAGATCATGTAAAGCAGAGGTGTCAGACACAAGTGCTGCCTGAACCAGATTAAAAGATAATAGGAAAATATTTAATGAAATAGATAAAAATACAATAGAAGATAAATCACCTTAATATGTGGTTTTCTAAGTTGATATGCAGGCCATTGGGATCTTTATGTACAGTTTTCTACCAGAGTTTTATTGAGGGAGAAGAGAAGGGGCTCAGGACAGGACCTTGGAGGATACACACAGCTGGCAGCCATGACTTAATGAAGGCCCAGCCAAGGGTACTGAAAAGAAGTGAGCAGGGTCTCTTGTAGGGTACCTCATCTTGGGTATCTATTCTGCCCAGGGATCTTGTAAAAGGGGTTTGGGAGTAGAAAGGCAGAGAGAGTAAGAGTCAGGAGAAAGCCTGGCCAGCTGGCTCTTTGTCTCACTCCATCAGGTAAAGATCACCCAAGCACTTGCTGTGATTTTACAGGACCAGAGGTCAGGGCCCTTGCAAACTACTTCACAATGATCTTTGCTCTAGAGGTAAAAGGGACCTCAGAGACCATCTAATCTTCTAATCCCCTCATTTTATAGATGAGGAAAGTAAGGCTGGCAGAATTTAAGAGATTTGTTCAGGTTCTCAAAGGTAGTAAGCCTTAGAGGCAGGATATTAACCCAGGACCTCTGATCCCAAAACCCTTCATCTTTCCACCATGCCCAACTATTTCTGATGGGGTGCTTGGGATCTATGTCTGTAAAATCAATTTGTAAACTCAATTTGTAATATCAATTTGTAACATCAGTTTGTAAAATCAATTTGTAAAACCAGTCTGTAAAATCACATTTCCCCCTCCCCAACCTTAGAGCATTAACTCTGCCCCTTCCCCCTGCTAGCACTCTGCCCAGCAACAACCCATGAATTGTTTATCTCTGCTTGGAACAATAATAAACTACACCTATGAATCCTTCACTAAACCATCTATAAACATTTTAGCTTAGGAAGTGGTCACCTGCACCCATGAATCCTTCAAAGCACTATCTATAGGTTAACTCCATAGCCAATTATACACATACTGAGTCTCCGTTAGCTTTCGTTCCCAAGATCCATCTTGTCAAACATGACACTGATAGGTGGCAGACTGGGCACTTCTCAGTCAGCCCTTGACCACTAGCTGATTTAGTGACATTTCAGGGCTAAAACCACACCTCCAGGTAGCCCCACCTTGGGCTATTTCCCAGTGAATTATGGCAATACACCTGCCAGTTGACATTAAAAGTGCACTGACCACTCCTTAACTCCTCCTTAATCCCACCCTTACTCACCTAGTTAGCATAATTGACACTTAATTTACTACCTAAACTCCTTAAAAACTATGCCTATGTCTTCTTTAAGTTTGCAGGTCCCCTAAGAACCCTTGCCCACTGTAAAGCGTACGATAAACTTTTACAATCCCGACTTCAAGAGTGCTTGGGCCTACTGAATTCTTTTCCAGACTGAATCTCGGGCATTCTGGTCTTTGATAAGGATCAGAGTTCCTGTATAATCCATTGCCATCCCCCAACATTTCTATCTATTGACCCAAGTCAGTTTTTGGTGTTGATCTGATTTGGGGGTAGAGGGAGAGACAACCATGCTCTCCTCCAAGCCCTTCTTTGCTGCTCTTAGCAAAGATGGAGTTTGGGGGTAATGGGATCATGAGTCTGACTCAAGGGGACTTTGAATGAATATTCTATTCTATAGACTCCTGGTAATTAGTCTATGACATTACAAATTCAAAGTTTGAAGAAACCTAGTCATCAGGATCAACCCCCTCATTTTATAGATGAAGAAACTAAGACCTGCAGTCAGGATTTGAACTGTTCAATGCCTCCAATTTCAGCACTTTTTCCACCTCAACACCACCTCCACCCAATCCCTTTCACCTCCATGAACTCTTTCTGATCACCATTGGTACTTTGAATTTCATCTTCACCAGATCTTAACACATGGACGGGCTCCTGCAAGGAGACATCTTGTGGTTTAACCAGAATGAGTTCAACACACATCTCCAAATCATAAAAGACAGCTTTGACCTGAGAAAGAGGGGTGAAATACAGACCAACTATTTTTTTAACCCACAAATCTTCTGTAATATCTGAGAACCATTATCTTTGAAGGTAACCTTGCTCCTGCGCCTTCAATTTTTTTCTGATAAGTGAAAAAGAAAGTTCTCACAAGGCACTGGTGGGTCTGCATTTTTCTCAGACTCCCCAGAAAGTGCCCATGCTTCTCTATCATTTTCCCCTTTCTCTATACATATCAGGCTCACATCAAATTTGATTGTAGTGACCTTGACATGACCCTGCTCCCAAAGGGATATCAGTAGAGGCATCTTCCTCCTGGAGACCTAACTGATCTTCCTGGCCCCATCCTACCATCAGCCTATAAAGAGAAGATAGATAGACTGTAGCTCTGGGAGACTAGATGTCTTTCAACCAGTAGGAAATAATCCAGGAATTTCTACCAACGCTAAAATTAACTATTTTTATCATGGAATCCTTGATTGTCTATACCATACTTTGGACCCTCTATAGGACTTATCAGAGACCTGGGCACATAGTAGATTCTGACTATGCATTTGATGGTTGGTGGGTTTCTTGTGTTTAATGCTTCCTGAAATACCTATGACTTTATTAGTATGGATACCTCCTTCATCAACAGGACCCAAAGTCAAATCCTGCTTCTTCAAATTAGTACCTGTATGACCTTGGGCAAGCCATTGAATCCTGAGGGCCTCTGTTCTTCACCTATAAAATAAGAGGGTTGAACTAGCTCACGAATTTCTCACGAAGATCTAAATTTAGGATCCTATGAACTACAAGTCTTCATTTGTAAAATTAAAGGGTTGAACTAGGAGATTCTTCTAGTTCAAAGGCAATTGGTGGTGAAGTGAATATAGCAGTGTGCCTGGAGTCAGAAAGACCTGAATTCAAATCTAGCTTCAGAAACTAATTAGCTGTGTGATCCTGGGCAAGTCACTTAACCTCTGTTTGCCTCAGTTCCCTTAACTGTAACGTGGGGATAATAATGGCACCTACCTCTCAGGGTTGTTGTGATGATCAAATGAGATAATATTGGTAAGCTGCACATAGTAGGTATTTAATAAATGCTTGTTTTCTTCCCACATCTATGAACCTATGAACTCCTCTATGTTGTAAGTTGCTGTGGCTAAAATAATTTATTACCCCAGATAACTTTTGGATGATCTTATCCAAACTTAGACTGATTTTTCAGACAATAGGATTACAATCCATCACCAGACTCAAAATTAAAGTTTTTCTACATTAGTTGGACCTGCCAGATCTTGACTTCCATTGGCATAGCCTTCAGATTCAAGGGTCAACTCTATTCCATGATGAAATTATAAATAATAAAGAACTAAAGGACACGGATTCTGAGAAATGCAAAAGTTTGAATTGCTATATTCCAAATGAATAACATTTCTTGATCGCAGCTGTGTTCTTGTTACTATAGCAGAGTGATGAGTAAGACATGATCTTATAACCTATAACCTAATAGAGGAAACTTTATATAACTATAAAGCATAAAGTATAAAGTAATAGGCAATAATAGAGAACATGTATACAGCCAGGCAACGTACTAAGCATTTTTACAATTCTTATCTCATTTGATCCTTATCACAACCCTGGGAAGCAGGCACTATAATTATCCCCATTTTGCAGATGAATACACTGACAAGAAGAGGTTAACTGAATTGCCCAGGGTCATGAAGCAAGTACCTTGCTAGTGTTTCCCTCTCCGCTCTATCTTTTTTCCTCATCCTGGATGTCTTTACTATTCATAGTGATGACTCTTCAGATACTCTGGTCTCTAATAACTGACCACTTCAGTTCCACCCACACTCTATATGGCTACCCACAAAGGTAGTCTCCAGAGGAATAGGGAACGAAGGCTAGTTCAAATTTGAACTCAGGTCTTCCTGACTTTAGGCCCAAAGCTCTATCTACTGCATTAGCCAGCTGCCTCATTTAGGAGAGCTATATACAAAATGCTTTGGGACATCAGAAGAGAGAGGAATCATTTTCAGGTAGGGACATGAGGGCAGGCTTCATGAAGGAGAAAGCATTTGAGTTAGGCCTTGAAGGATCTCAATAGGTAGAGACTGGTATAGAGGAAGCTCTATAAATCAATGCTATTGTTGTTCAGTCGTTTTTCATGTCTAACTCTTTGTGGATCCCATTTGGGGTTTTCTTGGCAAAGATACTAGAGTGGTTTGCCATTTCCTTCTCCAGCTCACTTTACTGATGAGGAAACTGAAGCAAATAGGATTAAGGGACTTGCCTGAAGTTACATAGCTAGTAGTAAGTGTGTGAGGCCAGATTTGAACTCCAAGCCAGGCACTTTATCCACTATGACACCTAGCCACCCAATCAGTCAATAAACATTTATCAATCATGAACTTCGTGTTAGCCACTGTGCTAAACGCATAGAGAATGACATGAGTAAGCATACAGAGAAGAAAATGTACAAGACTAGTTTGAGAACAAGTAAGTAATCCAATCTAACCAAATTTCAAGGAGTTAATGAAAGTTAAAATTGGAATGGTAGTCTGAGGGCAGATCACAGAGGGTCTTGAATGCTATGTAAAGGAGTTTGAACCTTATGCTATATACAATGGGAAGCCAATGGAGTTTTTTTTAGCAGGGAGAAACATAATGAAAGTTAATGAAAGGTCAATCTGGTAGCAGTATATAGTAAATACTTACAGGATGAACTTATATTTTCTTGGTTCTAGGACCCTGAATTGAGAAACTAAAATGAAATGAGCATACTCCTAGTCTTTGAATAAGATGATTCATTTGAATAAGAAAGGAATTACAGGTAAAAACAGAATTGATAGAAAAATAATTGATTTGCCTGAAACTAAATATACAATTTTAGAGCTAGGTCCCCACAACCTCTGACACAGGCACATCTGTGCGAATAGGGAAGGACTTGGAAGATGCTGTTAAAGAAATAACTGTTGCTGACAGTCATCATAGTCCAACAATTTGATGGTCTCTATGTCTAAGATCTCAGGCAAAATGCAGCATAGTCTGGCACATAAGACTTCCCAGAAGATGCTTACCACAAAGGAGAACACATAGACCCCAAAAGTCTTAGCGCACTCTCTCTGTCCGCATATCTGTCTCCTTTTCTGTTTCTCCATCATTCCTTCCTAGACAATCCATTCAGTTACTTTAGTACAATAGGCCATCACATAGCAAACACCAGTATCAAGATATTGCTCACGGTCACAAAATTAATAAATGTCACAAACAAGACTTGAAAGTGTATTTTCTCTGGCTCCAAATGCAACCATCTTTGGACCACACCACAATTTGGATCTTTAAAGATGTTGAAATATCCAGATGAAAACTAATCTCTTGTCAGATATCAGACAGAACTTAAACCAACCTTAGAAGTTACCCTTGTTGCGCCAAGCCCATGCTACTTAGTCATTGTCTAACTCGAGAAGACTTTAAATGAAGTTTCTTAGTCTTCAGCCTTCTGACAGTCAGTTTCCAGGATTATAGATTTGAGTTAGAAGACATTTTAGAGGGAGATAATAGATTATGACCTGACAGATGGGTCCACATAATAGTGAGACACCACACGGGAATAGACAAAACTTCACAGCCATTCCTCAGCTGCCCCAAAGCCCCTTCTACCATTGGTGAATTTCTCTCAGTTCCTTCATTTTGAGGAAGGGTCCATGACAGCCATCCTTCATTCATCTCCCAGTTCTGCTCCTGTCTTTTCAGACGTTGCCACCATTCTCAGCTGCCTTCTCACTTAGAAGATTTCCTCATCTTCTGAGTACTTCTTACCCTGGAACATCCCTCCACTCCATGGCCTCCTTCTCCCACTAATGAGTTCATTGTGGAATCTCCATTTAGAGCAAGGGCCAGGGCCTGCTGTCCTTTATTCTCTTCTCAGCCCCAGACTTAGCCATTTTCACCTTTCCAATAATTCCTCCCTCAGCTTTTCCTCTTCCTTTTATGCACTGGGCCTCATTGAAATGTAAGCTCCTTGAAGATGAGAATTATCTTTCTCTTGGCTTGTATTTGTGTACTCAGAATTTAGCACAGTGCCTTTGTTCAAAGTAAGTACTTAATAAATGCTTGTTTACTTGACCTAGGAGGTTTTCTTTATACAGCTATTCTAATTAGAACTTTGGGATTTTATTGGTCTAAAAGCTTCTCCCTCCTTGGTATTTCTCCTGCTCTGTGACTGAGAAAGTCCTATTTTCTATTCTGTTAATCTCTGTGCTATGGACAATGGAGGAGATGAAAGGGATGAAGATGACTCTAAGGTTTCGTGATTAGAAAAATGGTGGCTGTCTTAATAGAAATAAGGAAGTCGAGAGGAAGGGCAGTCTTAGGGAGAGAGGATGAGTTCAGTTTGAAGTGCTGGTAGGATGTAGAGGTGAATGTCCAGTAGGCAGTTGGATACATGAAAACAGAATCCAGGAAAGAAATTAGGCTAGTAGAGGATTGAGGAAATGATTATTGAATCTGGAGGGACATGGATTCAATCTACAAGTATTTGTTAAATACATACTATGTGTCAAGCATTGTGTAAGGCAATGTCAATGTCTACCTAGGCAAAAACTTCTTTCTGCTGTGGCCCCTCCTGATAAGACGGAACTCTTATCCCAATCCAATTTAGCATTGTGCAATTTTGAACTCTAATTCTACGATTAACAAATTCCTTCATCCTATATCTCTTCCTCTCACACTCCCTCTTCTGGTACTCATGGAAATTGCTCTCTTATAAGGAATATATATCCCTTGCCACCCTCTCCAATACTGGCCACTCCATCTTTCCAATTCTACACACATACGGGCAGGAAGAAAAGTCTGTATGTCCCAACATCTCCATTGCTTCTTTCTGACCTCCTCTACCAATAACATTCAGCAATGGGTCTTCCCCTGAAGTGTGTACTGTTTGAAGAAATTATTCTATCCAGATCCTCATTGCCATTATCTACCAGCCTTGTTATCCTTCATTCTTCAGTGATTTCAGTACCTTGCTGGTGTTTCCCTCTATCTTTTTCCTTCGGCCTTGATGTCTTTAATATTCATAGTGATGACTCTTCAAATAGTCTGGTCTCCAGTAATTGACCACTTCAGTTCTGCCCCCACTCTATAAGGCCACCCACAAAGGTGATAGATACTCTCCAGAGGAATAGGGAAGTAAGGAAAAGGGGCTGATTTGAGGGTAAGGAAAATAAATTCTGTCTCAGTCATGTTGAATTTGAGAGCTCTATGTGATATTCATTTAGAGATTTTTAATAGGTAGTTGGTGATACGGGATTAAGCTCCGAAGAGAGACTGAGGCTATGTACTATGTATGGATCTGGTAGTCATCTGCATGGATATTTCAATTAAACCCATGAGTTGATGAGGTCATCA
Organism: Petaurus breviceps papuanus; assembly: GCF_028583685.1. Classification (NCBI taxonomy): domain Eukaryota; kingdom Metazoa; phylum Chordata; class Mammalia; order Diprotodontia; family Petauridae; genus Petaurus; species Petaurus breviceps. The sequence goes on from NW_027187358.1 coordinate 9,602,067, forward strand.
AGATAGAATGTTGAGAAAAGAGAAGGGGGCCCAAGATAGAGCCTTGGGAAATACTCACTTTTATAATCTGATGTGGATGATGATGTTATTATATCCACTGATATGAATGGTGATGCTATATCTCCAAGATAATGAACTCTGAGAATCATCTCTTTTCCACTGTCTAACTACTCCTAAATTTGCTCTTTATCCTCACCTTGACCTCTGGTCCTTTACTCTCTTCATGTTCTCTCGATCTACCAATCTTGTCCTAGTTTAACTTTCCTCCCTTTTCAGTCTTAAGTCTAGAGTTAGCCAGTTCAATTATGAACCATCCTTTACCTTTTGCTCTTTTTCCTTCTCCTGGTCATTCCCTAAAAACTTCAACCTTGAATTAGCTACTCATTCTGCTTTTCACACTTGAGGAGCTCATGAAATCACGTTGATTGGATATACTACAGATTCATATCAACTAACCTCAAGTGGTCCCTCACTGCTACAGAGGACTCCTTTTATTCATCTCAGAAAGACTCCATATCACACTCCCAACACAGTGTCCCTCCTTAACCCATCCCTAGGCAGATGGCAATGCTTCCTACTCTCCTGGGAAAATTAAAAACATCTAACATTGAGTCCCCTTTATCTCCCATTTTTCACACCTCAAAACTCCTCTCTATTTCTTCCTCTGACTGCTCCTCCTTTGCTCCAATCTCATTTCTGAAATGGACTTTGGGGACGAAGAATGATAGTCAGGGATTTAACAGAAGTGGAAAGGAATATTCTCATTCCAAGTCAGATAGTATCTTTGGTCAGGAATTTTGATTTGGCTGTAGGAGAAAAGTGTTCAATGGAATAGACAATCTTTAATCAATACATCCTATTGGCTCTTATTGTATTCCTGGTTGTATGTGGCTGGTCATAGTCCTCATTTAAAGATCATTGGCTACCCTTTGCCAAGTACAGGCTTTCTAGCTAGTACATTCTAACAAAAGATATCAAGGAGCAGTAGATGGCTTTGAAGGGGTAGAAGACCAGAAGATGATAGTAAAAAGCAAAGAGACACTCATAATACCAGCATAGGTGCTAAGCAGAAAGGAAAGCAATCATACCCAAAAGAGATAATGAAGCTGATTCATTAGAAGGCAGAAAAAGGCTCTGTGATAACATCTGCAGAAAACCTTGGCAGTCTTGTAGCCTCACATGGGCGAATTTCCTCAGATATATTTGTACCTTGACCACACATATCTTATATGCATATTCCTTCACACATGTTTACTGGCCACATTTTCCCCCTGCTTTATAACTATGCTACTTGGCCCCCCTTGGCTGTATGGAAACTTATGGGGGAATGTACCCTATGTATGCTTGGGGTGATCTTTTCTTCTCACTTAACTTGCCATGCTATCTGATTAATTGCCTTTTGTTTGAACTGATGTGCCATTTTGTTGAGCTGGTAAAAGAACATATGCATTTGAGTGGTCTGATAGACGAATTTGTGACTTTATCTTCTTGCCTGGATTCCGTGCCACTTTGAGCCGTCTGCACACCATTCCACTAATGCATGCGTTCCACACCCTCTTTCTAGCTCTCCAAGATGAGTGATCTTTACCCACTAGAATTTAAGTTCTTTCAAAGCAGGGACTATTTTATTAACTTATATTTGTATCCCCAGCACTGAACACAGTACCTAGAATATAATAAGCACTTAGTAAATGCTTTTTCTGTCTGACTAAATTATGTTTGAATGAATACTGACCCATAGATTGCTTTGAAGCTGGGGTAGTTTTTTGGGGAGCATTTATAAGGGGTTATCTTAGCTATTACACTTTGGGACTCATCCAGAATCTCTATTTTTTAAAAATATCTTAGCATCATAGAGATCTTGGAAGATATGTTTCTCTTCTTTTGATATTTTTTCTTTCCTAGGCTGTGATTGGATGGCAGGGTTTCTGCTATGATTTTAGACCAACTGTATTACTGTAACTATTATACTGTTGTGTTCCAGGTTGTGTATGTATTGTTATAGTATTGCTTGTTGAAAGTGTAATTGCAATAAAACAATACCATGGCTAATAAATCATTGGAAGTTGGAATGTACCGATGGAAAGGGATCACCATAGAATAATATTAATTTCAGGGATATTTTTAGAATATAGTGATAAAAGACCTTTTATCACTACCTTTATCAATGATTGGAAATTAAGAATAGCTTGCAAGTACAGGAACAGGGAACTCATATGTTAAGTTAACATTGTCCTCAGGAAATCTCTGGGGAGGAACCATATGAGTGTTTGATAGGAAATGCCTCTCTGAAGTACTATAATTATAGAAAGGGACTATTTTATAAAAAAAAATAAAGGAAACTAATGGAAAGCTTCAGGAAACCCACATTCTATTTCATATTTGCCCTGAAAATAGAATCTTGAGGTCATAGCATTGGAGCACTTTAGGATAACAGAGAATATTGCATGAACCCTTGATTCGTTTCCTCAATACCTCTCAACATGAGAATGAAAAGCTTTCCGACGGTATATTTCACGTGGAAAGACTATGACAGAGACTAGTGGTCAAAGGAACAATGGATAAAGTGAAGATGTATAGTACCAGACTGATTCAAGCGGCCAACACATGAAGGATATATGGCACCACCAGTTGGAGATTGAACAGCAAGCAGTTTCCTATCTATATGGAGTTGGTTCTATTGGTGAGGATTAAAAGCAAAAGCACCTAAAGAGAGAAGTGAGTGACATGTTGAAAGAACATGAGTAAAAATTGGTGCAAGTGTTGTGTCTCTGGTTTGATGTTGGTTTGAAGTTATCATTTGACAAGTGATGGTCATTTAGCACCTAGCATAGTGCCCAGTATGAAGTGAACACTTAATAAATTGAATAACTCATTATTGTTGAATAAATGAATGAACCAGGGAACATACCAATGAATGAATGAAAATATGTGTACAAGTGTCTTATCAGGGATTGAATACTGACCCAAGAAGATAGAAACATAGGGCAGCTGGCCATGTCCAAAGAATATTTAAGAGCTAAAGACTTTTCTAATCTAAAGATTCGAAGTGTGATTCAATTATTCTTTTGGGGTAAGGGTGCTGCTGCGAAATCTAGTTTAAGACACAAAACACTGAAAGGGCAATGAAGACTGCAGAATCCTCTGCATCCTCCCTCCTTCCCAATCCCATCTTCTTTAAACAGTGGTATCATGCAAATATACTACCTAGTCACCTAGTCCCTCTCCTACACCCACATCAATCTGCCACTCTATTAACCATGTACTTAAAAATTCACTTTGAATATAAAAACAGAAGAAATAAAAAAGAGTTTTTTTCTTCCCATGAGAACTTTCTGTACTGTGGTTTGTGTAGGAAGCTGACTTTAACAATTTTGATCTAGTGGTGGTTATTTGGAGAAAACAGTGGCCGTTGAAATAAGATATGTGTCTAAATATGTCAGCAGGTGCAAGAGCATTCTTATCACACTGTGGCTACAGGAAACCTATTAACCCAAATGTATAGGTCGCAGAGAGGTTAAAGAGATAGCATGCTACTGGGGTGTTAAATCATGGGAGATGAGCTCATTAGAAATATACCTTCTTTCTTGGGCTAGATGAATTAAAAAACCAATCACTAGAAAATACTCCAGTATTCATATAGAAACAAATAGAGAATGATGGACATTTTTCATATTCTTCAGGTTCAAGGGTTCTGTCTGTCTTTAAACTCTGGTTTCCTGATTTTCCATGGAAACTATGTGTGTGTGTCTGTCTGTCTTTTTCAGCATTTGGGCTGACATTGTTCCCCATTCCCAGATTTCTCTACCTTTCCTAGCCCTACCTGTCCTTCTAGGCTCAGCTCAGGCTCCACTTTCTCCATGAATTCTTTCCTCTTACCATTCCCCTCAACACTGAGGGACAGTATGGTGCAATGATAATAGGCCTAGTCTTGACACCTAGGTTTGAATCCTGACATTATTATACGCTAGCTATGTGACCACAGACAAGTCATTTAACCTAGGGTAGCTAGGGGTACAGTGAATACAGTGCTTGGCTTGAAATGAGGACAGATCTGAGTTTACATCTGGTCTCAGACACTGGCTAGCCATGTGACCTTGGGCCAGTCATTTAACCTCTATTTACCTTAGTTTCCTCTTCTGCAAAATGGGGATTGTAATAGCACCCACCTCTCAGGCTTGTTGTGAAGATCAAATGAAATAATAACTGTAAAGTGCTTAACACAGTGCCTGGCACATAGTAGGTACTATATAAATGTTGGAGGTAGCAAAGGGGAACAGTGGATAGAATGTTGGGCCTGGAACCAGGAAAATCTGGGTTCAAATCCCAGTCTCAGACACTCACTAGCCATGTGACCTTGGGCAAGTCACTTAACCCCAACTGCCCTACCTTCCCCTCTCCACAAAGAAGGAGG
>NW_027187358.1:9606880-9606975 GCF_028583685.1 Petaurus breviceps papuanus
AAGAAGAAGAAGAAGAAGAAGAAGAAGAAGAAGAAGAAGAAGAAGAAGAGAAAGAAAGAAAGAAAGAAAGAAAGAAAGAAAGAAAGAAAGAAAGA
>NW_027187358.1:9606985-9725450 GCF_028583685.1 Petaurus breviceps papuanus
AAAGAAAGAAAGAAAGAAAGAAAGAAAGAAAGAAAGAAAGAAAGAAACAAAGAAACAAAGAAACAAAGAAACAAAGAAAGAAAGAAAGAAACAAAGAAAGAAAGAAAGAAAGAAACAAAGAAACAAAGAAAGAAAGAAAGAAAGAAAGAAAGAAAGAAAGAAAGAAAGAAAGAAAGAAAGAAAGAAAGAAAGAAAGAAAGAAAGAAAGAAAGAAAAGAGTAATCAATCTGGCATCACAGGATCTGAGCTTGAATCTCAGGCTTATCACTTGGTAGTTGGGCGACATCAAGCAGCCCACCTCCCCCTTGATCTCAGTTCCCTCACCTGAAAAGTGAAGGGACTCCATCGATTGGTCCTTGAAGTCCCTCCTAGCTCTACTAAATTGTGTTATCTTTTACTGTATGCACCACTCATTCAACAGTTGCTGTATTCTGCACTGTCTTGTTGCTTAAACTTTTGAATTCAATCCAGAACACACTTATGTGTGCACATTTTATCTTCTCAAGTAGTCTGGAAGCTTTTCGAGGGCAGGAACCAGCTCTTGTAATTCTGTATGATGCTACAGAATTATGCCCATAGTAGGTAAGCAGATGCTTAAGTTGTCCTGGGTTCTCTTCTCAAGTTTGGTTGAGATAAATGCAGGGGGTGGAAGTGTCATTTATCTGGAAATCACAACGAAAATAAGAAGAAAATGTTGGCTTTGTGTTATGACTCAACTTTTTTCCCTGCTCATTTGGGGCTTTGTAGACAATCCATTTAATTTTTTGTGTGTGTGTTATTAATGCATCCTTTTATTTTTCAAAATTGCAATCACTTTCTATTAAACTATTGATGTTAAATATAATTATTTGAGCACTTCTTTACTTTAAATGCTAATGTAATTGTTGGGTAAAACAGGTAGTTTAGTAAAGTTTAGTTTAGCAGATTAGTAAAAGATAATATTAGCAATAATTATATGTAAGATAATACAATGCAACATAACATAATATAGTATGATGTAATGTAATATAACAAATACCCAAATGCTAAAAGGGTTTGGTGATCTCATCTACTCAGGAGCTCCATCCAACTAAACAGATCTCAAACCATTTATGCCTTCCCATCTTATGGGACTCTTGCTCATGTCCTCCCTTTAGGGAACCATTGGGAGTCTACCAAACATGCTGGAAGCCTTCCTGGACTTCTCCTGACAACTTGAGGAATCCAATTCTCATTGGAGACCTCTGACTGGTCACCTGTTGCCCCCTTGCTTTCACCATGTGACTAACCCATCTTTCCTTCCTACCATTATAATTTCTTGATGATGTCTTTCACTCCTATTGATTTTCAGAACTCCTCCTCGGTTGTACATTGTAGACTGCTTGCACTCTTGGCACCTTTCTATTGCTGTGTGATATTAATTTCAATCAATATTTTAAACCTAATACACGTATATGTGTATGATGAGGATCTTACCTTACTCTCCCAGAACAAATCTGTCTACATCACCCCTTCAAAATTATGATAATCATAATTATTTGTTATAATAACTATAATTATTTTTATAATAAAACCCCTGAAGGTTTGGTGTATCTCCCTCTCTGAAGCTATTAGCTTAAGCCCCCATTCTTGTGTGTCTCCTCTTAGCCAACAGTAATTAATTTACCCAATGAATTAAATTAACCATTTAACCAATTAATATCAATTAGTTTTTACAAAGGGATATTTACTGCAAAGGTGTAACAAGAAGAAACATTCCCTCTAATATTCAGGGGCACATTCTCCCCCATACCACCTCGGTCCCTAGGGAGGGTAGGTTTCTATATAGCATTCTCCTGACCTGGTTCTATTCTACATGTGGCACAGTGATTGAATGAGTCCTCCTCTTGGGGGCCACAATGCTGTCTGGGCTCCACAGACTATTGCTGCTGGGCTGGCTGACTGGTCACAAAACCAGACATAGAATGTTCTTGCAACCTAGACCTATCAAAGCTCACAACCAGTGCCATCTCCTTTACCCAACATAGAAAAGATGAGACACAACCGAGGCAGAAATAACTGCAGAACCATTCCTTCAGGCCTCTTCCCCATCAAGAGGCCCAGAATGTCCAATGCCAGCCCATCCAGAAAAAGTCAGAGCCCAAAACTCACCTTCTGATTGCACCTGGGCCATGGCTTTGGCCACGGAGCCAATCAGTTGCTCATTTCCAGCTACAGAACACCTGTGAATGCTCCCAATCGGGGATGAGGGTACTTCCATTACCTATCATGCTCTTCCAGAATCATTCCCCCAGCCCTCCCAAAAACAGGATAACATCAGCCCCATCCATTACATACATACATATGAATGTATATCTTTTAGGTTCACAAAGCTCTTTCCTTTAAAAGTGCAAGAGGAAAATCCAAGGAAGAAAACATTTTCAGTGGGAGTGGAGGTGAGGTAAGGGAAATCTTCCTGGAGGAAATGGTTGAACTGAGCCTTGAGAGAAGAGGAGAATTCTAAAAAGTTAAGATGAGAAGAGAGGGCATTTCAGGCAGGTTGTTTATAGTTGTTGTTCAGTCATGTCTGACTCTTTGGGACTCCATTTAAGGTTTTCTTGGCAAAGATACTGGAGTGATTTGTCATTTCTGTCTCCAGCTCATTTTACAGATGAGGAAACTGAGGCAAACAGGATTAAGTGACTTGTCCAGGGTCAGGAAGCTAGTTAGTGTCTGAGCTGAATTTGAACTCTGGAAGAAGTCTGCTTAATTTCAGGGCCAGTGCTGTAGTCACCTCACCATCCAGCTGCCCTGTTTCAGGGTTATGCAAATATATGGCGGCAAGAGATAAGATGTTTATTTCTCAGAAGTTCCTGTAGTCCATTTTGACTGGAAACTAGAGTGAGAGTAACATAAAAGAGATTGGATAGGTTGATTGAATCTGGTGAAAGACCTTCAGGGGCAGTCATAGGTTTGTGTTTTATTCTGGAGGGACAAGGGAGCCTCAGAAGAATTTTGAACAGGGGAGCAAAGTGGTCAGACTTTTGCACTAAAAGAACTGTTTCTGCAGCTAAAAGAAGGAAATGGAGGGGGAAGAGACAAGGCAGAGAGACCACGTAGGAGGCTTTTACAATAGGCCAGGAAAGAGATAATGAGGGCAGAAGGCAGAGTAGAGAGATAATGAGAGATATTACAGAGGTAGCATCCACAGGATTCCACAACTGAGAGATATGAGGCTGAGGAAGAGGAAAAGGTCAAAGAGGACGTTGAGGTTTTGAGCCCAAGTGACTGGGAGGACAAGGTGTTCTGAATATGAATAGGGAAGTGTGAGGAGGGAAGGGTTAAATGGGGAAGAAGAGGAGTTCAATCTTGGCTCATACGTGCCAGTAAACTAACCAGGTGAATGCCCAGTAGGCAGCTGGTAAGTGAACAACACGGGAATAGGCAGGAAAGAGAAAAGAAAAGAGAGGCATGAGGAAACAGGGAAGGCAAGCAGGCAGACACAGAAAGACAGATTAATATTTCATTTTTAGCGTTTTCTTTGTGTCTTTCATTTCATTTTCTTTTTTGAGTCCTTTCCCGATAGTCAGTCAACAAGTGTCTACTAGATGCTCACTATGCTAAATGCTAGGCATTTAAGAAAAAAAAAAAAGGCAAGAAGCAGTCCCTGCCCTCAGGAGGCTCACCTTCTCATGGAGGAGGTATTCTCCAAAGAAATAAAGAAAGTTCAGTAGCAGTCCAATAGTCCCTGAGGAACACAACTCAGAGCTGTTCACCAAACACAATTAAGCCATCTCCAGCTTGCCTTGGATGGGTTAATCACTTTGTGATTCCAGAACAGTAGGGGTTGACCACAGCTATTGTCCTTACCCCATCGGAATGTCAGAGGAGCGAACAGGAAAGGGAAACTGGTGTGTTGGGCTTTGAGATCTCTGCAAAAATAGACCAAAGATCAGATGTGGTGGCCTGACCTGTAAGAACTGAAAGCCAACCTGCTGACTGTTTGCTTTGCAGCTCCCAAGGACACATCTTTCCCCTTAGACATGTGTGCAGTCGTTTGCATCCTCAGGCCGGAAGTTTATTTAGAAAACTAGTCTAGTATTTCTTGACTAGAAGGAAAAGTTTATAGTATATATACAGACAGAATGTGAAACTTCACACATTTGGATTAATGAGGCATTAGATTGGTCTGAATTAGGAACAAAGGAATCATAAAAATATTCTTTAATATTTTAAAATAAATATTTTAATATGGTTATATTATGTGTCCAGTACATGTAAAAGAATAAACACTAATTAGGTACTAATGAGGAACTGAGAGGTCATGGGTTGTAGCACATGATCAATAAATCTTGGTTTGGATCTTTCTCTGTCCCCAGCTATGTGCCCATGGGCAAATTACTTCCCCTCTCTGAGACTCAGTTTCCTTATCTATAAAATGGAGCTGATGAGGCCAGTAATAACTTTATAAGACTGTTGTCAGCATCAAATAAGTTAGTAAGGTTTGTAACTGCAAGTTCTCCTAGAACCTGTCTTGTAATCAGATAGGAAAGGTGATTTGTGATAAGAGATTCTGAAATATTTGTTTAATATCGTCTTCCTCCTCCACTAAAGACCTAAACTCAGGTTTTTCTGACTTGGAAATGTCCTTGTGTTCTCAAAAGCTATGCTGGTTGAGGATGAGCTCAGCCTTCCAAGCAGAAAAGACTTTCACCATGAGGCCCAATGACCAACAATTTGGCTATTGGCTGACGACTATCCTAACAAGTTTTGGGGGGGTTTCTTACCAGAAGGTGATAGATAGATGCCAATTAATTTTGTCTCTGACAAATGGGCAACTATTCACTAATATGTGGAGTGGCTGTGATATTCACTGGAGGGATTGCCTACTGTGTGTACAGTCCTGTGTTTGACACTATGGCAAACAAAAGTAGGAGAATAAATTAATCAATCAATAAGCATGTATTTTCTAGGTGCCAAGCATTGTGCTATGTTCTAGGGATGTGTATTTCAGAGTTGGGGGACAGAGATAAGTATACAGAACATCAAGAAAGCCAATCTAGGGGCAGCTAGGTGGCACAGTGAATAGAACACCAGCCCTGCAGTCAGGAGAATCTGAGTTCAAATCTGGCCTCAGACACTTGAAACAAAACTAGCCATGTGACCTTGGGCAAGCACTTAACCCCAACTGCCCTACCTTCCCCCCTCCAAAATAACAAAATATAAAAATTTAAAAATTAAAAAAAAAGAAAACCAATCTGGCTAAACCATCAAAAATGGGGAAAGAAGTAATGCACAATAAAGCTGTAAAGGTAGGTTGCAACCAAGTTGTGGAGGTCTTTAAATGTCAGAGAGTGTTTGTATTAAATTCTAGAGGCAATGGATAGCCACTGGAATATATTGAGTTGGAGAGTTAAACAGCAAGACCTATGCATAAAGAAAATCATTTGGGCAGCTACATAGATTGTAAAGAAGAAAGAGTTTAGATAGGAAGACAAATTAGGAGGCTATTTCAACAGTTCAAAGAAGAGGTGTGGAAGATCTGAAGTGGGATTGTGGCCATTTGAGGAAAGTTAAGGGGATAGGTACAAGAGGTGTTAGGCAAGTAGAATCAATAAGAATTTGGGGAGCTAGTTGGATAGATCTGAGATTATGATCCTGGGTAAAGGAAGGATGGTGCCTTTGTGATCAAATACAAAACCCTCTGTTTAGCATTCGATGCCCTTTATAAACTAGCCCTCTCTTACTTTCTAGTCTTCTTTCACCCTATTACCTGACACATACTCTTTGATCCAATGTGGCCTACTGGCTGTTTCATGAACAAGACACTCCATCTCTTGGAATGTTCTCTAGCTGTTCCCCATTCCTGGAATGCTCTCCTTCCTCTACTCTGCCAACTAACCTCCCTAGCTTCCTTTTTTTTTCAAATGCTTTATTAACTTCTGATGTACATCATTCGTTTCCGCCAGATTTTGAGTTACAAATTTTCTCCCCGTTTTTCCCCTACCCACCACCCCAAAATAGCAGTCCCACAGGATATCCCCTCCTCTAATCTGCTCTCTCCCATATCTTCTCCCATACCCCTTTCAACTTTTCCAGTGGATCTCTATGCCTCAGTGCCTGTATATCTTATTTCCCAATTACATGTAACATGATATTAATAATAGTATATCTATATGTATATATATATACACACATATATATACACATAGCTATTTGAATATTTGATTTTAAAACTTTCAATTCCAGATTCATTCCCTTCCTTCCTTGTCACCCACCCTTACTGGGAAGATAAGCAGTTCAGTATAGGTTGCACATGTGTGGCTAATGCAAAACAATAACATAGTAGATATATTGTAAAAGACTGACTATATTTCCCTCCCTCCTATCCCACCTCCCACTTGTTCTATTCTCTAATTTGATCCCATCCCTTTTCAAAAGTGGGTGCTTCCAAGTTCCCTCCCCCCCAGTCTTCCTCCCCTTCCATCATCCCTCCTCTCATCCCCTTCCCCCCTACTCTCCTGGAGGTTGAAATACGCTATTTAGTGTGTATTTCATTCCCTCCTCAAGCCAAATTCAATGGGAATAAGGTTGACTCATTCCCTTTTGCCTTCCTATTCTTCCCCTCCATTGTAACCATTTTCCCTTGCCTCTTCTGTATGAGATAGTTTACCCCAATCTGTCTCTCCCCATCTCCTCTCATTATATTCCTCTCACCTCTTAATTTCACCTTTTAAGTATCATCCCTTCCTGTTAAATTGGTCCTGTACCCTCTATCTATGTATACTTGTAAACATATATACACACATTCACATATGTATTCATATGCCCATATACCCTCATATATAGACATATATATACATATATATATATATATATATATATATATATTTCTAATCCCTTCAACTACTGAGAAAAGTTTCATAAGTTACAATGATTGTTTTTCTATGTAGGAATGTTAATAGTTCAACTTTGATAAGTTCCTTATGATTTCTTTTCCCTGTTTACCTTCTCATGCTTCTCTTGCTTCTTGTCTCTGAATGTCAAATTTTCTATTCAACTCTGGTTTTTTCAGCAAGAATGCTTGAAAGTTCTCTATTCCACTGAATGATCATATTTTCCCCTGAAACATGATACTCAGTTTTGCTGGGTAGGTGACTCTTGGTTTTAATCCCAGATCCTTTGCCCTCTGGAATATCATATTCCAAGCCCTTCGATCCCTCAGTATAGAAGCTGCCAGATCCTGGGTTATCCTGATTGTGTTTCCACAATATTCAAATTGTTTCTTTCTGGCTGCTTGTAATATTCTCTCCTTAATCTGGGAATTCTGGAACCTGGCTATAATATTCCTAGGAGTTTTCTTTTTGGGATCTTTTTCAGGAGGTGATTGGTGGATTCTTTCAACCTCTATTTTGTCCTCTGCTACTAAAACATCAAGGCAGTTTTCTTTGAGAACTTCCTGGAGGATGATTTCTAGGTTCTTACTTTGGTCATGGCTTTCAGGTAGTACAATAATTTTTAAATTATCTCTCCTGGATCTATTTTCCAGGTCAGTGGTTTTTCCCATGAGATATTTCACATTGCCTTCTATTCTTTCATTTGTCTGGATCTGTTTAACAGCATCTTGATTTCTCATAAAGTCATTAGCTTCCACTTGCTCCAATCTAATTCTGAAGCAATGATTCTCCTCGTTGAGCTTTTGAGATTCTTTTTCCATCTGGCAAATTTAGCTTTTTAAGGCATTCTTTTCCTCATTGCTTTTTTGAGCCTCTTTTGCCATTTGAGTCAGTCTGTTTTTTAAGGTATTATTTTCCTCAGTCTGGCTGTTGACTCTCATTTCATAATTTTCTTGCATCATTCTCATTTCTCTTCCCAATTTTTCCTCCACTTCTCTTATCTTCTTCTTAAGGTCCTCTATGGCCTGTAACCAGCTCATATTTTCCTTTGAAGTTTTTGGTGCAGGAGTTCTGACTTCAATGTCTTCCTCCTGTTCCATGCTTTGCTCCTTTTTGTCCCCAAAATAGGAGTGTAATGTTGGAATCTTCTGTCTGCTTTGTTTCCTTTGCCTGGTCATGTCACTCCTCATTCACTTGACCCCTGGGCTTTTTGCCATAGTAGGACTCTGCCACCAGACAGGGGAGCTTTCACCCCAAATGCTGGGGTTTTCTCAGCTGCCGGAGGTATTCGATGGGTGCCCTCTCTGAGGTCTCCACACGCTCTGGCAAGCTGGACACACACCCCAGGACCTCCACCCTACACTGCAATCCAGATCCAAGCAGGTTAAAGTAAGAACGACTACCCCTCAGACTGGTGCTTAGTCTCCCTACACTCTGCAGGCCAGGAGCTGAAGCTGAGGCGTGGTGCTGGCTGGCTGTGCCGTTTCTCAGTGGCTTCTCGCCCAGGGGGCAAAAGCCACGAACACCTGGGTCCCAAAGTCCAGACTGCACTGACCTCTTACTTTGTCCTTCGCATCTATGTGTTGATAAATCTGGAAATGGCCACAGCTGCTGCTGATCTGGAGTCCCTCTTGCTGGTCAGGCCCGCCCTGGGGCTAAAGCCTCAGAGTGGGGCTGGGCTCGGCTCCCAGATTCCTGCCAGCCTGCTGGGCTGTTCTCAGTGGGAGGTTAGCTTCTCTGTGTCATTTTGTGGGTTCTGCAGCTCCAAAGTTTGTTTAGAATCCCCTTTTTACATGGATTGGGGAAGGTGGAAGCCGGAGCCGCTGGAAGGTCGTGCTTCCACTCTGCCATCTTGCCTCCCTAGCTTCCTTGAAGTTCCAACTAAAATCCCTCTTTTTACCAAAAGCTTTCCCCAGTCCTCTTAATTTCAGCTCCCTCCCTTTGTTAATTGCTTCCTATTTATTCTGCATATAGTTTGCTTTGTATATATTTGTTTGCATGCTCTCTTCCCCATTAGATTGTAAGCTCCTGGAGGGCAGGGACTGTCTTTAACCTTCTTTTACATCTTCCACATCTAGCACAGTGCATAGCAGGTGCTTAATAAATATTTCTTGATTGGCTGATTTATTGGCTCCTTAAACAAAAATAAGGAAGCTAGGAAGCAAAGTGGATTTAGAGAGAAAAATTGCAAATTCTATTTTAGACATATTAATGCCTTTATGACATCTAGTTTGAAATGCCCAGTAAGCAGTTGGTGTTATAGGATTACAGCTCAGGAGAAAGACTAGGGCTAGATATATAAAAGACAAGTTCCCTGTCCTTTGGGAGCTTGTAGTATGATTGGGAAGACAAAAAAACCAGGATCAGAGGTTCATAGATCTAGAACTGTAAGGAATCTCAGAAGTCACTAGACCAGCCTCTCACTTTACAAATGAGGAAACTGAGGCCTAAGGAAATTAAAAGACTCACTCAATGTCATACAGGTAGTATCAAAAATGGCATTTGGACTCATATCCTCTGTGCTTTTCCCACTCCACTACAATGTCTTTCCTAGTAATACACGAAATTTATTACAGAACAATTAAGTGGAAGGTGGAAGATAAAATGACTGAGGAAACAAAGGTTCAAGCTCCCGAGCATATTGATTTATTAGGCAATGCTAATTGTCTAACAAATCAGTACCTCAGCTTTGGCACTGGACCCCAATTACAGGGGGGAGGCAGACTTTTATGCAGTAAAAACAATCAAATAAGATTAATTAATAAAAATAAAATAATTAACCAGGATACAAAATCAGATAATCTGGTTTCTAATTGGAGGGAAGACAAGTTGGGAGGGGAAGAGTGAGAGCAAACAGGTGTAATTCCCCAAATTCAGAAAAAGAGGAGTCCCACTCCCCCCAAGTGTGTGTAAACAATCAAAAGAACATGGAAATAATAACTCATTGACCAGTAGAGGTGAGTTTTCAGGTAAGACATATGGGTTGCTTGAGATGTGCAGTTGTGGAAAAATAAAAAAACTCCTTGTATCAATCTTTGGATCTGAGTTTCTAGTCAGCATAATGTAGGTCCTTAGCTAAGAGTCTCTAAGCAGCAGGTAGGGGTGGTCCAGCTTCCCAGCCACACAGGGCTAGGTTCAGACAACACAATAAAGTTTTCTCACAATTTCTACAATTCAATAAAGTATTCTTAAAAGATAAAAATTGTCCTAGACTTATAATTGAATAGAAAAGGAACTGAGCTAGGTCCAGAATTGAGTCACAAGATAGAGTCAGTGTGGTTCACCCATTTCCCACTACCACTTCCTGTTCTAATTCCCTTGATTTCCTCAATATTAAACCACTTGGTAATTAATGTAAGTGCTGCTGGAGTGCAGAGAAGTTTTTGTTTGGCATTAAAATTTGACTTTTGTGATAAAAGGACATTAGTACCCAAAGTGATCTGAAAAAGGAAATAGTCAAATCCATCTTATAAACAGTTTGACTATTTTAAAAGGCAACATGGCATGAGGATGGAGAACAAGGTTTGGATATAGTCAGATACTCTTCCTCCAACATTCCTAGGTTGTCCTTGAAGCCTAGGTGTAAATGGAAAATGGAAAGAAGTATGGGTGTTTTTTTCTACAACTCCAAAAAGATTCAGTGGGAAATGCTGATCATGATGGGGAGAATCGGGAAGGGCAGGGAGGGAGCAAGAATTTATTGAGCACCTACTATGTGCCAGACACTTTATAAGTATTATTTCATTTGATCCCACAACCACCCCTCAAGGTAGATGCTATCATTATCCTCATTCTACAGATGAGGAAACTGACACTGATAAAGATAAACTGAATGGCCCAGGGTCAGACAGCTAGTAAGTATTTAAGGTCAAATTTGAACTCAAGTCTTCCTGACTTCAGGTCCAGTGTTCTATCCCCTGTGCCACCTAACACACTGCCTGAGCCCTAAGAGCACTGAGAACTAGAGCCCTCTGGTTGAGAACATGATGACTTGTGCCAAGGAATGAGCCAAGGAAGTCTCATTCTAAAAGAACTAAATCACTTTGACTAGGAGGCAACAGTGGCGAGGGCAGCAACAGAAGGAAAAAGGCAGCAGCTAGAGAAGATCTGGGACAGTTAGTTGGTGCAGAGGATAGAACATCAGGCCTGGAGTCAGGAAGACCTGAGTTCAAATCCAGCACTAGCTGTGTGACCCTGGGGAAGTCACTTAGCCCTGTTTTCTTTGGTTCCTCATCTGTAAAATGAGATGGAGAAAAAAATGGCAAACAGCTCCAGTATCTGTGCCAAGAAAACCCCAAATGGGCTGAAATAAATGAAAAACAACAACAAACAAAAGATTTGGTGATCTATGGAGCTAGCGGCCATCTCCAGGCAAGGTCAGGACAGGTCAGACACACAAGCTTGTGGCAGCAGACTAATGAAGTCCCTCAAAGGATGGAAGAATTTCTGGACCCAAGTGTAGACCTCAGCTTTCCCTGGTGCCTCAAGTCATGTGTGTTGTGTAGACGTCCACAACTCAGAAGTCTTTCCCCATTTAAGGGACCTCAAGTCCAGGCTGATGCCATAAATCTGAAGCAATCGCATAAGCCCCCAAGAAGGTGCAGCTCACCAGAGGGGAAGATTGCTAGGCTCTTTAGGAAGCTGGAGTTCTTTTCCTGCATGGGGTTGCTCAAACTCGAGAGTAGTGCTTTCAGTCTAGAGTAACAAAATGGGTCCCTGAGGAAGATGGAGCTCACCAGAGGACAAAGTGTTCCTTGCTGTCTGTGGGCTCTGTATTGCTCTGTATCATATGCTCATTTTGTATTTTACACCTCATCAGTTTGGTGCTTGCAAAAGACTCGGGGATATTTGAACAAGCCCAAGAAATGAGTCAAATTCAGAGGACTGAAGAACAGAAAACATTCTTGAGGTGTGACCAAGACACAGGTTGCAGATTTAGAGATGGGGGGATTTGAAGCCCACTTAGTCAAGTCTACTTATTTTGAAGATAAGGAAATTGAGGTTCAGAGAGACTAAGGAGTTTACTAAGGTCACACAGGTAGGAAGTAACCAGGTTGGAAGTCAAACCCAGGTTTTCTGACTCCAAATCCAATGCTCTTATCATTGTAGTAGAGGTGTATTTATTATTGATAAGCTTACAAGACCCTTTCAAATGTGTCATCAATCAATAGAAGGGTTACCACAGAACAAATCGACATTATGATGCCTCTCCCCAGCATTTGGATTTCTTCCATGCTTTAGAGTCTAAGTAGTTCCTTCGATTTGTTTACAAGCCCTGAAGAACATTTCACAGACAGGACCCTGGTCCTTCCTTGAAGTCACCAGATGCTTAAAACATTGATAGCCCTTCTTTAATCTCCTCAGGCCATCAAAGAGAAACCATGTATTCATTGTGCCATTGTCTGAGCAAACCCAATTATATACAGTTGACAGAAAAGTTAGTAATTCAATTTCTTCAATCTAATTATACCCAGCACACCTGAACCCCCTTACCCAACCTCTTCTTCTGTTTGCTGTTTCCCAATACAGGGAAAAAACCCACTGTTTACAAAGGACACTTGGAGATTGAATAGTTTCCTTGGAGTCTTTGAGTGGCCTATAATTACACTTATAATTATAATTTAATGTAATTAATTTGTCATTAGAGGCAGAGACTTTGATTCAAGGTCTATGCTACTAAGACACATGGAAAATAGGGCCTTGCCTCAAATTAAATATTAGTGCTTGCAATGAGTTGACTGTTACATTGTACCATTGATCTTCCATTTAGATCTTAGGCTTTCAATGGCTGAATAGATGTGAGTTAGTGAGGGTGGGTACTGAATCTGTTTGTTTTCTTGGCTCCAGGGCAATGGTAGTCACTGGGAGTGTAAGCAAACTCGGGCTTCATGGACACTTTAAGATCCTGGAGTCCCTTGATCAGATATATTTAAGAACAGAGTCAGACCTTGTCAGTCACTGAACCTGCAGAAGATCCAAATTTAAGATCAGAAAAAAAAAAGGCATCATTCACACTATTAGGAAGGGCGCCTGAGGAATCTCCCACTGAAGATTCAAAGGGACTGAAGCAGGGATAAAACAGATTTAACCCATTTGTTATAGAGGCAAATCTCAGAAGATCAAAATCTGCACATTGAGTAAGGCTTGTAGAAGTCCATAGAAAGAACCAACACAAGGCAAAATGTGTAAAGCCCATGAATGTGCCTTTCACACTTCGTGCAGTCAGGCTTTTCAATTGGCAACGTTATTTCCCCATACATTGTTTTTCATTTCCTCACAATACACTTGTGAAGTAAAGTCAGAGTTGTGATTCCTGGTCCCATTCCATGGTGAGAGGATTGAGGTTCATAGCAGTGAATTAACTTGCCCAAGATCACACAGATAGAATATGAACTCAGATCTCCTGATTCCTAGGCTAGTGTTTTATTTTTTTTACTATGAATTTAATAAACATTAACATTTCAATTTATAAAGAGAACAAAAAAGAAGATTGAATATGAAACTATTAACTTATGTTACGCATTTTTTCTATACTATACATCTTAGGTTTTTTTCCCAATTTAATTTAACATGATAGTTTTAACACTTTTCTGATTGTATTCCCTTCTGAATATCATTCTTCTCTCTTATTTTTTTTAGTTTTTTAAATGATTCTTTTCTTTTTTTCCTTTTTTTAGTTTTTTAAATGATTCGTTTCTTTTTTTTTCTTTCTTTTTTGTTACTATTACTAGCCCCACAACTCTTCCCACTTTGTTGTGGTTTACTCGTTTCATCTGTGTCAGACTCTTGGTGACCCCATTTGGGGTTTTCTTGGCAAAGATACTGGAGTGGTTTTCATTTCCTTCTTCTGCTCATTTTACAGATGAGGAGACTAAAGCAAACAAGGTTAAATGACTTACCCAGGGTCTCACAGCTAAGAAGTGTCTGAAGTCAAATTTGAACTCAAGAAGATGGGTCTTCCTGATTCTAAGCCCAGTGCTCTATCCACTATGCCATCTCCAAAAGAAAAAAAAATAAAGTTTCTACCTTGTCACAAATGATTATAAATATGCAAAACAAATTCAAACATTGATTGTATACAGAAATGTCTGCCTCTTGATACACTTCTGGTCCATCATCTGTTCACCAAGACAGAAGAAGCATGGTGCACCTTTACTCTTTTGTAGTTGTGATTAGTCATTGTATTGAATATAGTTCTTACATCTTTCCTAGTTGTTTTCTCTTACAATGTTGTAGTAATGGTATAAATTGTTCTCCTGTTTCTTCTTGTCCCATTCTGTCTAGTACTCTTCCACTGTCAAAGTTTCCCCCCACTGGTACCCTTCTTCTTGTTCCAGCTGCATTTACCCAGAAGCCTTCATGCTACTCTAGAAAACCTATTGCAAAATCCCTAGTCAGGTATACCCTCCCTAGTTTCTGTAACACCCTCTAGACCTTTCCTCTTCACCTAAGGCCTCTATACCTAAAGTCAGCTGTCTTATCTCCAATGTACTGTATAAGATTAATAAATCTAAATTAGATTATGCTAATGTATTGCCCATACACAATGTCTTTCTGTAGACATTACACCTTAACCCAAATGAGAGATACTTGTTGAAATGGGGCAGCGATAGTGCATAAAATTTCATGTCCGGTAGCAGGTCAGGGGGGAAAACACTGTGGGAGTGGAGCAAGGGTGAGATGGTAAATGTTTAACAATTGGCTCTCCAGAAAGGAAAAAAAAAGTATACACAAAGACATTTTAGAAGTTTAATCTGCATTATTCAAATTTTCCTCTTCATTTTCTTAAGTCTAGACAGTCAATAAAGCAAATCAAGCCCTGATTTGTAGTAATCACCAGCTTTCAGGGTGTGAATGCTCACACTGAAAATTTGACATATGACTCTCCTGAGTCAGTATGACCCAGCTCTGTTTCATCATTGGCATGGAGACATTTTTTGTAGCCTCTCAAAGACATGTGGATGTCTATGCTTAGGGTGTATGTGATAACACACACACAAATGTGTGATAACAAAAAGAGTATTTGACTGAGTCAGGAGTCTTGGGTTCTAGTCCTAACTTTGCCAGCAAATATAGAAGACTCCGCAATGCCACTGGATTGGAAAAGATTAGTTTATTTCCCAATCCGAAAGAAGGACAATGTCAAAGAATATTCAAATTATTGAACAATTATGCTCATTTTGCAGACCAGAAATGTTACTCTTAGGATTGTACAAGCTAGGCTTCAGCAATATGTGAATGAAGAATTACCAGAAGAGGTGGCCAGTTTTCAAAGAAGCAGAGGAACTAGAGACCAAATTGCCAAGATTCACTGGATTATGGAGAAAGTGAGGGAGTTCTAGAAAAATACTTCTGCTTCATTAACTACACAAAAGCCTTTGACTGCATGAATCACAACAAAATGTGGCAAATCCTGAAAGAGATGGGAGTAACATTTCATCTTATTTGTCTCTTGAGGGACCTGTATATGAGCCAAAAAGCAATGATTAGAACTGAACACGGAACAACTGATTTGTTTAACATTGGAAAAGGAATACTACAAGGCTGTAAGTTGTCACCTTATTTATTTAACTTATATGCAAAGTACATCATGCAAAATGCCAGTCTAGACAAATCAAAAGCTGGAGTTAAAGTTGCTGGGAGAAATATCAACAATATGCAGATAATAGCACTCTGATGGCAAAATGTGAAGAGGAATTAAGGAGCCTCCTTTTGGGGGGTGGGGGGCTTTTTTGGGGAGAGCAATTGGGGTTAAGTGACTTGCCCAAGGTCACATAGCTAGTTTTTGTGTTAAGTGTCTGAGGCTGGATTTGAACTCAGGTCCTCCTGACTCCAGGGCTGGTGCTCTATTCACTGTTCCACCTATCTGCTCCAAGAAGCCTCTTGATGAGGGTGAAAGGGGAGAGGGTGAAAGCTGGCTCAAAACTTAACATAAAAAAACTAAGATCTTGGTAGCTAGTCTCATCACTTCCTGGCAAATAGAGGGAGAAGAAATGGGAGCAGATTTCATAGTCTTGGGCTCAAAGACAGCAACTGTAGCTATGAAATTAAAAGGAAGGAAATTATAGCAAATCTGGACAGCACACTAAAAAGCAAAATATCACCTTACTGACAAAGATCTATATAGTCAAAAGTATGGTTTTCCCAGTGACAATGTATGACTGTGAGCGTTGGACTATAAGACAAGTTGAGTACCACAGACACTTGACACTTTCAAATAGTAATGCTAGAGGAGACCTTTGAGAGTCCCTAGGCCAGCAAGGAGATAGTATCAGGCAATAACGAAAGAAATTAATCCAGATTATACACTAGAAGGTCAACTACTGAAGCTGAAGTTTAATCACTTTGGCTACATAATAAGATGGGACACATTGGAAAAGACCATGATTTTGGGAAAGATTGAAGGCAAAAGAAGAGGATGGCAGAGGAAAAGAAGGATAAATTAGTGTCATGGAACATAAAAAGCAAGCCATGGACAGACTTTGGGAGATAGTGAAGGACAGAAGGTCCTGGTGTTCTATGGTCCATGGAGTCACAAAGAGTCAGATGTGACTGAATGACTAAATGACAACAGTAACAACAAGTGACCTTAAACAAGTCATTTACCTCTGTGTACCTCAGTTTCCTCATCAGCAAAGTTAGAGAGTTAAGCTAGACAACCTCTAAAACTTCCTACATGCTCAGTTATTCTATTCTTAGTTTAGCATAGAAGATAAGTTTGTCTTGACCCTTGATACCATGCCCCCAGGCTGTTTATGGAATTTAGCCATTTTTTTCACAAGACAGACTAATAACACATAAAGCAATGGGCTCTTATAATGGTACATTTTAATTCATATAAAGGACAGCAAAGGGAAGTAAAGAAAAGATATAATCAGGAAGGATGACAAGTCGTGGAGGTCTGAGTTAGACACAGAAGGAACCTCAGAGTTCCTAGTATTACTGACATCTAATCCAACACCTACATTTTACAGATGGCAAAACCCAGTTACAGATGGTAAGAGAAATGAAATAACTCATCCAAGATGAACCAGGATCATGATTTTTCTTTCTGCACACACAGAACCAATGCAGCCAAGATTAGAAAGAAAAAAAGAAAACTGGAGAAAAGGAACTAAAGCAAGTTTGACTGATGAAGGTTTCATTTCTCAAATATGTAGTGAATGGAGTCAAATTTATAAGAATAATGAGTTACTGCCCAATTGATAAATAGTCAAAGGATATGTATGAGCAGGCAGCTTTTAGAAGAAGTTGAAGCTATGGCCAAAAGAATAAATGTTCTAAATCATTATTGATTAGAGAAATGCAGATTAAAATGACTCTTGAATTTTCACCTCATACCTATCAGATTTGCTAATATGACAGAAAAAGAAAATAACTCATATTGGAGAAGGTGATTAAGAATTGGGACACATGCATTGTTGGTGGATTTGTGAACTGTTCCAGCCATTCTGAAAAGGAATTTGGAACTATGTACAACTGCATAACTTTTGACCCAACAATACCACTACTAGATTTGCATCCAAAAGAGATCAAAGAAAAAGATATACTTATATGTACAAAAATCTTCATAGTGGCTCTTTTTGTGGTGGCAAAGCATTGGAAAGTTGGTGATACCCATCGATTAGGGAATGGCTGAACAATCGTAGTATATGATTGCAATTGAATACTATTATGCTATAAGAAATCATGAGCCAGGGTGGTTTCAGAAAAAAGTAAACTAGGAAGACTTATATGAACTGATGAAGAGTGAACTGAGAAGAACCAAGAGAACATTGTACAAAGTAACAGCAATATTGTACAACTATCAACTGTTAATGATTTAATTTTTCTCAGGTAAACAATGATCCAAGACAATTTTGAAGGACTTAGGATGAAAAAAAAAATGCCGTCCACCCCCAAGGAAATAATTGTTGGAGTCTGAATACAGATTGAAGCATATTTTTGGGGGGGGTGGGGGAAGTGGGGAGGTGGGAGAGGGGATGGTGTCTGTTTTGCTTTTACAACATTGCTAATAAGGACATATGTTTTGCATGATTGCACATGTATGATGTATATCAAATTACTTGCCCCTTCATTGAGGGGTTGGGGTGGGAGAAAGGGAGAAAATTTAGAATTCAAAATTTTTTTTAAATGTCAAAGTATTTTTACATGTAATTGGAAAAAAATATATTTTTTCTTTTCAAAATCGTAGTTTCTAGAACCATTTGGGAACATCTTACTGTGATTCCCTTTTACCTTTAAGAATACACTAGGTCCTCTCTCAGTAGGTTTTGGTTCAGTCCTTTGTTTTGCAATATTTATTAAGGGAAGTTTTGGGAATATTTCAGTAACCTGCTTTCCTTTCTGATTGTACTGCTCTGATGATTTGTTTGTTTGTGTTTTTGATTTTTAACTGACTCAATGGCTTATCTCTTGGTGTTGAACCTTTCCATATTTTCCTAGTCTGAGCAGGTCCAGATAACAAGTCCTTCCATTTTTTTTTAATAATATGGCAGAGCTTGCATGGTGATGCTATAACTTTTTAGAACCTAGGGTCACCCTTACCTCAGGACAGAAGCAGTCTTTTCTTTTTTAATTAAGACTTATTTTCTTTATCTTTAGTAATAGATTTAACAAAGTAAGGGCCATTATTTCATTATAATTCCTTATTATATGGGAGGCAGTATAACATCCTGGAAAGAATCCTAGATTTGAAGCTAGAGGACCTGTGTCTGAATCTTAGATTTTTAACTTACTGTTTGATTTTGTGTCAGTCAGTGTTACTAGTCGTCATTTGGAAAATGAGGTAATTGGATTAGATGACCTCTGAGCTCCCTTCCGGTTCAAAATCTATGATCCTATATATTAGGTCACTTAGGCATTAAGATGCATTGTTTCTATGATCCTCACACTATGCATTATGACATTTATAAGTAGTTAAAGTTATTTACACCAAGATAGACAATGTGAAGTTTGAAGCAGATTCAATTACATGCATAATTTATAATAATGAATTACCATCACCATTCATAACCAGGTGGTATAGTGGATAGAATATGGGATCTGGAGTCTTGAAAGATCTGAGTTCAGATTTGGTTTTACACAGCAGCAGTGTGATCTTGGGCAAGTCATTTAACCTCTGTTTGCCTCACTTTCCTTAGTTGTAAAATCTATATAATAACATTGCCTATCTCACAGGGTTGTTGTGAATATCAAATGACAATATTAGTAAAGTGCTTAATATGGTGCCTGACCCATAGTAGGTGCTTAATGAATGAAAATTTTCTTTTTTCCTTCCCTTCCCTTCATTAAAGCTCAACAGCTTCCATTTGTTCTTTCGATTGCAGACAGAAGTTTTGTAAGGCACCATGTTTATGTCAACCAAGCAAGGATATTTAAATAAAATGCCAATTTTTTTCTCAGTAAAAAAAAATCAGAAAGGATGTCAGAACCTGTGGCATAATAGTCTTCAGGTCACAGCAGAAAGAGTAGGGGAATAATTTATGTCTTGGTTGTTCTTTGGAGAGGTTGTACCTCACTTAGAACACTCCATTTTTGCTAAGCTCTATCACTGCTGGTTGATCTAAGGGTTATTTGGGTTCTCATCTCCTCTACCACAGGGCTGCTAGATGAGGCTGTCAAAGCTCATTTTAGGAGGGGTAGGGAAGGTATTGCTAGGGTACACCTCATTATTTTCCCATCTCTAATGTCTTGAGCAGAAATATTCAGTTCAAGCTTGGGATATGAAAGTTTCCAGAAAGGGGGAGAATAGTTCATTGTCCACAGTAGAGACAGCCTGATACAAGTGAGATTCATGGGTCTCAGACAACTCGTTCTACCCCAATATTCACCTGCCCAAGCATGCATATGTGCACATATACACATATGCACACGCACGCACGCACACACACACAAACACACACACACAGATTTTTTGGAAAAAATTATATTAGAAAATATTCCATTGTATTGAAGAAACTTCTTTTTTTGAACTCATAGAGATTGCTGTCCACACTACTCGTGTGACTGCTTTACCTTGCTAAATATGTTTTCATGAGTTGGTGTGGTGTCCCTAGCTAGAGTGTAAGCTTCCTGAGGGCAGAAGTCACATGGGTCTGTTGATATCCTCACCACCTAGCACACGAAGAAATACACAGTGGACATCAATTAAATGTTTGGGAATTTTATCCTGTTCCCCCTTGGATCTTTGTAGACCTGTTATCTTTATGCTTAATATTTTGTCTGTATCTCTCTAATTAAAGTCCATGCTACACAGTTCTTTAAAGTGGGCTGTATCATGATGTGGTGAGATGAGCTCTGACTTTAAGTCAAGAGGGACCTGTGGCTGACACTTACCTACATAGAAGTTACACTCTGTGAGACTCAGTTTCCTAAAATGAATGTTGGTTATCACTATCAAATCCTATAATCCTGTACCAAGTAGGGCACCCTAGTAGGTTGTTGTAGAGAATAAGGGGTACTGCTTTCAGTCCAGGGCCAGGCCAAGGTCAAGTCCTTACAATGAACTAGACTGAAGCCTGGAACCCAGGACCACATTCCTTTAGCTGAGTGGAGAAAGTTTATAGTAAGTCATGAACCACTGTGTGGGAGAATATATGTGTGGGATATACATGGAGATGAGAGGTGTGGAGCTCCGAACTGTCACCTGGAAGGGGAAGCAGGTGGCACAGTGGATAGAGTGCTGAACTAAGTCAGGAAGACCTGAGTTCAAATCCTCCCTCGGATGCAGGAAGGTAATGCATACAGTGCTGGGCTTGGAATAGGGAAGAGTTGAGTTCAAATCAGGGTCACACAAGCTATGTGACCCTGAACTTCTTAATGCCTCAGTTTCTTCATCTGTAAAATGACCCCTCCCAGAGCTGTTGTGAGGATAAAATGAAGTAATATTTATAAAACATTTTACAAACCTTAAAACACTATGTAAGGGCAGCTAGGTGGTGCAATGAATAGAGTACTGGCCCTGGAGTCAGGAGGACCTGAGTTCAAGTCTGGCCTCAGACACTTGACACTTATTAGTCATGTGACTTTGGGCAAGTCACTTAACCCCAATTGACCTGCCTTCTCCCCAATCCTCCTCCCCCCCCAAAAAAAAAACCACTATGTAAATGCTAGCTATTAGCTGGATAAATGGTCTAATATTCCCTTGCCTTTTTCTAGATGTCAGCTCCACTCGAATATCTCATTGTCCCCTGGAAATTCAACATATCTGAGATCAAATTTACCAATTTTTGAGACTTCCCTGTTTTTTTCAGTGGCACCATAGTTTTCCCAGGCACACAGGCTTAAAAGCTTCAGGTCCTTCTGGGCTCCTCTAGCTCTCTCCTGTCCCCCAAGCCATGTAGGTTTTTCTTTCCCCTTCCACATTATCTCCAGCATCTGTCTGTCTCCTTGCCACCATCTCAGTTCAGACCTCCATCCCCTCACACTAAGGAACAGAGTTTTAAAACTGAAAAGGACCTTAGGGATGAGGTAGCCCCACTTCTCATTTTACAGATGAAGAAATAGAGACTCATCAGTCTAGACTTCCGTCAAGCACGTCTCTGGTCCCTTCTTCATTGACGTCCTGCCTCCTCTCCTCCCTTCTCCAAGCCATCCTACATAATGCTACCAGGTTAATCTTCCTACCACACTTTATACATGTGACTTCTGTGCTCATCAACCTTCCATGATTTCCCATTGCCTGCACAATTAGTCCAAGTCTGGTCCAAGCCCTCCACACCTGACCCTAAACCACCTTTTTAGCCTGTCTTTTAATTTTTCCTTAAATGAACCTTGTGCTCTTGGTCAGCCTGGTCACTTTATCTGATAAACAGTATAGATACATGCATACATACATGTGTGTATAGGTGGGTGTGTATGTATTTATAAATATAAACTATATTAAAAACCCATATATAGACATACATGTACACATATATACATATATAGACACACATGCATAAGCTACTTAATTGTTGTCCTTCATTCTTAAAGAGGATCAAAATGACATCACTATGCTGGGACAGTGAGTCTGACTGTGGCTGATCAGACCAATGTGAGCTCAGAAGGCTCTACCACAGGTCAGGCACAAATAGTCCATGTGAACATTGGGGGTGGATTCTCTAAATTTGCATATCTCCCATTTCTTTCGAGCTACTTCAATCTGCTTTGCTCATAGAGCGCAGCTTCTCTGCTATGGGCACGTCATGTTGGGCAGTACTGTGCTGGTGTCTCCCATGTCACACAATCGGTTCCAAAGTTCTTGAAAGAGACCTTGAGAGTGTCCTTGTATCACTCTTTCTTACCACATGTACCTAGTATACATACATACATATATGTATGCATACATACATATATATAATATACTTATTCTTTGAGCCCTTGATCTCATCCTAGAATATTCTCCGTTTTTTATCATCTATCCAAATCATTCCCATTATTGAGGGTCTAGCTCAAGATCTTCCTGCATCCTGAAGCCTCCATCCACTCCATCCCTCACAGTGAGCTCTGTTGCTCTCCTCTGAAAAGCTATGACCCTCACTGCCTCTACTGGCCTTTAGTAAACACAATCAGGTATTGGTCATAATAATTTTTTGCACATCCTATCTCCCATTCTGATGACTGGCCATATTCCATTTAATTCAATAAGCTTTCATTTAGAATATCCTAGGTGGTTTGTTTGGTTTGTTGGTTTGTTTTTCTTAACTATACTTGGTTACAAGGGCAGGTCCTGTTGAGATGCCAAAGTCATTGGAAAATGATAGTGATGTTCAAAAAAAGAAACATCAGTAAGGCCTTTTTATCATGAGGTAGATAGGTCAAATATCTTTGTCTTCATTTTATGGATGAGAAAACCAAGACAGAGAGAAACTACATTACATACATTCTGAACTGGAAGGGATTCCAGAGGTCATGCCAGACAACCCCCGTGTACTTTAAAGATGAGCATGATGAAACCCAGAGAAGTTAGGAAACTTGACCAAGGACATGTGTACCAAGGCATCATGCTAGAACCTGAGATCAAAAGTAAAAATGAAACCAGTCTCCACCTTCAAAGAGCTTGTATTTGGTTTTTCTTTATCCTCAGTAAAGTGTATCGAACTCTGTACATATCTGTTGACGATACCGAGACAGAGTTTTCTACTTTTCTAAGTATGTTCACATATCGGCATGCCCCTGAGAGCGTTGCTCAGATCAACAGTGTTTGACAATAACATTGTTAACTCACTCTAACTAAACCAAACCATGAGGTCAGGAAACCCTACTGTAATATCATTTGACCAATGCCCGTTTACTGCACTTAAAACACTGTCTTCCTCAAACTGACCATCCTCTTCTCTGTCACTTGCCAATACCCAAAAGGTCTTTTTACTGAATGCCCATCTTCATGGTGGTGTGGTAGATAGAATGGGTCCTCAAGTGTGGCCCTTTGACCGAGCCCAAGTTTTACAGAACAAATTCTTTTATGGAGGGGATTTGTTCTGGGAACTTTAGATTCTGTCAAAGGGCCACACTTGAGGACATAGAGGGCCATGGCCTACCCCTGGACTATGGGAAGACATGAAGCCTAATCTTTCTTCAGACTCTAGCTTTGGGATCTTAGACAAGTCACCTAAGCTCTCTCAGCCTCATTTTCCTCCTCTGTAGAATGGGAATAATGATAGTACTTGCTTCCCAGGGTTGTTGTGAGGATCGAGTGAGATAATATAAATAAAAATGCTTGGCAAAAACTTCAAATTGCTGTATGAATGTGAGCCATTATTGCTCTTACATGATACCAGTTAAACACAAGGCTAGGTAAAACATGACTGCATGTTGTCTCATGTGAACCTTACAGCCGTACTGTGGGATAAAAACATCAGAATCCAGATCCATGCACTGACCAATTTTGACTTCAAATGGCTAACTGTGAAATAGTCTCTCCCCCTCTCAGGAGAAGGGCAATGGGCTATAGGTACAGAATAAGGCACACTCTACCGGATGTGGCCAGCAAGTTGGTTTGTTTTTCTTAACTGTACTTAGTTACAAGGGTAGGTCCCATTGAGATGCCAAAGTCATTGGAAAATGATTGTGATGTTCAAAAAAAGAAACATCAATAAGGCCTTTATTATGAGGTAGATAGGTCAAATATCTTTGTCTTCATTTTATGGATGAGAGAAAACCAAGACAGAGAGAAACTACATTACATACATTCTAAACTGGAAGGGATTCCAGAGGTCATGCCAGACAACCCCCATACTTTAAAGATGAGCATGATGAAACCCAGAGAAGTTAGGAAACTTGACCCAAGGACATACAGATAGTAACCAGGGACCCGGCTCCTCCAATCAACCCAATGTGCATTTATCCTTTTGCCCATTGCCGAACAGCAAGTCAATGGTGGTGCTGGGACCCAGTTCCCCTGACTTTCAAGTCCAGTGCCCTTCCTTCTGCATGTAAGTTAAGAATAAGGAAAAAATCCAGGAGTGGAGAGGCGAGGGTGAAATATTTGCCTTCATCATGGTATGACAGAATGTTAGGACTGGAAGGGTCTTTAGATTATCATTTAATCCAATCCACTCATTTTTCAGATTAGGAAACTGAGGTCTAGAGAAATTAAGCTATTTGCCCAAGGTCACACATATAGTAAGAAGCAGAGCATAAATCCTAGTGGAAAAGAACAGGGCATCACTGTAGACCTGATGATCCCTGAGAAGAGACACTCAATAAAGGTTTGCTTCCCAATCAGCTATGGGAATTAGGTTAAGCCTCAACTTAAAAAAATTTTTTTTAATATTTTATTTTTCCCCAATTTCATTTTAGGACTATATGCAATAAAGTGATTCATTCAGTCATTTTTCAGTTGTGTCCAACTCTCCTTGATCCCACTTGAGGTTTTCTTAGCAAAGATACCAGAGTGTTTTACCATTTCCTTCTCCAGCTCATTTTACAGATAAGAAAACTGAGGCAAAGAGGGTTAAATGACTTGCCCAGGGTCACACAGCTAGTGAGGGTTTGAGGCCAAATTTGAACTCTGGAAGATGAGCCTTTCTGACTCCAGACCCAGCATTCTATCTACTGTGCCACCTAATTTCCCCATATACTGCTATGACTTACCCTCAAAGTTAAGGAAAAAGAGGTATAATTTTTTTTTAATTTCTTCTGCTGTGAAGTAGAAAATATTA
Source organism: Petaurus breviceps papuanus (assembly GCF_028583685.1). Taxonomy (NCBI): domain Eukaryota; kingdom Metazoa; phylum Chordata; class Mammalia; order Diprotodontia; family Petauridae; genus Petaurus; species Petaurus breviceps. The sequence continues at coordinate 9,631,986 of NW_027187358.1, forward strand.
TGGGGGAAATTTCTGGTTTCCTAGAAGAGGCATTCCAGGAAAGGCTGTTATATTTGTGTTTTCTATATCATTATGTTTACTCAAAAGAAGTTTAATCCTTTGTCAGCTGATAGAAGAATCCCAGTAGCTCAGCCTTTGAAACAGAGCCTCATTATGAACTAGTTGCCATTGGCTGGAAGCCCAACTTTATCGTAAAGGGAAGATTTAGATTGGGAGAAAAAGGTATCAGCTGCATCTTTAAAGACACTCTGAGTGTAAGACCTGTAGTATCCTTGAGTCAGCTTTTCTCATCCTAACAAACACACCTCTAACTCAAGGGAAAATGGCCAGCCTTAGAGGTAATTGTCATCTCTGATAAGAGTTGAGAAAATGCTCTTGCCTCTCCTTTTTGCAATGGCAAAGGATTATGGGGATGGAATATCACATTCACTATCAGACAGGGTTGGTGTGTTGGTTGATTTTTCTAAGCTGCTTTTTTTCCCTTTCTTTTTAAATCTTTGTCATAAAAGGTGGTTTACCAGGTAGTCGAGGGCAGAGAAATAAAGACTGTGAAAACAGAAGAAAGAATAAGAAAAAATTTTAAACAAGAAAACAAACTTTAAAAAAATTAGTCATGGTCATGGGATCATATATCTGGAACTGGGAGGGACCTCAGATTCCATCTAGTCCAACCCCATCATTTTACAAATGAAGAAATTGTACGGCCCTGAGATAGTAAATGACCTTCCCAAAGTCACACTGGTAGTATATGGCAGAGCTGGGATGATGAATCTAAGATCAGTGTTCTTTCCATTGCACCAATATGGCATCCCATTGGAAATCTCTTGGGTAAATTCTTAGGGGCTCTTCAAGAACACTCACATCACTTCATTTATTTTTAGTCCACAAGTCTTTACTAACACCTACTGTGGACTATCCTGCCCTTTGTTAGGCCTCATGGCAAGTGCAGAGGACCAAGTAGTTCAACCACATGTTTTCTAAAGAAAAACCATATGTGGTCTGAAGGATTTTTCTTATGCAAAGTCTTATTCAAAGTGCACTTTCTTTTCTTAAAACCAAAACTGTGATGAAAACTGACGGCATTTGATAGTTCTTCCCCATTGCTGTGTGACTCTGGTGTTTCTGTGTGTGAAGGTGATTTTGGGTTTCTTGAAAACCACCCAAACTCTAGGACCTGTCACCAGACCAGAAGCTACCAACTGTCTAAGTACAATGTCAGTCATGTGAAGATCAGCCTAGCTGGGTTATTTTATTACAGAAGGTTGGTCATGAGCAGATTTGTTCTATTTAAGCCATGGAAGATTGTCTACTAAGGCATGAAGGGCTTGAGATATATGTCAGTGGAGGGAGCAACCATATGGATGAAATCATGAAGCCTGGGTGGGCTTTGGTTCCTCAACTGTAAAATGAGGAGGTCATGGCATTCTATGTGCTCCCCTCTATCTTTAAATCAATAATCTCATAAAAGTATTGAAGGATAGTTCCTATAGACATGATTCCTACCTCTTAGAAGCTTCCAGTTCAGCTAGAGAGAAAAAACACAAACAAGAAATGGGGAACAATTTCCAAAGTCATTCTTAATCCGTTCTTTAAGAGTGTCGGTGGTATCCAACCCTTCGTGACCCCATTTGGGGTCTCTTGGCCAAAATACTGGAGTGGTTTGCCATTTCCTCCTCTAGCTTATTTTACAGATAAGCAAAATGAGGCAAACAAGATTAAGTAACTTGCCCGGGGGTCACACAACTAATAAATATCTGACCCCGTATTTAAACTCAGGTTTCCTGACACCAGGCCCAGCATTCTATCCACTGCATCACCTAGCTCCCCCACATACAGGGAATACAAACAGTTAAACAGAAGTGAGGGAGGTCTTGCCTGTGTCTGAATTATAAGACTGCTAGCTGGATACAGTGGATAGAGTCTTAGAAGTCAGGAAGAGCTGAATTCAAATGCTGGATAGCTGCATCACTCTGGGCAAGGCACTTAAATCCCTCAGAATGCAATTTCCCTCATCTGTAAAATGGGGATGATAATCCCTCACAAAGATCAAATGCAATAATCTAAAGTTCCCTACAAACCTTAAAGTCCCACATCAATGCTAGTGATGATGATCATGATGATCATGATGACCACAATGATGTGTTTTCACTCCTCCCCCCCAACGACTTGAGGAGATGCTACAAAGAGGATATGAAAGTTGAGTGGAAAAGGTGAAATTTCCTCAGCATCCGCTGTAATTTCTTCTGTTTAAACAAGCTTTCCAAAGGAGGCCCCTTTCTAAGCTACTATGGGGTGGAACCCACTGAAGTTTTGACTCCAGGGTCACAGCCTAAAGTCTATATGCACTTCTAGAAATAGCAAATATTTGTCTAACACCCGGTTTTCATGCTTTCCTTTATCTTTTAAAGGTTAGGAGGAAAAAATATATATAAACTGCAGGAGTCTAAAAGTAAACCAGATGCTAGACCAAAATGAAAAGACTTTCTCTTGGTAGAAACTGCCATCTCATGGAGGAAAAGGGAACAGCTGGACTAGGAAATGGTTTTCTTTACTAAGACCCACAGCTGACTTTTACTTTTAGTACAGTGTTGGAAATTAACTGAGGTTCCCATTAGTGGTTTGGAGGAATAAAGGAATAAGGGGGTAAAGACAAATATGAAGAACAGAGCTATTATTAGAACTAATTCCAAATTATTGGAATGAAAAATAGCATTAAAAATTAAAAATTCGCAATTCCAGGAAAATGGTATTTAATCATTAACTACACTATATTATTAATTTACTATTTCATGGCACTGTTATATAGTAGGGAAAAAAAGCCTCATGCCTATCAGATTAGCTAAAAAGACAGAAGGGGAAAACGACAGATGACAAAGGAAAAATAACCAAAAAATGAAAAGAATCTATATGTTCTAAAATATGTATCACATCTCTCTTTGTTGTGGCAAAGAACTGGAAACTGCAAGGATGCCTGTCAATAGGGGAATGGCTAAACAAGTTGTGGTATATGATTGTGGTAATGGTACCATGCTTAAGAAATGGTGAGCAGACTGATTTGAGAAAAACATGGAAAGATTTACATGAAATAACGAAAAGCAAAATGAGCAGAACCAAGAGAATGTTGTCTACAGTAACAGCAACAGTGTTGGAAGAAGAGCTGTGAACGTCTAAGCTATTCTGAGTACTATAAATATTCAAATCAGCTACAAAGGACCTATGAAGGAAGATGCAAGCCACCTCCAGAGAAAAAACTGATAAATAGAAGTATGAATATGTTATGAGAATGGGAATTTAATATCTTCCCTGCCCCTAGGCCCTTTGATAGGTTTAAGTGCACCTGGAGCCTGTGGTGGGAGGCTTGTTTTTCAAGAATGCCCACACCTTGTGGGCTCTGTGATTGGGCAGTGGGTCAAGAGGGTTGTGACATTCTCTGATCCAGGAGAAAGCTATATATACCCTGATGTGAGGCTTTGTTTTGGGGCTTACTTTGAGAAGAGTTGTTTGATTTGACCAGACGAGACTCTAGGCAGCTGTTGAGAGCCCCCCAGCTTTGAAAACCCAGATGTTGATGCTTCCCTCTTTGGCAACTGACTAGGTATGGATGTAATGGTCAGACAGTTGGAGGCCTGTGTGCTGATATGTTTCTCTGTGTTTGTTGTCTGCCTATAACCTCTGTATTCTCTGAAGTTCAGGGTGCTGACCTCTTTCCCCTGAAATAGGTAAATGACATATGCCTGATTAAGATTGTTAACCCATTTCGAGTTGCTTTCTTTTAGAAAAGCAGATCTTAGAACCTGTGTTGGCAGCCACCCTGGCTATGGTGGGTGCTTGCTGTTACAGCATAGTTGTGTATGTGTGTGTGCACATGCATGCACGCGTATGAACAGAGAGAGACAGAAAGAGAGAGAGAGAGAGAGAGAGAGAGAAATATCTGTGCCAAATGGTTGCCTTCTTTAGTACAGGGTGGGAAGGGAAGGAAACAGTTCAGAGCTTAAAATGTAACAAAAAAGTAAATTTGATTAATTTTTTTTAAAAAGAAGAAAAGAAAAACATTGATATTTTCCAGGAAAGAAAACCTAGTGTCAAATCCAATTTCTGACACCTACTTTTCTGGGTCTAAGTTTCCCCATCTATAAAATGAGAAGTCTTGAACAAATGGTCTTGAAGGTCACTTCTCATGCTAAATCCTATGATTCTAATTGTATCTTGCTTCTCCTGCTGATATTACAAACAATTTGTAATCAGAGACTGTTTTCTGTGAGCATATTAGGTACTCAGTAAAAAAAATGTATTGAATTGAACTAACATGCTAACTGGGAAAATACTCTCCCTAATTATATATAGTCATTTCAAGTTCATGGGCATCAGTAACCCTGATCCTAGGGCACAGGTCCATGTGGGAGGCCATTTTTCTTTTCAAGAGCTGGTTTAGAATTGTAAGGCTATTTGATTCTATGTGCAGCAGATCTGGGTAAGTTTGCTCAGTGGTCACAGCATTATGACCTCAAGTTAATCACTTCATCAACGTGAAGTTTTTTTCATCTCAAAGAGGCTAACTCTGATTGACATCACTTCCCCAGCCACAGACTACACTGATGACCTCAGTCAGGCATCTCTAGACCATAAAGCCTGAGCTGTTGGCAGTCACAAAGGTCCCAGTTGGTCACAGAAACAAGTGGAGAACAAGGTGATTGAAAAGAGTATGGCCCTATGGATGGTTCATTACAACCTCTCCCCATTACTGAAGAAAAAATTCAAAGTATAGACCCAGAAAGGACCATAGAAATTACCTAGTCCAACTCCTTTAAAGGGGAGCAAACCATGTTTCAGAGAAGGGGAGAGACTTGACCAAGGTAACACAAGTAGTCGAGCGTCAGAGCTAGGACTTGAGCCTCCGGTTCTAAAGCCAATGTTTTTTCTAATTGCACCAATGGTTCCTAACCTTTTCTGGTTATGAGAACTTCCTAGTGTTAAAAAATTCACAGATTTCCCCTAACACACACACACATAATCATGCTACTAATATCTATTAATTGAGAAGATGCATAATGACAAAAGGCTGCTATGAATTTAGTAACCCTTTCAAAAATAAGTTTTTGTCTTTTGTACATCATCAGTCTTCCCTGGTATCCTTCTTCCTCTCTTTCCCAGAGAGTCATTCCATATAACAAACAGTATTTAAAAAAGGGGGGGGGAATCAGCACCACTGATCAATACATTGAAAAGTCTGAAAATATGTGGTGTGTAACACCTGTGGACATCCCACCAAGTTACTGTGTTTTTTCATATGAGCAGAAAAAAAAGGTACATTGGGGCTGTCCTCTCTTATCTCTTCATTTGAGTCATTCTTGGTCTTCACAATTTTGTTGCACTTACTTTGTATATGGTTGTTCTTTCCATTTGCCTTGTTATAGTTACTATATATCATGTTGTCTTAGCTCTGCTTACTTCACTGTGTCAGTTCATATAGATCTTCCCATGCTTCTCTATATTCATCACATACATCATTTCTTACAGCACAATAATATTCCATTACATTCACATACCACAATTTGTTTATCCATTCCCCAATCTAGGGGCATTTACTTTGTTTCTAATTCTTTGTTCACACATATACACAAAAAAAGTTCTGTTATAAATATTTTGACGCATATGGAAGCTTTTTCCTTATTGATGGTTTCATGGAGGCTTAAGTACAGGAATGAAGTCTCTGGGTCAAAAGATCATAGACATTTTAGTCACCTTATTTGCATAATTCCAAATTGCTTTCCAAAATGATTGTACCATTTCACAATTCCACCAACAATGTATTAGGGTATCTATCTCCGTCCATTAGATCTAGGACAGTCAGCTGAGTTAAATTGATTCAGGGAAGGAGAGAGAGACAGACAGACAGAGAGAAACAAAGAGACAGAGACCCCCCTCCCCACCTTCCCCTTCTTTTGATTGATACAGAACAACCTATTTCCATTTCCTTTATAGAGAGAGAAGTTCACAATAATAATAGCTTGTATTTCTATAGTTTTTCAAAACAACACAGTGAAGTTGTTCTATTATTATTTCCATTTTACAGATGAGAAACCTGAGAAGCTGACAGAAATCAAGTGACTTGCCCAGCTAGAAAGTCTTACACAGCTAAAAAGTCTATCTAATACAGAATTTGAACTAAGGTCTTCTTGACCCCAAGTCTAAAAATCTATTCACTACACCACCTAGCTGACCTTCATAAATGGCCCATTTTCCAGGGAAGGTAGGCAGCAAGAGAACACATATGTACACATATATGGAGCAGAGATAAAAAGTGGCAGGCAGGAATACAAAAGATATAAATGGCTTACTTCACAGCCCTGCCAAATTCCAGGTGCATACATACATATTTACATACAACAGCTAAATATATACGTAGCTAAGATGCACAGCATATAGAGTGAAGGACTTGGAATGAGCAAGACCTGAGTTTGAATCCTGCCTCAGACACTTACTAGCCATGTGACTCTAGGCAAGGCTTAACTTCTGTCTGGGTTTCCTCAACTCTAAAAAGTGATAATCGTAGCACCTGCTAGTAGTAGTAGTATTTACTACAGGCTTGTTATGAAAATCAAATAAGTTAATGTATGCAAAGCTCTTTGTAAATCTTAAAGCAAAGCTTGGGAACTGGTTGAGGAGCAGAGGAGCCCCTTTGCTCCTCTATCCCTCAAAACTAGCATCATTTAACCCCCATCTGTAGTTTCAGCCTCTCTTCAGATTCTCTGACCAACCCTGGTAGTAGCCAGGGGGGAGTTTTAGGGACCCTCGTTCCAATAGCTCACTGGCTCTGCATTAATTCAGGGTAGCTGCTCACTCCACTCTGATATGGGTCCAATGACACGGCTCAACCTGTGTCTTACCTGTGTCACCAAACCCCACGTCACAGCTAATGATAATAGCAACATTCATAGCACTTACTGTGTGCAGGCACCCATTTGATCCTCACAACAACCCTGAGAGATAGGTGCTTATAATGATCGCTATTTTATAGATGGGGAAGCCGAGGCAAACAGAATTTAAGTGACTTGACAAGGGTCATATAACCAGTAAGTATCTGACGTTGACCACACTTCCAGTTTAAGAAGTTTGGAATGCCATTAGGCTCCTCTCCTGTGTCAAAGTGCCTGGTGCTAATTCTATCTGAGCAGAGATTTACAAGGCAAGAGATCCACTGCTCATGCAAAAGCTGAAATCTTCTAGGTTATATATAGAAAGAGGAGGTTATCACCCAGGAGTCCTAGGATGCCTCCATTGTCCATCTCTGTAAAGGAAAGGGAAATAGGTTGTTTTGTGACAATCACAAGGTGGGGGAGGCTCTCTCTGTCTGTCTGTGTCTCTGTCTGTGTCTCTGTCTCTCTTCTGTCTGTCTGTTATTGCTGGCAAGATTCATGCCAGAATCCTCCTTAATTGGCTGATTCTTCACCTGGAAGATGGTCATCTACCCAAGAACCAGTGTGGCTTTAGAAAGGGTCAAGGAACAGTTGTTATGTGTTTACTGCCTGACAACTCCAGGAGAAATGTCAGGAGAAAACAAAGGTTTGTGCACAACAGTCATCTATCTGACCAAGGCCTTTGATACTGTCAGTCGTAAGGGCTTGTGGGAGATTATCACAAAATTTGGTTGCCCAGAGAAGTTCATCAGTATTGCAAGCCAGCTTCACGAAAGGCATGCTTGCATGGGTGCTGGATGATGGACAATGCTCTCACTCTTTCCCAGTCATCAGTGGAATGAAGCAGGGCTGTGTGCTTGCTCGCATGCTTTTTAGCATGATGCTTTCGGCAATGTTATTGGACACCTTCAAGGAGGATAAAAGGTCTGCTACTGCTGAGTCTAATACGGACCATAAATCATTTAACTTGAAAAGGCTACAAGCCAAGACTAAAGTGGAGGGAGAGTTGGTGAACAAGCTTTTGTTCACAGATAATTGTGCACTTAATGTAGCCTTTGAGGTTGAAATGCATCCTGGCATGGACTGACTCTCTGCTGCTTGTGCTTATTTTGGCCTGACAATTGTTGTTGTTCAGTCATGTTTCAGTCATGTCCTACTCTTCTTGAGACCATTTACGGTTTTCTTGGCAAAGATACTGGAGTGGCTTGTCATTTCCTTCTCCAGCTCATCTTACAGATGAGGAAACTGAGGCCAACAGGGCCGAGTGATTTGCCCAGAGTCACATAGCTATTGAGTATGTGAGGCCAGATTTAAACTCATGAAGTTGAGGGCTCCAATGTGCCACCCAGCTGCTTACGGCTTGAGAACACCAAGACAACTCAGGTTCTCCGTCATCCATGTGAAGCCCTTGGTTATGGCAAATGGAGGCATTTTGAAGGTTGTGGATGTTTATTTTCCAGGGTTGTACACATAGATGATAAGGTTGACATGTGTATTGCCAGAACTAGTTCAGTGTTTGGGAGGTTACAAAAGAAAGTGTGGGAGAGAAGAGGTATTAGACTGTCTACCAAACTGAAGGTCTACAGAGTCATAGTGCTGTCCTCACTGTTGTGTGCCTGTAAAACCTGGACAGTCTACCAGCATCATGCCAGGAAACTGAATCGCTTCCATGTGAATTGTCTCAGGAAGGGCAGCTGTAGCAGCAAGCACCCCAAGCACGTCCTCAGGGTTTGCTGCTACCACAGGTTCTTGGATCTGCTTTGTTAAAAGAAAGCAACTCAAAATGGGTTAACAAGCTTACTTTAATCAGTCAGACATATATCGTTTACCTTGTTCAGGGAAAAAAGGTCAGCACCCCAAACTTCAAAATATACAGACAGAATTATCAAGACATTAACAGATCTAGTAGACAGCTTTCCAAACTGTCCAACCATTACATCCATACCCAGTCAACATCTGGGTTTCCACATCTGGGTTTTTCAAAGCCGGGGGACTCTCAACAACGGCTTCCCAGAATTCAGATCAAATCACAGAACACTTCTCAAAGTGAGTCCCAAAACAAAGCTACACATCAGGGCTTATATAGCCTTCTCCTGGCTCAGAGAATGTAACAACCTTATTGACTCACTGGCCAATCAAGAAGTATCTACTGAAAAACAAGCCTCCCTCCCCAGGCTTCAGGTGCATTTTAGCCTAGGGGCAGGGAAGATCTTCCAAATTTGCATTCCCATTACAGCAGCTAGGTGGCGCAGTGAATAGAGCGCCGGTCCTGGAGTCAGGAGGACCTGAGTTCAAATTTAGCCTCAGAAAATTAACACAAAAAATTAGCTGTGTGACCTTGGGCAAGTCACTTAACCCTGATTGCCCTCCAGAAAGCAAAAAAAAATAAAAACGAATTGTCTCAGGAAGATTCTGAAGATCACCTGGCAGGACAAGGTGCTGGCCCACATCAAAGAAGGCATCATGGTCTATATTAGCAAAGTAGAATTGCAGTCGCTCAAAAGAAACATGAGATACACAAATTTAGTGACACCTCCACTCCAAATGTTCATATGGACTCTGCAGTACCTTCTGAGCTTGTATTGGTTTGATCAGCCAAAGGTGTACACTCTGTTCCTTGATCCCAACAAGTGATGTCATTTTGGTCTTCTTTGATCATAAAAGACAACAATAAAGCAACCAGCAAGGCTGGATCTCAACTCAGGTGTTTCTGAGCAGGAACACCATTTACTATACCGTCTGGATGCCCAGGTCTGTATCTTCTTTCATTCCCACCTATACTTCCTCCATGCTTCAGTCTCAACCATGGCACCCTAACTGAGAACTTGATTTTTTTCCAAGCTCCAGGTCTTGTCCTATGTCCCAGGCTTCCAAGGCTTAATACCTGAGCCTCGGGTCCTATAAGCTGGACCCCAACTAGTCACTGCTATTCCTACTTGATTCTGACTACCCACATGCCTGGACTCTAGACCTGGCTCTCTTCCTAAGACCTGCCATTCTGGCCCAAGGTCCATCTTGTTGGGCCCAGATATGAATCCTGACCTCAGTCCTTTTGAGGGGAGAAAAGGGGGTCAATGGAACTTCAAGAATAGATTCTATTCTAGAAGTAAAAACTGTCTCCTGTATGTCCAACTGACAGAGGGAGAACATCCCATTGATGTCCACTCCCTTTCCACAAGGGGCTAGGCTAGGGAGTGGCCACCATCTCCATTCATACCCACTACCTTCCTATCCCTACCCTTCCTCTTCTGCCCTCTGACCAACAGAGACATTGAAGAAATGAGACATGCATAACCACAAGGGGGTGCCCTTAGCCAACACAAGATACTATATATGTCAGTGTCTATATCTATACATATATTTTTTAATTTTTAAAGTAAACCACAGTGAATGAGGGAATGTCTAATAAAAATATTTCTTTATTTGACTGGGAGAGATTAAATAATCTCTAGAGTATCTTCCAGGAAGAAGTTAGGTGACTCAGTGGAGAGCGCTGGGTCTGGAGTCAGGAAAACCTAAATTCAAATTCATCCTCAGACACTTACTGGGAAGTCATTTAATCTCTTTGCCCTAATCCACCAGAAAAGGAAATGGCAAAATACTCCAGTATCTTTGCCAAGAAAACCCCATGGACAATATTAGCATGGTCATGAAAATTGGACATGACTGAATGACAACATAAAGGTCTCTTCTAGCTCTAAATCCTCAATGTTTGATTCATTTGTCCTCCATTATTCTACAATGAAAAGGTAATTAGGAGAATGAGGGTCATAAGCCCCTTTGATAGATCTGTTTTAGGTAGAGATCTCCTCTCAAGTTCTCCTCCAATACCTACCTCATCATCATTTGGAGGGGACCATGGGTGGATCCTTATGCTGCTGCTGCTGTTTGTTCTTCATTCTGGGAGAGGGCCAACGACATCATGGAGGTGATGCCATGACATGCAAGTGAAATGGATTTAAGCGAGGCAGACCTGTGCAAAGTCACCAGCCTCACTTTCTCCTCCAAAGTCCTCTGGGTCCAGCGGCCAGATAGAGATCAAGACAACTGGAGATGGCTCAGGATGCACTGGGGGACCTTGGCCTTTTTAAGCTAAGGTCTTCAACAAGCCTTAGTTTGAATTCAGTGATTAAGGCTAGGTAAGAGATGGGGCAGAAAATGGCTTCTTTACCTCTTCCAAAAAAATTGATCTGTGAATGGGACACAAGCTCTACTAGGTCTTATATAACAAGATAAAAAGGCTTCAGGTGCAGACTTGGTGGGAACCAAGCTAGGTAGGTTTAAAGATGTCCATGATGAGAAGGTTGACCACTGGATGATGAATTTTTCAGTTGGGCAAGGGAGAGATCTTTTTGCAGATGGGGAAACTGAAGTCTGGAGAAGTAAAATGACCTTGGGCACATGGTAAGTCAAAGTTAGTGCTAGGCAGAGGTGGGGAGTCTGTCTTCTAAGTCCTAGTCCAATACTCCCTTCCATTACACAATGCAATGCCATACTTTTCTGTCTCTCACTTGATCAATCAGCAGGTACCCACTGAACTGTATGCTCAACTCTAGGTGAGGCACTAGGAAAGAGACAGAAGTAATGGGGCATCTTCAAGGAGAAGAGGACTGACAAATATAAGCCCTGCTCAAAGCCTATTTGCATATGATTCTCCTCCTTGGTGGTGATTACTCAGTTCTCTATGCCTACATGAGGGGTGGTGCTGACTAGGGCTGGAGAGAAGTTCTGACTTACAGATTTGAGAGAGAGGTCCCATAGTCCCATATTCACTTCAGGGAAAGGTCCCTGAAAGGAAAGAAAGACTCTGGGAAAAGGTCTACCTGAATCATGTCTTCTTCCTTTTTCTCCCTTCAGGAGCCTCTCCAAGAAGCACACCTTCTCCCAAAGTCAAAAAATCAGGCTCCCTCTTTTCCCAAGCTCTCACCAACTCTTGCCTGCTTCACCCCTCCAGGTTCCAGTATTGAGTAATCAATCTCCACCAATGAGGATAGTTTTATGCAAATGAACTTGGAACCTCTGGCTACCCAGATGTGAAGCAACTAGATGGCACTATCCAGAATTATAAGAGACAAGTTGGGTAGCCCAGACTCTTAAATACTGGGGGGGGGGGGATGTGCAGGAGGACTAGAATAATTATAGAAAGCTTCATAAAGAAATGAGGGATTTGGCGTAGGCCTTGAATGATGGTGGGATTTGGACAGTTTACTGGGGGCAGGAGTTGGTCTTTGGCAAAAATCATTAAAACTGGTGCATATATCTTCATTGTCTCCCTCTCCCTAACCACTATCACCATACACATACCCTTTCTGTTCCTTTCTAAGAGCAGATTGACAAACTCATCTATACTGAGCTGGTAGGGGCTGAATGTATTCACCATCCCAGGAGGATTTGCAATTTCAAAAAGGAATTTGGGAAGGGTGATACTGAACCCAAAGGAATGGAGTTCTAACAATAGAATTCTAAGTTCCCTGGCAGGTCTATAGGGGAGAGAGAGAGAGAGACTTTGGAGGCAGGAAACCTTTCTGGTTACTCTTATACTACATCAAGTCAGCAACTACTTTCACTGTTCCTGAGTAAAGAAATCTCTAGTCCAGGCCCCCTAGCAACTGGTAGAATGCAGGATATTATGAGGGCAGAGGATTGTGATGGCAGCTGAGGGTGGACTGGTGAGGCCAAGCCAGTGCTCTGAAAGTGCTCCTTTGGCTTAAATCAGATCCATTTTGGTCATTCAGATGACAACGGAGGTCAGAGAGATTCTGAAGGCTAGGTGTGATGAGAATGAAGATTGTCTGGCTGATAGAGTGTGTACTGTTGACCCTCCAGTCCAGGGAGAGCTAGGGGTTTCCACGGTAAGAACAGGAATCTGGGGCTTGACTGCCCCTCTCCTCGTTTTTCTCAGTGGTCTGTTTAGGGTATCATTATATAGGAGTAATCAGAGACAGGGGTTATCTAAACACACTTGATCTCCTAAAGACCACCAAGGACACTGGATAGGATGGCATTCGCTTCAAGCAGAAGGGAAATATGACACTGAAATATCATCCCTTGACCTACATGCTACTCTATATACCTCACTACATACTTCATTGAGCAACTAGGTGGTGCACTGGACAGAGCATTCAGCCTGGAGTCAGAAAGATTCATCCTCTTGAGTTCAAATTCAGTCTCAGATGCTTACTAGCTGTATGATCCTGGGCAAGTCACTTAACTCTGTTTGATTCAGTTTCCTCATGTGTAAAATGATCTGGAGAAGGAAATGACAGACTGCTCCAGTAATCTTGCCGAGAAAACCCCAAATGGGGTCACAAAAGAGTCAGATGTGACTGAAAATACCAATGGAACAGCAATATACCTCATTGATCTCTTTGCAGCTTTATTGACACTGCCCTCTCCTGGTTCTCCTATCTATCTGACCTATCCTCAGTCTCTGATGGGTCTTCTCAAGTCATATCATTTAACCACAAGGGTCCCCAGAGACACCATCGTAGTTCACTCTCTCTACACAATTTCCCTTGGTGATCTCACCATTTCCTCTCTCTGGCTCCTCAAGTCCCCTGGATTCCTTCCAGTCTCAGCTAAAGTTCAATCTTCAACAAAAGACTTTCTCCCAGCCCTCAATCTTAGTTCCTTCCCTCTGAGATTATCTCCATCGTACCTCTGTATGTATCCTATTTGTACAAAGCTGTTTATATGTTGTCTTGCCCTTTAGACTATGAGCTCCTTGGGAGCAGTGACTGTCTTCTGCCTTATTTTCCTATCCCCAGTGCTTAGCACAGTGACCAACACATAGTAGGCACCCAATAAATAAATATTTGTTGACTGACTTATTGGGAGCCTGGCATCTTTCACAGTTTCCTGGGCTCAGGGTCAGCTCTCAAAAACAACAAAACACGGTGAAACCAGCAAAGTTGTTCCACAATACCTACTGCCCCACTTTTCCATGTTCATTTCCTGCCTCCATGGGTTTCTCCTACTTTTCACTCCCTTCTGCTCACTACTCCTACCAAGTGACCATGGGATCCAGAACTCAGAAGTACCTAGCGATCATCTAGAAAAGGGGTGCTTAACCTGAGGTCCATGAAATCGATTTTATATATAAACACACATGTGTACACATACACATACATACATATAAGCATGTTGTGTACATGTAGTATGTGTTCTCTCTTTCACATCATGGGGTCTAATGGCTCATCATCCCCACCATCTGGAAAATCCATGTAAAATGTTTTGGCCCTTCTTTCATACTGGAGAAGTCTGAATAATTATGGTATTAAAAGATAAAATATGCTAATATTATATAATACTATACATGTATTTTATGCATTTCTGAGTATCTAAACTTTTTCTGTGTCATCTATCTACTGGCCTTCACAGGTTGTCTGTAGCTTCTACAAAACTCCCCCAAATTTCCCATTTAATTTCTTATGCTGACCTGAAATATATTGAAACTGATGAGGAAAGTCATTGATGTGGAAGGGGTAATTGTATATGGATACATATATATGCATATACATGTACATGTGCACTGTGTGTATCGTATGTTCATGTATGTGTGTGCATATATGTGTATGTGTATTATGTGTGACTATTTCCATATACTTGTTTTTCTTTGTAATCCTGAGAAGGGGTGCAAAGGCTTCTCCAGATGACCAAGAGTCCACAATACCAAAAAGGTAAAGGGCTCCTGGTTTAGAATGGTGCCCTCACTTCACAGATTCAAATGAAAAAACAAAAACAAAACCTGGGCCCAAAGAGGGACCATGCAGGTAGTAAAGATGGTCAGGATTTGAAAGGGAGCCTTTGACTCCAAATCCAGGGTGTTCTTTCCCATCAGTGGAGTTAAAGTACCTGCTGAAAAGATGGGAGATACTTGAATCTGTCTCCTCACAACAGCAGGGTGGGGGCCATTTGTCTTCCCTCCTCACAACAGGTGGGTGGGCTCCCATGGCTGTCCCCTCATAAAAGAAGGGTGGGGACCACAGGTTGGTTTCCTCCTAACTACGGGTGAGGACCTTGTACCTGCCTCTTCACACCAGAAGATCCCTCATGGAGGGGCATGGCTCTTCCTTTCTCTCTACACCCCATGGCACACAGTGTAGGCTGAACTCATGTTGATAGAGGTCATAGAATCACAGAATTTTAGAGCTAGAAAGAGGCCTTAGAGACCACTTTAGGCCAGCTCCCTCATTTTACAAGATGAGGAAATCAAAGAAGTAAGAATGACTTCTCTAAGGCCATGCAGTGACAGAGCAGGGAGGGACTAGAACCCAGGGCTCCTTACTTGCCTGCTCCTGTGCTTATAGTTTAAGAGACATTAAAAAAGCTCAACCTCCCAGTCTCCATCGCCCCCACCCCCACCCCAGTCTGTTTCCAGGTCTGAAACTCCAAGGCTAGGAACTTTGCTCCTCAGCCTGCCCGCTTTTTAAAATCACAAATCTCCCTTCGAGGGACAACACTTTTGGTGTCAATGAGTTGATTAGAGATTTTTTCTTCCAGATAGATGGGTGTGAAATCATGGATGAGAGAGGCTAGGGGCAAGGGAGGAAGGAGGCCCTATGGTATTTCTTTAAAATTGTTCCCAGGTCATCAGATCTCTCTCTGTGTCTCTTTCTCTGTGCCTGTCTCTACCTATCTCTCTGTCTCTCTATTTCTGTCTCTCTGTCTGTCTGTCTGTCTCTCTCTCCCTTCCTCCCTCCCTGTTCGCTCTTGCAGAACGAGCCATATGTGACCCAAGACTCCTCCTATGACTTCCGAGAGGACAGTGGGGCCAATGTGGGGAGCAGCCTCCAAGAGGAAGTGAAGCAGATGAAGGTCCAGGTCACGGAGCCGCCCCCCTCGAAGCCAGCTCCAGGCAAAGGCCCCGCAGGTGATAAGCGAGAGCGCTCGGCTGCGATGCGGGAGGGAGCGGCCGAGCGCAGCAGAGACATGGAGCTGGAGAGGGTGCGCATGGAGTTCGAACTGACCAGGCTCAAGTACCTGCATGTGGAGAACGAGCGGCAGAGGCAGCACGAAGAGACCATGGAACAGCTGCACCGGCAGGCCCCACCGCGGCTGGTAAGTGCCAGGAGGGGATCGCTGGAGCCTGCGGGAGCGCACGCCACGCATCCCTCCCCGCCCGTGGGGCCTCACGTTTCCCGCAGGTCACAGGTGCAGTGATCACAGGGTTAAGAGCTTCGAGGGAGCCTTTGAGGGCTTCTAATTCACCGCCCCCCCCCTTATTTTACAGATGGGCAAACTGAGGTCCAGGGAGCTAAGGGACTTTCCTAAAGTCACACAGGTTGGTGATAAATCCAGAATTTGAACCTGGGTCCTCTTACCCCTAATCTAGGGACAGTTAGTCAACAAGCATTCCTCTTGCTGTCCCTTTAGCACTGTACTGATGCTGGGAATACAAAGACAGGCAAAGACATGGTTCCTACCCTCAAGGAGCTTACGTTCATTTGACTTGGGGATTCAACATGTAAATAATTTGACATACAAGATACACATAGTGCAAATGGAAGGTAATATTCTGTCCAGTGTGACCTTAGATAAGACACTCCCCTCCCTGGGCCTTGGTTTCCTTACCTGTGAAAGACATACTAATTCTAGGCCTGAACGACTCACATGGAGTTTTGTTGGCATCATGAGAGTCTCAAAGATTGGTGGGGCCTTGTTGGATTTCATTCCTCCTATTCAATGCATCCATTTTCTCTATAAATCACTGTTGACAAATGGTCACCCAGTTATTGTTTAAACTTTTCCAGTCATGGGGTGTTCATCCTTTCTAGGTGCTGCCCATTGTTGGACTGTTGAACAGTTCTGTTACAAAGTTGTTCCTTTTATTGAGGGAAACTTGTCTCTAATTAGTCCAAATTCCAACCTTTGGAGATAAAGAGTAAATTGATTGATGGAATTCCCATGTGATTAGTCTTTTAAATGCCTCCCCCAATCCTCTTCAAGTTAAAAAAAAACAGAATTCCCTCAATAGTTTTTTTTGTCTAGACATACTCTAATTTATCGATGTAATTCAAGTATTTTTTTTAACCAATATCTTTCTTAAAATGGGATGTCCAAAGCTGTTAATAACTCTTTAAATAGTGTTCAGACCAATGGAGTATCTGAGACCCCACCCTACCCCCTTGGATCTGGAACATTATATTACTTTCAGTAGAACCTACCATCACATTAGCTTTTCCAAAAGTCAGTCATAATATTGGCTCACATTGAATTGGTAATCTTTTGAATGGCTGTCATGCCAGATCTCCTGCTTCCTTTTCTTAGGCAATTGATTTTGTGACATAAAAATGCCAGCTTTTCTGTCCTATACTTCAAGGAGCACAACGTAGATACTCCCTCCACATGCAAAAATCACAAACCCTCTAAAATTTAGTGGATGGAGTTTGAGAACTCCTGTGATTCAGTAAGCCTCTCCAAACTAGGCTAGACTCACCTTGGACAAGACGGTCTTTCACCACGCCCATACTCAAAGACTTATTCACCTTGGTGGTGATACCTGCCAGTATTTCTTTCTGCTGACAGACTTTGAGCCTGTATTAACTCTGTTTTTGAGACTGTATTAACCCTGTTAACCCATCACAATTCTGCTACTCTCCCTCACCTTGGAATAGAGGGGGCTCTAAGCTCTAGAAAACTAATGCCAGGGTCTCACAAGTTCTGACAGAGCTTTCCATTTTGAAAATATTTCAAACAAGGGTCACATTGAAGACCAGCCTAGCTACTAAGGAGGTTCAGTGCCAGACTGGCCACCCATTTAGGAAGGAGTTGGTTTTTTCCAGCCACAACAGCCCACAAAAACCATCTACTAAGGTGCAGAGGCTGTTGTGATCTGTGTGGTTGTTGGAATATCCATACCAAGGAAATTATGGGTCTTTGAAAATATTGAGGTTTACTACTTACTAATATTATTAATTTTGACCAATTGTCATAGCTCATCAAAACCTTTTGTATTCTGATTCTATTAGCTATATGAATTACAACCCTGGTTTTATGTCATCCATGTATTTGATAAATATGCCTTTTATGTGCTTTTAAGTTGTTCATACAAAAGTTGAATGGGGGGGAAGGGGGAGTTGAGCCAAAATGGCAGAATAAAAATTGAATGAGGCAGAATCAGTTCAGAGTCCTGAGGCATACTATTTAGAGATCTTCCTCCAATCTAATATGGATCCTCTAATGACACTATTTGGGTACAGTTTAATTTTCTCCCAAATCATTCCTTAGTGATTCTATCACTGACAGATTTCTGGGCTTGTAGGAACCATGGGACTGACATAGGACTCTTATAGGTCTTTACAGGAGGATAAAAAGGCAGAAACAATAAGGCTCCCCAATGTGCCCACAAAACAACCCATGTTCAGTCTCGTCCTACAATTCTCCCAAAGTATGAGGTTGAGTATTGTCGAAGATAGAGATCATTATACAAAGAGTTCCAACCCCATTAGCTTTTTCAACATGCTTTCCTGGATCATATTGAGTTAGTGGTCTTCTGAACTAATGCCAAAGCAGACTTCTGCCGTTGTGTTCTTATGCAACTGATTTTGGTCCACCCTCTGGAAGATTAGAGTCAGATGGTCAGACATCGGTGACACTGAAGGTAGGACACAGAGATAGCTGGCTGGATCAGAGAAGAGTCAGTGGAGACGAGGTGGCTCCAGCCTTCCAGATTCAAGGTGAAGGCAGAGTGGGTGGGGGTGGTTATTGGAGCCCTAGCCTCGGGAGTCCTGTGTCCAGAGCAGGCAGAATCCTTCTGTTATCCCAATGCCCTGAGTCTGGGTTAAGTTTCAGTTTCTTTTTTTTCCCCTACAGTTCCCAGGATTCCAAGACCTCCTTCTTCCCCAGAATCAGTTTGCCATGTTCCTGTATTGCTTCATCTTCATTCATGTCATTTACGTCACCAAGGAGATGATTTTCTTCCTCTTCACCAAGCATTACCTCTTCTGCATTGCTGTCATTCTGCTCTGTTTGATTAAAACCTTGTGGTCTTATGTCCCTGTGCTCCCCTGGTCTACCCATCTGATGGTCCACCATGGAAACTTAACTTCCAAGTAGGCAAAGGTGTCCTCCCTTTTCCTATCCTGACTCCTCCCTTTCTAGTATTGTCTCTCATTTTCAGGCATCAGACAATTCCATCACTCCCAAACATTTTCTGAAGAAAGGGATAAGCCTTTGTTCCTGTGCTCCCTCTCACATGCTTTCTTCAGGCTTCTCTCATTTTGAAAGGGAAAGCATTTTATTCCTTGATAAAGCAATTTCATGCACCAATTAACAGGTGGGAAAGCTGTTTTGGAGGGGAAGGGGCCTTTCAAAAATCAACATCACCTCCAAGATTAGTATCAGCTGTTTTGGAGGCTAAGTGGCCTCCTACGATCAATCAATTCCAAATAGGGAGATGTGGGCAATGATTTGTAGCCCACCCCATGGCCACTAACCTAGCCGGCCTTTCCATGAGATTCATGGAGTCAGAATATGCCGGATTCTTTTTTGACTATTACCTGTAAGTAGATGCATTATTATCAGAAAGCTTCTCTCAAAGATCTTGTTAACCCAGGACCCTGAGTGAGACCCTGTGTAAAAACAATGACAATCATAGACCATGGAAGCCAGGCTTATAAGAATGTAAGAGATGGACAGGCAGTCATAAGTAGACCTGTGAAGGATCTTAGAAGTTGTCTTGTCTCAGGTGATATCATTAGTGCTCATAGATTCTGAGCTGAAAGGGAGAGAGGCCTGAGCATCTATGCCTGTGGTTTCCAAACTCTATGTTGCAACCCCCCTCCTTTTTTATACTTTTCATACAATGATCAAATAATTTTCTTAGCTTGTATTTTATTTAAATAAAGTTAAGAATTTATTAAATGTTTATGGCACAAAAATCTTAATATGTAATAAAATCAAATGGCACAACATACACAGGAATTTATTGATGTATTAAATTCTTCACAATTTCCTTAATAATAAAAAATAGACATAATAATAATACCATGGTAGTGTGGCACAATAGAGAAGCAGGCTTCAAGGGTATGCCATGGGGGTTGTGAGACCCTGGCCAAGTCTCTTAACTTCTCTGTGCTGAAGGCAACTCTCTGGAAGTTGCAGGTATAGATTTGCATTGTAGAAGGGGTTTCCTCCATGGAAGTTCCTTATACCAATGAAATCACAAATCTAGTCTAATAATAGTATACACTTACTCTTAGGGGGGTGGTGCCTCCACAATCTAGAAAATCCAAGTAAAATTTTTTGCCCTCCCTTAGTACCAGAGAAGAAGTCTGAATTTTTTCTTTTACTTTTTTGGGCTATAAAATTTAGAGTATTTGGTCATAGGCTTCCATGTCATTTGCTGGTCTTCATGTGTCATCTGCGGCTTTCACAAAACTCCCCCAAAATTCCCATTTAATTTCTTCTGCCAAGCCACAATATATGGAAACCACAATGGGAAAAGTCATGATGTGAAAAGGAGAACTGTATTACTAATATGATGGGCAGGCTTATCTTTTGGTTATTTCTCAAAATCTGGTGCCACTGATAACATTGCTATTCCTCATCCTTTTTTGTCTTTATAACATGTGTTGTATTTTATTGTATTATATATGCATCAGGAAGCTTTCATACAAATAAGACATTATGAATGGTAGTAAAATTTGTGTCATTTGGTTGGACAATCCCAAGAACTCTTTACATGTAGCCAAAACATAACAATACTTTTCAGGTGGAAATTCTCATTTCTAGCACAAGTCTATTGACTGTTTCTACTCACAGAGATGGCTAGGTGGAATAGAGAGAGGGAAGCACTTGAAATAAGGAAGGTCTGAGTTCAAATCTTTCCTCAGACACTTAAAAGCTGTGTGCCCTTGGGCAAGTTGCTAACCCTTTGTATGTCTGCTTTGTATGTCAGTAGAACAGAGATGATAATTGCACTGACTTTACAGGGTCTTTGTGAAGATACAGTCAAGTGATTTGAAAATCTTAAAGCAGATATAGTATATAGCTGTATAAGCAGATAAAAATTGTGTGTTTTATTTGTCCATATCAAATGGATTCCTTTTTCATTCTTATCATCTAGATCTAAAATCAAATTAGAACTATTTTTATGGATTGACTATGAAGCAAATCTTTACTTTCCTCTGGGTATTTTAAAAATTGGGAAATATTTTTTGAAATTGTAAATGTACTATTCATAACTCTTTTTCCATAGATGTGTTGCTACTTTTTCTTTCTGAATCAGTATATGATTTGAGGACCTTTCATTAATTTATTTGGAGCCCTTAGATATTTTGGATCTGGTGAACAGCAAGATGCAAGAGTAATCACTTTCTAAAGACTTTTTCAATTCTATAGTCTCAAAAAGAAAGGGATCATGAATCAGATCGAGAGAAATTACCACTGATTCCATAAGATTAGATGGCAGAACCATCCCCTCAAACATACACACAAGGTTTAACATCCATAAATTGACACCAGAGAACCATGATGGTTAGAACTCCCATTCAATGCCTTTCCCCCACCCCTGCCACAGCAAATTCAAATTTTCAAGCTTTTGACTGGGTACCTGGCCATAGGGTAGGGATAAACCCCATGGCTATGATGGGGTGCTTGGGATCTATGTTTGTAAAATCTATTTGTAAACTCAATTTGTAATACCAATTTGTAACATCAGTAATGATGAGGTGCTTGGGATCTATATTTGTAACATCAATCTGTAAAACTTTGTAACATCAATTTGTAAAACCAGTCTGTAAAATCACATTTCCCTTTCCCAGACTCAAATTCTGCCCCTTCCCCCTATCCGAACTCTGCCTAGGCAACAACTTGTGACTCCTTTGTCCTAGCTTAATCTCCTCATGTCTCCTCTTAATCTCCTCATGTCTGGCCCAAATCTCATCTCCAAGTTAAACTATCTATGCGATGAAGTCACAAGTTCCTCTCAGTCAGCCCTAACTTTTATCTATGCACTGAGGTCCCTTACATCCATCCGGTCAGTCAGCCCTGACAATGGAAGCCCTACCCTTTAAAAGTAAAAGCCTGTACCCCTCTCACTTGCAGGTCCCCTAAGGACCCTGCAAAGCATAAAATAAACTTTTTCAACTCTCACTCCAATTAATGCTGAGACTTTGAATTCTTTCCAGACTGAATGGAAGACTCTGGTCTTAGATAAGATCAGAGTTCCTGCTGAACCTAATAGCCATCCCTCATCAGCTACAATGGAGCTCACCAAACATGTGATCCCTACTAAGAAGGATTGTTGGAGCCACAGGTGTGAGAGACACTGTGGCAGTCACAAGATGCCGGAGGGGGTGCACGTGACCTCTGAGGAGCAGAAGCATGGAGATGTGGAGGCCGACTCTGCCGGGCCGAAAGGGCTGACATGGCATTGAGCCCAGGGCCGTGGGAGCCGACTTTGCCAGGTTGGGAAAGGCCGACGTGGCATTGAACGTGCCTTATCAACACGGACTCCTCTTAACACATACTCCTTTGCCCTGCACTCGGGAGAGTGCACGATTGGCTCCCACATGGCATGTGACAGTAAGAAGAATGATAAGGATATTAGGGAAAAAGCAAGGGGAGGCTCCCCCTCTTTCTCTTTCTCTATGTCCCGCTCTCTCTGTCCCACGGTTCCACTCTGCTGTGTTTTGATGGCCACACTGTTAAGATGTAACTGAATCTTTAAAGAGCAGCCTCGCTTGGCAACCTCCGTGTCCTTGGGTGTTCTGTGGGGGTGAGTTCTTCTTGGAGACAAGAAGCCAGAGACGTCGGAAGACCGGGTATAAGGTAAGACAAGGCCGGAGCTGGGAAGAGCCCAGCAAAGGATGATCTTAGGCAAGTCACTTAATTTCTCTGGTCTCATTTTCCTCATGTCTAAAATGAGGGAGTTGTACTCAAATGTGTCTAAGGTTTCATTCCAGCTCTAAATCTATTATCTTATGACCCTATGATATGTAAGGGGAAGGAAGAATCAAGCGGGCTGAAAAAAAAATGGGAATGGAAGCAGTTTGACTCAGAGTCAGAGCACGCAAGAAGATAAACAACAGAAAAGGCTTTTAAAATGGGATAAGTAAAATCCCAAAGAGAAACCAAAGCATATTAAGAAAATATAATAAGGCAAATAAACCAATAATGCCTATTGAAAGAATCTTTTTACTTCTCCAGAGATTGAGAAAACACAGAAATTTCAGAATGGTTCAAAAGAGAAAATTCATGAAAGAGATTAGTAGTGAATTTAAGGAAGAAATTATAGCTCATATTGAATGCAGGATTACAAAACAATTATCAGAGTAGGAAAAATTGAATATATAGAGAATTTCTCCAAAGAAATAGAAACTGTGTGAAAGAGAATGACAGATTTGTTTGGTTTTTTAAATTTTAATTTTTTGCTTTTTTTTTTTTGTAGGGGGAAGGTAGGACAATTGAGATTGTGACTTGCCCAAGGTCACATGGCTAGTTTTTTGTGTTAAGTGTCTGAGGCCGGATTTGAACTCAGGTCCTCCTGACTCCAGGGCCAGTGCTCTATTCACTGCACCACCTAGCCATCCCTACTTAGATAAATCTTTATGTACTGGTTGGCAAGATTTCTTTAAAATGTTTGAGTTAATATTCATTCAAGATATTGGCAGATTTGGAACACAAAAGTACTAAAATGGAGGAAAATTCAGCAGAAGAGAAGTGAATGGCAATATTTTTTTTTAATGGCAATTTTGAGTACCTTTGTCATTTGGTTGTTTTGTTTTATCTGATTTTCATGACCCCCTTTGGAGTTTCCTTGCCAAAGATTGCCACTTCTTTGTCCATCTCATTTTATAGATGAAGAATTAATGCAAACAGGTTAAGTGACTTGCCTAGAGTCATAAAGATAGTATCTGATGCCAGATGTGAACTCAGTAAGAAAAGTCTTCCTGACTCCGGGCCCAGCATTCCATCCACTGCACCTAGCTGCTAATTTAGAGTGCTCAGTTTTTAATTAAATAATTTACCAAATATGGACGATTCTGGTAAGATGGTAGAATAAGATAGGAAATACCAGACTCTCCAAATTTCTTGCACAAACAAGACAGTACATCACTTCAAAGTAAACTTTTAGTGCTACAAATAATTAAAAATCGGGGTAAAGCAGCTGTCCTTCTAAGACAACTAGGAAGGACTTGAGGAAAAGACCTTACCTCTAGAAGCAGAATTATGGCCCCAATTAAAGTACAAACATCTCTAGGCAGATTCTGCTGAATCAACAAACATCAAGCCCTGGGAGAGTGGGGGAAGGGGTGTGTGTTTGTGGGAGAGTGGCAGCCTTTGCTTCAGGAACTTTTATTTCATGGACAGTCAAGGGCAGACAGCTGAGTGGGGGAAGACTGAAGGACCCTCTGCTGTCTTGGGATGCCAGGGACAATTATACTGACCAGACATGGTACCAGACTGTGACTGGGAGATGATGAGTAAATACCCAGTGAATGTAGTAGCAGAAAGGTGAGACTCTGCCAGCTATGGGCACTTTCAGAAAAGTGGAGTCCCCGGTTTCAATTCTAGGACAGAGGAATGAGCGGCAATTTACAGCCTCAGGAGGGACCACAGAGAACAAAAGTGTTTGTGGTAACAATGTGGCTGGGGAATGCTACCGTGTTTCCCCGATAATAAGACACTGTCTTATTATTTTTTTTGGACAGAAAAACACCAGAGGGTTTATTTTCAGGGGAGGGCTTATTTTAATGAACATTGACAGCAATTTTAATAAACAGGTAAATGTGAACAAAAAGATGTACCTTTATTCAATAAGCAAATCACTGGGGAAGAACAGGATGATGCACTCACTGCTGCAGCTCTGATTGGATGCAGCTCGGAGCACGGCGTGCGTTTCACCCGGGGGGGAGGACGGTGCATACAGAGGGTACCATAATGTAGCGTGTAGTGCAGGGGATCACCTTCACTACAGTAGCAATCTCAATAGGGCTTATTTTCGGGGTAGGGCTTATTTTAGAGGAGTCTTACACAGGGGAGGGCTTATTTTCGGGATAGGTCTTATTATTGGGGAAACACGGTAGCTAGCTATAGGTTGGGTGGAGAGGAGTGCCCAAGGTCAGACTCCCAGAGAGAACTTAGAAAACAATGTAAAAAAAAGAAAACCCTGAAGCTTGAGGCATTATCATCCCATACCTCAAGACTAGAACTTGACTATAATAATAAACTGCTAAAAAAAAAAAATGAGTAAGCAAAGGAGAAAGAACGCAACAACAGATATCTTCTATGTGAATAGAGAAAATCTGAGTTCATACTCAGAAGAAGATAGTGAAATTTTAAAAAGCCTAAGAGAAAAAATGTCAAATGGTCACAAGCCCAAAAAGAGTTCTTAGAAGAGCTTAAATAGAACTTTTAAAAATCAAATAAGAGAGGTTGAGGAAAAATTAGGGAAAAAATAAGAGCAACCTAAGAAAATCAAGAAAATTATGAAAAGCAAGTCAATCAATTGGAAAAAAGAGATTTAAAATTTTAAGAAAGAAAATAACTCTTTAAAAACTAGAATTGTGGGGCGTCTAGGTGGCGCAGTGAATAGAGCAGGGGCCCTGGAGTCAGGAGGACCTGGGTTCAAGTCTGGCCTCAGACACAACACAAAAAATAGCTGTGTGATCTTGGGCAAGTCACTTAACCCTAATTGCCCTACAAAAAAGCAAAAAAACAAAAAACTAGAATTGAGGGGTGGCTAGGTGGCCCAGTGAGTAAGAGCACTGGCCCGGCATCAGGAGACCAGGGATCGGTTCCGGCCTCAGGTACTTGGCACCCACACAAAATAACTGGCCTATAACCTTGAGCAAGTTACTTAACCCCAATTGCTTAAAAAAAAACTAGAATTTGGCAAAGGGAACCTACTGACATTATAAGACACCAAGAAATAAAAAACAAAATTGAAAAAATAGAAGACAATGTGAAGCATCTCATCAGAAAAACAACTGGAGAACAGATAGAGGAGAGACAATATAAGAATTGTTGGACTACCTGAAGATTGTGTTCAAAAAAAGACTTTAAATATAAGATTACAAGAAATTATTAAGTAAAATTGGCCTGAAATTCTAGAATGAGAGGGTAAAATAGAAATAGAAAAAAAAAGCCATTGATCCCCACCTGAAAGAGACCCCCAAGATAAAAATTCACAGAAACATTATTACCAAGTTTCAAAGCATCCAGGTCAAAGAGAAAATACTGCAAGCAACAAGAAAAAAGCCAATTTAAATACTGTGAAGCCATAGTCAGGATGACACAAGATCTAGCAGCTTCTAAATTAAAAGACTGAACCATTATATTTATTAAACCAAAGCAGCTGGGTTTGCAACCAAGAATAAGTTATCCAACAATGTTGAGTATAATTCTGAATGAAAAAGGGAGGTGGGGCATTTAATGACTTGAAAGATTTTCAGGTATTTGTGACAAAGAAGACTAGAACTCAATAGAAAATTTGACATATAAGATCCAGGAGAAACATAAGGTAAACATTAAAGACCAATAAAGTCAAATTGTTTACATCTCATATGGGAGAGTATTATGTCTGCTCTTAAGAAGGTTATCATTACTTAGGTAGTTTGAAAGAGCATACATAGAACTTTGAGTTGAGTGTGATGAGATGATTCTAAAAAAATTGGGTTGGGAGAAGTCAAATGAAGTAATCATACAAATGAGGCATCAAAGGAACAACTGTATGAGAGAAAATAGGTGGGTGGTGGGTGGGGGTAGAGGTGAAGGGCTAGTAATGTTAGAATCTTATTCTTATTGGAACTGGGTTAAAGAGGGAAAGACATGTACATCTAGAAGGGCATAAAAATCTTCTAAATTTATAAAGAAATAAGAGCGCAAGGGGACAGGATAAGGAAGCAACTCTTAGAGGGGTGGGTAGATTAAGGAATAGGAGGGTAATGGGAGAGGATAAGGGAGGGATTATTTTAAAAGGTATGGATTAAGGAGGTAGCATTAGAAGTAAATTAGACATGTGAGGAGGGAAAGGGTAAAAAGAAAGGATGAGAGATAATAGTGAGGGAAAATAGGATAGATGAAAATACAAAAATAGTAATTATAACTTTTAATGTGAATGTGATGAATTCACCCATAAGATGGATTAAAAATCAGAATCCAACAATATGTTGAATAAAAAACACATTTAAAAATAATAGATACACACAGAATTAAAATAAAAGGCTGGAGTAGAATTTGTTATGCTTCAGCTGATATAAAAAAAAGCAGGGTAGCAATCATGTTCTCAGACAAAGTTAAAGCTAAAATAGATTTAATTCAAAGAGATAAACAGGAAAATTACATTATGATTAAAATGGTACCACAGCGAAGCAATATCAATACTAAACCTGCATATACCAAATGCAATAGCATCTAAATTTTTAAAGTAAAAGTTAAATGAAGTAAAGGTGGGAAATAGATAGTAAAACTATAATAGTAGGGGGCTTTGACCTTCCCCTCTCAGTATTAGATAGATCTAACTGAAAAATAAGAAAGAAGTCAAGGAGATAAATAGAATTTTAGATAAGCTAGATATGATAGATATCTAGAGAAAACTGAATGAAAATAGAAAGGAATATATTTTTTTCTCAGTGGTATCTGGTACCTTTACAGAAACTGACTCTCTATTAGGGCATAAAAACTTTACCATTAAGGGTGGCTAGGTGGCGCAGTGAATAGAGCACCGGCTCTGGAGTCAGGAGGACCTGAGTTCAAATCCAGCCTCAGACACATAACACAAAAACTAGCTGTGTGACCTTGGGCGAGTCTCTTACCCCCAATCGCCCTCCAAAAAGGAAAAAAAAACCTTTACCATTAAATGCAGAAAGGCAGAAATATTAAATGTATCCTTTTCAGATCACAATGCAATAAAAATTATGTTTAATAAGGGACCATGGAAACACAGATAAAAACTAATTGGAGATCAAACAACCTAATATTAAAGAATGAGGAAGTTAAAGAATAAATCATAGCAACAATCAATACTTTCATTAAACAGAATGATAATAATGAGATGGTATATCAAAATCTATGGGATACAGCAAAAGCAGTAATCAGAGGAGAATATATGCCTCTAAATGCTTATATCAATAAAATATAAGAAGAATAAATCAATGAATTGGGTATGCAATTTAAAAACACTAGAAAAAGAACATATTAAAAATCACCAATTAAACACCAAATTGGAAACCCTAAAAATTGAAGGTGAGAGTAACAAAATTTAACATAAGAAAACTATTGAATTAATAAATAAAACTAGGCTTTAGTTTTATGGGGGGAAACAGTAAAATAGATAAGCCATTCGTTAATATGTTTTTAAAAAGTGAAAAAAGAAAACCAAATCACTAGAATTAAAAATGAAAAGAGTGAATCTAACACTAATAAAGATGAGATCAAAGCAATTATACAGAGTTATTTTGTCCAATTAGGTGCCAATAAACTTAATAATTTAAGTGAAATGGAAAAATATTTTTAAAAATTATAAACTGCCTAGATAAACAGAAGAAGAAATAGAATGTTTAAATAAGTCTATTTTAGAAAAAGAAATTGAACAGGCTATAACTGAACTTCCTAAGAAAAAGCATCAAAACCAGATGGATTTACAAGTGAATTCTACCAAATATTTAAAGATCAACTAATGCAAATATTAAATAAATTATTTACAATAAGAGACAAAAAAGGAGTCCTACCAAAGTACTTTGACAAAATAGATATTGTGCTGATATTTAAATCAGGAAGAGCAAAAACAAAGAAAGAAAATTATAGACCAATTTCATCAATGAATATGAATGTGAAAATCCCAAAGAAAAAACTAGTTAGGAGACTACAACAATATATTTCAAAACTTTTGCATTGTGACAAAGTGGGATTTATGCCAAGAATACAGGGATGGTTTAACATGAGGAACACTATTAATATATTTGATTATATCCATAACAGACATAACAAAAATCATTTAATTATATGAATAGATGCAGAAAACTTTTTATAAAATACAATACTCATGCATATTAAAAACACTTGAAAGTATAGGTATAAATGGGGTTTTCCTTAAAATAATAAGAAGCATCTATCTAAAAGCATCAGCAAGCATTATTTATAAGGGAATAAGCTAGAACCCTTCCTAGTAAGATCAAGAGGGAAACAAGGATACCAGTTGTCACCAATATTGTTTAATATTGTATAATATAAATTAGAGAAGAGAAAGAAATTGAAGAAATAAGAATGCTGATTGAGGAAATGAAACTATTTTTTACAAATATATGATGATGTACTTGGAAAATCCAAAAAATTCAACTAAAAATTGAAACAATAATTTTAGCAAAGTAGCAGAATATAAAATAAACCCACATAAATCATCAACATTTCTATATATCACTAACAAAACCCTACAAGAAGAGATAGTAAGAGAGATCCCATTTAAAATAACTTTAGACAATATAAAATACCTGGGAGTATACCTGCTGAAACAAACCCAGACACTACATGAACATAAATATAAAATACTTTTTATACAAATAAAGTCATATTTAAATAATTGGAGAAATATTGATTGTTCATGGGTAGGCAGAGCCAATACAATAAAAATGACAATTTTACCTAAGTTATTTATTTAATGCGATCTCAATTAAATTACCAAAAAAAAATTTTTACTCAGAAAAAATAATAACAAAATTCATTTGGAAGAAAAAAGGTCAAGAATATCAAAGGAACTATGGAAAAAATATAAAGGAAGAAAGTTTAGCAATACCATGTCTTAAATTATATTATAAAGCAGTAATTATTAAATCTATCTGGTACTGGCTAAGAAATAGAAAGATAGAGCAGTGAGACAGAGTAGACATACAATATGCCATGGCAAATGATTATAATAACCTTGTGTTTGACAAATGTAAATGTAAAGATTTAAACTTTGGGGACAATAATTCATTATTTGGTAAAAATTGCTGGGAAAGCTGAAAAGTAGTTGGGCAGAAATTGGGAATAGACCAATATCTCCCACCATTTGCCAAGATAAAGTCAAAATGGATGAATGACCTAGATATAAAGGGAAATATCACAAGAAAACTAGAAGAACATGGAACATATTACCTATCAGACTTATGGACAGGAGAACAATTTATGAATAAACAAGAGATAGACAGCATTGTGAGGTATAAAATCGATAATTTCAATTACATTAAGTTAAAAAGGTTTTGTACAAACAAAACTAATGTAGCCTCGATCAGAAGGAAAGAAGAAAATTGGGATTCCCCCAATTGATAAATGGTCAAAGGATATGAACAGGCAGTTTTTTCATGGAGAAATCAAAACTACATGTAGTCATATGAAAACATGCTCTAAATCATTATTGATTAGAGAAATGCAAATTAAAACAACTTTGAGATATCTTTTACACCTATCAGATTGCCTAAAGTGACAGAAGGGGAAAGTGACAAATGTAGAAGTGGATGTGAAAAAATTGGGATACCAATTCCCTGTTGGAGGAACTATGAACTGATCTAACCATTTTAAAGAGCAATGTGGAATTATGCCCAAGGAGTTATAGAACTATGTATACCTTTTGACCCAGCAATACCACTATTGGGTCTATTTCCCAGGATGATCAGGGAGAAAGGAAAAGAACTGATATATTCTAAAATATTTATGGCATTTCTCTTTGTGACAAAGAACTGGAAATTGACGGGATGCCTGTTAACTGGGGAATGACTGAGTATGTTATGGCATATGATTGTGATAGGAACTGTGCTATAAGAAATTATAAGCTGGTTGATTTTAGAAAACTTGCATGAAATAATGAGTGAAATGAGTACAACCAAGATAATGTTATAAACAGTAACAGCAATATTGTTCTTGGAACAATTTTGAATGACTAAGTCATTTTGAGTATTATAAATACTCAAATCAACTACAAAGGACTTATGAAGGAAGATACTATCCACCTCCAGAGAAAGAACTGATAAATGAAAGTATGTATAGTATAGTTTTGCATATATATATGTATGTATATATATATACATATTTATGTCTAATGGTGGTCTTCTCTAAAGTGGAGTGAGAAGGGAGGGAGAAAAAAATGTTAAATGCACAGCAAAAAACAAACAAAAAAAACTTAAAAGGAAGCACAGGAAAGCCAGGTAGCTTTGAAAACAATATAAAGTATTTATTGCATTACATTTTCCAAAAAGTAAACAATATGATATGGAAATTCATGGTTTTATGTTGAATCCTTTTTTTATGTTCTGCTGTAAACATGGGAATGTTCTTTCTTTGTCCTTATGTATTTAAGTTAAAAATGAATAATAAATTTTCAAAAGGAAAAGAAATCCACCAAATATCCATGAAAGTGGAAGGAAGAAATTTTTATATAAAATGAATTTACTTCATTTTCATTATCAGTAAGAAAATTGAAATTTCCTCCTTTAGCTTAAACATCAGAGTTCTTTGGCAGCAATAATAATATAGAAGGGAATTGTACTCTTAACATCAGAGTAAGTCAAAGAGGCAAGATCACAGAATAACAGAATTTGAGAACTGAAAGAGGAACCCCAGGGCCACCTGAGATTTGAACCAGGTCTAAGTCCAAATTCTAACTCCAAACCCAGTGGGGGGGGTTTTGTTTGTTTATTTTCCATTATTCCATTAAGCCCATAGAATTTGAGTGACTTGCCTAAGGTAATGGAGAATAAAGCCAGGATTTGAACCCAGTTCTTTTGACTCCAGATTCTCTATTCATTTCATAATACTCTGTTGATATTCTTCCTTGAATTTGGGACATAGGTAATAAGCATCTATGCTTATATTTGAAACTAATTTCTCTAAGCCCAGGTTTACTTCCCTTTCCACCCTATTCCTCTGCTCCAAGTGGACCAGACACTTTCATTCAAGTATTAAGTGCTTACTATAATATGTATAACAGGGCATCCAGGTGGCCCACACTAGTTCTAGAGTCCAAATCTGACATCAGATACTTACTAGCTGTATGATCCTGGACAAGTCACTTGACCCAGTTTGCATTGGTTCCCTCATCTGTAAAATGAGCGGGAGAAGGAAATGGCAAACCACTCCACCACTCCAGTATCTCTTCTAAGAAAACCCCAATGGGGTGAAAACAACTAAAACTAAAATAACTGAACAATGAAAAATTGTATTTGTAAGGTATTGAGTAGGTTCTAAGAATAAAAGGACAAGAGGCAGCTAGGTGGTGCAGTGAATTGAGTACCGGCTCTGGAGTCAGGAGCACCTGTGTTAAAATCTGGCCTCAGACACTTGACACACTTACTAGCTGTGTGACCTTGAGCAAGTCACTTAATCCCAATTGTCTTGCCTTCCCCCCTCCAAAAAAAAATAATAAAATGTGAGAAAAAGGAAACATTCCCTATCCTCCAAGAAGTTTACCTTCTACTTGGAACTGGGCTGATCAAACTCTGGATTACTATGATCATTTACTACTGTGTATTGCGTGTCTAATCTATTCCACTGACTCACCACTCTATTTCTTAGCCAGTACCAGACTGTTTGGATGATTTCTACTTTGTAATACAGTTTGAAATCTGGTACAGTGAGGCCACCTTCCTTCACTTTTTTTTTATTGGTTCCTTTGATATTCTTGACCTTTTGTTCTTCCAGATAAATTTTGTTGTTACTTTTTCTAGCTCTAGAAAATAATTTTTGGCACTTTTCTTGTTGTCACTGAATAAACAAATTAATTTACGTAGAATTGTCATTTTTATTATATTGGCTCAGCCTACCCATGAGTAGTTAATATTTTTCCAATTTGTGTGAAGTTTTTTTATAATTGTATTCACATAGTTTCTGGGTTTTTCTTGATAGGTATTTTATATTGTCTGAAGGTATTTTAAATGGAATTTCTCTATCTCTTCCTGCTCATATTTGTTGGTGATATGTAGAAATGCTGATGATTTTTTTAAAGCAATTGGGGTTAAGTAACTTGCTCAAGGTTACACAGCTAGTTATTTTGTGTGGGTGCTATTGTATCTGAGGCCAGAACCGATCCCGGGTCTCCCGACTCTGGGGCCAGCGCTCTTACTCACTGCACCACCTGCCCGCCCCCATGCTGATGATTTATATGGGTTTATTTTATATCCTACAACTTTGTTAAAGCAGTTAATTATTTCAACTAGTATTTTAGTTAATTCTCTGTGATTTTCCAAGTATCCTACCATATTTTCTGTAAAGAGTGATAGTTTTGTTTCCTCATTGCCTATTCTAATTCTTTCCATTTCTTTTTCTTCTCCTATTGCTATAATTAGCATCTCTAGTACAATATTGAATAATAGTGGTGATAATGGCATTCTTGTTTCACCTCTGATCTTATTGGAAAGGCTTCTGGCTTATCCCCATTACAGATAATACTTGTTGATAGTTTTAGATAAATACTACTTATCATTTTAAGGAAGGTTCTGTGTGTTCCTATGCTTTTTAGTGTTTTGAGTTTTTAGTAGGAAGGAGTGTTGTATTTTGTCAAAAGCTTTTTCTGCATCTATTGAGATAATCACATGATTTCTGTAGATTTGTTATTGATATGTCAATTATGCTAATAGTTGTCTTAATATTGAACTAGCCCTGTATTCTTGATATAAATCCCACCTGGTTATAATACATAATCTTTGTGATATACTGCTGTAATCTCCTTGCTAATATTTTATTTAAAAATTTTTTGCATAACATTCATTAAGGAAATTGGTCTATAGTTTTCTTTCTCTGTTTTTGCTCTTCCTGGCTTAGGTTACAGAACCATATTTGTGTTATTTAAAAAATGTAATAGAACTCCTTTCTTTGCCTATTTTTCCAAATAACTTTAAGTATTTTTGGAATTAATTCTTTTTTAACTGTTTGGTAGAGTTCGCTTGTGAATCTGTCTGGTCCTGGGCATTTTTTCTTAGTGAGCGCACTGGTGGCTTGTTCAATTTCTTTTTTTAGAATAGGGTTATCCAAGTTTTCTATTTACTCTTCTTTTAATCTGAGCAATTCATATTTTTGTAAATATTCATCCATTACATTTTGATTGTTAGATATATTGGCATATAATTGGGCAAAATAGCTCCTAATGATTGCTTTAATTTCCTCTTCATTGGTGGTGAATTCACCTTTTTCATTTTTTATATTGGTAATTTGGTTTTCTCCTTTCTTTTTATAATCAAATTAAACAATGGTTTATCTATTTTATTGTGTGGTGGGTTTGTTTTTGTTTTTAAAACTAGCTCCTAGTTTTATTTATTAGTTCAATGTGTTTTTTTCTTTCAATTTTATTAATTTCTCCTTTGATTTTCAGGATTTCTAATTTGGTGTTCAACTGAAGATTTTTAGTTTGTTCTTTTTCTAGTTTTCTTAATTGTATGCCCAATTCATTGCCAGCTCTTTCTCTATTTTATGGATATGTGTTTAGAGAGATAAATTTTCCTCTAAGTACTGGTTTGGCTACACCCCATAAATTCTGGTATGTTATCTCATTGTTACCATTCTCTTTAATGAAATTATTGATTGTTTCTATGGTTAGTTTTTTGACTAGAATGAGTGGTCATTCCTTAAAATTAGATTATTTAGTTTCCAATTAATAGTAAATCTATGTTTCCATGACTTTTTATTTAATGTACTTTTGTTGCATTTAAAATTTCTGCTTTTCTGCATTTGGTTATGAGATGTTTATGCCCTAATACATGGTCAGTTTTTGTGTAGGTGCTATGTACCACTGGAAAAAAAGGTATATTCCTTTCTATTCCCATTCAATTTTCTATTCATCTCCTTAACTTCTTTTTTGTTAAATTTTTTTGTTGTTGGATTTAACTAGTTCTGAGAGGGGAAAGTTGAGGTCCCCCACTAGTGTAGTTTTATTGCCCATTTCCTCCTGTAACTCATTTAACTTTTCCTTTAAGAATATGGACCTGTGTCATTTGGTACATGTGTATTTAGTATTGATAATACTTCATTATGTATAGTAGTGTTTCTTAAACTGTAGATTGAGACCCCATATGGGGTCATGTAACTGAATTTGGGGGTTGAGAAAAATTTGGCAACAGTAAAAAATTTTTGTAAAAATTTGGTACTCAAAACCAAAAATTAATTCAAAATCAAAAGTCTAATGAATCCAAGGTGTTTCTGGCAGTTCTTGCCCACATTGTATCTCCTGACTTCCCGGCAGCCTTGGTTCTGAAAACAGCATTGATGATTATAAAATCAAAACATCAGTTAACTCTGAAAAACAATCAAGATGCTCTGTGTCTTATAGTATCAAATATTCTGCCAAGATTTAATTCTTTTTTTTATTTAATTTTTAATTTTTTTGCTTTTTGGAAGGCAATTGGGGTTAAGTGACTTGCCCAAGGTCACACAGCTAGTTTAGTTTGTGTGTGTGTGTGTGTGTGTGTTAAGTGTCTAAGGCCAAATTTGAACTCAGGACCTCCTGACTCCAGGGCCAGTGCTCAATTCACTGTGCCACCTAGCTGCCCCAAGATTTCATTCTTTATGTAAAAACAAATAAGCACATCCATCTCATTAGTATACAAATTTGCTTTCATCTTTAGTAAATAGCAAAATTATATGTATACCAAAGAATTGTTTTAAAATAAATTTCTTTATAATTTATTATCAGTAAATACTTGATTTATATAACTACTTTATATACCTATATATCTGGGATCCTGTAAAATTTTCTCAGGTAAAAAGGGGTTGTATTCAAGTTTAAGTTTAAGAAGCCCTGGTCTATAGTACATTTAGCATAATGTATTTTCCCTACTTGTCTCCTTTACTTAAGGCTATTTTTGCTTTTACTTTGTCTGAGATCATGATTGCTACCCCTGCATTTTTATTGCAGCTGAAACATAATAGATTCTGCTTAGGCCCCTTATTTTTATTCTGTTTGTGTCTTTGTGTTTCAAGTGTGTTTTTTGTAAACAACGTATTGTAGAATTATGATTTTTAATCCACTCTGCTATTCATTTCCATTTTATGGGTCAGTTCATCCCCTTCGCAGGTTTTTTATCTACATCATGCACTCTAACAGTGGATGTCCCCAAAGGCTTTGTCCTGGGTCCTCTTCTCTTTTCGTTCTATACTATTTCATTTGGAGATCTCATCAGCTTTCATGGGATTCAATTATAATTGCTAGGCAGATGATTCCCAGATCTATATATCCAACCCTAGTCTCTCATCTGAATCAGTCATATATCACCAACTACCTTTCAAAGTATCTTAAATTGGATAATTTACAGGCATCTCAAACTCAACATGTGCAAAGCAGAACTCATTATCTTCCCCCTAAAAAATCTCTTCTATTCTGAACTTCTCTGTTACTGTTGAGGATACCATCATCCTTCCAGACACCTCAATGTCCTTCTCAACTCCTCACGCCCACTAACCCCACATTAGCAAGTTGTTGTCATTCTTGTTGTTTCTAGCTTTACAATGTCTTTCAAAACAGAAACCAAGGGGAACATTCAAGAAGGAAAAACGAATAGGTATTTGAGAAGGCATGAGTTCCAGGGAGAAAAAGGCATAAGCCTAGTTTAAGCCCTCATCACATCTCACCCAGACTACTCCAAGATCCTTCTAACTGATCTCCCTGCCTCAAGTCTTTCCTCACACTAATCCACCCTCCACTTAATTGTCAAAGTGCTTCTTCTAAAGTGCAGGTCTAAATATGTCATTCCCCTTGTTCAGTAAGTCCCAATGGTTCCCTATTACCTACAGAACCAAATAGAAATCCCTCTGTTTGACATATTCAGAATTCTTCATAAACTGGTCCCTTCTTACCATTCCAGCTTTCTTATATTCTACTCCCCTCCATGCACTCTATGATCCAGTAACTCTGGCTATTTTCAGTTGCTCAAACAGGATCCTCTGTCTCTCATCCTCCTGCCTTTGCACTAGCTGTTCTTGGCAGCTCCCCTTACCTCCGCCTTTTAATTTCTTTGGCTTTTTCAAGATTCAGCTCAAAGCCCACCCTCTGTAGGAGTCCTTTCCCAGACCCTGCTCCCCATGTTAGTACTTTCTCCTCTCAGGCTGCCTTCTGAGTATTCTCTATATGTTTTATATGTGCCTAATTATTGACAGCTTATCTTACCCTTACTAAGGAGTTCCTTACCCTATGAGCTCTTTGAGGACAGGGGCTGTTTTTGCCTTTAATTTTATCCCAATGCTTAGTACAGTGACCAACACATAGTAAGTACTTAAATACTAGTTGAATTGACTTGACTGTTCTTAGTGTTGCCTTTATAAGATCTGAGGATCTTTATCCTAACTTTCACCCATACTAATGACTGGTCTTCAGAATATCAGTTACATCTATCTTGGAAGTTCTAGGGGTAGCCCGAGGGATTTTGATCACCTTTTGTTAATAGTATTGGCACAGGTCCCCATTCAGATCTGTTCTCTTTCATCTTAAACACTGGTGATTACTGTTCAAGTATAATTTACCTAATTATTATCAATTAGCTTTTTAAAAGAGATACTTATAAAAAAAGGTATGACAAGAACAGAAATACAAACCATCCTCCCTTCAACATGCAAGAGGGCACTTTCTCCTATATCTCCTTGGTCTAGGAGACAGTGGGCTCAAACATCAAGTAGTTTCTGCAAAGCGTCTGGCCACCACATTCATTTTTCAATGCAATGTAGTCGAAGAACTTGTCCCCGTTGCATACTCTTCGCTTGCTATTTTTGTTGTTCAGTCATATCCAACTCTTCATTATTACCTTGGCAAAGATACTGGAATAGTCTGCCATTTCTTTCTTCAGTGTGTTCCCATTTTACACATGAGGGACTGAGGCCATTGGGAATGAAGCAACTTGCCAAGGGTCACACAGCTAGTGAGTATCTGAGGTCACATTTGAACTCAGATCTTCCTGGCTCTAGTTCCAATGCTCTATCCACTGCACCACTTATCTGACTCTTTGTCATATGCCTTTGATCCACTCAACTCAGATATCCACAAAACCTGGTATCAACTCCAGCCCCAGGCCTCTGGTGGCTCCCTTGACTTTTTGAAGTTCACAAGGTTGAAGTCTAATCCAATTATACCTTCTCCTAAGAGTAGGAAAGAACACATACAAAGAAGCAAAGAACAGAGGCACATATTCATAGGTCACACGTCAGCCTGAGTGGGAATATGAAGATCCAAGGCCTTTGTCTCTTACGGAATATCTTCTTCACTTTAACCAGTCAGCCAAGAAAGAGGGACTGAATCATCCAGTTACTGACGTTTGTAGCCATTCTCAGTTCTGTCTGAACAATCAATGAAAAGCTTCTTCTTTACATGGTTAGCAGAGCAAAAACAATGCATGTATAGGCTCTAATGTGGAAAACATTCCCAGAGGAGGTTGACCAAACCTCCCCACTTAGTTTGGCACTAGGCACAGCATACTACACCTGCTCTGAAGACACAGTTCTGATTGACCAGTGCTCTGTTACACGAGAACAGAAGCTACACTGACTTGTGTGTGTGTGTGTGTGTGTGTGTGAGAGAGAGAGAGAGAGAGAGAGAGAGAGAGAGTGATGCTATGTCTTGTTCCTATGGGGTAGGAGTGAAGGGGGAACTCTTAATTTTATTTTTGTTCCCTTTTTTTCTTTTTTTGCTAGCCTATCCTTATCCCTATTAGCCTTCTCACCAACCTACCTCTCACTAGAAAAAAAAAAAAAGACCCTACAACAAATATGCACAGTGAAGCAAAGTCTCACTTTGTGTTCAAAAATACATGTTCTACATCTTGAATCCATCACCTTTCTGTCAAGATGTGGGCAGTATACTTCATTATCATTCCTCTGGGATCATAATTGGTCATTGCATTGATCAAAGTTCTCCGGGCTTACCCTAATTCTTTTTCTTTATGTGTTTTTGGCATTGCATAACTTTTTTTCCTAGTTCTTTTCATTTCATTCTCCATTCGTTCACACAAAGTCTTCTCAGTTTTCTCGAAACCCATCCATTTTATCATTTCTTATGGTGCAATAATGTTCCATTACTGATATATACCATATTTCATAAAGCCATTCTCCTATAAATGAGTAACTCCATAGTTTCTAGTTCTTTGAAACCACAAAAACAGTTACTATAAATATTTTTGTACATAAGAATCCTCATCTTTCTTTGAGCTCTTACATATACAAAGGTTCATTTTTAAGGAACAATATTCTTGCAATAATTCTATATGTCTATGAGCCATGGAAGGCAAACCTTCAAAGAATTTAAGTTGAGATTCATCTAAAGGGAAATCTTGCAGTATATTGTGGACATGTGAGTTTCAACACATTAAATTCTAAGAATTATGCAAGAGAACAGGGGAAAAGTAAGTTATCAGAGATGCATCAAAAAGAAAGTAAGTGGGTGAATCCTGTGGCAGAGAGCACAAGATGGTGAACTGCCTACATGTTCCATGGCAATCACTTAATATCAGAATTGGAATGAGAACTAGAATTAGAAGGCCCCAGGCACCCCCATGTATGTATATGCATATGCATATATGTGTGTATACATAAATGCATATATACATATATGTGTGTGCATATATACATATATGTGTATGCATATATACATATGTTATTGTGTTGCATGCATACCTACATGTGTGTGCACACATTGTGTAAGACTGACAAGAGGACATGGGCAAGAATCACACTGGGTAGTTTGCGATCTGCACCACTAGAGGGCGTAGCAGTATTGGTTAGAACATTAGCCCATCAAATCATGGAAGTGCCATTGAAGGATTTTGAGTAGAGGAATGAAACAACCCATCAGACAAAAGATAAGCTGTCTCTTGCCAAACCCATAGTTGAAGCCACTCCAGCTTGGTTGGACCTGTCAGAGCTTGTATTCCAAGGGTATAACCAGTGAGAGCCCCCTGCAGAGTGAGATCCCCAATTCAAGGACTCATTGGAGTAAGACTTCAGTGAAGGAACAAGATATGAAAGCATGCGTACACAAACACACAGGAAAATGCACAAAAGAAAATTTCCAAATATACATGCACCCCCAGAGGCAGACATTATAATTTCTCTACTCCAAGGCTCTGTAATTTAGCTGGTATTAGTAGCTCTTTCAACAATGTGCAGCTTCCAAGCCCCTCTTTAACTTCACAAGAAACCTCTAAAAGTTGTGGGTCTGGCTGGATGTTTCATCATGTTGTATTCAACCTGGCATTGAGCATCCCTGGAATTACCCAGGCTAGGGCTCAGAAAACAGACGTACAGTCCATTACTGGGTCCATATTCGAAGCCTCTCCAGTTTATTGCAATCTTCTAAGGCTTGTGTTTTCTTAACAAACATATCACCACACCACAATGAAATACTAGATTGGGATTTCAGAGATTTCAATTCCATTCATGCATATATTAAGTACCTACTATGTGCAAAGCAATTAGCTGGGCATTTAGGGTATAAAGGCAAAAAAATGAAAAAGCATCTGTTCTGAAAAATGTTTCCTTCTACTAGAGGAAACAATATGCTTATAAATAAGAACATTCCCCGAGTAGGCAAGTTAAAACACAAGTAATTTTGGAGGAAAGAGATAAGCACTAACAATGAGGGTATCATGAAAAATTTTGGGTAAGAAGATAGGACTTGAACTGATTGGGAATTAAAGAAGGAAACATATTTATTAAACAACTACTATGTGCCAAGCATCTTATAAAAATTATCTCATTTGATCCTCACAACAACCCTGGGAGGTGGGTGCTATTATGATCTTCATTTTACTCTTGAGGTAATTGAGGCAGACAGATATTAGGTGACTTGTCCAAGGTCACACAGCATCTGAGGTCAGATTTGAATTTAGGGCTTCTTAACTCCAGGCTGAGTGCTCTATCCACTGAACCATATAGTTGCCTAGGGATCCCATGAGATGGAAATGAGGAGGGAAAGCATTCCATCAATAGGGGACAACTTGTGCAAAGACATGGAGTCAGGAGATAGGGTGTCATATTTGGGTAATGGCAAGTAATCCAGTTAGGTCTGAACAGAATACCTAAGGAATGCTGCAAAATGTAGCTATGGAAAGAGAGGTTGGAGCCAGATTGTAAAGCACTTCCAGTGCCAAAAAGAAAAGTTTGTATTTAATCCTAAAGGCAACATGAAATCACTAAAGCTTCTTGAGCAAGAAAATAATGAGTCAGACTCACATTTTAGGAAAATCAATTTGGCAGTCATGAGGAGGATGGATTAGAGAGAGGAGAGCTGTAGGCAGGGAGATGGATTAGAAGGCTTTTGCAATAACCCAATTAAGAGGGGACAAGGGTGATCTAGGGTTGGAGTTTGAAAAGAAAAGAGTAGCAATAGGGTGAGACCAAATGTCTAAATGAACAGATTAACTCTAGCATCAAGATTCCTTGGAGACACTTTCAATGGTACCTTCGAAGAGACACACGGCCCAGGGTAGAACATGTGCCTACCCACATAGCCTGAAAGAGGAAACCCTCCATGGGGCCTTGACTCTAGTCTCCTAATTAAATGACAATGGAACTCCTTGGGGGGAGAGGGGGCTGCCCTGTGGGTATAAGGTAAAGAGTCTTAGAATTTTGATTTTTAGTTAAAGAAGAGCGATTTCCTAGTCAAAGTGATCATGGAATCTCAGCCTTCTATACAGAGAAGGGAGATTTTA
Source organism: Petaurus breviceps papuanus (assembly GCF_028583685.1). Lineage (NCBI taxonomy): Eukaryota > Metazoa > Chordata > Mammalia > Diprotodontia > Petauridae > Petaurus > Petaurus breviceps. The sequence goes on from NW_027187358.1 coordinate 9,673,501, forward strand.
GGAGGCAGTACCAGTCTTAAGGGTTGCCTCAAAAATAACCCCAAGGTCTAGAAAAAGAGAGTCTGGCCTTCTATCCAGAGAAGAGAAATTTCCTGAGCACCATAATTCTAGGAGAGAGAGAAAAGGACCAAGCACTTGATCTCAGGGCTGGACAGAACAATGGCAAGGGACCAAAATCCCCAATATGGAAGAATTACAGATTTGGACTTTGCTCTCCACTATTACTATGAGATATTGGATAATGTCGGTCCAATGGAAAAGGGGTTGCCCATTTAGGAGCCCCACATGTGTTTCATTTCTGAGGAAATCCAAGGCCTTGGGGCATTCTCATAGAATGAGAAAGATGAAGTAGAATGTTGGAGAATTGCCCCCATCAGAGACCATGAGTTCAGTCCAAGCTACAGTAGGGTATTGTCTGGAGTATTTCAGAACCCTGCGGAAAAGTAGCACTCACCAGAGAGAAGAGATCGTTTTACTGAGTTTCATGGGCTATTATGAATCCATTTATGTATTTTCTATATTTTTTCATGGGCTCCTATGAGTTTTGCACTTTTACAATATTTCTCTAAAAGTGAAATTAAGACTATACCATACTAAATAAATGCATTTGTTACCTAGAGTGTTTGTACAGGTTATGAGAACCGTGTTTCCTATAACCTTGGGAAACCAGACCCAAACTATATTTAGCAATTTTCCTAGAGAAAACTCTGGGATAAAATGAGTCAGAGATAGAATGATCTTTTAAGGGCCACCCGCAAGACTGGACTAAGTCCATATATGCCCAGAGCTTGGAATGCTTGGCTGTGGGTTACATATCAGCATAAAGCAAGAGAAACTAAGGAATCCAAAAAATAAACCAACAAAATCTACTCTGTCAGTTATAGGGACTTCAGGGAAAAGGAGGATTGGTGAGCAATGAGGTAGTGATATACAAGTAAATAATAGGAAAAACAATTTTCTCAAGTGAAAGAACAGTCTTAGCAGAAATACCTAAAGGTCACATTAGAGTCTCCTCTCTGAGCAATCCTCAAAACTAACCCTCAAGATTTTTCCACTTTAAAGATAAAACATTTTATAAGTTCCAAAAAAGGGGAGGGGAATAATATTTTTAGATTTTAAACTTTGGATGACTTTGGATCAGTCCCTCAGACACAGAAAACAAAAAGCAAGAGTTTGAGGCAAAATCTACAAAAACAAGAGAAATTAGGCCATCAAGAGTATAATACCTTTACTATTTTTTTCTATTCTCATTTTTTAAAAATTCGTTATTATAAGGGATGATTTGCTGGGAGGTGATATGAGGAAAATCTAAGCAATGTAAAATGAAAGATAGCAATAAGAGGAATACATTCTCTGGCCAATTTAAGATGGCACTGAAGTTGACCTTTAAAGAATGGATACAAAGATAAGATAGAGCTTTGTAGCAGAAATCACAGAATGAAAGAAACAAGGTCACTGTATATTAGTGTTCCAATTATACCTCACATTTTATATAGTCCTTTACTATTTATTGTGGCAAAAGATTCATTGACCAATAAAAACTTAATAATGTTGAATTTTTATGTCCTGAATCCCATCATAGCAATATATTAGAGAAAAGCTGGCAGGAATGCAAGAAAAAATAAGCCAGGAATATTATATAATATTATATAACTAGAAATCTCCACACTACTGTCAGTGATAGGTCAAATAGACAAAGTATCATAGGATTTAGAGCCAGAAGGGAATGTGGATATTATCCTTTCCAATCCCCTCATTTTGCAGATGAAGCAACTAAGTCCCAGGGAGGGAAAGTAATTTGACCAAGATCATACAGCTAGCAGTATTAATGAAGAAAAAAAATAGAGCTAAAAATATAACAGTGTAGAATTAACTGACATACCACAAAACTTAACTGGAGGACAAGAAAACACATCTTTTTTTCAATTGCATGTCAGTCAATGATGTGAAGGGAGAAAAACCATCTTTTGGTACATGAAGATATATATTTGATTGATACAAAAAGGCTGAAAATATATATACATAGATACACATGCACACATATCCCATTCTCAGAGCACAGTACAATACAATTAGAAATAACGATCTCCAAACATGTAGGCTTCAAAAAAGCATTGTCATAAGTAGCTCCTAGATCAGAGACCAGCCAGAACACAAGAGAATTTCCTTTGAACACTGAAAACATAAAAACAACAGCATATCAAGATGCAAAGCAAAGGAGAACCTAGAGTGAACTTTATTGTTCTGAATGTAAATCTAGCATAGATTTACCTGCAGCAGCAGTACTGTGGCCTTTATCTAGCCATTATGGTTTGCCCAGGTTCAGGTCTGATTTCTTAATAGGTAAATCAGGCTCTCCATTCTCAAAATTCATTTGCATATTTTCACACTGACCCTCTTCCCCAGAATCCTGGGGAAAGTTACTGATTATGTGAATAGGACTGGAAGGCAATGGCATTACCTAGGGAGGGAGAAAGTAAGGAGAATACCCAATGTATAAACACGAATTAGGTATATAAATGGTCATTTATCCCCCCCACACACAGAGAGAAAGGAATACTAAATATAAAAGAATCATAGTAAACATTACAGAATGCTTTGAACAGAATTCAGTAACTTACTTATAACTACCACTGTGATCTAATGGAAGTTTGTTAGTTAGACCTCATTAAGACATAACAGAATTTGGCAATTCTGCAAATTAGTCTTTTCACATTCACCTCTGCATTGGACTTTGTCCAATCACACTGCTCATCTTAATTTTCTTTCTGGTGGCCTTTCTCCTGGTGCTGATTGAACCCTCCAAATATAGATCTTTCTTCCAGTGCCATCAGCCACTGCTGCTCTAGAGGGGGCGAAAGATTTGCCACTGCCACCAAATTGCTGGTAGAAGATGCCACTGACACAATTTCTTCAGATCTTTCGGTGTTTATAAGGACACTGCTAGAGGAAGAAAATGCACAGGAGAAGTAAAGGCAGACAGGTGTCCCAGTATAAGCGCAAAGAGTGGAGTATCTGCTCCATGTGGGGAATTGTGGCCCAAATTGCTATTATATTGGAATAGAGGACTGTCCTTCACCCCTCCTTGCCATCCCATCTAGTCACTTGAAGGCTCACATCCAAGAGGAGCCACTAGCTAGAAACTACATCTTCTTCTACCAGATGTGGCATTAGCTCTTGCAGCTCAGCAAACAATCAGGGGATTCTTGGCAATAAGTCATACATGGCCAGAAGCCAGCCCCCAGAATTCCATCAAGATTGATTGACATGTCAGCTGTACATGTCCAACAGAGGGTGAGGAGATAGAAAAGGAAAAAAAAATAGGAAGAAAAAAATTTTAAAGACAGATAAAAGGAAATATAATGCAATCAATCTTTACCTAAAGAATTGAGAAAAGGGGGAAAAAGTTATCAGGGAAGAAAAAAAAGGAACCAAAAATGATCAAAATAAGAATAGCAATAAACAAACTGGAGGGGGAGCAGGGTAGAGCTGGAAACAAACCAAATGTCCTACAAATAGAACAGTAGGTAGACAGATTCTGAGAATAGATTAGATTAGATAGATAGATAAATAGATAGATAGATAGATAGATAGATAGATAGATAGATAGATAGATAGATAGACAAATAGATGTATTTGTATATGTGCAAATGCATGAATGCATATCTACATAGTATAAACATGTGTGTCTATATATATAGCCTATATACATAGTCTATATATAGTATATATATACAACCCTTGAATCAAAGAGACAATTTCAAGGAATAATCCTCATTGATAGTGACTGATTACTTGGTATTTCATGCCTGAATGAGGGGAGCTGGAGAGAAGAGAGATCAATCAATCAATAAACATTTATTAAGCACCTATTATGTGCCAGGCTCTGAGAACATAAAGACACAAAAAATAGTCCCTGCCCCTAAGGAGCTCACAATCTAATAGGATTCTGCTCTTCTGGCTTCCAGCATCAAGAGCAAAGATTCACCAATTCCAGACTATCTTCAGGTTTATGAAAGAGAACACTCTGGGAAGAATCCAGTAAGTAGAGGATCTGGTACTTTGATCATGTCCCTATTCCTGGTTTTCTATCCTAGGCAAGAAGAACTTCCCTTGAGTGAGATCTGAGACTCTCTCTCTTTTGATTGAGCTGAGTTACTCACTCCCAATGGGAGAGCGCCTTCACTCTGTAATTGGTACATATTCTCCTATGTATACTTTCTCTGATGCCTGTTTTGCTATCGACTCAACTAAATGGGTTTATTTGCTATTTGCCATATGTGTGTTCAATGTGGAACTGGTATTTGCTGGGAAGGGAGTCAAGACTTGGATACATAGCTTGGAATTTTCCTTTCCCATTAAGGAATAGCTATTATGAAAGTGGCTTGAACCTAAAAATTACTTCCATTAGAGTAACAATATTTAAGTGAGCAAGTATAGTTCTAGCTCAGTATCCTGTCTCTCTGAGGAAGGCAAAGCAGCCAGCCTCTACCTCTAACCCTTCCTCTTCTAGCAGGAATCAAAGCCTTTCTGGAAGAAGGGTGGAGGAGGAAACTCTAGAGATACCTGTTCTTGCCTCCCTGAAACACACACCAACACATACACACACATACCAAATATACATATATACACACATATACATATATACACTATATATAGCATTTATATACGTATGTATATGCACATGAGTATATATACATATACACACATATAACATATGTTGTATATATTGGAGTGGAGGACAGTACATTGGGCAACTGTACATAGTACAGAAAAGGAGATTCCACACTCTCGACAATATCACAGAATGTCACTAATTTGAACTTAACTCATAAATCACTCTCCACCAGCCCCAGACCAGGCATTTATAATAGCAGCAGTAGAAGACATACATCATTCCAACTTAGGTACCCATGAAATTTTATTTAACAGATGTCTGGAAAAACTTAGAATTTCATGGTTTGTGATTCCCTATTATACGATGTGATGGTGTGAGTTCTGATTTTTGTTATTAATTTACATCACTTAATTCATCAAAGACCATTTACATTCATGGCAGCATATACCTACTTTTAAGTAAAGAGTAAGGAATGGTGACAAACACCTTTAATTCTCGCTGCTGGGGAGGCTGAGAGGAGGCTGGTGGATCGCTTGAGCTAAGGAGTTCTGAACTTCTGTAAGATTAGAGCCAATCAGGTGACTACCCTAAGCCTAGCTCCCTTAGCTGGGCACCAACAGGCTGCCTAAGATTGGCCAAACTGTTTTAAGTTGGAAATGGAACAGATCAAAGCTTCCTTGCTAATGAGTAGTGGGACTGGTCAGTTAGTGGCTATACTACACTTTAAGCCTTGGCAAGAGAGGAAGATCAGTCTAAATAAAAGTCTATGAACTAATTATTATTGTTAATATAATAATACAAGTTAGTATTATTAATATGTATATATATATATATATATATACATGCATACATATATGGTGGTTCAGTGGATAGAGCACCAGGTTTGAAGTCAGGAAGATCTGAGTTCAAATCCAGCCTCAGATACTTACTAGTTGTGTGACCTTGGGCAAGTCACTTAACCCCTTTTTGCCTCCGTTCCTTCTCTGTAAAATAGGGACACACTGGAGAAGGAAATGACAAATGCCTCCAGTATCTTTGCCAAGAAAATCCCGTGGGCAAAAGTCCATTAGGTCACGTAGAGTCAGACATGACTCAGTGAACAACAGCAACAACAATGAAATACATTCATATACAGGTATGTAATAATCATAATAATAGTTGATATTTCTGTAGTACTTTCTATGTGCCAGACACTCAGCTAAGCACTTTACAAACATTATCTCATTTGATCCTCACAACAATTCTTGGAGGAAGGTACTATTATGAGCCCTATTTTACAGATGAGGAAACTGAGGCAAGCAGAGATCACACAGCTAATAAGTATCTGAGGTCACATTTGAACTCAGGTCTTCCTGACTCCAGGCCTGGTGTTCTATCCACTGTGCCATCTGACTGCCCCGAGGGAGATAGAATGCCTTATGTGAGGAAATAAAAGAAGACTAGTTTGGTTAGACTGAAGAATATAGGAAGGGGAATGAATAATGAAGCCGGGAAGATAGGTTGGGAGCCCAGGTTGTAAAGGGCATTTAGGAGGAGTCCATAGTTTACCGCAGAGGAGTTAGTTTGTCCTTGTCACCTTTCTTAGTATCTTGAGAAATTGTCTGGCATGGTAGAGAGAGGGATAATTGGCTTTGAGTCAGGAAACCTCTGACAGATGTTAGTTGTATGATCATGGGCAAGTCCATTTGCCCCCAAATTACTCTCTCAGACCATAAGTTACGTAGAATTTAGTGATCTGCTTCAGGGGAGGGGCTCTCCACACTGAGAGTTCTCTACATTGATAAAATCATGGACTTGGAGGAAGAATTCTGTAGGAGGGTGAGGCTGTGGAGGGTATTCCAATCAATCAGTAGAAGGGTCAATGAAGGCCAGAGGACAGGCAGTACTGTGAGAAGTTGGTAGGCAACTTCAAGAAAGCCTAAGTCATGCTTCGTTTCATTCTCTAATTCACTGGCATCTTCTCAGATAGCCTTGCTAACCACCCTCCACCACCATCACCTGATTCCCCCAGTTCTGGAGCCATGATTAAATCCATTCTGCCATTTTTCCTGGCAAGGCTACGTCATCCTTCTCCTCTATGATCTCACTCACCATCCTTGGAACTTCCCAGACTAAAACACATTGACCACCATTTTCCTCTCTGTGTTGTCCCTCCCCCCCCCCCCACCTTTTAAAATATAAGCCCCTTGAAGGCAAGGACTGTCTTAGCTTCTGTTTTTGCATCCCCAGTACTTAACACAGTGCTTGGCACATTCATTTATTTTTTCATCCAATGATGAAACAAAGGGAAGATCTTGTGGAGTTAATCAATCAGCAATTCAGCAGATAGACTCTGAGACTTTTTTTTAAGTCCTGGTTTTATTTTTTTGTTTATTTATTTCTAATAGTATTTTATTTTTTCTGAATTAGATGTCAGAAAAATTTTTAGGCTCAGACTCAATCTGGCCCACTTGCATTAGCAATACAAATGTTCAAAATCCTTAAGAGTCTGGCCAATATGGCTGATCTTTAATAAATTTTGTTTTCCTTTGGCTGAAAATAAATAATTTTTTTTAAAAAGAAAAGTTTTTAGCATTCATTTTTTACAAGATTTTGACCTCCAAATTCTTCTCCCTCCTCTCCTCTCCCCCTTCCTAAAAATGGTAGGAAATTTGATATAGGTTATATATATATGATATCATGTAGAAGATATTTCCATATTAGTCACAGTTGTGAAAGAAGAAACAGACCAAGAGAAGGGTAAAGTCATGAAAAAGAATAAAGTAAGTGAAAAAAGCATGCTTTGATCTGCATTCAGAGTCCATCAGCTCTTTAACTGGATGTTGATAGCATTTTCCCTTGTGAGTCCTTGGTACTTATCTTGGACCAATGTGTTGCTGAGAAGAGCTGAGTCCTTCCTGGTTGGCCATTACATTGTTGACATTGTGTACAGTGTTTTCCTGGTTCTGCTCATTTCACTTTGCATCAGTTCATACGAGTTTTAACAGGTTTTTCTAAAATCTGCCTGTTCATCATTACTTATTACACAAAAGTATTTATTCCATTTATCTTTTTCCCATTTCCCTAATCACACTTGTTTTATAATGAAGAAATTAAACCTACCAAGAAGAAGAAGATTCCAATAGAAAGAGTCATTTTAAAACTTTGTCTAGGGCACCCAAGTAGGCTTGTTCCAAGATGAGATGCACCCAGAAGGAAAAAAAATAATAACTTAGGATGCAACACAAGTATGGCAAGTGCCAAACAAATAGCACAATGAATGCAATGTGAGCTCAAAAGAGGGAGAGATCCCTCTGGGCTAGTGTGAGTCTAAGAAGGTAAGACCTGGGCTGGGTATTGAAGAACGAATAGGATCTAAATAGGTAAAGAGGAAGAGGAAAGCATTTGAGTGAGTCAGTCAATAAACATTTATTAACCCTCCCAAAGTGCCAAGCACAGTGCTGACTGCTGGAAATACCAGGTAAATGGTAAACAATGAAATGGGGTCAAGCAAGCTCCAGGCATATTCAGAGAACACTGAGAAAGAGCAGGCTGTATCAGGTAGGGATCATAGGTGTCAGGGAGTATTAGAAAATAAAATTGAAAAAAAGGTAGGTTAGGTCCAGATTTTAAAGGGCCTTGAATATCAGGCTGAGTATGGACTGTATCCTGATGCAGTGAGAAACCCCTAAAAGTTTCTGAACAGGGAAGGATACAGTGATGGGCGAAGAGGTGATGTAAAACAGGGGAGCTTGCTACCAATTGGATGTTTTTCCCAATAAATCTGACAAAATTAAAAGTGTGGCTCTTTTTTTAGTACCATCAATATGGCACCTCCCCATGGAGGGCAGGTGTAAGTACTGGCATAATGGGTAGGTATGAGTGCTTGCAGAGAAGGAACAGGAAACTCCTTTGATTTACCCCCAGTGGCATTATAGCTAATCTCAAGTTTGAAAGTCCCCAAATTCAAGAGTTAGGGCACTGGCTTTCTAGATGGAAATGTCCTCAATAAAGCAATTGTAAGAGAAGGAAGGGCATCTGGAGGACTACATGCCTGTGAGAAAGGGGGAGAGAAGTGAAGAGGGATGTGCAGTACAACATAGGTCTAATGAGAAAGGGATTACTCATTGAAGCCCTCAAATGTGTTTACCTTCCAAGAGATGTCTAATAAGCTATTGGAGTACTCCCTCATTTTTGTGTCTCTCCGTGAGTTCCTGTGAATACTTTATATCTGATGTATTTTCTGTAGAGTGAAATAAAAGCTGTCCCATACCTGATATGCATTTAATACCTTGTGTGCCTGTGTGGGAGTTGGAGATCTATTACCCACATTTGAGGAAACCTGAACACAAGATATACCATGATATTATTTAGAGATTTTCCTATAATAATCTCTGTAGGGGCAACAGAGGCAAAGAGAAAAAAAAATGGCCCTCATCTGTTAGCCACCAGATTGGCTATTTGAGTCAGGAGATTTTGGAGGGAGCTAGGCCACAAGTTTTTGTGATACCACACCAAGGTTTCTCTTCTGGTATCTATCCTTTTGCTTTAGACTCTTGCTCTTATACTCACAGATCTTCTTCCTCCTTTTTGGAGGCCCTAATCTTCCCACCCCTAATCCTAGGTCTATCCTTTCCCTTTAGACTCTTCCTCTAGCTGTCTTTCTGTTTTCTTTTCTTTTTTTTTTTTTTGCTCTTTGGAGGGCAATTGGGGGTAAGTGACTTGCCCAAGGTCACACAGCTAGTTTTTTGTGTTAAGTGTCTGAGGTCGGATTTGAACTCAGGTCCGACTGACTCCAGGGCCAGTGCTCTATTCATTGCGCCACCTAGCTGCTCCTGTCTTTCTATTTTCTAAAGGCACAACCCCAATCCAGGGCCATGCTGGTTAGAACACTTCAGAAAGGAGCCTAACTGGCTCTTGTCTACTTTTTGCCTTAAGGTACTTTTAAAACAAACCATCCCAAAAGGCAATTTTTTCTCCCTTCATACACATACACACACAACACACAGGAATGTCCAAATATACATAAACACACAGAAATACCCACAAAGCTAGAGCAAAACTGCCTTCCTGTATAACCTTAATTTCTCCCTGTGACCACCTAAGTATTCCAAATCCAGGCAGTGGCTCTTTCCTTCTGGGTAATTAGAAGGAAGTAATCTTTGCCTCAAGGTCTCTCTGTCCAGAAAAGAAGGCCACAAACATGGGTGTGATTTGTATGTGGCAAAGGGAAAGGAGGTTAATAGGTCAGATACAAGAGGCAAAACCCTTCTGGGCCTTAGGAGTGGTGGACCTGAAGACAGAACCAACTCACAGTCCTTTCCGTGCTTTTTTTTCCCATTTCCCCTCTAATCCCAAGCACAATTCACAATTACTTCATGCTACTCTCATCTCTCCTGTCCAGGAGAAAAATATTTGAGAAATTCATTCATACTGAAATGTTTTTGGACTTGATACAAAGCTTAATATTAAGCTTTAATAGCTCAAAACTGCACCAAGACTTTCGGAACATACTGTATTCATCTGCCAAGGATTGTTTATATGCTAATTATTTAATCTGCATATTCACCCTGGGGAATGAATCTCTAACAGTGAGATTTCAGGTCCTGAGACAGGCTGGTGGAAGAAATATTTTTGAGCAAAGGAGATCTCCTGTCCTTTTAAACCACAGCATGTAGGACAACAGATATTGCACTGTTGGAAGGGGCCCCAGAAACCATCTAGCTCAATCTGGACTAGAAAAAGCATCCTCTCTACATTTCTGGCAAATAGTCACCTAAGTCTCCACTTGAAGACCTCTAGCAATGGGAACTCTAGAGCAAAACTCAGGCAGGAAGAGAGGTGTTTTTCAAGGGATCTGTATCTGCAGTTACTGTTGGACCTGAGCTCCCTGGGTATAAGACCATTATTAAAGGTCTGACTTAATTCTGCCATATAGGGTTCCCCATCCTCCTTCATAATGGACAGCTAGGTGTGTAATGGATAGAACACTGGGCTTGGATTCAGGAAGACTTATATTCATGAGTTCTAATCTAATCTAATCAGACATTTACTAGGTGCATGACTCTGGGCAAGTTAACCCTGTTTGCCAAGAAAACTGCAAAAGGGATCAGAAAACAACTGAACGACAAAATTCCTCCTCCTTCGTGGTAGGGTGGGCAGCCCTGGGCTGTACTGGTAAGACCACTGAATTGAGTTAGGGAACATGACTTCAAAGTCTTAACTTGTATTAGTTACATGATTGTCCCCAAATAAATGTCTCTGAGCTTTTGTTTCTTCATCTGTAAAATGGAGAAAATAATAACTTGTACTATCTTCCTTGAATGAATAAATGATTGAGATGGCATTTATTAAACTCTCAGTATGTGCCAAGCACTGTGTTAAACAGTGATCGATGCTTTCTATGAGGAAAGTGCTTTGTAAAGCATAAAGTATTTTGTTAACGTGAGTCATTTTTTGTTTTCAAGAACAGCCAAAATGTTCGTTGCTCCCCCACCCCACCCTACCCCACCAGGGCATAATCCTGAATAGTCACCACATGCTCTCAGCCACAGTCCCAATTCAGGATTTCAAGATTTGTGGTATGTCACTCTGAGTCAAACTGGAGCAAACAAAGCACTTTGGAGCAAAAATTTCCTTATACGTGAGTGGCAAATTCAAGTTCCCTTTACTATGACAAACTCTAGCCAGGAAGTAAATACTCAGGTTCTATTCTCAGCTCTGTCATGAACAGGCCATGTGACCTCAGACAACTCACACCTCCTCTGGCCCCCAATTTCCTCATCTGAAAAGTGACAGTTGGACTCTCAGGCCTTGCCTAGCTCTAAAAAGATATGGATTCTATTCCATCCCTGGATACCTACTGTACGTCCAGTCCCTCTCTGGTTGCTTTAAAAAGAGAGAGAGAAAGAGAGAAAGCAAGTTCCCTGAACTGTAGGAATTTCTAATCCAATGGGAAAGATAAGACCCATACATGGAACATTTAAAGAATGAGATCAGAGTATATAGTCAAGTGCTGAATCACTCGTGCAGACTTTAACCACTCAAAAAAATTGAGGCAAAGAAGAAAATAATGTTTTGAGTAGCCCTTTTCCCATACCCCCCACCAAAAAAAAATTAAGTGGTTCAGTGCCTACAAACTAAAGTCCAGATTCCTTAGTCTGACATCCAAAGACCTCCAAGCTATTCCATTACAAGGCATTTACCTAAAAGAAGCCAAAGACATAAAGATAGGCCAAAGGCATATGCCAAAATATTCACAGCAGTACTGTTTGTGTTAGCCAAAAAAAAAGAAAAGAAAAAGAAACAAAATAGGATCCAAGAATTGAGAAATAACTAAACAAATTATATTATATAAATGTAATTAAATATTATTGCAAAATAAAAATATGAGGAATTCAGAGAAGCATGGGAAGACTTACATTAACTGATACAAGTTGAAGAGAGTCCAGTCAGAATAATGTATGCCATGACTGAAATCATTTAATGAAAAAAAAATATGAGAAGTCAGCCGAACTTAGATTAAACAATGGCAAATCTTGGTCCTGGAAAACAAATGATGAAATTCATTTCCTTCCTTTTAGCAGACAGAGAAAGGACTTCACGTACTGAATGTCAGCTTGTTTTGCTTAACTGTTTTTCATTGTTACAAAGTAGAGCTTACTGGAGGGGGCAGCTTATATCAAAGTAACAGGAGAACATTGCTTGAATGACACAGAGAACTCAGTTCAGTCAATCAAATAATCCTTTATTAAGTGTTTACTGTGTGCCAAGCACTGTGCTAAGAAAAAGGTAAAAGACGGTCCTTGTTCTTAATGTGTTCACCATCTAATGGGGGAGAAAACATGCAGACAACTATATATGGTGACTAGGCTGAGCAGATGATGATTGATCCTGTGAGTCATGGGAAATGGACTCTTGCTGAGGAATGTCATCTCCCTCCTTCTGCAGCCCCCTCCCCCCAATTCAGTCTAAGAGGGCTTCACCCTTCTGCTGCCAACAGCATCACTGGATGGATCCATCCATTGGAACCCCTGAGTTCAGGAAGCCTTTCCCAATCTCCCTTAAAGCTAATGTCTTGCCTCTGTTGATTATTTTGCATTTCCCATCTATCTTGTTAACAGTATAGCTTATTTGTACATAGTTGTTTGGGTGTTTTCTCCCCCAATAGACTGTGATGTGAATTCCTTGACAGAAGAGATTGTGTTTTGCCTTTCTCTGCATTCCCAGCGCTTAGCGCAGTGCCTGGTTCATCCTAGTGGGTGCCTGATTCATATTCATTGACTGACTGACCACCTACAACAGTCTCTGCCGGAGCCGCACTCTCTTCAGCGGGAGCATTACCAGGTCGATTAAGCCAGAATATTGATATGTTCCTTCATTAAGGTTAACAACCCTTAACCTAGGTGTGACAGAACCCTTTTCTCTTTGTCTCTCTCTGGGCCTTGACCCTAAGGTTTGTCATCTGCATGAACAGAAGACCTGTCCTATTAAAAAATTCTTCCTGCTTCAGAATTGGCTTCCCTAAGAGAGAGAACTCTAAAATGATCAATTAGCTACACTACCAAGATCCTATGGGGTTCTAATTGAAAAGAGTGGTCAGAGAAAGATATTGAAGCAACCTGTGCCCTGAGGCATCTGGCTGGCCTTTTCATAAACAATTAAGTTAGTCAATGTTCAGACCCTTTCTAAGGCATGCTGTACTTCTTTACATAGGAAAGGGCTTCCCCTATACATTATAACATCCCTTTTGATTTGAACTTTGCTGAGTCTAAAGGGCCACATCTTTACAAATACATATCAGGTTATCATATAATCTATTGATTTTTTGTAGGCTCATTTATGCACAAATGTTAGCTGCCCCACTGGGGGACTTAGGATATTCAAGGTCAACTGTGGGGAACATGAAAGGTAGCTCAGAGCTACCACAACCTCCTAGATCCCCTTTGGTCATCATTGTCCCCTGTCCTGCCTGCTTCTTTTCACTGTGTCTTTCGAGAACCATTCTACTGTGGTGCAGCTAAAAAATTACTTAACTTAGGTCAGAGGACCTGAGTGTGAATCTTGATTCTACAATTTACTACATGTGTGAACTTGTAAGAGTCATTATGCTTTTATGGGCTTCAGTATCCTCATCTATAGGGCCAGTTAGAGGATGCAGTGGCTAGAAGCCTGGGTCTGGATTCAAGAAAACTGAAATTCCAATCTGGCCTCAGAAACCTAGCTGCAGAGAGAGTGGGAGAGAGGAAGGGAAAGAGAGAGACAGAGACAGAGACAGAGAGAGACAGAGAGACAGAGAGAGACAGAGAAAATGGGTGATGCCAATCTCACTTCAGGTTGCTGAAATAAAAGACAAAGGAAGCCAACATAAGAGGAGCTGGGAGTCTGCATCATGTTCCTGTGCATTTTTACTGAAAACCACATATCTTTTGGCTCCTTCTCCAAAGTTGCTGCTCCTTTTTTGACACATCAGGCCAGGAGCATGGGTTGGGATACTCTGCTTCCCACTAAACCTCTCCCTCTAAACAACCTTGATTTAGTAAGGTCAAGGTCACTGCAATCCAGGTCATTTTGACTTTTGTCACTGGGCCGACAACTTTGCACAGGTCTACCTCACTTAAATCCATTTCACAAGCAAATGGAAATATCACCACATGATGTCATTGGTCTTCTTCTTAAAAGAAGGATGAAAAACAACTACTCCATTAAAGATCACTCCTCCCCACTCCAATGGCTTCAGGGCCTCATTGCTGTCTTCTAGATACTTCTAGGTCATTCTCCCACTGCTCCCACTAAGTATAGAACTATGGCTTGGGTCACAGTCTTGTTCTCTATTGGCTCCCTTTGAGAACACTGGCCTCAATCTTCTCAACTCCCATGGCCTCAATTTCCAATATACCTCAACTACATACAGGTGTGGCCATACCTTAGCCCAGTGATGTCAAATTCAAGTAGAAACATGGGCCACAAATCTGTACATAAGTATCCCTGTAGGTTACATATTGACTAAATTTAGATATGTAATATTATCTATGTTTTATTGTATTTTTATTTATTTTGTTAACTATTTCCCAATTACATTTTCATCTATTTGGGTTCACTAGGGAGTATTGTGGACTGTGTGCCAACAGCATGTTCCTAGATCACCTTAGACTACAGCACCCATCCCTCCCAATCCCACTTAACTAAATGTGTACTAGGTTCTGGAATTCCTAGTTAAACCTCTGCTTAAAGGCCCAAAACAAATGGCACCTTTTTATGATCCCTTCCCTCTTGTCTCAAGTGATCTTTCCCACTCCTTTTTCTTCTCTGGAACTGACTGCTAGCACTTATCTCTTTTTACTAGTTTCAGAGTTATTTGGTATTTATTTACATGTCTTATCTTCCCTACAATAGATAACCTCCTTTAATAATAATGGGTATGGAAATGTGTTTTGCATGACTACACATATATACTCTATATCAAATTGCTTGCCTTCCCAAGAAGGGGAGAGGGGAAGAAGGGAGAGAAGGAATTTGAAACTCAAAATTTTAAAAACTCAACATTAAAAATTGTTTTTACATGTAATTGGAAAAATATAAAAAATTTAAATAAATTAATTGATTAAATAATATTAAATAAATATAAAAATCTAAATTTAAAATTAAATAAATAATTTATAATAATTGCTATTGTTCAGTCTTTTTTTATTCATGTCCAGATCTGTGACCCTTTTGGGGGGCTTTCTTGGCAAAGATGCTGCAGTGGTTTACCATTCCTTCTCCAGCTCATTTTGCAGGTGAGGAAACTGAGGCAAACAGGGTCAAGTGACTTGCCCAGGGTCACACAGAGAGTAAGTGTCTGAGACCAGATTTGAACTCAGGAAGATGAGTCTTCCTGACTCCAGGCCCAGAACTCTACCCAATGAACCACCTAGCTGCCTCTCATAATAATAATAGGCAACATTTATATAGTACTTACAATGTGCGGGTACTATGCTAAATGCTTTATATATATATATAATCTCATTTTATCCTAACTACAACCCTGGGGGCTATTGTTATCCCCATTTTACAGATAAGGAAATTGAAGTAAATTAAGGATTAAGTGACTTGCCCAGAATCACAGAGCTAGTAACTGTGGGAGGCTATATTTGAACTCAGGTCTTCCTGACTCCAGTCCTGGCTCTCTGTCCACTGAACCACCCAGCTGTCCTTTAGGCAAAGGACTATGTCTTATTTGAATCTTTGTATCCCCTGATGATGTACCCACAGGACTGGGTATAAAGGACAATGGCTCAGTATGTGTAAGCCAAGGGAAGTAAGCCACTGACGTAACCTCCTCTGTGCTGAGGTGTTAGGGGAATCACATCTGTTCCTTTTCAGCTGAACTCTTTGCCCAACCCTTGCTTGCTCTGAGCCTTAGAGAAGCAGAATGACTTCACCCAGAGCTTGCACAACCATCCCGGACTTTGGGAATACCCCAGAGCTATCTCCGTCTTCTCTCTAATCCCTTCTGATCAGGCTCCCAGTGAGTTTAGCTTTGGGGGGAAGGGGAAGAGGGAAGCTTGCTAATATACTTTCATTTATTATTTAAAAGTTGCCACCGTTCCTGCAGGAAGGTTAAATATAATTAAAAGATGGTGTTTTTCCATGAGGCACAGCAGAAAAACAATGTCTCCAGCATTTCAAAGTCATTTTGGCCGAGCCTCAGTGATCATTTATCAAGTCTGGGATTTATTTGGATTCAATTAGCCACAGAGGCAGCAGCTGCAAGTTCATCAGTCAGAATTCATCCAGCATCCTCAGAGAAGGCAGAACATTGCCCACCATCCAGGATACTGCAGAAGTCCCACCTTGGATCCCAGGAAACTTTCATTAAGTATAATTCCTTACTATTAACTCTATTTTCCTCAAAGTACTTTCATTGATCCTCACAACCCAGAGCTATGAGATAGGAAGAGCTCATTAGCAGTGCAGTTAAAAAAAAAAATTAAAGAGCGCTGAACTTGGAATCAGAACTGGGGTTCAAATTGTACCCCTGCTGTGCAGTGGATATGGTGCTAGACTTGAAGTCAGGAAATCCTGGCTTCAAATTCTTCCTTCTACACTTGAAATTTGGATGGCCTTGGACAAGCCATCTGATCTCTCTTAAGCCTCAGTTTTCTCATCTGTAAACTAGGGAGCATTAATCCCCGTGGTACCTACCTCATCGGGTGGTTGTAGGGATCAAGTGAGATGATTGTGTATAAAGAACTTTGCAACCTTAAAGAGTTATACAAATGCCAGTTATTTCTATTACTTTGCTGCCCAAGTGACTTTAGACAAGTCACCTCATCTCTCTATGCTTCAATAAAAATGATAGAGTAGAATGACATTATCTCTGAGGAGCCTTCTAGGCCTAAATTCTAGGCTCCCCATTTTATAGGTAAGAAAAGTGAGGCCCAGAGAATTTCAGTGACAGGTTCAAGGAGTAAGGACTCACACACAGGTATTTGGATGACCTGTTCAAGGCTTTCTACTCTATATAGTTTCAATCTGATGCTCAAACTTTTTGATGGCCTCATTGGAAAACAATTTACATCCCTGAAGCAGTTCCCACCTCATAATTAGACTCCAGAGACTGGGAGATTGTGAAGTACTGCTGTCAGGTCACAGCTCTATATTCCAGAGGACTGCCAAACCCTCACAGAGAAGGTGTAGGCTGGAGACAGATGCCGAATTGGCCAGCAGAGACATTTCTTAGTATGCTGCTCACGTTTCTACCTTTCAGCTCCTCATCACATGGTTAACACAAAACTAATGTTCTCTAAGTTGACTTTACAGCATTTTCTTCCCCACGGAGGTAGGCGGGGATTTGACTAAAATGCCTTTTCTCTGGTATTTGAGCTATGAACCTATTCAATCAACAAAGTGGAGAATCTAGCTGGATGGTTTTCCCCCCTGCTTTGCTAATGCCAAATGACTCAACCACTTTGCTTCAAACTTTCCATCAAAGGACCCTTTGTAATGTTCTTGGGGCAGAAAGCAAACACTGGAAGCTTGCAGTCTGGAAATGTGTTGTTTTTTTTTTTTTCTGGAAAGTGCTGAGCAAGCCAATATAAGTAGGGTTGGATATTGCTGGGAACACAGAGAGCCAGTCCCTCTGCTGAAATCGGCCGTTTGAAAGCTCAAGCAATCTGTAAATTAACCAGCATTTCCTAAATATCAGTTATGTACTGAACCCTGGGCTAATGCCTATAGGGAATACAAAGAACTAAAGATAAGTTTTCTAACCTCAAGATGTTTAGCATCTAACTGGGGAGACAACTATCGGACTATAGGACAGTTCAGCTGAATTAATAAATACATGAAGCATCTATTACATGCAAGTCACTTTGCTAACTGGTAAGGCTACCAAGACAAAAAAAAAAAAGTGGCCCTACATGCAAAAAGCTGAGGTTCGCAGTTAAGTATGTAACCTGTGGCCAAACTCTGGATTTATATGGACTAGATTCAATCTCAAAGGCAATAAAAAAATAATATCTCTTTGGCTTATTTTCCCCTCACCCATAGCTCTCTCTTAGAAATATCAGAACAAAGCTTGTGTCTAGTCTCCATACATGTGGGGGAAAGAGTAAGCAGGTCCTATACAAGCATTCAAGGGAACAATGTATATCAGGTACAAGATAACCTTTATTCCACCAAACAGAAATTATAGAAAACATATAATAGGCTCACAGCAGACCAAAAATACAACTCATCTTCTCTCTCCACTGGGTCAAACCTTCTACTCAGGGCCAGTGTAGTCCTTCAGACACATATACATCCTATAGTTTGGATAACACTCAGAAGGGAAACAAACTTGGGGTTCCTAAAGAGGAAACCCCATGACTTAGAGACCTATATAGCTTTATGGGACTTCCATGAGATCTTGGCCTTCCCCAGAAAGGGAAACAAAATGGGGATTGCTAGAGAGATGTCTCCCTTCCCATCAGACCTAAACAGTGGAGAGCAAAATACATAGTTTTTATTCTCCCCATGTCATAGCTTCAGTCCATTGCCCTTCCTCCAGGTGTGAGGACCACGTATGTGATTCTCTTCCCATAAGAAGATGGTTTATGTGTCCCCTCTCTCTAAACTCTCTGAACTCTAAAACTTGGAGTTGCTAAAGAGGCAATTCTAAGTCTGATGCCACCCAGAAAATACCCATTCTTTCTCTGGAATGCTGGATTCCCTGAACTCTTGAACTTAGAACAGTAAGTTAGCAACCCAAAGACTGGTGTTGTTCGGGAATTTCCCCTTCTCTCTCTCTAAAAGGCTAGATTCCAGAACTTGAGAGCCAGAAATTCTCTAGGAGAGTGTGGGCGGAAGCACATGAAACTCCCATGTCTTCTGCCTTACAGTAGTGTTGGGGACAGAATTGGTGGGGCATGTTATGCACAAGCACAAGCTTTCTGCCACTTTCCCCCCTGAAGGACTCATGGATGCTTTTAGCTCTGCTGCTCTCCAGCCTATTCTCCAGAAGGGGAGAAATGGGCACAATATCTAAATCTAGCTCTAAATCTGGTGACCTTTGCTCTCTGAGAAGTTTTCTTGCCTGTACAATTAGCAAGTTAGTCACATTCTATTATTCCATCTCAAGAGGCTTTAAGACAATATTTTGTTCTATTCAGCCAAATGCTTTCTAAAAAAGTCTAAGTGCAGTAAACACTATGGGATCTTATATTCTCTATATCTTCCAGTCAACTGTATGATTATGAAGATATTTTGACGCTTTTCCAAAAGGTCTAATTTCAATGGGAATACTCCCTCCAGCAATGCAGACCACAACATATACATCTTGTGTGACTGTGGTTTATTCCTCCCCGAATCCTTCACAGAGAGATCTAACCAATATGCTCAGGGCCTTCCTCTAGATATAATCATCCATTAATGGATACCAGTGGAACATACAGTCTGTCCTTTGTATCCCCCACTTCCTCCACTTTCCTTTCCCATCACACAGCTGATGACATTTTGTACCCCATTTCTCTTACACAATTCTTAGTTGGTCATGTGTTGCCTATTCCCATCTACCATGAAGTCTGGAGGACTTTACTCTTTAGTTCTTTAGAAAATGGCTTATGAAAGGAAATCATCAGGGGCAGCCAGGTGGCTCAGCAAGTGAGAGCACCGGCTCCAGTGTCGGGATGACCTGGATCAGATCTGGGCTCAGATACTAAGTGCCACACCCAGAAATAACTGGCCGTGTAACCTTGAGCAAGTTACTTAACCCCTATTGCTTTTAAAAAAAATAAATAAATAAAATAAAATAAAAGAAAGGAAAGGAAATCATCAATCAGGTGAGAAGATGGAAGTGGGTTAAACTGGGGGAAACACATGGTGTTTGGAGTGATTCCAAGCTCTCCTCCAATACAAAAGGCCGTCTTTTTATTCACGAGTTGGCACTATCTGGAGAAAAGTTGTGAAACACCATCATATTAGCATCAGATTTAAAGCCACCCAAAGAGCAATGGAAAGATTTTTGAGGGTCTTTTGTTGAGGACACACATGACTAGAAAAGGAGGTGGGCCAGTCAGATAGTAAGAATGAGAGTTAACAAATGGCCAGCCCCAGTGTTACATTGATGCACCAGAAATATGAAAAGAACCCAAAGGAAGGTTCTCTGAAGGACTGATGAAAAGAAAAAGACAAACATTACCTGAAATGAGAAGGCACAGATGAGGATATGAGCTTTATTGGAGAGAATACCCATAGCAGTCAAACCATGGATTTATCCCAGGATTGTTGTAGTTTATTACTTCTCATAAGAAGATTTCAGAGGAACAATCTCTGGGAGACACATGTTGCTTCTTTCTGAGCTATGAAGAAATAAAGACATAAAACCCCTAAATATTCCACACCTCAAACTAAGCCAAACTACTCTGCTTCCTCCATGCATACGAGCAATTCTGAAATTAATAGCTGTATAGTTACTTCTTCCAAAGGATGGGATCATCCCTGCTTCCTTCTCTCCCAATCCCCAGGAGTGGGCCACCTATGCCTGGTCAGGAATGTGTGTCTTAGGAAAGGGATGTGTCCTGAAGAGAGCATATCTTTTTCTCTTTCAGATATTTGTCCTGAATTCTCTAAATCTCACTCAAATGAAGGCTAAATCCCAGATCAAGAGAAGGATTAATTTGAATAGGCCTTCTTTAAGCAAACCTATTAGACTAGATGCAATAAGAAACAGATTGACTAGGAGGTGATTATACCCATTTCTACATAATTATTTGGACTTCAAGAGGCTAAATAAAGTTTCCTTTAAATAGGAAACTATTTCCTCTAAATAGGAAACCTTTAGAGTGCATTTTCTTAAAAAAGGGAAGAAGAAGAAAAAACACCTCCATGATTCAGTTATAAAAATTTGACCAAAGAGAAGGTTATATTAGGAGATGATTTATCCAGTTTACAAAAAGATTCTCTGTAGGATACTATGAAAAGGCCTTTTAGGGGATTTAGGATCCATTAACATTTATAGGAATCTAATTAAATGCAACTTTTCAGGATTACTTGGAACCAGGGGAGAATTTATTCACCAGAGGCCCAAGATAAGCCTGTCATAAAGGTTAGGGCTAAAACTAACAAGGTTGAATGGACTACAGAGGGAAAATGGTTCCAGATACTAGGTCAGGACTTAATAATGTCTGGGAGAGAAGGAAAACAGAGGGCAATGGAAGCAAGGACCCCCTACAGTTAAATAGGGAATGGAGTGAGAAGGAGAGCAGCAGTGACTGTTACAGTAAGAAGAAGGGAGAGGAAACCATATACTGGTTAGATTAGGGCTTGTTGGGAAAGAAGGAAGATCTTGGGGCAGCTAGGTGACTGATGTAGGCCTGGAGTCAGGGAGACCCAAGTTCAGATCCAGCCCTGGACACTTATTAGCTGTGTGACCTTAGGCAAGTCATTTAACATGTTTGCTTCAGTTTCTTAATCTGTAAAATGGGGATAATATATAGAACTTACCTCCCAGGGTTGTTATAAGGATCAGATGAGTTATTTGTAAAGTGCTTAGCACAGTGCCTACTATATATAGTAAGTGCTACATAAATGTTAGCTCTTAGTATTATTATTATTTTCTTACCTGCCTGTCCTATGTTACTGGAGACCCTGAAACAGGCTCTTTCTCCTCAAATCTGCAACATCTTCAGATGTTCCAGATATGCTGCAATAATTGTTGTGGTTTCCTGGCTCTGGGATACCAGCCTTCATCCTTGACCTTCCAGTCCCCAACATATGTGTACATATTCTTCCATGCAATTTTCCATACACCTAATAGTAGCAATGCACCTTCTCCTTGAACTAAATAGCCGCTTAACACTTATTTTCTAAATGAGCGATTTCTTCCTTTAGAATCAATGAATTACTGAAGAGTTAAACAAGTCAGGTACATTTAATCTAAGCAGGATAGAGTTAAACAAGTCAGGTACATTTAATCCAAGCAGGATAGACCTCACACATAAGCAGAGTAGGCTGGTACCCATATGTTGCTATGTGAAGGCCTCCAGGAGCCTCAGTCAGCTCTTCCCCCACCCTGCCACCACCCCAAGCTCCACTATTAAGGTTTTGTTTCCTATTAAAACAAATCTACCTGAAGGGAAGAGTAAGACTTTAATTATCAACCATTAACACCTTGCTTTAAATTATCTTATCATAAATTAGCAAAGCAGCCACCCAGCAAGGCCCTGAAGGCATGAGGCAGAGACTCTGTAATTTGTGTGGTTAGAGTGAGAAGAAAAGGATGGAAAGGTCTGGAACCTAGATAGATTTTGTTGTTGTTGTTCAGTCGTGCCCAATTTTTCATGACCTCATTTGGGGTTTTCTTAGCAAAGATACTAGAGTAGTTTGCCATTTCCCTCTCTGGCTCATTTTATAGATAAGGAAACTGAGGCAAACAGGGTTAAGTGACTTGCCTAGGGTCACACAGATAGTAAGTGCCTGAGGCCAGATTTGAACTCATGAAGATGAGTCTTTCTAATTCCAGGCCCAGTATGGGACCCTGTGTATTGACTAGCTAACCAGATAGTTAGATAGGCATAGACAGATAGATTAGATAGATAGATAGATAGATAGATAGATAGATAGATAGATAGATAGATAGTTAGATAGATAGATGATAGACAGATAGATACCTATCTGCTTACTGAGAAAGAGAGAGACAGAGAGACAGAGAGAGAGAGAGAGAGACCTTCCAGATCCTAGAGAGAAGATGAATGATGATGCCAACCTCATTTCAGGTTGCTGAGAGAAAAGACAGAGAGGAAGATACCACTAGAGGAAATGGGAGTCTGCATCATATCTCTATCCCCACCTCTGTACTAAAAACTTTAGGGAACTTCAGTAGAAGTTCCAGTAAGGTAAGATCCAGAACCCTTTCTCCTAGTTGAGCTGAATTCCCTTGCTACCGATGGGAGAACTCCTTTATTCTGTATTGTGACATGATCTCACAGAATAGCTGTTACCTACTGATGGCTGGGCCTCCTTCTTGGGGGAAGACACATGCCTCCAGATTTTACAGGAACCTCCAGAGTTCAGCAATCAGGCAGATAGGTCTATTCATAGTAAAATTGTGATGTGTGTGTGTGTGTGTGTGTACGTGTGTGTGTGTACTTTCTTTGATTTCTATTTGCTAACAACTCAGATAAAGAGGTTTCTTTGCTATTTGCCATATGTGTGGTCATTGTGGAACTGGTATTTGGTAGGGAGGTAGTCAGGCTGCTTCTCCCATTAATGAAACAGTGGTCAGATGTTAGCTTGAACCTAAATATCACATCCCCTAGACTAATAATAAATTTGAGAAAGAAAACCTAGGCTCCTAAGAAAGGAAGTCTTGAGTTCCAATCTTTCCTCAGACCTTTACCATCTGTATGACCCTGGAAAAGTTATTTTCACTCTCTCTACTCTTTCTTCATCTGTAAAATGGGATAATAATAGCATTTACCTCTCAGGATTGTTATGAGGATCATATGAGATTAACATATATAAAGTACTATATAAACTTAGGCATTATCACAAGTACTCCTATACACAAATGAGAGAGTAAGTTACTTATGGTGTGACCTTGGACAAGTCACTTAACCCCAATTGCCTTACTTCCCATCCCCCCCCCGCCAAA
Source organism: Petaurus breviceps papuanus (assembly GCF_028583685.1). NCBI lineage: Eukaryota > Metazoa > Chordata > Mammalia > Diprotodontia > Petauridae > Petaurus > Petaurus breviceps. The sequence continues at coordinate 9,697,212 of NW_027187358.1, forward strand.
AAAGATAGTTTACTGAGTAATTTATTTATGGAGGAAATAAGTAGCAAAGCAAGAATTTCAACCCTAGGCCAGTCCTCTAAGTCTACGTTCTACTGCACCATGAAGCTTCATTTCTGAAATCTAGTATAGTCCTGAATCCAAAGACGTAACATCACAGTTTTACTACGAATACACCCTATCTGCCTGATTTCTGAGTTCTGGAGGTTCCTGTAAAATCTGGAGGCATGTGTCTCCCCCAGAAGGAGGTCCAGCCATCAGAGATAACAGCTATTCTGTCAGATGCTAAATTTAAAAGAGGAATCTATCAGAACCTCATTCTCCAATGAAACCCAGGATGAGGACATTCACAGGACTCCAGGCTCTGCTGGGTCACCAAGGAGCCATATAGCTTATGGCTATACTTAGGCTTTCCAAGAGAAAAATGCCAAGCTATTGCCAACAGCCTCCAGATTTTAATGAATTGTCTACGTAATGAGGGGAATGGCCAATGAGGGCCCAGTTTTTAGAGCCTGACACTAACCCAATGTCAATGCATGGTGAGCCTGGCATCAAGCATGTATAGTGGAGGACCTTTCCCCTACTTCAGAACTCCCACAGGTATCCTCTGACTGTGTCCTGGATTCTTCTTACTTCCTAATCATTCTGTTGTGACAAAAAGCCTTTCCAATAGAATCTGAGAAGCATCTGAGCATGTGTACCAAGAGTTTGAGTAAAGGAACTCTTGATTCTTCCTTGATAGCCAGTGAGGCAAGAATTGCCATGGGCCTGGAGAGTAGGACTAGTTGGCTGGCAGCCATGTGACTAAGGCTACATGGCATCTCGGCATCTCTGTTTCTTTCTGATCTTAGGTGACAAAATACTTAGAGACAGAATTGATTTGGTTATGACCTTGTAAGCTTTGAAAGGTTAGAAGGGTCATTAAGGATCCAGCAACTGTCCTCAGGAACAGAATCTACTTGAAGCTGCAACAACTCTGAGAAGGGCCCAGCTCAACAAGGAACCAGGCCAGCTTAGCAAGGGAGAGACTCATTCATGGGCTATACAGGGATATGCCACCCCTAGAACTGACCTTGGCAGAGACTCTGCAAAGGGAGAAAAATGCCCCCAAGGCCACAAGGTAGTTGTGGGGGGAGGAGTAGTGTTAAACTCAAATAGAGAAGGCTACCAAATAAATAATACATACAGCCCCTGCCCTTCACATTATCTTAGAAAATGCATATTAATATCATCTGTTTTATTGTATTTTTATTTGTTTTGTTAACTATTTTCCAATTACATTTTAATCTAGTTTAGCTACACTGGGGATGTTTGTGGGTCACTTGTAGTCAAGGGGCTAAGTATTTGGCACCCCTGATGTGGGGAGTGCTACTCTGCAGCAATTACTTTGACAATACTTTCTGCTGGTAGGGAATCTGGTAAGTGTGTAAATGAGAGAGTGTGTCTCCCAGTTTTGGAGGTCATTGTTACACTTTGGTCTTTGCTATATTTTGAGGTTAATATCCCCCTTTGTAAGAGCTATTTGGCATTAATTAGTTAATAGATATTGGGAAGATGTTAACTGGATAGATGATAAATGGATTGTCCTAATCCCCTAATAGTGATTTCCCTATCACTATAGGACTTCAAGAAAATTTCAATGATGACTTATTCAGAATGCTAAGGGGATTCTTCTCTTTTCTCTTTTAAATAGTATTTTATTTTTTCCAATTACATGTAAAGACAATTTTAACATTCTTTTTCTAAATAAAATTTTAAATTACAAATGTTCTTTCTCCCTCCCTCCCCCTCTTCTCTCTAAGATGGTAAGCAATTTGATATTGGTTATATATGTGACATGATTCTGTGAAATTATTCTGTGTCATTATTCAATATATATGTAATCAGGTAAAACATTTCCATATTAGTCATGTTGTGAAAGAAGAAACAAAACAAAAGGAAAAACTATTAAAAAAAATAAAGTGAAAACAACATGCTTTGACCTGCATTCTGACTCCATTAGTTCTTTCTCTGGATGTGCATAGCATTTTCCATCATAAGTCTTTTGGGATTGTCTTGGATTGTTGTGTTGCTGAGGAGAGCTAAGTCATTCATAGTTGATCATTGTACAGTGTTGCTCTTACTGTGTACAATATTCTGCTTGCTTCACTTTGAATCAGTTCTTGTAAGTCTTTCCAGGATTTTCTGAAATCTGCCTGCTCATTATTTCTTATAGCACAGTAGTATTCCATTACATTAATATACCACAACTTGTTCAGCCATTGCCCAACTGATGGTCATCCCACCAGTTTCCAACTCTTTACCACCACAAAAAGAGCTACTCTAAATATTTTTGTACATGTAGGTCCTATCCCGTTTTATGGGGATTCTTGAGATATATTTTGGGCTGGATATTCTTTGAAGTCTTTCCCAGCTCTGAGAGTCTGTGATTCTTTACCAAATACAAGTATAGAGTCTACACTGTTTGAGGAAACAAGAGAAGCACATAAAATAATTAAAAACACAGAGCAGATCATGAGAGCCAATGGGTGGTGCAAGAAGCAAGTATAGTAGGGGTCCAGAAGAGCGAGAAATCCCTATGTGGTCAGGTAATTATGAAAAGTTTAAGATAAGCCTTGAAGGATGGGTAGGTCTTGAAAAAGGGAAGGAAAATGTCAAAGGAGTGGTGTGAGCTAAGCCATGGAGGCAGGATATTCTTGCAAACTCCCACTACAACCAGAGAACAGTCATGTCCACAGAGATCTAAACTATCTCCATTCTTAGCATGGCCACCTCTTAACTACTTAATGTACTCTTAAGTCTCTGTAAATCTAGAAAGAAAAATGAAACAAGGAGTGAAGTTCTTATCAAAGCAGGATAAATCCAGGGGAGAAAACGAACCCTGAAGAAAAATTTCCAGGGCTTCTCATTTGGCAGATTGAGCCACCTTGTCTAGGCAGCCTTCCAGGACACCAGGACACAGGGTGGTATGTGTGCAGGGGTTTAGGTCTCCATTGATCCCTCCTTTCTAGAAAAAAAGTCAAATGGGCAGATCTCCAGGTAATCCATAGTTGCTCTCAAGAAGAAATTGACCTCGGGGCGGCCAGGTAGCACAGCGAGTAAGAGCACCGGCTCCAGTGTTGAGAAGACCTGGAGATCGAATCCCGGGCTCAGACACTTAGCACCCACCCAGAAACACCTGGCCGTGTAACCTTGAGCAAGTTACTTAACCTCGATTGCTCAAAAAAAAAAGAAGAAGAAGAAATTGACCTCTATCCAAGAGCATGCCATCTCGAGCTCTGGCAACTACAAAAAGAGTACATAACCCCTACCCATTGTCTATGTCACTCCCCTTTGCACTACAAAATATTCTGTGGTCAGTGGGGCAAATGCTCATTACAGAATCCTAGAGTCTCAGAGTTGGATAGAACCTCAGGTAGGATGTCCCCTAAATCATCCCCAACAAAGGGAACACCGTCAGGGAGGGAGAGATAAGCAAGGAAGAGGCATGGATTGCAGATTGGTTGTAAGAAGCTCACTAAAGACCAGTAAGCTTGACTTAAGTATTTGATGCAGTTCTAGAACGTATTATTAACTAGGATTTATGAAGCAAAAAAAAAAGTGGTCATCATTAAGAGCTTTAATAGCTCCATCCAGAATAGGTCAGGTCATAAGGGAGGTTTCGGCTCCTCTGTTGGGCAGTGTTAGCAGATTGGTCAATCAGGGGAATGATATAAAGTTTGCCTAGATTTTCGAAGAGCGTTTGATGAAGTCTCTTGTGCTAGCCTTGGCATGGATGTTTTGGAGAGATCTTCACTAAATTATAGTATAATCAGGTGAATTCAGCACTCAAATGACTAAATGGGGAAATAGAAAAGCAATATCATGTGTGAAAAAGATACCGGTCAGAGGGCAATGGGTTCAAATGTCACCTCTGATGATTATTATCTGGGTGATCTTGAGCAAATCATTTGACTCTTTGAGGTCTGACATCCTCACCTGTAAAATGAAGGTTTTGACTAAAAGGTTTCTGCCATCTCTTCCAGCTCCAAATATGTGATCTTATAAGTAAGTAGCCATTAATGGCTTGGTGTCTATTTGGAGAGAATTATCTAGTCAAGTACTCCAAAGATCTATCCTTGACCCTGAGCTAGTTAACAGTTTCATCAAGGATTTGGATAACAGCATAGATGGAACATATCTCTTTTGGCAGATTACACACATCTCAGAGTAATTGTTAACACATTGATTGGATAGCAATCATGATTCAAAACTTTCTCCACAGAATGATTGGGATGAATCTAATATGATGAGATTTAATAGAGATAAATGTAAAGACACAGGTTCAAAAAGTCTACCTTACAAGTACAAGATTGGGGAGAAATAAATAGAAACACAGCTATAAGTAACTCCCAACAAGTAGGGTATTGCTGTCAGGTTGGCCAAATGTAGAGGGTGCCCCCCTCATTGGTAGCTATGTCTATATCTCATTTCCTGTCCTGTTACCATGTGTGCATCATGGATCACTCCCCCCATGTTTTCCACCTTTTGCTCTGAGGACTATAATCACCAATATTATTACCCTACTTTTGGAAAGTTCTGTTCACTATCCCTGTAACTCTGGAAACTAAAACTCTCTTTCCTGGCCACCACTCTTCTATGTGTAATCTCCCCATATTAGAATGCTCTGCGAATTGTCCCACCCTTCTGGGAGTCATTTAGGAATTATGTATGCAAAGAAAGTGACTGAAATGACCACAGACTTTAATACAGAGATCACACTTCTAGGCATATACCCAAAGGATAGAAGGAAGGAAACAAACATTTATCAAGCACCTACTCTGTGCTGGGTACTGTAGTAAACACTTTACAAATATTATCTCATCTCATCCTTACAATAGCCCTAAGAAGCAGGGGCTATTATTATTATTCTAGGAAATTCAAGGAAACTGAGGCAAACAGCAGTAAAGTGACTTGCCAAGGGTCACAGTAAGTGTCTAGTGGCCAAATTTGAACTCAAATCTTCCTGACTTCAAGTCCAGAACAATAACATTTTCATCACCTAATGGAATGGCATTAATAAATTATGAATATGATGAATACAGAGATGTATGGGAGGGCACATATAAACTGAGACAAAGTGAAGTAATCAGAACCAGAAAAACAATATGTACAATGACTACAATAATGGAAATGGAAATCACAAAACAATGGAAACAGAATGCTTCAAAAGTATAATAATAAGCTTGACACCAAGGAAGAAATATGCAAATGCAGCTCCTCCCTTCTTTGCAGAGGCAGGGAACTTTGGGTGTAGGACACTGCATATAATGTCAGTGATGGCCAGGTAGCACAGCGAGTAAGAGCACCGGCCCTAGAGTCGGGATGACCTAGAATCAAATCAAATCTCAGACACTTAGCACCCACCCAGAAACACCTGGCCGCGTAACCTTGAGCAAGTTACTTAACTCCAATTGCTTAGGGGCGGCCAGGTGGTGCAGTGAGTAAAGAGCACAGGCCCTAGAGTGGGGATGACCTGGGATCAAATCCACACTCTGATACTTAGCACCACACCCAGAAATAACTGGCCACACCCAGAAATAACTGGCTGTTTAACCTTGAGCAAGTTACTTAACCCCAATTGCTTTAAAAAAAAAAGTCAGCTTTGGTTCACAAATTAATTAGTCTGGTTTAACTGTGTTTTTATTTCTTCTCTCTTTTTATTCTTTATAAGAGAGGGCTCTTGGGGTGGGAGGATACATTGGGAAATGTAGGTGATGTAAAAACAAAATATATCAATAAACTTTTAAAAGTGTATGTAAACTCCTTCAGCAGAGAGATTCCCACTTCTGTATTTGTATTCCTAGTGACTAACATAGCGCTCGACACATAGTAGGTGCTTAAAGAATGCTCATTCATTCATTCATTCCTAGAGAGCTACTCATCAGCTTTTCAAGGTTGGCCAGTGAAAATCAAGTTGAGTCAGGGATTAAGAAAGGAACAATACACCACATAAATGAAGTATACTTATTTTCCAGAATATGATAAGCAATTGGATGGAGCTTATCTACAGTTATCCTTTTCACATCTTGGGGGCTAAGGGCATGGTGCCCTGTCAATCTGGAAAATCTTTTTTTAAAAATTTTGGCCTTCCCTTCGTAGCAGAGAAGTCTGAATTATTATGGTATAAAATGATGAAATATGTTGACATTATACAATACTATACTTATATTTTATACATTTCCAAATTTTTTTCTGTGTTGTCTACTGGCCTTTGTGTATTATCTGCGGTTTCTACAAAACTCCCCAAAATTCCCATTTAATTTTTTGTGCTGATATCAAAACCGAGATGGGGCAAGTTGTCATGTGGAAGGGATAACTCTGTTCCTGTGTACAAATATATACATATATATGGGTGTGTGTGTATGTATGTTGGACAGACACTGCAAACAGATAATTAGTTGGGTCTAGAATTAAGCAGGAATCTTGCTAGTCTCCTTCCCTTTCTCACAGAACCAAAGTAGTAATAAAAGCAAAGCTTCATTTCAGTCACTTCTGAGAAATCATTCCTGACCACTATAACTCAATGAGCAATTTCTTTTGAATCACAGAATTTCAGAGTTAGAGGGGACCATAAAAATCATCGAGTGTAACCTATACTTGAAAAGAATCTCCTGTATAACATCTGACAAGCGGTCATCCAATCTTTAACATAAGGGGGAACCAACTACTTCCTGCAGTATCTTCTAATGGGTCTCCCTGCCACAAGTCTCTCCTCATTCACATCTGTCTTCCACACAGCCACCAACAGAATTTCTTAAAGTACAGATCTGACCATGTCACCTCTGCCCATCCCACTCTGCCTTCACTCCATAAACTCCAATGGCTTACCTCTAGGATAAAATATAAATTCTTTGCCATTTCAAGCTTTTCACAGCCTAAGCCTCTCCTACAGTGCCTTTCCAGGCTTATTACACATTATTCCCCTCCACAAACTCTCTAGTCAGGTTATACTGGCTTTCCTGTCGTTAGTCTCTCAGCCACAATACTCCATCCCTCTTCTTTGTGGACTGTCTTCCATGGACATGGAACATCTTCCATGACCGGAACATATTCTCTCTGTTTCCCCTTCTTGGAATCTGATTTTCTTCCAAACAGCCCAAGTACCACCTTCTATAAGAAGTCTTTTCCAGACCTCCCCACCACTCCACCTTTTGTAACTGTTAGTGACCCCCATTTCCTTGTATCTATTGTGTAGCTATTTATATGTACATCTTGTCCCTACTCCCAGTTCCCTCAAAATGTAAGCTCTTTGAGGACAGGGACTATTTCAATTCTGTCTTTGTATTCCCAGCAAGATGCCTGGAATGTGGTAGGTCCTCAATAAATATCGATTGATTGACCAATGGATGGATGAATGGATTGATGATCTTCAGGCCTTTCACCACACTGGTCACTTTACTCTGGTCATCTCCCCTCCCTCCTCCCCCCCCCCTCCAGATTATCAGCATCCTTGCTAAAATCTATTGCTCAGAAAAGAAAGTCTGTATCCCTTAGAGTCTAAATCACAAGTTAAACCCTTAACTGCTCCCTGTCCTATACTTTTGACTATGTTTTTTTTTTTTTTCTATAACTGAGTCTTATCTCTCCAATTAAACTATACACTCAGGCGGGGCGGGTTCAGATTCCCAGAAGGAGTCTGCTCAATGAAGACTTGTTGAATGATGTCCCACTTTGGAGTGGGACAGAAACATCTCTACCTACTCCTGTCCTCTGCCTGGGTCCCCCACCCCACCCCCAAAAAGCAGCTAAGCAATTAGTTATGGATGCCTTTGCCTGTCTCTCCTCTCAGGGAGCATCTGTGAGTTCCCAAATTCCCACATCTCCTTTAAATAACTTGCCAACTTGTACAGTGGAAATGCCTTCCACGCCTACTCTTTCCTCAGAGGAGGGGAGCGGGAGGCAGCGAGAGCGAGGGAAGGAGGCTAGGGAGCTATGAGGTCATGTTCTGGTCACATGACCGCTGCAGCATCTGTCAACTGTGATACAATTACTAAGACAGAATGGTGCGTTTATGACATTCAAACTTGCTCTCTCCGCCTCCAGTACACTGGCCCCCTTTCACACCTAGGGACTGTCTCAAAAGTCTCAGGACTCAAGCTATGGTAGGTCTCCAAGTACAACATTTTACAGGGAGAATTAAATAGAGTACAAAAAAGAAAAGAATAATTTTTAAAATGCAGGTTATGCTTTGTACTGCATTAAGTTAAAATCACATGCACAAACTCTGTCATTTAAAATCATTTCCATCAAGTTGCTTTGACCATAAGCTCCATCTCTGCCAAAGTTAACCCAGAACATATGGGTCCTGTTTTGCATTTGAAGAGATAACTTCTTATTTCTTCTTCCTCTTCTTTTTTTTTTCCTTTAAAATCCTTTCATAAAAATTAACTCATTTCATTTTTATAACGCCCCATCAGGACAAGAATTCTTATCCCCACTATACATATCAGAAAACCAAGTTAGAGACAGATAAAGCAACTTGCTTAACTGGCCTTGCCAGTAACCAGGGTGGGGTGATTGGAACTTTGTGCCAGGGCACCAAAACTTGAGTACAAAAAAACTTAAGACATGCATTGTTCCAGCAATGAAGAAAATGTCATAGTAATTCCTACTTCCTCCTCTCTTTGGCTGAACTTGTCTTAATTGTTCCTCTTAATATTTTCAAGAAAGGCAATGGGGTAGAATGGATAAAGAGACACTCTTGGAATAAGGAAGACCTTGGTTCAAGTTCTGCTGCTGACACACAATAGCTATGCAACTACAGGCAAGTAAGAGCATCTCATTGCCTTGAGAAATTCTGTTGACTAGGGAGTTTCCATAGAGGCAGCTAGCTGAGGCAGTGAATTGCCACTCAGTCAATTAATAAATATTTACTAAGCACCTACTATGTGTGAGACACTGTGCTAATTGCTAGGGAAACAGATAAAAGATAGTCCCTGTTCTGGAGGAGTTCACAGTCAAATGGGGGAGACAATTTGCAAACAAGCTATAATAAATGGGGGGAAAGAGGGAATCAACAAGGGGAAGAAGTAAGAGGAATTGGAAAAGACTTCTGTTGAAGGGGAGCCCGGAGTCAGGAAGACCTGTATTCAAATCCAGTTTTACACACTTAGTAGCTATACAACCCTAGGCAAGTCAGTTGACTCCTACTTGCCTCAGTTTATTCTCAGGGATAATAATAGGACTTACCTCCTGGGTTAAATGTAAAGATAAGAAAATATTTGTAAGGCAGTTTGCAAACCTTATAGAACTATATAAATGCTCTCTATTATCGTTCTATGAAGTGTTCCCTGTACTGTTGAAATTACAGGTCAGTCAGGACCAAATATATTTTCACATTATGAACTATAAAGTTGATTTGAAAAATGATTTCTTGCTCAGGACCTAATGTATCCGTACTTTTGTATAAACATTTGTAGAGTGTTTTTTAAACCTTAAGGTGATATATAAATACTAGGTGTTATTCTAGAGAGTACTGCATCTTGTTGAAATTACAGGTCTGGGCTGCTAGGTGACACAGTGGAAAGAACACTCACCCTGGAGTCAGGAGGACCTGAAGTTCAAATCCAGCCTCAGATACTTACTAGCTGTGTGACCCCGGGTAAACCACTTGACCCCTGTTGCCCCCTAAACAAATAAATTACAGGCTAGTCATGACCAAATATAATATCACATGATGAATCAAAAAGTTGATTTGAGTAGTTATTTCCTGCTGATTGCCCTGGATCATATTTTACATCTCTTGCCTTGAATGCTAAAATTACTAATTACTTCAAAACTCACAAAATGAGTTAGTAACTGAGTCAGGACCTCTTCCCAAGTTCAAGACTCCTGGCTCAAGGCTCTTACCCCTAAAGCATTCAGAACAGTGTTATTTACTCCTTTTGTGACTTTGACCAAGTCTTGTAATGTCTCTGGATCTCAGTTTCCTAATCTAGGAAATGAGGGCGTTGGACTAGATGACTTCTGAGAGCCCTTCTAGCTCTAGATTTATGATACTATGAAGTCTTACCTATATGTATGTATTACACATACCAAGGGTGTGCTGAAACTGAAAGTTTGTGAGAGCCAATTGTAAAGTTTTCAGGGTAAACATTAATTATTGCCTCCCCCCTGCCAACTGATAAACCCTATAAATTAGGGCTTGGCTTATTGTTTTGTTGATTGTGTAGACTTAAGAAAGTGATGGCTAAAAGGTTAATAATGCAGATTTCACTGTGCCCAAGACCATCTACAACCATCTTGACTTCTGTGCCACTGGACTTTCATGACTCTGGAAGAGAGTGAAGTTGACTTTGCACAGCTCTGCTCACTTAAATCCAATTCACAAGCAAGTCAAGAATTAATCCTCATGATGTCATTGATCCTTTTTTTTTTCCCTTTTGGAAGGCAGTTGGGGTTAAGTAACTTGCCCAAGGTTACACAGCTAGTTTTTCGTGTGTGGGTGTTAAGTGTCTGAGGCCAGAACTGAACTCAGGTCCTCCTGATTCCAGGCGGGGGCTTTACTCACTGCACCACCTAGCTGCCCACATCATTGATCCTTTTTGAGAATGAAGGATGAACAATAATAATGCAAATGAAAGTTAAAAGTGTGGTGTCCCTTTAGAGAGCTGGTTGTTAAACATTTGTAAGTACACCCCTTCCTATAATGTATTCAAAAAATATATTGATGCCACAAGACAGCAGGCTCTAAGTTTGACTTTTTTTTTCCTCTTTAGAGGGGCAATTGGGGTTAAGAGACTTGGCCAAGGTCACACAGCTAGTTTTTTGTGCTAAGTGTCTGAGGCTGTATCTGAACTCAGGTCCTCCTGACTCCAGGGCCGGTGCTCTAATCATTGCAACACCTAGCTGCCCCAAATTTGACCTTTTTTAGAGAACTGGCAGAGGCCTGTTGGAAAGTGCCCTGTGTCCCTTACCCAGAGAAGTAGTAATGGCCTAAGTCATTGGATAGTCTAGCTTCTTTCTCACTCCAGCCTCTTGAGGAGGAGTCTGTCCTATTCTGAAGAGGTTTTCATTCTCCTTCCTTTCCTTTCTCACCCTTCCCAGGCTTTTTAGTCATGTTCAATTCTTTGTGACCCCATGGATCATAGCCTGCTAATACTGCCCTTGGGGTTTTCTTGGCAAAAATACTGAAGTGCTTTGCCATTTCCTTCTCCAGTGGATTAAGGTCAACAGAGGTTAAGTGACCTGCTAGTCACAGAGCTAGTGTCTGAGGCCAGATTTGAACAGGTATTCCTGATCTTAAGCACAGAACTCTATCCACTGTGCCACCTAGCTGCCCCTCAGGATCAGCAATGCTTGTCTCCAATTTCCTCCTCTACTTACTCTAAATACTTCACCAACTAACAACAGAAGGGCCTATTTTTTAAACAGCTGGATGTTTTCAGCTGGCTAACCTTGCTGCCAGAGGAAATAGTGCAGCGTCTGCTTTTATTCTTTGGCAAATTTTGTCTCTGTCTTCAGACAGTACCTGGAGTGGAGGGGTGTTACAAGGGTGGGGCACAAGGACTGAGTGGTCTGGCTCAGCCTCTACAAGCTGTGGTCAAATGATGAGAGAGAAGGAGGTTCCCAGAGCTGATGTGGCAGCTTCTTGTCCACATGCACACAGGGCAAGGAGGACTGGAGGCAGCCATGGTGTGGTGAGGCAGCAGCCAAGTTTTCATCTAGACATTGTTTACCAGCTGCATGACCTTGGAGAAGTCTAGAGTTTTTTCTCCTCTAGAAAATGAGGACATTGGATCAGATCGTCTCCAGTCACTGGTGGGATGTCCTCTGGTCCTTTCTTGCTCTAAGTATTATAATTTGCTCATCTACGCACCCTGTTATTGTGCACTGCAGGTCACACACAGCTCTTTTGAGAGGATACAGGCTAACATGGAGTAAGGGACAAATGTTCTCAGGGGCGCAGTATTCCCTAATGCTTCCATTTCAAACAGTCTCCAGTATGGGCACCAACGTCAGTTGAATCAACAAGTATTTGCTAAAGACTGATTGTGTTTTAGGTGTTATGGGAGTGACAAGAAGAAAATATATCATTTTTTAAAAACAGTTTACAATCTATTTGGGAAAAGAGAAATGCTAACTGGTTGTGCGACCAGGGATATATCACATCACAGTTTCCTCATCTATAAAACCAGGGAGCTGAGGAAGACTAACTGATCTGAAGTCTCTCCCATCTCTAAAACCACACGATCCTGTGAAGTCACAGAGTGGGTAGTTAGGAGTCATCATTGGTCAGAACAAGTGAGCAGAGCCAGAAGAGACCAGTGTTTATACCAAAGTTGAGCAGTGGTTCAGATGAGAAGTAGGAAGTCGCTGGAGGCCAAGAGTCAGCAGCAAAGGAGAGAAAGCAGGCAGCAGATTGAAAGTCACTAGACTGCAAACTCCTTGAGGGCAGAGATAATCAATCCAGAGCTAGAAGAGACCTCAGGGGCCATCTAGTTGAACCCTCTCATTTGGGGAAACTAAGACTCAGGAAAATGAAATAATTGTCTGAGCTTACACAGGTAGCAAATATCCTAAGTGGGATTTGAACCTATATCCTTTGACTCCAGAGTTAATGACCTTTCCACGATAAAATGCTGCTTCTGTTCATCATTTGGTATATAGTTGATGCCTAATTTTGAAAATAATAATAAAAATAATAGCTAGATATAGTGCTTTAAGATTTATAAAGATCATTATAAATATTATTTTATCCTTATAATGATCCTGGAAGGTAGGTGCTATTATTATCTCCATTTTACAGATAAGGAAACTGAGGTAAGCAGAGACAAATGAACAGGCCAAAGGTCACCCAACTAGTAAGGAACTGAGGCTGGATGTTAGAGCTGGAAGGGACTCTAAGAAATTATCTAGTCCAGAGGTTCCCAAACTTATTTGACCTACCACCTCCTTTTCAAAAAAATCACTATGTTCCCCTGAAAATCTACTTTCTTTAACTCTTTTTTTTGGTTTGTTTTTTTGGAGGTGCAATTGTGGTTAAGTGACTTGCCTGAGGTCACATGGCTAGTAAGTGTTATGTGTCTGAGGCTAGATTCTCTAACTCTTTAACATTTTTTAAAATTTGTGTCATTTTAAAAAATATATGTATTTAAAAATGATACATCTTAAATTTAAAAATGTATGGTAAATGTGTGGGGTTTTTTCCTGCATTTAAATTTTCATATTCTATCATGTAACCATAGCGTAACGTGTTGTAAACAAGTCATTACATGCACGTATTCCTGCTGATACATGCTGGACTTCCTGCAACAGACTCACCTGCCAACACTAGCTTGTTAAGACCTGTTGGTGAACTTGACCACCAAGCAGTTATTATTTGTATTTTGTGTGTTTATTTGGAAAATAATGCAGTCATTAAGACTTTAACTTTGTTACACAACAGATGAAACACACATGAACAGTTTTTGAAAATTTTTTTATCTTTTCTTTGTTCCTTATGCTTTCACACCTCCTCATTTTCATTCAACACCCCCCCCCCAATTGCCCCCCAAGGCTTCTACCATGCCTCTGGATCTTTCCAGCACTCCCCAGGGGGCAATATCACCCACTTTGGGAAACTATCTCCCACCCCTTCATTTTGGCCAGGTGAATTAACTTGTCTAAGGTCACACAAATAGTGACAAAATCAAGACTAGAACTTGGGGTTCCTAACTTCCAATACATTGTTCTTTCCATGTGGGAATTGAAAGGTAATAAAACAAGAAGGGGTCAGGACCAGGGCTAGCAACTTCCTGCCCTTTCTTCTAAGCTATAGGGTAGGAGCTAATCCTTATGGAACTGGATTAAGTCTTCCTGGTTGTTCAGATAACTGATTTTACCTAGATGAAGTGGGGAGAAGGGACTGATTAGGGGTAGGGAATCAGCTGCATATGTCAAAAAAAAAATCTGGCACTTAATACATATTTGTTGATTGATTGGCAGTCACAACCCTGATCCAGAGAACAAGTACACTGTACTGTTAACTAGAGGAGTTCACAGAAGAGTGGGTTCAACGGGAAATTAACCATATATGTAATACATATATGTGATATATGTAAATGTAAAGGATGTTAGGGGAGTTACAAATTAATTTGATGAATCCCTCCAAATCAAAGTGGTGAGCTTATGGGATGTGGCTCTTTGCAGGCATCTAAGGGAACCCTCTCCTGGAATGTGGGTAGTTTTAGTGGCACTTTGCTGACAAGACACAAAATATGCAAGATAATTGGTTGACTGAGGTTCTGGGAGATTAAATTTCATTGGAGAAGCTACCCCTCCCTTGATATATAAGAGTGAGCTGTGATACCAACTTGACCTTTTTTCTGTGCTCTGCCCTTTCAGGTCTCCTTCTTTTCCTTTTTCTATATACCTTCTTCTGAAATGCTGCAAAGGTGTGGAGACAGAGAAAGAAGGATATTCTTATCCCCTATCACAAGGAAGGATGAAATAAAGGCCTCTCCATACATCATATTGTGCCTTTGATACCTTGAATAGTAGGTAGCTTGGGGAAAACTAGGCATAGACTATATACCTTGAGAATATAAGGAAATTTCCCTAGAACAACTCCAGGTGAGGGCAATGAGCCAAAGGGAGATAAGGACTCTCTTGGGATCAGACCCCAGATCAGACCTAGTTTATGTGAACCCAAAGTCTTGGATGATAGTCTGGGTCATGGATTATAGAAACAAAAACTTAAATGCACCAGAGGGAGTTCACTACTTAAGGGAACCCTTCAATATTACTCCTGTAAAGTAAATCATCCATAACTCCTTAAAAAATTTTTTAATAATATTTTACTTTCTCCCCAATTACATGTAAAAACAATTTGCAACATTAATTTTTTTTTTATTTTGAGTTCCAAATTCTATCCTCTCTCCTTCCCCCCCTCCCTGAGATGGTAAGCAATCTGACATAGATTACACATGTGTAATTATATAAAATACTTTCATATTAGTCATTTTGTATAAGAAAGCTAGAAAGAAAAAGAGAGAGATAGAAAGAGAAAGAGAGAGACAAGACAGAGAGAGAAGGAAGGAAAGAAAAAAGAAAGAGTGAAAAACAGTGTGCTTTAGTCTGTATTCAGATGACATCAGTTTTTTCTCTGGAGGCAGATAGCATTTTTCATCATGAGTCCTTTGGGATTGTCTTGGATCATTATATTGCTGAGAATAGCTAATTCATTCTCAATTGTTCATTGTACAATATTGTTTTACTGTGTACAGTGTTCTCCTGGTTCTGCTCACTTCACTTTGTATTAGTTCATGTAAGTCTTTCCAGGTCTTTCTGAAATCATCCTGGTTGCCACTTCTTATAGCACCATAATATTCCATTACAATAATATACCACAACTTTCAATTCCCCGATTGATAGACATCCCCTCAATTTTTAATTCTTAGTCACCAAAAAAGAGCTGTGATAAATATTTTTGTACAAATAGATTCCCCTCCTCCCCCCTGCCTTTTGGGATACAGACCTAGTAGTAGTATTGCTGGATCAAAGCATATGCACAGTTTGATAGCCCTTTGGGCATAGTTCCAAATTACAGAATGATCATCTACGACTTCTTTTTTTTTTTTTTGCTTTTTGGAGGGCAATTGGGGTTACCCAAAGTGACTTACCCAAGGTCATACAGCTAGTTTTTTTTTTGTTAAGTGTCTGAGGCCACATTTGAACTCAGGTCCTCCTGACTCCAGGGCTGGTGCTCTATTCACTGCTTCACTTAGCCACCCCGATCTACAACTTCTTGAAGCAGCCCTGGGGTAGAAAATAGAGTTATATTTGAACTCAAGAAGATCTGGGTTCAAACTCTGCCTTAGGCACTTATATCAATATACTTTCTTTCTTCTTCTATTCATCAGTTTACTCATCTGTAAAATCAGGAGGTTGCGCAGGATAACCTACAATGACCCTTTGTAATGCCAAGCAAAGGCAACTTCCCAAGGTTCAAAATACCAGCATAGGTGCTCTCCATTTTATTCAGTGACAAATTAAGAACAGACAGAATCAAAATATAGCATAATTCAAAATTCACCAGCATTTACCAAGTGTGATTAAATAATCTCCAAGTACTACCCCACCCCTGGACATTACTATATCCATTTAATCAATCACAAAGTCCCTCCCTCTAAATACTACTCCACCCCTAGGCTGTACATTCATTTAGTCCATCACAAAGCCCCTGTTCTCAAATGGAGATTAGTTTCCAATCATAAGTAAAGTACATTCATTTGTTTAATCCCAGAGCACAAAAAGGTCAAAAGTTCCCCACCCTTGGATCACAATTGAATCTACCCCAGAGTTACAACAAGCTTAAGCACAGCATTTAATACCCAAATGGAGGTCTTTTCTTCATCTTGACATGAGGCAAGTTCTCAGCAATCTTTGTTCCTGGGGAGACAAAGCTTAGCAAGGCCACAAGGTACATTGCCAGTCTCTTCATTAATTCATTCTCTGTCTGCAGAACAGTCCTAGGACCCCTGAAAACATTAGCAAAACTCCCTTCCAGGATTTCTGTAAACATACAACAAAAAAATCCTTCTTCGGGGCTTCTGAACCAACAGCAAGGTTCTGAGACCTCTGCAACAACAGCACTGTCCTTCACCAGTAGACAGAATTCACTCTCTGTCTGCAGAACAGTCTCAGGAGCTCTGAACCAACAGCAAGGTTCCAAAACCTCTGCAACAACAGGACTGTCTTTCACCAGTGGACAAATCTGGCAGAACAACATCAAAACAGACAGATAAAGTACCAGCATAACAGCCATGTCTTCTCAGTCCTTGGCAGCTCTGGGTGGCAGCTCTCAAAAGTCCTGGGCAATTCAAAGTGGCCCTCAGCAATCCATTCAGTCTCTCTCTGCCTCCAAGATGCTGCTTCCAAAAAGTTCTTCTGCCTCTCTCTTTTCTTGTGTCTCTCTAAATTTATATCACCAGCTCCTCCCACTTCAGGCCTCTCTTTTCACGTCAAAAAGTCCATCCCACAAGTGGGATTTACAAGCTCTGGGTTTTAACACAATCAAACCAAAAACCAAGCCAATACAGGGGGATCTTTAGATTCCATTACTATTACACCCTCCCAGCTCTAA
Organism: Petaurus breviceps papuanus; assembly: GCF_028583685.1. Taxonomy (NCBI): domain Eukaryota; kingdom Metazoa; phylum Chordata; class Mammalia; order Diprotodontia; family Petauridae; genus Petaurus; species Petaurus breviceps. Next base: position 9,714,316 of record NW_027187358.1, read on the forward strand.
ATCTTTATGATTCTCTCCTCTGCCTTTTTAGAGAAGCTTACTGATTCTATTTTTCTGGCCAGGCTCCCCACTCCCTCGGGTCTCCCTAGCTAATCCAAATTCCTATCATTGTTCAGGGTCTAGCTAAAGTTCCACTTATTCCTTGATCACAATGACCTTTCCCTTCTTTGAATTTTAAGGTATTTGTTGTAAATATCACCTATTGGATTTAAGAAGAGGAAAAAAGAGTTAATTTATATCCAGAATGGTTGAGAGGGCAGGCATAATCCTCAACAAAATTGTGAAGTCAGAACTGTTTGACTCTAGTATCCCCTTGTTTCCCTTCTTGGACCCCCCTTTCATCTCTTGGTACCCCTATGAACCCTAGAAATCTATCAAGTGCCTCAGTCTGAAAGAATTATACTCTCACCTACTTCTCACAGTTGGCCAGTATCAGCATCCTTGATCATTGATAATCAGTTGAGATGTCCTTAAGGACCAAAGGACTTAATCTCTAATTTCAAGATTTTAGGCAGTGTATTAAGTAAGTGAAGGTTCTTCTCAGTGATCCTCAAAACATTCTAAGCATAGCAAAGAATTGGAAACAAAGTAGATGCTTATTGATTGGGGAATGGTTTAATAAATGGTGGCATACAAAAGTAATCAACTATATAACTGTACTGTAAGAAATTATAAATATGATGAATATAGAGAAACATGGAAAGACATGAACTGATACAAAGTGAAGTAAGGAGAACCAGGAAAACTACTACAACAATAAACAAAAAACAACCACAAAATAAATTGAGAAATTATGAACAAGTTTGGCCTTAAAGAAGACAAATGAGAACACAATTACCCCTGCTCCTTTGCAGAAGTGTGAGAAGTGGTCCATAACTGTGGGATGTTGCTAATAATGTCAGATTTTTAAAATGTATTGATTTGCTTTGCTAAATCTTTTTTTATTTTCCTCTTCTCTTTTTCAAAAATCTTTGTTAAATGGGCTGTCTGTTACAAGGGCTGACTCTAGGAGAGTCAGTCAGTCAAAAAGAATGTATTAATCTATTACTATGTGCCAGGCCCTGTGCAAAGCATTGGGGATACAAAGAAAGCTAAGAATCCAGGGACTGAGAGAGAACCAAAGAAAATATGGTAATAAAAATCTATTTTTAAAAATAGAACATGTAAGTCTCTGTCTATTCTGTCTTCCCAAAATGCTTGGCCTGCCTGACATAAGGACACTCTGATTTCCATTTATGCCATGAAGAGGAATAAAGCTCTCCAGGAAGAAGGAGGTGGGGAGGAAAGGGTGAAATGTACTGGATTCTACCTCAATAGCAGAGGTTTAGGACTTTTCCTTAGTGTCATGGCTGAAGTCTTCCTTAAAATAAGTGAATAAAATAGAGACTTATCCATGGTTTTTCCATTTGCTCAGGGAATTTTTGTGTGAAATGTACTCTGGGCTTAGACCAAACAATCTCCTCCTAGCTTTAAAGGCATGTTCCTTACCAGTGGAATTTGCTCTGATTTTCAAGAGAAATGTCAGCAGAGCCGCCCTCTCTTTCCATAAAGCTGTTTTTTTTTTTCTTCCCTGCATGGTAAGGGAAGAAAATTCCCACTTTGGGCCTTCTTCTTCCATTACTTCCCCCAGTAGCAGGTGCTGGGAGAATTACCTACTGCATCTTCTTTTGTCTGTGTCCCTGACCATGTGCTGAAACATCTGCTTTCACTGTTGTATCTGCTTCAAGTACCCATAGATTTAGGGTTTCCTGGGGTGGAGGGTAGCAAGTGGTACCACCTTGAAGTTTAAGCCCTGACACCCTCAATCTTCTTCCACATATTCCTCCCCAGCAGTAAGAGATCTGTAAGGACATACTGTCAGCTCTCCCCATTGCACAAAAGTGGCTTTATTCTAGGAGTAAGGAATGATCTGATAACATTGTCCACACATTTTGTCACATGGAAATTCTGTGGTATTTTATATGAATTCTTAATACTGAGTTAAAAATGCAAATGGAATTTTTCTATTGCCCACCACTACTGTTTAATATGTGAATTTTCATATAAATTTTGCAATATGAGATTGTAATAAAGTGATTAAGCAACACAGGCATGGGGAATGGAAAAGGGGAGGAGAAATCTCCTTCTCATTTCCTCACCTTATTGTACTCTAGAAGAATGCAAAAAGGAAAAAGAAAAGAGGGAGTCCTGAAGGGGAAGAAAGAAGAAAAAGATCCAGCTGGTGTCATAGCTCATGCTTATATACCAAGGGAGGGGCTGGCCCTCTGATGAAGGTCGAAGGGAGGGAAGAAGAGAGGAGGATAGTGAGAAATCATCAGAAGGCTCCTTCTTATGTGCTGCATTAGGCCCCAGCTTATGTGGTGTGTGGCAGGGCAGGAGAGGCCCATATTTATGCTTGTTCAGATCATGTAAACTCTCAATGCACAGGGTCCTCATGTATAACAGACATCTGATACCTCTGGGTATCATTTGGTAAACATCACTATCATTTCTCATTTGACTTTCTCAAGTATTTTACACTTTATAAATGTTGTGCTTTATTTAAATTCTCATGATGCGTTCTGAGTGTGACTGAATCTTTGAACTAACTTTTCAATATCACAGATGAAACATTCAGAAAACATATAAATTCAATTTTGGCTATAAAAATAAATAATCAGGAGAAGGCTTGGTCTCCTCACTTGTGCTGTATTACTTGTCTTAGATTACAGTAACTGACAGTACTAACAGCACTGACAGGATATGTGAATCTCATCACATGCTACTCGTGGTTCCTGTGATTTGGAAAGAGAAAAAAACAATACAAAACAGCCATGTGGCAGATAGCCATGTATGTTTAATAACTCTGCCAGGGATCATCTCCAGGTCTAAACATATTGTACAATATCTAAACCTACCATCAGCTGTAAAACCTCTTTTACACAGAGAAATACCTCTACAATGCCCAGTACATTGTATGCACTTAATATATAGCTGTCGAAAAGACTTACATGAACTGATGCATGGTGAAGTGAACAGAACCAGGAGAACATTGTACACAGTAACAGCAGTATTATTTGATGAAAAATTGTGAACGACTTAGCTATTCTCAGCAATACAAGGATCCAAGACAATCCCAAAGGACTAACATTAGATGAAGCATACTATCTACCTCCAGAGCAAGAACTAATATTGATTGGCTACAGGCTTGAAGCATGCTATTTTTTACCTTTTTTCATTTTTCTTTTATTCTTGTCTTCTTGTACAAGATGACTGATATGGAAATGTTTTACATAATTGCACATGTATAAACTATATAGGATTGCTTACCATTTTAGGGAGGGGGAAGAGAAGGGAGGAATAGAATTTGGACCATAAAACTTTAAATAAAAGTATTTTAAAATTTTGGAAAAAAAATAAATGCCTTTGACTGTCAGAAAACAACAGAAACTTGGAATCTGAATGAAGATGAACAAGTGATTCTGATTGATACCTATAAGACTTATTTTGATAAGGTAGAAAGGCAGCAATGTGCTGAATGCTTTATTTTAAACAAGCCTCTAAGGTTACCTTCCACTGATTCTGTATTTAACTTTTATGTTTTACCTCCCCCATTAGAATGTAAGCTTTTGGAAAGAAATGACTGATTTTGTTTTGTGTTTGTCTCTCTAGAGCTTAGCACAGTGCCTGGCACATATTTAATAGCAACCATTAATATAACACTACAGGGTTTGCAAAGTGCTTGGTAAATATTTTCTTGTTTGATCCTCACAACAACTCTGAAAGATGCTCCTATTATCCCCATTTTATAAATGAGAAGACTGAGACAGACAAAGGTTCAGTGATTCATCCATGGTCAAACAGCTAATAAGTGTCTAAAACCAGATTTGAACTAGCTACTTCTATGCTTGTTGATTATTGGTGATGTTAATATCCAAAAATCAAACTGGACTTTTAATTTCTAGACTGAAATAATGGAATTTCTTAGAAGGCATCAAAATATGTTCCAAACATGAAACCCTGGTTGAAAAACATTAAAGATGAAAAGCACTCTGAGAATGTGAAAGTGAATTTCTCTTTTACCAGAATTATAACCTGGGTGTATGAAATACTACTGCTTTTTTTGTGAATGACCCAGCAGAGACAGAAAGAAAAAAAAAACCAACACATCAAAAAACACTAGCTTCAAAGGAAGGAACTGATTCCAGGAAAGAAAAGTGTAATAACTCAACCACTGCTTAGTTCTTAAAAAAAAAACACTGGCACATAGTGGGCCCTTGATAAATGTTTATTGATTGATCTTATCACAGTCATATAAATAAATTTAGTCTAATGAAAATTTTTGTGAAGGCAACGGTTTGGAACGACATGGGCTTTCTTTACCTAAAAATGGATTTTCCATAAATAGTTAAGGTTAAAACTAAAGAGGAGATATTGTGGGTCCTCAAATCATAGAAGTAATGAAAGATGAATATTTAGAAGAATGGTGGGTGCAGTTAAAGGAGCTGCATGGAAATCATATTTTTAAGGGACCAAAATTTTTGGACAATACTATGAGACAGTAAATTATTGCAAAAATTTCAATAGTGTCAAAGTTTACAAAGAAATGTGAAAAGCAATGCGTCCCTCAGGATCTATTTCTTGGGCTCACATATTTGGATTTATTCCTGCAAAACTGAGATGCTATCAGTGATAAAAACAGGGAACACTTCAATCCAGAAATCTCCACAATGGAAAAGCTGTGTTAGGGCAATTAGAGTCCAAGCCTGCTGGCTAACAGCTATTGGATTCTGAAGAGGGATATTTCACAGGTGAAATACAATAGGAAGTCATTTTAATTGAGTTAAACAATCACTATTTCATTTAGTAAAAAAGAAAAAAAAGATTTAAAATATATAAAACTATTTCCCTAAAAATAATAGATGATGGAAAAAATTTAAATCCATTATTTGCAATCAGCACCCTAAAGATTCATGGTTTCACCTATTGGAGAGTGACAGAAAATGAACTTTTATTGCCACTGTCCTATGTAACTGTCCCTATTATTAGATGTAGATGCAACTTCAAAACTATGTTCATAGCCACAAGTCTACACAGACACAAAATTCTTCTCAGTAGCTGCTGCCCCAATGAACTGGAGTTATTCCCAAATCTTTCCTGCCTCCCATAGTTGCACACCAGAGATCTCATATTGTTCCCCGTATTACAAAGGACTAGATACATCTCCCCTGGACCAGTACCCGGTCCAGATAGTAAGAAAAAAAAAAGACACACTCATAACACAAAAGAAGGGCAGGGCCAGCCACAGGACAAAAGGCACTCTCTCCACAATGTTCTACATTGGATATATATAGCTCCCCAGTGGAGCTGGGAAGTGGCCAGGTCTGGAGTAAATGAAAGAGGAAATCCCCTGCAATGGAGGCTTTAGTCACATCAGCATGACTTTTTCCAATGGCAGAGATAGCTCCTCTGTACCTATGGCTTCAACTGTGGGCCATGGGTAGCTATTCACAAGTTCCCACAGTTCTCTTGGGAGCACAGGAGTCTCTTTGCTGCTAAGCAACAGACTCTCTCCCCATCTCCCCCTCTTCCCTCCACCCCAATAGCTATGACAGCTCTAAGTTGCTATGAGTTGGGCACAAAGCAGCCGCCCAATAAATTGTTGCTGAGTAATTGAAATGCAGGACAAAGAATTATTTCAGAGTCTATCTTGTCCAGCTTCAGATTCATTTTTTTTAATCAAATTTTTTTTCAGTGAACAAAAATCCCATTAGAAAAGAAAAACGAAATCCTTTTAAACAAAAATGCAAATATGTGTAGTTGAGTAAAACCCACATTGATCATTATAGGGAAACAGTAAGAGCACCTACTTGCGCTTCAAGCTCACAGACCCAAACTACATCCCAGGGTACCGAGAGAAGGGACAGCTAAGACTGCTAAGTCACTGCCATTGATCTTCGAAAGAATATGGCAAGGTGTTAGAGGACAGCAGAAGGGCAAATGTCCCAATTTCAAAAAGTGGAAGAGAGTGGCAACTTTAAACTATAGGCCAGGTGGCTTGGATTCCAGACACAATTCTAGAATGAATTATGACGTGTCCTTGAGGAAAGGGATTTCATGCTACCTCTCATTAAAAATCTGTAGAAGAGGGATGTGAGGAATAACCATGAGCTTCCTCCTTAGCTTTTCTCCTTCATGTGTCTTTGTGCTAATTCATTTAAAAAGAATTTTGTGTGAGAGTTGTGAAGCAATATATAGAGAGAAACAGAGCAGGTTGTCACCAAAGGAGGATAGATTGAATAGCAACATGGTTTATACTCAGTACCACCACCCTGCCCATCACCCATAACATAAAGAATGTGCTGTGTGTGTGCAAGGACTGACTGTGATAGACTTAACTCTTCTCAGCAATGCAAGTACCTAAAACAGCTCTAAAAGACTCATGATAGGGGTGGCTAATTGGTGTAGTGAATAGAGCACTGGCCCTGGAATCAGGAAGACCTGAGTTCAAATACGGCCTCAAACACTAAACACTTACTAGCCCTGTGACCTTGGGCAAGTCACCTAACCCCAATTATCTTGCTTTCTACCCTTCAAAAAGCAAAACAAAACAAAAAAAAAGACTAATGATGGAAAATGCCATCCCTATCCAGAAAAAGAAATATGGAATCTGAATGCAGAGTGAAGCAGACTATTTTTTTTTTTCTTTTATCTTTTTCTTTCTCATGATTACTTCCATTCATTCTAATTTTTCTATATAACATGACTAATGTGAAAATGTATGTGTAGAACCTATATCGAATTACATGTCATCTCGGGGAGGGGGAGGGAAGGGAGGAGGAGAAAATTTAAAACTTATGGAAGTGAATGTTGAAAACTAAAAATAAATAACTTAAAAAAAAGAGTATGTTGTGTGATGGAAGCCAAGGGAGAAGAGACCACAAACAATGGAGTGTTCACAGCATAGATTTCACCCCTGACTTCTCACTGTGTCTTACCCCTTCCCCCACCCCATGCAGTCTGTTGCTAAGGCCTGTCAATTTGCCTTCATAGCATCTCTTGCAAAAATGTTCCCTTCTGTCCTCTGACAATGCCACCACCCTGGTGCAAACCCTTATCACTTTGTGCCTGGATTTTTACAATAACCTACCAGTTGTTCTGCCTGCTATTAGTCTTTCCCCACTCCAGACCACCATCCATTCAGGGATCTTCTTTAAGAATAGGTCTGATCATGTCAAAACCCTCTGCCTCCTTACCCCAACTCAGCTCAAGAAACTCCAGTGGCTCCCTGTCACCTCCAAGACCAAATATAAAATCCTGTGTTTGGTATTCAAAGCCCTTCATAATCGACTCCTTCTACTCCTTCCCCCATCTTTGGTTTTCTTACAACTTATTCCCCATCTGTTACTCTGTGATCCAATGGCACAGGCCTTCTTGTTGTTCCTCTAACAAGATATTCCATATCCAGAATCTCCAGTTACTCTCCATAATTTCCCTCTTGTCTCTGTCTCCTGGCTTTCCTGGACTCTTTCAAGTCCCTGCTAAAATCCCACCTTGTACAGGAAGCCTTTCCTGAGTTCCTTTAATTCTAATGTCCATTCTCTGTTGATTATTTCCAATTTATCACATATATAGCTTGTTTGTGCATAGTTGTTTTCATGTCGTTTCCACCATTAGACTGTGAGCTCCTTGAGGGCAGGAAGTGTCTTCTGCCTTTTCTTTGTCTCCTCAACACTCAGTGCCCAACATACATTAAGCACTTAATAAATGTTTCTTGACTTTCTAAATATAGTCAGAGATCCATGACTTGAACCCTGTCTGTGCCCATTGATACCTATGTGATCTTGGTCAAATCTCTGGGTCTCAGTTTTCTCATCAATCTATAAGGGTGGGGTTGACTGAACTAAGCAATCAGTTGATCACCCTAACCCAGTTAAAGTAATTAGCTCTGATATCTTGATCAGATGAAACCATCACTTTTGACTCAATCAAATGTGTTAAACTAATGTACACCTTATAAACTAAATTAATGTATGCCCTGGAGGTCTTCTATAAAATAGCAGAGAGATGAGTGGCTTGCTTAGTATCCTGCAGCTACTAAGTTTCATAAGCCAAGTCTTCTTGATTCCAAGGATAGGACCATATCCACTATGTCATACCTCTCTATTAGAGGAAATTTAAAAGAAAAATTACATTTTTTTCCTTCTTTGTCCCCAGCACTTAGCAGAGTGCCTGGTACATAATAGGTGCTTAATAAATGTTTATTAAATTGAATAGGGGCTTAATAAATGCTTATTGACTAACTTAAGTTTAAGAAAATCAATTTTCCAAATATAAAATAGGAGAGTCATGGTTTTGGAAGCATTTCTTCTGAAAATGATATGAACATTTTATTGGATGTAAGTGTGTGTTGTGGCTGTCAAAAAAATGAATGCAATCTTTGACTGCATTAAGAGAGCTATGGTGGGGAGACTTCCCAGGGTTGAGGCAAGATGTCAGAATAAAGAAGTATTTAGCTGAGATTTCCCAACATTCCCCTCCAAACAATTTTAAAATAACACCTCCAGTTGAATTTTGGAGTGGCTAAGCTAACAAAAGGTCAGATTGAGGTATCTTTGTGGCCTAAAACAACAAAGAGAGAGCATGACACAGGAGAGGAGGTTATCCAGAGCCCACATGGATGAAACAACACTGGCAGGACTAAGTGGTGGTGACAGAAGCAGCAGCTTCAGGAACTCTCAAGCCAGAGATAGTAAGGGGTCTGGCAAATGGTCAGAAAGAAATTACAGGGCACCCCTGTGCTAGCATTGCATGCAGGATCAGATGCTATTTGGCAATCCCATTACTAGTACCCACTTCTGGGTCATAGTTCACAGGTGGAGAGGAGCTCTTTCAGTCCAAAGGGAGTGGAAACCCTGAGAAGCGTTAACATTTCTGATCCCAAGGTAAGAGGAACCCTGAGGAGCAGTACCAATTGCAATCCCAAGGTATCAGAGGCCCTTCTTGGGTAAGGACCAGAGTGAAGACCAAGAGAGAAGTAACCATACATTTCCCCAATCACATGACTTTGGAAGCACTGAAACTTCCAAACTCCCAGAACTAACCCTGAAAATAGCAGTGAGAAAAAGTCTGAAACTCGTGAAAGAGCTCCCTAACATGCCATGCTGGGAACAGAACCCAACATTAACATAAAGTTCCAAATCAAGAAATAAGGTGGGAAAATGAGCAAACAACAACAATAGAATAGACTCTGACCATAAAAATTCACTATGTGGACAGGAAAGATCAAACTCAGGAGAAGACAATGAAATCAAAACAGCTACAAAGCCTAAAAGGAAAAAATGTTCATTGGACATGAGCCCACCAAGAACCCTGGTAGAGCTAAAAAAAATTATTTTCAAAATGAAATGAATGGTAGAGGAAAAAGTAGGTAAAGAAATGAAAGCAAAGGAAGAAAATTATGAAAAGACAATTTATAATTTGTTAAAGAAAGGACAAAAAAAAACTAAAGAAAATAATACATTAGAAACAGAAGTGGCCTAATGGGAAAAGAAATACATAGATTCATTGATGAAAATAACTCCTTAGAAAGCAGAATTGGTCAAATGGAGAAAAGAAGCATAAAAATTTGCTGAAGAAAAGAATTCCTTTTGCTTTTTTGCTTTTTGGAGGGGAGAAGGTAGGGCAATTGGGATTAGGTGACTTGCCCAAGGTCACACAGCCAGTTTTTTGTGCTAAGTATCTGAGGCTAGATTTGAACTCAGGTCCCCCTGACTCCAGGGCCAGTGCTCTATTCACTGTACCACCTAGTCACCCTGAAAAGAATTCCTTAAAAATTAGATTGTTCAAGTAGAAGCTAATGACTCCATCAAACACCAAGAAAAAATAAAACAATGTCAAAGGAATGAAAAAAATTGAAGAAAATGTGAAATATCTCATCAGAAAAACAACTGACCTGGAAAATCAATCAAGGAGAGATAATTTAAGAATTTTTGGGTTACCTGAAAGCCATAATGAAAAAAAATAGCCTAGCCATCATATTTCAAGAAATTATCAAGGAAAACTGCCTTGATATCCTAGAACCAGAGAGTAAAATAGAAATTGAAAAAATCCACTGACCACCACCTGAAAGAGATACCAAAATGAAAGCTCCAAGGAATAATATAGACAAATTCCAGAGTTCCCAAGTTAAAGAGGAAATTAAGCAGCAAGACAGAAATCATTCAAGTACAGTAATCTACAGTTAGGATAACACAAGATTTAGCCACTACCATCTTAAAGGAGCAGAGTGCTTGGAATATGATATTTTGGAAGGCAAAAGAGCTGGGATTACAATCAAGAATAACCTACTCAGCAAACTTGAGTATAATCCTTCAAAGGAAAAAAAAATATTTGATGAAATAGCAGACTTTCAAGCATTCCTAATCAAAACACCAGAACTAAATAGGAAATCTGACTTTCAAATACAAGATGCATAAAAAGTTAAACCTGAAAGATAAATCAAAAGGAACTCAATAAAGCTAAACTGTTTGTCTTTCTATATGGGAAGATTATATGTGTGTCTTCTAAGAACTTCATCATTATTAGGGCAGTTAGAAGGATTCTACATAGAGACTGCAGGAGCGAATCAATTATATTGGGATGATGGGGAGGGAAATGCATAGGTGAGAAAGAGGGATGCCCTTGGAGAAAAAGGAGGGGAGAGAAAGAATGGGAAAAATCATCTCACATAAAAGAGGTGTGCAAGGAAGAGCTTTTACAGTAGAGGGGAAATGGGGGTGTGGTAGGCAACACTTGAACCTTACATTGAAATTGGTTCAAAAGGGGGAATGTGTGTGTATGTGTATACATATATCTGTGGGTGTGTATATATATATATATACACACATACATATGCATACAGAAATATATATCTACATACATATCTATATACATAGATATATATATATACTTACATACATACAACTGGTAATAGAAATCTTTCTTACCCCACAGGGAAATAAGAGAGGAAAGGGAAAAGAGTAACATCGGGGGAGGGGTGTATGTGATAAAAAGTAGGGTAGGTAAAAGAAGGCAGTGGTCAGAAGCAAAGACTTTAGAGGAGGGATGGAAAGAGAGAGAGAGAGAGAGAGAGAGAGAGAGAGAGAGAGAGAGAG